>NC_088171.1:139459916-140100957 GCF_028769735.1 Zonotrichia leucophrys gambelii
TATATTCCTGTGAAAAAAATGAGACATATGATAGGTAACTGAAAATAGACACCCTGTTCAGAAGTCATAGGAGCCAAATTAAAGTTCTGCAAAGACCAAGAAATGAAGGTCTTCATGGAGCAGAAGCTTTGATGGGAACACACAACACCAGCACATAAGAAATGTCATTACACATATTTCTTCTGACCAAGGATGTTTTTTTGTTGCTCGTGTGTATATTAGCTTCCAGTGAATTTAAAACTGTAAAGTTTAATAGCTGAATGCTACAATTCATTGGACAGTATGACAGTGATTAATACCACTTTAGTAGTAGGATCTCCCTTGTATATTACCACTATGGTAATATGTTCCAAAATTCCTGCCCACTAAGAAAATAAAAGAAAAATAATGTGGCAAGATAAATGTAAGCTATGTATTTGCAGCTAAAAGGATCTAAAACATTTTTGCACAAGCAGGGTCAGATAAGCTATGTTTGAAATAGTATCCTTTGAGAAAATTCTTACTAAAGCACCTAAAATATTATTTTATATCAAAAAAACCCTCCAAAGTTAATATCAAATAGTAATTTAATTACTACTTAGGAAAACCAAGTGAACAAGAACAATATTGTTGTAATTTTTGCTGGATCATATCTCTCACCTTAAGATTTGTGTTGCTGTTTCTTAAATGCAATAGAATTAAATTGAATAATGGTGTACAGACCAAAATAAGAGTTCTCTTTCTTTAAATTTATGCTGCAGGGTTTTGTTCCACCCCATGAAGCCCACCAAAAACTCAGTGAGCAGTAACATTTAACCTTTAAAATAAATTATCATTGAATTATATTAATATTAAAAATGCCTTTTATGCGCAAGCAAGGTACCTGGAATACAGATTTTAAAAAGCAGTGGAAGCACAAAAGAAAATCAAGAAATAATCTAAAACCGTAGTTGCTTTGAAATTAAGGAAAATTACACAAACACTGGCAATATTGACTGTATGATATTTTTCCCCATTTAAAAAATATGCTGGTGTACCTAATAAAATTAGAATACAAATCTTACAAGTAGATTGTTTAAAATATAGAATTGCTTAAAAATACTTTTGTCGGTGAAGCATGTCCTTAGATTAAGTTTTAAAGTCTTTGCTTTCTTCTTTGTTTTCACTTGAATGGCCTGTACTTTGGGAAAAATGTTCTGGCCTCACTGAAGGCAGTGCGAGCTTTTGGAAAGCAACGGGAGCTCCTACCCTACAGCTCTGTAATGAGTTCAGCACAGCTGAAACTCTGCATCTCCCTGAGACTCTGTCAGGTCAGTGGCACTTCAGGTCAATGCAATGGACCACTAGCACAAAGGATATTTCAAGATAATTCCCAAAACATCATTCCTGCAGAGAAACTCAGATATACTTAACTTTAATGCTGACTTCAACAGGACAGAGAATATTTATAAGCTTGCATGACTTTGCTTGAGGTTCAGGAGAGAAAATAGAGCATCTATAAGAAACTCTACTTTTTTCAATATATAATCTAAAGATAAACATTTTTTTTGAAGTAAGGAAATGTATGTTCAATGACTCTCTAGTGTTTTACTGCATATTTAGGCTGACCACACTGGCCATACAAACACATACTTAGTGAAAATTTACTTACGATAAAAATTATTTACAACAGTATAAAGTCTTGAATTCCTGATTTTGATGTCTCACACTACCACTCCAAAAAGAAAAAGAATAAAGGAAACCTAACCAAAAATAAACAAACCCCCAATCACCTGATACTTCAAAATATTTAGTTTTGGATTAAGATGAAAAGCTAAAAATTGCACTCACTGCTGTGTTATGTTTCAAGTTAACTTTAAAGGAGCAATTGTTTCACATTAAACTTCTGTCATTTCTGTAAAACCCGACCATATAAAAGATTAATGTATTACAGAACAGTACTATGAAATATAACCATATTTGTAGCACTGTCTTTCATGTTTCATTTTAGTGCATTTAGCACTCTGGCCCAGTCATAACTGTTTTTGTATGGAATGTCATCATATATGTTCTGGTATTGTGAGTGCGTCTTGCCCAAACATGATGAGGTAGTATCACAGATAATGATGCTGAACATAACACTTATTTTTGGCTTCCAAGTGAGATGTATAATTTAAAATTTTCATCTGTTTCAGCTCCCTCTACAGTCAGCAGAGATATTGTCAACTCCAGATAGTGATGCAGTATGTCTGCTCTCATTCCCTGCCTGCACTTGTCTTCTGAAGTTAGTTGGTGTGAAGCCATTCCCTCATCTCTGAGTGGCTGCTTCTTCTGGAAAAGAGAGTGACTGTAGGTTTATCTTGTGTTTAATATATCAAACAATAGACAAAATTATTTTAAAAATATGAATAATTTTGTTATTACTATTTTTAATTTACTAAATTGTTTGTTTGTGTGTTTATTTTCTTGTAATATCTAATTTGACAACAAGGATATCTATGAATAGCTTTGGTTCAGGTCTACTAGGAAAGTTTAAGGGGGTTTTTTGGTTGGTTGGTTAGTTGGTTGGTTTTGGTTTCTTTTTCTCTTTCAGTACTGTCATTACTCTTCTGGTTTCTATGCTTAGAAGTAAAAAAAAGTTATTGTGAGCAGCTTTGTTTTTCAGGCTGAGTTTCACATGAGAAATTTCACTGTAAGCCAAAACCAATGCCTACTCAGTGAGCTGTACAGATGTTGGGAAAGTCAATAAGAATGTTTTGTCAAATGTTGAGGTTTTTTAAGACAGCAATTTCAATAGAGCTAACATCCCTGGGACTATCAATATAGTGCACTTTGCAGACCTGGAGGCATCTACTAAGAACACTTTAGTTCTGGAGCATTGTTTTTGGATGTTTGAGCATGGCACTTATCACAGTATGTCTCTGGTCTAAAGAAATCCATAAGATGTGCATCAGTAAACTATCATTTCTTGTTGTGGTCTGAGAGCATGGCCCTTGCAACTTTATTTACACAAGCCTGATCTTGGAAAGGGATAAAAGGCTATCATACAGACGGAGCACCAGGCTAAAGCACAATGTTTTAAAAGGCAAAATCACTTTTCTTCAGTGAGACTTTTGTTTGTATTCATCAACTGATTGTAAAGTTGGTGCATTGTTATAATCATGCTATTAAAAAAGTGCAGAGCTAGATTATACCCAAACCCTGACAAAATATACCTTTATATT
This sequence comes from Zonotrichia leucophrys gambelii, assembly GCF_028769735.1. Classification (NCBI taxonomy): domain Eukaryota; kingdom Metazoa; phylum Chordata; class Aves; order Passeriformes; family Passerellidae; genus Zonotrichia; species Zonotrichia leucophrys. Next base: position 139,463,099 of record NC_088171.1, read on the forward strand.
TTAAATATAGAAATTCCTGTAGAAAAATTTAAATTTCAGAAAAATTTAAGTATTTTTCAAATGGCATAATGAGTGAAATACATGCTTTCAGAAATGGATTTAATTTAGGATACAGATTAAAAAAATGTAGAATTTAAACATGCATCAGCATATACATGCACTTATTTTCATATGAGTGATACTGGAGTTATGTGAACAGAAACCAGTTGATAATTTTGTCATCTAGGCTCACCATACATTGACACTTATGCAAATAAAACTTCATTAATAAACTTGGATTTACTCCCAATTTATATTTGTGCTAGTGAAAAGAGAATCAGACCCATTGATTTTGTGACAAACTGCTACTTTATTGGTTTTTTAAAGGTGTCCTGCTTTTAAACGAATGTAAGGGTTGATTGCTTTCATACTGCATACTTACTGCTTCCTTCTGTCCTTGACCTTTATCTGAGAGACAAAATTTCAGGATGACTTGGCAAGAGACTTTTCAGAAAAACTTGCACCTGGTATTCTGCAATTTTCCTTTGATTTATATTTCACAGGGAAAAAAATTGAAAGAGAACAAAAAAACCAAAGGAGAGTAGAATAATGATATTATAATTTATGTATATATATATATATGTATGTTCAATCAGTTTCAATACATGTATACATAAAAATGACAAGAATAAATAAATGGGAAGTGTTTAATTAATTCAGTAAAACTTGTTTTATTTGATGCATCAATTTCCTCAGAGGATTATAAATCTGTCATTGCACTGGGTTTTAAAAAAACAAAAAGATAAAAAGCCTACTGTCTTTTCTAATTTGCACAATAGTCATTGTATATTTAAACAGTATAAGCAAGAGAAGATGGTTTTCAAAGTCCACTAGTGGTTTTAGAGCTGAACAATATGAAATTTGTCATCTCATTGTGATCTTATGTTGGGTCTTATCCAGAGTTATGGCAATCTGGAATTTGTCAGGAGATTCACAAGAAAGTGCACAGTGCCCGTGCAATGCAAAACATCTTACTGGTAGGAAAAATTAAGGATTCAAGTTTCAGGTTTGTCAGCCTGTGACAATAGGCAAGTCACCACTCATCTGCAAGTCTGTCCATCTCTCTCCAAGATTTCTGATCACCTACCTCCCCTCTATTTAGGCTAAGCTATTTGTTCCTCTGTTCAATTAGCTACAACCTCTAGGAATGAATTGCCCTTAATTTTACAGTCTTGTTTTTTTAAAATTTGCCCCTAAAAGTCAGGAGCAAATGTTCCTTAAAGTCCCTGCATATTTTCCCAACATATTTTCCTTCCTTCCTTTCAATATATTTGAGTAATATTTATTTTACCTTTATCCAAACCACTGTGAATCTTGGTACATTTGAATACAAAATGTCCATTGCTTCTGCTTTTTAAATAATTGCCAATGGGTTTGGTTTGCTTTTGCAAGAACATAGCTTTTCATTGTAAATATATTATGAATTTTCAACATGAACAAATATATAAAATAATTAAATGTTAACCCCTTACAAGAAATGTATCAAGTCTTTTAAGTACAATTGCTCCATAGAAAATTACCAAGGAACATTTGAAATGCATAATTTTTAGAGGAAGGGTGGAATTATATCAGATTGATCAAGCATGATTTCCCCTTAAATAATCCAGGCTGACTATTTCTGATGACCTTATTTTCCACTCCATGTGTTGTGATACCTCCAGAATGACCTGTTCCATCACCTTTCCAGGGGTGGATGTGAGGCTGAGTGGCCCTAGTTTCTTGGGTCTTCCTTCTAGTTTACATACATTGCTGACCAGAACAGATTAATGGAGTTCCTACCCTAGAAACTTACTGTCACAGTCTAATTTCTCTTTCAATTTTACTGAAAATGCTTGTATTGACCAAATATTTAAGTCTTTCTCCAGCCATCATCTCTAAGCAGTATTCCATGCAAATATATTCTTACTGTTTTTGCAAAAATGCTAAGGCTAAGACTGGCAAGTCAAGACCAATATGTTATATTCATTTTTCTGGTTTTGTTTTGTGAAAACCTGTTGGATTTTTAGCTGAGATATATGTTTTAGATACTATATACAATTATTGTACATTAAGGTGTCATATTAAATATTCTGCAAGTTAACTAATTACTGCATTTCTTTCACCACAGCATAAAGAAATCATGTGAAGGAACAAATGTGGGATAATAAAGGCACAAGGGGATAAAAAAAGGTCTGGCCATCTGTAAACAGTGTGCTGGCCAGAATGCTTGTCTGACTGTGCCCTGCCCTGGTTAGTGCAGTCTGTTCTGTTTTCTAATTAAACACCATTTTTAACTCATTTCCTGAGACAAGTCTCTCTCCTGTGCACTGGAGTATTTATGGGGCCTGGAGAGGAGCCAGCCTGCTGTGTGCCCATGGTTCCAGCAGCTGGAGTGAGTGTGGGTGCAGGAGTCAGGCTGTGATTGCTAGCAGAGATCAGGCAGGAAATCCAGCAAAAAGGTGACATGGCCTGGGAGCCAGGGGTGTGAGTAGGTCCCTTGGAATGAGGCACCTGGACAACAGGGACCACGACAGAGTGTCAGTCCCACTGCCAGAGAGGCAATGGAATCTGGGAGTAGATGGAGAGACCTGTTCATGTGTGAGTGTAAATCATAATCTCCCTAAAAGCACTGCAACAGCCTGCCTTTATTTAAACACAATCCTTTAAATGCTGCAAGTTTCTCTTGAGGATTGTTGAGAGAGATAATCTTCTGTCAAGATAAACCACGAGAACATGTTTCCATATTCCTTTGGGCAGGTTGTTTGACTTTAATGTGGAGGACCACATCTAGTAAACTCCCTAAGGAGGTTTTTACCACAGCTACTTGTAATGTGGTTAGATTTAGAATACATGAAGCATTAAGGCAATAAGAGTTTCAGAATATTATAAAGTGCAGGGGAAAAAATGCAGTAGATTTATCTGATACAAGCAGAATTTGCAATGAGGATGAAACATCCTAGAAAAGTCAATTAATGATGAGTCCTCCTTTCAGAGTCAAAGACGTATCAGATCTTAAGAGAATTGTTGGTATGAATTTGGCTTTCTATATTCCAGATGAATATTTTAATCAACAAGATATGATCTCAAACTCTCAAGAGTAAAATTCATGCTTAACAGTTTTATAGACATTCCAGTAGACAGAAGGAACTGAAACAAAAGTTGGCTGGTGGCTAGGGAGTACGGATGAATCTTACTCAGAAAGAGAAAAATCCTATACACTATGAAAGCCCTCCTAGTTCTTGTTAACATAATATTTGGAAGAAAGAGGATTGAATACTCTCATTATGACACATGTATTGCAGGGGGTGAAAGCTTAATTTTTCTCTAAATTTAATTTTATATTTGAAAATAGCTTCTCACCATTGCTACATAGTACATTCTTAATTCTAAAATATTAATTTGCCACACATTAAGATGTCACAATAATTTGTGTTCATTATTATCAATTATTTATATAAAATTAACTGAATCCTGAGAGTTGACATAGTAAATGGATGCCAACCATAGCAACATTAAGAAAGCTGTTTTGGGAAGCAAGGCTGAGTGATTCATGATTTATTTCTTAAAATCTCCTGTATTTATTTTCTTTAGCACAACACTCTGATATTATTATTTATCTTTATGTAAAGTCCATAAAACACTGAACATATGCAAATGGCCTTGGTGATATTAATAGAGAAAGAAAAAGAAGTAAAAATAGTTGTCTGCTTTCCTGAAGATGTCTGTGATGCCAAGAGATTTTTGCTTTTTATTTATTTTTCACATATTCATAGCTCTGAAAATTATTATTGTGTAGTTATATAGTTTCCTAGCTAACTCTATTATTTTTTTAGACAAATACATTCCTGGAATCCTATTCTAATCCTGCTTTTTCAGTCAGCCAAGGAAATTCCACTTTCCCATGTATTTAGACATAAACAACGTGGGGCTAGGAGAAAGGGGGGGCAGTGTCAGTAGGGGGCCGAACCAAGAGAGAGAATTACTTCAAAAATTGTACTTCTAACTGGGGATTCTTGTCAATTATGCCAATTTGCTAAACATAAAAATGTCTAAACCCTGCATGCTGTTTGCATTCTGCCACAAATGCATCTGGAGGACCTTCAATTAATAGTAACCACTTCTCATTTTTATATTGTTTGGCTTGTGATTTTAAGGTTGATAAGGCATCTGCTACAGTAAGGAAGTAGTTCAATAATACACATTTTGTGTCTCTTCAGAACTGAACAGACATACTATCCAACACTAAGTTTGATTCTCCTGCTCCATTTTATTTATGTTCTGAATTCCATTTATACTTTCATGTTATTTAAATAAATAGTTTCATTACTCAGAAGAGTTTGAAGTGCTCAGTTGAAAATGAGTATTCACTGAGAGTCTAAGGAGAAAGGTTTGAATTCATTCCTAATTGACACAATGCTTAACAAGTCTCAGTTAAAGGGAAAGTTACTTTCTGCAATGAATACTTGATATTTGAAAAGTCCAGCAGTAGAATCTAAGTGTGACTATAGAAGTATTCTTAACATTTAAGTTTGCAGGCTGCAACCATTACCAGTGGCACAGCATGATGTGTGCCTGTATATATGTACACCTAGGATTTTCATAATGTCAAGGGGAAAGACAATTAATTGCTTTATTAGAAAAGAAGTGGCCACCTTGTCAGAAATGCTTATATTCAAATCTGTTTCAAGTTTACATCTTTCCTGTCCCAGAATGCATAAGTAGGAGCTCACAGTGATGCAACCCAAGGTAAGAAAGAGGCGCTTCCATCACTAGCAAAGCAATGCAGAAATTATCTAGAATTCAGAACATTGTTTTCCTCAAAAATTTTAATTGACATAATATGCAGACAAAAATAACACAATTATGAATGTATGAATAAATGTATGAATGTGTATGTATATGTGTGTATATATATATATTTGTATATGTATATATGTATATATGTATATATGTGTATATGTATATATGTATATATGTATATATGTATATATGTATAATGGATAAATTGTTTTTTAAAATGCAGAGAGGTTTTTTTTCCTGTTTCAGCCTTACAATTAATAGTCTATCTACAATGGTTTTGGACACACTATCCTTATTTCATCTGAAAATATGTGCTGAGTCCAATAAGAAAGTGTTGAATGAGCATGTGACATTCAGTGTCTTCTAACTGAATTTATCCTGACACACCATGGAAATTTTTCTGTGATTTCCAAGCTATTTCACCTGTACTAAATAGTAATTCTAGAAACAGATTAGCATTGGCTGAGGCCAGAGTCTTCAAAGAGCCATTGCATGTGAACAAAGAATAGATGGACTTCTACTGACTCTAGATTTTGCTAGCAGATGAGCTAATGAATGAGAGTTATATTTTTGTAGCAAAAGCATATTGTAACCCCTGTACTGGCCCAGAATTTAAGATAAAAATGTTCAGGAAATATCTATAAGTTAATATGGAGCTTATTTAAAAAAAACAACAAAACTAACCAAAATGTCAGTGGCAAAAGAAATGCCGATAGAATGGCAAAGGCTCATTGGTAAAAGCATACATATCACATTTAAATAGTGTTTTCAAAGTTAAGTATTCTGATTCCTTCATCTGCTTCAACAACAGGAATTGTAAAGTAAGCCAACTCTTACAATCACAACAAAATCTAGGATAGTCTACAAGGTTTGCTTATGTCTTTGTTTTTGCTGTTAATTGAACTCTAAAAATTATTCCTTAATAGTATATGTCATTATGTATTATATATTTTAATTTGAATTACATTTTCTTCAGATATAGTTACTATATTACACAAATTTGCTCTCCTTTGAATTAAAGGCTAATTCTCTTGTCATTCTTAATTTTCTACTTTTTTTTCCTGCTTTGTGTCCTGAAGTTGTGGTCATCTTTTACAAAACATACTTATCAAAAGGACTGGGTTGTTGTAGAGATGGTTTAGCCTTCTCTTTCAGCAAAAAAAAATGGAAGTAAGAAAGTCTGATTTAACACAAAGTAATTTTTCCTTCAGCTGCTAAGTAAGAAGACAAGAAATACTGCTCATTTTTTACCTGTTTAATTTTAAATTAAACATAGCAAAAATATGTATAGAAAAAGAAATGTCTAAATTGCAGAGCCAAAGAAGCAGTTAAATGCAAATTTTGCCTTTTATTCATGCTAATTTTATAATTCTCCATTTTAAATTTCTAGCTTTGCATTGTTTCCAATGTTACTTCAAAATTTAAATTGATATCCCACAGAAGGTATTTTCCACTGCATTTATTTGTAATTTCATATAAAATACACAATGGATTGTTTGAGTAGTAAGGGTTTGGTAGCAGGAGGGGGCTACAAGGGTTGACTTCTGTGGAAGCTGCTGGAAGCTTCCCCCATGTCTAGTAGACCCAATGCCAGCTGTCTCCAAGACTGATCTGCCACTCTCCAAGGTCAAGCCCATCATTACTGGTGGTAGTGCCTCTGGGGTCACATATGTATAATAATTTAGAAATCCTGTACAAACAGAACTGGTGCAACTGCAGCTGAACAGGGGAGTGAGACTATGGAGAGAACAGCTCTTCCAACATGAAAGAGGTTCTCCCAGGGCTGGAGCAGAGACTCCCTGCAGCCCACGGTGAAGACCATGGTGAGGAAACCTGTCCTGCTGCAGCCCATGGAGGTCTGTAGCAAGCACAGATGCACACGCAGCCCCTGGGGAACCCCACACTGGAGCAGGTAGATATGCTTGAAGGAGTCTGGGACCCCTGGGAAGCCCACACTGGAGCAGGTAGATATGCTTGAAGGAGTCTGGGACCCCTGGGAAGCCCACACTGGAGCAGGTGTGCTGCCAGGACTTGTGACCCCCTGGGAGGTCAGGTTTGTGAAGTCTATGAGAAGGACCCGTTTGGAGAAATTCATGGAAGATTGTCTCCTGTGGGTGAAACCCCAGCACTGGAGCAGGGGAAGAGAGTGAGGAGGAATGAGAGGCAAAGACAACCCCTACTCCCTGTCCCCTCAAGAGAAAGTGGAAGAGGTAGAGATAATCGGAAGAGGGATGCTGGGAACGTGTTTTGAGATTTGTTTTTACTCCTCATTATCCTACTCTGATTTGATTGGCAAGGAATTAAATTAATTTCCCTAAGTCAATTCTGTTCAAACAGTTCCTAATTGTGGGCCTAAAGCGTGCAAGAAGACCCTTTGAAAGTCTTGCTTTAATATTGTTAATTTTTTCATGGAGAATTATTATTCTTCCAAAAACAGTGACCCAGTTCAAACTTCAAACTACTAGGACATGCATGATGCATCAGAGTGACATTTGTGTGGAAAGACCTCAGGATTTGAATATTGTAGCAAATTTTTTTTGTCTTTAAAACAAAAGAAAATCTCTTGAGGTTGGATGTTATATAAACACCTCGAATGGATGGAATGAATGATGTTAACTAAGTGTTGGGTATCTTCTCAGATCATAGCATAGCCTAGGGGGCAGGATGCACCACCACAGTCCATCCCATGATTAAGCAAACTTCTCTGAGCCTTGTATTTGTTTTCCTTTGAATGAATCTAAATGATAATATTAAAAAAACCCATATATTTTATTCCACCCTGCCTACCTGCTAACGCTTTCATGAGAGTGTATATGTGTTCCATATTTGGAGCACTGCAGCTGGAAGATACTTTGAGAATCTAAATGTGGAGAGGCTGTTGATCTTCTTTAAATTACATGAATGGATGGATTATACATATACATCCAGGAAAGAGATAAAATTTCTGCCACAAGATCACATATACAAACCTTGTTTTGAGAGATTATCTCCCACTCAAGGTTACCCTGAGAAAGTAGGAAGGACCAAACTTCATTAAGGACACTGAACTTGCATTCCAAAACCAGAAACCTGAAAAATAATTTCCAAAATTGCTTTTTGGAAACATTCCAAGGGTTAAATGACTTAAATACAATGGTTCTTAGAAATAAGACATTAATTTAAAAAATCATTCCCCTGGCAGTTTTGGAAAATTTAGCAACTAGAGAACATATAGCACTGTAAAATTATAAGATTTCTAATAGATTTTAGTATAAAATCAAATTACTGGTCCCCCATATTGGCCTTAGCATTAATTTTACTAATATTTTGGATCAGGCTCATGTCCGGTCTGTGTAGCAGACATGGAACAACAGTGGTCAAGGGCTTTCAACTTCTCCCACATCTTAGAACATGCTCCTCAGCTTTGTCATACATCCTCTGTTCTCACATCTGACATCCTCAAACTAACTTAGCTCTGGATAAGTGCAGTCCTTCATTATGCCTCCCTGTGTAATGCAGAGGTACCATTCAAATTTGGAACACTGGAAAACGACTACAGTCAGTTACAGAAGAGAAAAAGGAAAGCTGAAAAGACATGGAGTCCCATTTCTTAGCTTTATGACAACACAGCTTGGTTGTATCTTTGTGTGCTTCCAGTACTTAGGAAAAAAAAAATAAAGGTAAAGAGAGTAAACGTGTTTCTTCTCTTCTTCTCTCCCTGCTTCTTTCAAACAAATGAGTAATTAGGTAAATAAAATTTTTCCCTAGGGCACCATAAGGCAATTTAGAGCTCTGGCCATGATGGATCAGTTTATCTAAATGGAGTGTAATGATAATTATGAATTTAAACAATTTGCAATAAAACCTGTTCTATTTCTTTTAATATCAAGACAGAAATGCACATGTATACATGCAAAGCTACACATATTTGCATAAAACCCCTAAAACCAACACTTTCATGTATTACAGGATAAATATATTTAATGAAATGTCTTTCAGATTTTCAAAAATGTGATTAATTTTATAATACAACTTGTATTATACACAAGGTTTATTGACAATTTTTCCACATGGTGGTTATATAGCCCTGGAAGACCCTTAACTATAAATGTTATGTAAATTATGCCATACAAACTGTTATTGTTTTGGATGTTATTCATTGTTAAACTTGTACTGTAGTGTTTGAGTTAATTTAATGTATTTCTTTTTATGTATTTTCTAACTATTCAGGAGAACACAATTCTCCCTTTTGAGAAACATTTGATAGCTTGCTACATTACAGGAATAAAAATGAATAGAAATAAGCTGATCAAAAAGGACTGCATTGTTAAGTTTCACCTAGCAGGATGACCTAGCACTACAAGAGAAATAACGCATGACTTGGATTAGATTCATTACTGTAAAATATATTAGTGCTTCAGATCCTTTCAGATGTTATGAGACAAAGAATGTATCATTATATAAATACATGTGCGCATATCAGCAAGATATCCAGTATTTGCAATAAAAGGATAGAAATTTCCTTTCTTACTAAAACAGTTGAAATCTTTGACTGAATTATAAACTATGCATAAACTAACTGGAGGTTAAAATGTTTCAAGCCAGCTGTGTATTAAACCAGGACACTAACTTTCTCAACAAATGAAATTTGATCACCTATTAAGCAAATTTTTTGTAATTTTTGAGACATTGTCTCAATCTTCAATGTGAAATTCGTTGAGGGGAAAAAGATAACTAGAGTAACACCTGTGGAATATGCAAATATTCTCAATGTATTTTACCATAAACTTTATTAGCAACAAAAGAGGTTTCCTGTTTCACATTGAGGATAGGTAGGAATGCCCAGGCACCTCCCCTAAGGGCAGGGGGGTTTTGCTCTGTCTTTTGCAATAGATTCTGGATCTGTTGCAACACTTGGATCATGCGCATTCCTCTGGTGGAGGGCCTCAGGGAAGAGCCTGAGGGCATTTTAGGGGACTTTAATGGTTTTTGACACCTTTTAAGATATCAGAGCTGCCTCTCACATCAGCAGTTGAGTCAGTTATGCTCCATCAACCCTTACCCTGGGAGGAGAGAGGAGGAATTTTACATCTAAGCACTTGTGTAGGGGAGGACAACCACCATGATAAAAGGTGCCATCCCACTCTGCAGTGTCAAAGATGGCCCCTTCTGTCTTGTGGGAATTGCCACCACACCCATAAATTTACCCCTTACCCCTCAGGGATGCAAACCTGGCCTCAGCAAAGCCCCCTGGCACCTCCACAATTGTTTTGAGTCCTTAACCATTAACAATGCAATCTCTCAGAAGGTGGAGGTGGGGCTTGGTGAGCACCTGGCAACCAAGCAAGGTAAAACATTCCACATCCATAAAATGAGTAAAAGTATTTAATTTCTTTGATACTATTAGCAAAACAATATAAGACCATTTGGCATTAAGCTTCTTGGTCTGTAGTTTTATTGGCAGAGTCTTTGAAAAATGGAAACAAAATTAAACAAAATATCTAAAGTTGTCTACATAATAATTTTGACAATATAAACCCAGCAGACTGCTTTTTTAACAGATTTCAAGCTTGAATATTGAGGTCGATTGAGGTTCTAGTCAGAACTGCTTTTAATTATTTTGTGTAAATGGTATGGTGTTCAAAACCAGTTATTTCCTTTTTGTGTTTGAGACTTTTTTATAAGAAGGAGTTCTCTTCTTCTGATAAATAAATAATAATAAATAAATAATGCTAATTATTTCCACAACTGATCACCTTTAGCTAGCCGGGTTCTATTTAGAAAAATTCTGCACCCCTGTTGTTCAGATTATTTTCCTAAAACTTTGAAGGTGACTAAATTTAGTTTTTGCTTTATAACTATGGAAACAAGGCCATCTAAACAGAAACTACTTTGTCAAAGACAGTTATATAATAATGTAAAAGAGCTCTAGCAATGAGTTTATGAGAGGATAAGAAAGACAATAGAATGGACTGCAGTGGGACAGTGAGATAATGTTTATCAGAATGTCAGGAAGCAGTCTGAGCATTAAATCACCTCACCTTTGTCAAGATCTCTTAAAGGTCACCACAGGAAAATTTTGATGATGAATTTGAAGGAACAGATGCTGCATCCTTGCAGCAGTTAACAGAATTAAAGGACAAAGGTATTTCATCTAAAAAGTAACAACACGTGTGCTACAGATTTTGTCTTGGACTCTTTGCCTGTAAGATTAACAGATGGCAAGTGGACCAGGTTGTTGCAAAGAAATCAAGATGTTTGTGCTGGATATTACAAGCAGGTAGCAATCTTCTACCTTCTACCCTTTCAAGGGCATTTTTCCCACAAAATCATTGTTTTTACAAAAGCATAGTAAATGATGAAAAACAGCATGATGAAAACAGCAACAAGGAAGTTGAGCTATTGACTCTTCCAAAACCCTCTCTCCTGGTAGGACAGTGGTTTATTAATAATGAAATTAGTCATCTTTACTTTAAAAAACCCAAAAATAAGCCATTTAGATTTTGTTGCCTAGGAAATCTGGCAGTGCTATAGTACTTGAGATTACTAGATGAAATACAGGTGAAATCCCATAAGAAGGCACATTACAAGTGTGCATGAGGTGACCAGTTTTTACTGCCATAGAAACTTTTACTTTTTATGTTGAGCTCTTACTCTTATATGATGTTTAACTTTCTTTTTGCTTCTATAAATTTAAAAACTTTCATAGCTCAGAAAAATAAATAATTTACTATGATATACAAGGTTGAATATCAATCACTATAATCCTTAATTCATACAATAATACATTTACTGAATGTATTGAAGCCTTGTAACATCCAAACCAGTAGAAGGATCTAGTTTGTGCCTGATTGAGCAAAATTTACATTATGCACCCTAAAAAGTAGCCAAGGAGCTAAGTAGCTTCTGAGCAAGTAACTCCCCCACCAAGTCTGAATAATGAGACCAGCTGCAGTTGGAATGTTTTCTGCTTTGAGGAGATTCTTGGTGTCAAATTTAATACTGGCACATGCACTCCTATTATCCATGCTTAGCCCAGGGAAAAATATTTCCGAAAAGTTTTTCTGTGAATACATCTTTTAAAGTTTTAATGAGGGGGAATCCCAGTGTTGCCAGTGTAGGATCCATCTTTGAAAAACAGTTCAATTGAGCTGGGTAGAAATATATTTTATAAATAATTTCCAAGGAGTCAAGACCACGTGCAACTTGGACACATTCTACATTATTTTAAATATCTAGGATTACCTGTTCTCCAAGAAAAACAATAAGAATTTATGGGTTACCAGATGCCGGGGAAAAGAACATAAAAAGCAATTTAAATATAGGGTGGTAGTTGGCACTCACTGGCACACACTCCATAGACTCAAAATCTTCTTCAACAGGAGATTGCAGGCATCCCAGAATGATGAATTGATATACCTATTTTCTATGAATTGGTCTAATCAGTGGCCTAATCAAAATTTCAGGCTTCAATAAGAGATTCTGGGCCTGAATCTCCTTCTTTAATTATGTACTGTGTGAATAATTTTTTTGTTTGATTATTCCACAGGGTGCCCAACATCTTTTTGTCAAAGAGTAATCATTTCTCTATTCACTCTCTCCATACAAATAATGATCTTTTAGATGTATAGCTTAACCTTTACTTCATTTTTAAAAAAATTCTTTGCTGTTTCATTTATTTTTACATTACAGTTATTTCACATTTCAAATCACTTGTATTTTTCTTTCTTTGATTATTTCTACAAATCAATACTGTTAACTCCTTTCAAGAGCACACGGCCAAAAAAAATTAAAAATTTGAGGTGTTGGTGATTTACATAGATTTACATAGTTTATTTTATTCACAGTTAATTTCTTAGTAATTTATATTAATATATTTCTCTTTTTTGATCTTCAGCAATGTTTGACTATACATATATTCAGAAAGCCATGATTCTGAGGTGGTAATGTTTTTCTAGCTAGTAATAGTTTAGTAACTCTCCTTGTGCATATGCACAATAGGGAGTTTGTGGAATTGTCCCGTTCCCCTTCCCTTCCCCACAAAATGCTTTTTTTTTTTTTTTTTAATTGATTCACCTGTCCCTCAATATCAGGAAATTCTTCCAGATCCTGCTTTTTGATTCTTCTGAAACATGCTACACCAACAAATTTTAATTCTCACTAATCACTTTCTCTTCTGAATTATTTAGATAAAAAGAATAATAGAACTAGTAGAAATAGATGTAGTGGTTTGTAGCCAAAATACTTCTTTCTTTCTTTTTAAATATAAAAAAAACCCCACTATTTACTTTTAGAGTAATTTATCATTAATTTGGAGGTGCCAAAGTTTTCTACCGTCTCTGGATGATTTGTATTTTTATGTGTGTATAAGTAAGCAATCTAATCTATAATTTAAATTTAAGCTCTATGCAAAAAAGTCTAATAAAACCTTCATGGAAACAATAAAACAAAGTGCTTATGGCAAGCAAATTTTTGTGCCAAGATATGGACAGAGTTTTAAAATTATTAAAAATTATGGAATTTAATCTTGAATTAGATTTGATGATATGGTCATGTATGCTCCTAAGAGAAACAGAATAAATAACAGACTGCTCTAAAATAACAGGAGTATTCATGCAAACATAAAGAGTTTGATTTTCTGTGCATATATCATGCTTACATAGATAATGTAATTGAATCACATTCTATTTGAAAATCCTGGAATTCTGCATCATGGCAATACTGTACTCTATATAGAGCAAAGTCTATTTCAGTAACATTAAGTATTTTAAAACAGCTGAATACTATATTTTCTTTAAAAAAATTGACACATTTTTCTTGAACATTCTAGACCACATAGTGATATCTTTTCTTCTTGCTATGTGGTTGATAGAAAGAGCAGGGACCAAAGTAAACAAGAGGAGTTATTCTTTTCAATGTTCTCTAAATAACTCAGTGGAAATTAGATAAAGAAGAGATGTTATCTATGTCAGTAATATAACGACACTAATTAAGTTTAACATCCTTAGAAGTGTTGGCTTAGTCCTACTTAAAACTAAACAAACAGATTATGCTTGGCTCAGAAAACAGACAACTTGTTTTATAATAAAGTAATAAAAGAAATTAAAGCAGCAATCTGTTCAGGTGAAAACATTTCAGCAGTCTTGGGTTATCAGCCTTAACACAGGCAGCCCAGGAGTACTTGTAAGAGTTGTTACTGTTGCTTGTGTCCTGATCGCTGTTTCTCTGGCCAAATAAAACTGGCAGAGCTGACAGACTTAAATGACTTCCAGTTTAGAACTGAATAAAGATTACTTGAGCTTTTCATCAATCAAAAGTGAAAATTTACATCAGCTCTATTTGTGCTGAGGTAATTTTTCACCTGTCTCCAAACAGATTGTATTTCATGTTCTTCCAAAATATATCTTATTCAGTCTTAAACAGACATTTCCTGTTTTCAATTTTCTCTCTTCATTCTATTAAAATAATCTCAAACATAAAAATATATTTTGTTGGGGAATATTGATATTCATGCAAAGTTAGATTTCCATTAGGGGGAAAAAAAAAAGCCACAAAGCAAAAAAAAAACAATGAAAGAAAACCCAACCAGAAAATTTTTTTCAAAAATTTAATGAGTATTTTTACCTCTGTGTCTTTACAATACAGGATAAAAAAGCAATGTTCTGATATTGATTATTTTTTTCTTTTTCTTTTTTAATTTTGCTGTTGGCTAATGTTGATCAATGGCATAGAATTAGATCTGAAGAATTATGGACTATGAATAATGAATTACGAATAATGCTAAGTCTGTTTATAATAATTTATAGAATCTCAATAATTCCATGTAAAATCTGATAGGATAAGCCTGGAGGAAGTAATATTTTTTTTCTTGTTGTTATAGTGAGAAAACACAGATCTGAGAAAGAAATTTTATGGTAATAAAAATAATGGATAAAAAAAACTTATTCGCTTAAAATGAAGGATTAGAATGGATGGCTGCCCTGAAAAACATGCAGAATATCTTTAGGCATCAACACAAAATATGAAGTAAAGGGAGAGATGTTTGTACAAACTAATCTAGATGTTAAATTGGTGTATCTTTGAGATAGACCTTCTATATCCATTCTTCTTTTCCCTGAAAGTCTCTGGATCTGAGAGGACACAAACAAAAATAGAGGGGTTTTTTTTGCAAAAAGCAATTAGAAATATTAATTTACTTTGACATAAAACTGAAACAAATTTTACTAAGAATGAAAAAATCTTATGGAAATGGTCTCAAAGAATTTGGATCAAAATGGGCTTTTCTGTACAATCAAATCAATGGTTAAAATTGGAAAAGACCAGAGTGGGTCATCAGGTCCAACCTCTCCTAGAGTACATTCCACAGGATTTTGTCCAGACAGATCTTGAATACCTCCAGAGAAAGAAAGAGGAAGAGAGATCTGCAACCTCTCTGGGTGATCTCTTCCAGTGTGTCGTCACCTGCACCATAAAGTTCTGCCTCATATTCAGGTGGAACCTCCTGAAACACAGGAGGGTTTTCCTATTATTTTATGAAACAACATACCTCATTTATAATCTTAAACTACTGCCAAATTTTTATACATTGCCAATGCGTTTTTTGTGAAAAATACAGCAACCCCCTCCCCCATCGATAACTGAACTATATTTTGCATCATGTTGCAAGATGACTATATTTATTAAATTTCAGTGGCTGGTCATATTTCAGAATTTTTCAATTCAAGCATATAATGCAAATAAGAAAATGTTTATTACAAGTCTTGTTGATAAATTGCATTGATAAAAGAAATTCCTAATAAAAAAGGAATGAGTCTGAAGATTAAAAAATGAACTACTGCCATATATAATAAACAGATAGAAATTTTTGTTTAATAACAGACTCTATGGAGTTGGCAAGATGGGTGTCACTTTGTCATCCTGGCTGGATTCTCCCAGTCTTGCCCTCAGGTCAGCAAAGCAGTAGATTTTTCCTGGGTGGCATCTTGCACATATAGCCGCCCCTGAATGTGTAGAAGAGCATTCAGTATCACTGCTTGCTGATCCCTCCTTCCCCTGAGAACCAAGGTATTGCTACAGGAGAGAAGGCAACAGCCCCCTGTCCCCCCTGGGGTTTGCTCAGACCTTAGCTCTGCAGCCAAAAACAGTCTGAAGCAACCTCAGGTAAGCTGGTGGAGATGCACAGACTTGGAAAGATTAATCTATCAAGTCGAGGATATCAGGAAGTCTTATTATACACTTTTCTGATAGATTAGTTGGAGTTGTTTGCTTTTTGTTTCGTTCTGAGCTGTTATTTAGTTTTTCTTAAAACCTCTGAAGTCTGTGGGCATCCTAGTGCCTTTCATTTGGAATCTAAGAAAGAAAATAGTAACTTCCATAAAAGGTTTAGATTGTATTACCTTACTCCATGTCTGGAATGATTTGAAGAACTCCAAATAAAAAAAATGAAAGATTAGTTGCCTACTTTGTGCATATTTATTCTTTACACTATTTGAATACGTCAAATGTTAACCTTTCTCTCTTCATCCTTCATAATAAGAGGAATATCTTATGAAATGAAGATTTTATATTAGAAATTAGAAAATTAGAATATGTAAGTAGTAATGTCTAATTTCAGATATCACTTTTGGGTCTTTTCTGTACTTTTTGGACACCCTAGTAGGTCATTCTCTCCATGACAGATTATTACATGTGTTACTTTCATAGTTTGGGAAATAGTAGACTAAAATATTTCAGTCTGTCTATTTTAGATATCAAGTATGGGAGATGTAGAGTTTTGAAGAAGTTATTTTTTATCTCTGTATTTGGTTGTGTTCCAAACTGAGGTTGAATATAGCTTGTCCTTTTGATTTATATGCTTTTACATACAAAAAGTTTCCACTGTATACATAGGGACAGAATTAGGTCCACTGGGTTATTACTATTCATTGAAAAAAAAGCAGAAAATCTGCTGGTATTTCAGTCTTCCTCATTTAAAACCTCTTACTAGTGGAAGGTAAGATCCATTTACAGACTTTAACTATATTCTTCTGAAAAAGAATCTTACTTTTCTTCTCTGATGTCATTTAAAGGGCAAGATGAGAACATATTGAAAGAAAATCATGTATCTTCATTCCTTCAAATAAACTGAATGACCTTTTCTTGAAATTTGAAGCAATATGTTTTTCATTAAGTGTTTCATATTGTGCAGTTTTTATCATGTGACTCAGTGGGAATAGACTTGTTATTAATGGACAGATACACATGATAGCTCTATTTAAAATGTAAGGTAAGAAAGCTTTAAAACCCTTTTGAAATGTTAGTTTTACTTGAAACGTCATAGAAGATCATGTGCTAGAATCATACCACCTTAATTCTGCAAAATGAATTTTAAAAGCTTACATTTTTGAGGAACTGGGGAAATATTAATTTTCTTTTTTTTTCCTATCTTAATGGCTAAATCTCCACTCTGTCAGTGTGCAAGGCTTTAAAGAAAAAATAATGGTATTATAGTTTTCATGTGTGAGGGTAAAAGTAAGTGGAATAGTCTCTAAATTCAGGCTAATGCAGAAGAAGGAATAAGCAAAGCACAGTTGACAACTAAGCAGGAAAACATGTTTTAGCCACAAGTCAAGTCAAATTGCCAAAAAAGAAAACCAAATTTGAATAAAGAAAAAGAAAGCCTTGGCCTATATACACAACGAAGTTGCATAAAAATAAATAGTCCTTATGTCCTATGAAAGAATAAGAAGTGAAAATGAACGCTTACAATAAAACATCACAGCTGCACACTAAGGAACACATTCCAAAGTGATGGCAAATGCACTCCACAGAATCCTAGAACCTCAAGCAAATTTAAAATAAATAAATAAGTAACAAAAAGAGAAATGAGAGAAAAAGGAAACGTTAATGAGAACTCAAGACCAACTAGTTCTAAGAATAGCACAATATAATTTATTGAATTTGCTTTCAGTGATTAAAATATAGATGAAAAAGATAGAGTTCCTGCTCTCTTTTTCCAAACCATAAACGACAAAAAGTAAGTAAGACTTCAGGAAAATTCAGCCTAAGATGTCTGACTTCATTTCAGATCCCCAAGGAAGTTCTCACAGATAGATGTACCATCTTTCACATCACATTTTAACCTTGACTAATGAGAAGAGTACTTGTACTTGAATCTAGAAAAAAAGAGACAATCAAATCTCCATATGTATGGGGAACTCATAAGTAATACAAACATATTTTCCAACTTTTCCTGTATTTGCTTCAGAAGAGACATTTGTCCCTAATAAATTTTGTGAAAGAAATAATGTAACAATCATCAGTAAACTATTGCTATGACAGTAGGAAACAAATAACTGATTAACCAAGAACACAATACCCTACTGCTAAATTACTTTATCTGGTGATTTTATTAGCCATGTTTTTGAAATAACCACATGGTATTTTCACCACATACAGACAATAAGGTCATTAATTTATGTCCTACTACAAAATAAAAAGGATTTTGCAATCAAAGACAGTAAGAGGAAAAAGCAACTTTTTCCCAATAAATAAGATCAATAAAAGATTAAAAATTAAAAATAATATTTATAACTTGGTTGGATGTATATTAAAATTGGTAGTTATCAAGATGTAAGTCCTGAATTTATTTCTGTGTCTAATATGCCTTTTTTATGGCACATGTTATATGAAAGATGAGAAGTTTTACATACAATTTTGTAGCTCTCAAGTGTTAGATTAGATAATCCTTAGATAGATTAGATAATAGCTTAGATAATATTAGATAACTCTACTATTAAAAAAAACCCACAAAAAATATAGCCAATATTAACACTGTAACAGAAGGATAGTATTGACTTATTTTCTTTTATACTAGGTTTAATTTTGTAAATTTTTGAACTATTCTCTTCAGATACAAAATTTTTTGTTGCTCTGTTTTGAGAACAGTGTAAACAAAAGTAGAGAAACCCTTCTCAAATGAAGAAAAAATCCTTTTAGATATCTGAGATCAAGTATTTACCTGTGCTTGTAATCACTTCTACTGAAACTAATAACTCTGCATCTTGCCACAAATAAATAAATAAATAAATGATAAGGAAATAAATAAGACAAGGGGCATGTGCATGGCTGAGTAGATTTGGGTTTAAGAACTATTGTCAACATGCAAACAAAGCTATGTACCTCTATATTTAACATTGTCTTTTCTACTGAGCAACAGTTGCTTTGGAGAATATTACTTCTTAGGGAAAGATTAGGCTAAGAGGCTTAGTTACCATGGCTCTAGGATTTAGTGTACATGTTTGATAAGATTTCCTATGCCCTTCCTCCTCTGTTACAACCTTAATTTTATATTTTTATTTCTGCAGTAGAAAGTAAAATTAATAACTGCCAAAAATTACAATACTTCTAAAACAGAATATAGCCTCCCATTCAAAAAACTAGCTATTCATAGCTTCCTTGTCAAGTTTTCTGTGTTTATATCTCATAAATCTTTAGCTTAACAGGCAATGAATGGAAGAATAAGGAAAAAATATTTCTCGCATAGACATCTTGAATCTGAGGTTAAAAGTATGGAACACAGCTACAGATGGAATATCCTCATCTTCTATTGTCAAAAAGAAGGTCTTCTATAATCTATTGTACTCACAGGGCTTACAGCAGAACTTTCAGGTATTGAAGTGAAAAGTAGATTGAAATCTTTGGTTCAATAGGTAGCCTTGTTCATATACCACATCCTGTACTATTGCAAAGAACACCAGTAGGGATTCTCCTTTGTAGTACACCATAGGTATTGTGTATAATTGGTTATCACCATAAGTTCTTAAAACAAACAAATAATCCAAAACCCCTGACTAAACTGCCAAAAACTCATCAAAAATCTCATTTAAAGCTGCCTTAGGTCAAACATTGAATAAAATCACAACTTTATTTTATGATTCTGTACATGAGTTGTCTCATTCCTTTTGAAATACACGAGATGACATCAAGAAGTTTTTGATTTAGGACTGTAATTGTCCTTTTCAGAACGATATTGAACTGAACAGTTTTCCAAAATCCTAGTCAGCTGTTACATGCTTGAAATATTTCTAGTTGAAAAGATTTTTTTTTTCTTGTTGTCTCTTTTAATGTATTGAATAGAATAATTTAGAGAGGTAACATTTTTTGCATTTTTGAGGATTGGTCTTTCACATTCATAAATAAGGAACTTTCAGTTATACTGACATTTAAGCTCATTTACCTTCCCTGTCAGTTAAGTTCATCTACCTTCTCTTTGAAGGAGCATAGCTATATTTAATTGATACAGAAGAGGAGTGAGAACATTATAATGAAGATTCTATAATTTTTTGTATTGGTTTTGAAGGATCCTTTTTCAAGGCAGAATGAAGTGAGACCCCGTGGGAGATGTATGAAAGTCTCCAACATTTTTTTTTCACTTCCCTGAAGTAGCTTTATCATTATATTTGGACCAGTGAAGAAATAGAAACATCCAAAGCTTTATGAATCCCGAGTATTGGAAAACTATGAGTAGAACAAATGAAAAATCATGTATGTGAGAGGTTTCTTTTATTTACATATTATGCAAATAAGATATAACTGCTAGATGCACTAATGTTTACTTTTCAAGTTTGCCTGAAGGGACTAGGAATGTACTGGGTTTAAAATAGAAAGCTTAAATTCTCATAAAAATATATCAAATCCTGACAGAGTTTTCAGGGGAAAAAAAACCTGCTAGGATTAGAAATAAACTGAACTGAAGCACTCAATGCAGCAACACTGGAGAAGTAAATGGAATTAGATCACCCAACTCTGAAAAAATTCTTTGAACTATCATGAGTTTCAATATCTTATAGACATCTGAAACCTTTAACCACTACTTCTCTATATACGTTTCCTAATATAATATTTACCTATAAATTTGAATATTGAATTTTCTCAGTCCCTCAGTGACTCTTGTGTGTTGCTTATAATGAACAGGTATAGAAATGTTCAGGAGTGTCAAACATGGCTATTTTGCCAATAAATTTCAAGTGAAAAAAAAAAAATCTGTTTACTGGATTAAGTATAAAACCTGAGAAACCCTATAGTAGGAACTCTCTTTTACTTCAGTTGCAGATTCTGAGTTAGGGGGAAGAAACACATTTTACTGTAGGACATTATTTACTATATGACAGTTTTACAGTGTGTTATTATAAAGCACCAATGGGTAATATGGAACTGTTTAATAATTTGGAGTTTCCTTCCAACTTTGTATATATATAAACTAAGAAAATTATACCAAAACTGTCATTAAGTCCTTAGGTTTCTAAAAGTTCTGGCAAAATTAAAGAAAACTAGAGGACTAATTTCTGCTATATGAGGATTTCAGTGTAAAATGCAGTTTGATTTATTAATTAAATATGCATTTAAAAAGATGTCCATGTGCATGTCCATCCTATCCTGGATGGACATGCTTCTTTCTCTTTCAACATGTTAAACTTTGCAAGTCTCTATAAGTCTTGTTGAACTTCTCAGCATTACAAATGTAAAACATTGTAAAATCAGAAACAGAGCCCCAGCTCTGTATTAGATTTTATGCATAAGAAATATTAGAATAAAATAAAATACTCCTTTCCCCCCATAATTTGAATAAATATAATTAATAAATATTATAGGCAAAACTTGTCAAAAGTTTCATTCTTAGTTTCAGTTTTCAAATTCACCTTGGAAAAGAAATTAAATCATGGTTGGTTTATTAATAAACCAGTAAGCGAAAACACTTCTTGAACAGTACAAAAAAAATAAATATACCTCATTCTATATTTGGTTCAAATGGAACTGTTTGTCAGTCATCATGGTTTTTTTGAAAATACAACAGCTGTGTTTGACTGCTGGCCTGAAGTGCACCTTATAGGATGTTGAACTGGCAAGAATTTAAATGCATGGTAGACCATTGCATTTATTGATGACAGGAGATGGTGAATCATCATCATTCTTTCCCTTAGTCCCCTACCTCATGCACATTCATAATTTATTCTCATATCATATGTTGAAACTTTGAATAGGGGTCAAAGGTTTTACTACAATGTTTCAACTTTAAGGTTTGCAGGTAAGCTTAAATGATCTACATAACCTGTTTAATATCAAATGAAATAGAAAAATATGGAAAATTATATTGTAGCAAATTGTTTTGCACATATCCTCAAAGTTTATAAGCCCATTGCATATAAAGCAAAAGGTAATGGAAATTGAAGCTGTACATGAGCCAGCAATGTGTCTGGGTGGCCAAGAAGTCCAAAGGCATCTTGGCCAATGTCATCCTCTACCAGGAACTGTGCAGCCAGCAGGACCAGGGAAGTGATCACCCCCTGTACTCAGCACTGGTGGGGACACACCTGCAGTGCTGCGCTCAGTTCTGTGCCCCTCAATTTAAAGGGGACATTGAGGCACTGATGTGTGTCCAGAGGAAGGTTACAAGGTTTGTGATGGGTCTAGGAAACATGTCATGTGAGCTGATGGAGCTGGATTCACTGGTCTAAAGTACAGGATGCTCAGGAGGAACCTCATTATGCTCTACAAGAACCTGAAAGGAGGGTGTAGTGAGGTGGGGGCTGGACTCCACTGCTGTGTCTGTAGTGACAGGACCAGATGAAATGGTCTTAAGCTGAGACAGGGGAGATTTAGAGTAGATATCAGAAAAAAAAAATTCACTGTTAGGGTGCTCAGGCATTGGAATAGGTTGCCCAGTGAGATGGTGGAGCCACCATCCCTGCAGGTGTTTACAAGGTGTCTGGGTCTGCTGCTGGGTCATCTGGTTTAGTGGTTTAGGGTGATACTGTTGGGTTTGCAGTGGCTGTGCTGGGTGGATGGTTGGACTTGATGATCTTGCTTGCTCTTTCAACCTCGATGACTCTATGATTCCATTAAATGCATTTGCTTTTACTCATCAATATTTTTTAGATCTGCTTCCATTTTACATTAGCAAAATGAAAAAGTTTTAATTATTGGGCCACCTCATTATTATCTGGTATTTTTTTGTTTAAAAAGACCTCTTCCTCATTATGCTGCAAATAGTAAAACACACTGAGTTTAATAACAACTGTTTATTTTTTTAATAGTTTTAATAGTTTTAAGTTTTTCATTTCACAAAATATAAATATTAAACCTTGTATTATATTCTAGATTTAGTTTGATTCTGTGTGTCTCAAAGATTAGAACATCAGTGAAATAAAGGTAAAAGAAACTCTTGAAGGAATAAAAAACCCTTAGCACTCCCCACACACTCACTGAAATGTACAAACAAGGTAGATATTCCTCTCTGTTGCTTAATCCACAGTATCAGAGAAACAGCAACAAACCCTATGGTATTACTTTAGTCTTTTCGTGTCAGAAGCTTTACTCCTGAAGCAAACTGGCTGTAGCAATTAGATGGATTATTTTTATCTTTTATCTTGAGAAAGATTCTTTAACTGGCTTCAAGCAAATTGTATTAATACTTTTCCTCTGTTCTCTTGTTCTGCACAGAGCCTCACCCATGGAAGTCTGTCCTCCAAGAGCCTCTCCAACATCAGCACTTCCTATGGGCTGCATTTGTTTATGAACTGCTTCAGCACGAGTGCCCCACAGGGCCACAAGTCCTGCCAGCAAACCTGCTCCGTGGTGGGCTCCTCTCCACAGGGCCACAGGTCCTGCCAGGAGCCTGCTCCAAAGTGGGTTTCCCACAGTTCACAGCCTCCTTTGGGAACATCCTTCTGCTGTGGTGTGGGGTTCTCCAGGGGCCATAGGTGGTTCTCTGCTTCACTGAGCGCGTCCATGGGCGGCAGCTGCCACTCCATGGTGTGCGCATCGGGCTACAGGGGAATCCCTGCTCAGGGCCTGGGGAACCTTGTCCCCCTCCTTTCTAATCTGTGCAGAGCGGTTTCTCTCACAGATTCTCTCTCAGATTTCTCTCACAGATATTCTCTGTCTCCACATGCTCTGTCCCAGAGGCTTCACCACCACCACTGATGGGCTCATCCCTGATGGACGGCAGATCTTTCTTGGAGTCAACTGGCATTGGCTCTGCCAATAAGGGAAACTTCCAGCAGCTTCTCACCAACTTGTATCTCACCCACTACCAAAACCTTGCCATGGAAACCCAGTATACTTTCAAACAGTTATCTGTTTCTTCACCTTTTTTTAATAAAAATAACTTTTAATTGCTTCATTAGAACTGCAGAAGAATTATTTTTAGGAAATATGACTAATAGACTCATTCAGCCTCACTAGAAATCTCCTGGATGTCACTGGAATAGAATTTTCTTCTTATTTTAAATTAGCAAAATTCTGATGAGAATGTGTAGATGGGTCAAATATGATTTTCATAGATAGCAAGAATCTCTTGCCCTCTCATTGGTGATGAATCACATTATGAAGAAGTCCTGAAGAACTGCAATTTATAGAGATGGAGAAAAGGAAAGACAAGTTAAAAGCAACATGAATTTAAACACAAGAAATGTTAAACTCTATAAAAACAAATACCCATGTCTTAAAAGTGCATGAATAGCCAAAGGAAAAAATTCAATCTGTGTCAGAATATGCCCTATATTCTGTATATTCTTTGAGTAGTCAGACATAGGAAAAAATTAAAGAAAATATAGAGAGGGGAAAAATAAAGGTGTTCTTTTTTTGTTTGCTTGCAGCTGTAATACCAGGCATAATAAAAACTTAGTACTAGACAGCCTTAAATGGACTTCACTAACAGTAACAGAAACAAATTTAATTTGTTATTGCAAGTGTCATTTTATTCTGTGTATTGGTTTTGCATGGCTTGGTTTTGGTAGTAGGGGGGCTACAGTGGAGCCTTCTGTGAGAGGCTACTAGAAACTTTCAGCATGTCCAACGGAGCCAATCCTTGGAGACTCCAAAGATGGACATCACACTGGCTGAGGCTAGGCCAATTAGAAATGGTAGTAAAATGTCCATGACAACAGATTTAAGAAAGAAAAACAAAAAATTGCTACCCAGTTTTAATTGCAGCCAGAGAAGAGTGGAGTGAGAATATGTGAGAAGGACAACTATGCAGACACCAAGGTCAGTGGAGAAGGAGGAGAAGGAGGTGCCCCAGGCACTGGAGCTGAGACTCCTCTGCAGGCTGTGGTGCAGACCATGGTGAAGCAGCTGTGCCCCTGCAGCCTGTGGGGATCCACGGGGGATGCAGAGATCCACCCACAGCCCATGGGGATCCACGGGGGATGCAGAGATCCACCCTCAGCCCATGGGGATCCATGGGGGATGCAGAGATCCACCCTCAGCCCATCGGGATCCATGAGGGATGCAGAATCCACCCGCAGCCCGTGGGAAAGCACCACACCAGAGCAGGTGGATGCCTGGAAGAGGCTGTGACCCTGTGGGACACTCATGGAGAGAGGGGTCCTGCTGCCCTGCTGGAGCAGCCTGTCCTTGGAGGTCTGCACTCCAGAGTGGCCCACTCTGAGCTGTTTGAGGAGAACTTGTGAAATGGACTCACATTGGAGAAGTTCACAGAGAACTCCACATTGCAGCAGGGGAAGGATTCCTCTCCCTGAGCAACAGGAGAAACCTTGAGTGATTAACTTATCGTAAGCCCCACTCCCTGCCTCCTTGGACTGCACTGAACTGGACTGTAGGAGGTAGAGTTGGAAGGAGGGAGGGGTGGGGGAAAGGTGTTTTCAAGGTTTTATTGTACTACTTATTATCCTCCTCTGATTTTGTTAGTGTAATAAATTCACTTCATATTTCTAAGTTGAGTCTATTTTGCCCTTGACAGTATTTGATGAGTGATCTCTCCTGGTCCTTATCTCAATCCATTATTAATAAATTCACTAATTTTTTTCCCCTCTGCCCAGCTGCAGAGTGAGTGAGCAGCTTTCATGGGTGCCTGCATTTGGTCAGTGTCAACCCAGAGCACTTGGTTTTGTTAAAATGCAACAAATTATTGCAAGTATCAGACCATGAAAATCATAAAAATTCAAAAGTGGCTTTATACCTACGTTCTGAAACTTTTCTTTATGTTTACCATTTTCCCAGTGGTTTTTGGTTTTCTTTCTTCTTTGGTTGTGCTTCAATAAGTCAAATAAACTCTTTGGCTGAATGATTTTTTAGGTAAATAGGAAGGAAAAAAAGCCCAAACAATCTGAAAACAATGTCAGCTCAGTGCTGGTAATAAGAACAACCTGTTCTTTGCAAAGTTAGAATAATTTTTTTTTTCGTTGTATACAATGACTCATCCAAGTATTCTAATACCTAGGATATCAATTGGAATTACTTGGGCTGACCTTTTTATAGGGATAAATGCTTGCCTACACAAAAAAAAAAATCACTTTGACTCTTGATAACTACGTCTTAGTATATTTCTTCCAAAGCTGAAAAACTTTTGACCAAATTTATCAAATCAGGTAATTATTTTGGGGGTGTTGCTGACATCATATTTGTCTCCAAATCTACACAGGGAATAAGAAGCAAGCAAGGACAGAAGTGGAGCAAAAATACTTTATGGAATAGCAGTTCTATATAATAGACCCTAAGATGTTTTTCTTCCTACCACACAGACTGGAGAAATGGACCCCTAATTCTCCTTTTAGTTTTTTGTTTGTTGCTTTGTTTGTTTTTCTGTATGCTTTGGTTTTCTACCAAAAGAAGCTAGAACTGCAAAGGGACAGTGCATCCAAATTCTTGAGACAACCAAGAGGTTTTTGGAGATCTGAAATTGTCATAAACTTCTGTACAAACACAACCTTTTAGATCTTGCCATGCTTCCCCTGAAATTTTTCGTTATAGTATCTCCCTTACTGTGACTGAAGTTCACTCAAGGTGTCCTGAAAAGCCAGTTGTAGCATGCAATTTCAGAAGTGTATCTAATGCAAATGGAAAAGCAAGCACATGCATGGCAGTATTTATGCAATTAATATGTGTTGTGGGAAATGTCCCTGCAATGGCATTATGAAGGTTATAACATGGAGAAGCATGATTGGATTTATTTGAGCACTGATCCAAGAATATAGTCTGTAAGAGTTGTGTTGCCTGCATACGCTACTACAGCATATACAATCATCCAGGTGGCACATGCCTTCTTGTAGTGAATTGTAATTAATATTGTAATGAAAGCTAGGGAATGTCACATTCCACAGGTGAGTCTGCTTTGCTAGATGGAAATCTCTGGATACGTGTGGCTAACATGGGGTTTGCACTGTATTCAGATGGACCAATTCAAATAGAAATATTTATCCTTCAACTTCAAAACATGTTCTCTGCTTATCAGTATCAATTTACAGCTTGAGATTCTTCTTGCTTGATTGTCTGTTGCAATACAGGAGGAAAATTGGCATCTTTACTGGCAGGCTCTGAAAAATGAAGTGATTATAATCTTGACAGAGCATTGTGGAAAATGTTCAGTTTTCTGTTTTTGATGTGGGAGATTCTGTGCTCTGGGACTACCAAACCAGCAGGCTTTAAAACCAGTCCCTTCACTCCAAAATGTCACTTCACTTCATCTGACTACATTATAAAGATATCTCTATTAAACACAAAATTGTAAATTCAAAAGAATTATAACATATTAAAGAGAAATATTTCAATAACACAGATATTTTACAACAATCATTTACTTCTAATCATCTTGAAAAGGTTTTCAGATGCTTATCTATAAAAAATATATTGTAAAACTTGAAAACAAATTCTGTCAGTCATTGTCAACCATATAGTGTAGCTAGTGCTGAGATTATACATTTATATGAGTGCAGAAAAGATTTCTAGTGTTCCTTTTAAACAGAGAAGCAAATGAATGAGGGAAGGAAGATTAGAGATAATGTATAAAAAGCCATTTTAGATTGCTCTATGGGAAGGACAGTCAAAGCAAATGGGAAATAACAGGGGTTTAAATGTTAAGATTGGATATGATATTAATACAGGTTTTGAAATCAATAACTGTTGTGCTAGAAGTCAGAATTAAAGTATATGATTGACAGACATATAATAATTGGAAAACAGAGATACAATTTACTGACTATAAAACGTTGGATTTTTTGTGTTATTTTGTTTTCTATGTGACAGATCTGCCAGGAAGATTTTGGAGTACTCAGCTGTAGTCTTTCCAAACACAGAACACAGGAAAAGTAAAATAGCCTGTTCGCCTGCCAGATTATATTTATTTGCTGAAAAAGAAGAAATCCAGAGTGACACTAGGCATTATGTCATGTTAACTGGGTAGATGTGTTTTTAGAGAGCTTTTAGATATTTTGATAAGAGACCCTTAAGATACACTGCATCATTCCATGGAACATATTTTTTGTTCTTTGTACCTAAACTGGTACAAAACTCTTGGCAACTTCTAGGACAAGAGAAAATGGCCTCAAGTTGCACCCAGTGTAGGTTTAGATTGGACATTAGGAAAAAATTCTTCACTGAAAGGGTTGCCAAGCCCTAGAACAGGTTGCCAAGGGAAGTTGTTGAGTCATCATCCCTGGAGGTATGTAATGACATTCTGTGGTGGACTTGGCAATGCTGGGTTAATGGTGGGACTTGAGGATGTCAAAGATCTTTTTCAAACTAAATCATTCATGATTTAATGATTTCATCTGGAAGAATAACTTGTTTGCATAATAACACTGAGAATTTTGTTTTTCTAGAGCTCTCTCGGGAAGGTTGAGAGCACCTGCTATGCTATAGATCTGCTAGAGACAAATATTATGAAGTCTAACATGGTGCTACAATAAAAGACCAAGGTAGCCATGGTCTCTGAAGCAGAAGAAGCCAAAAAAGCCATATTGTTTAGATGTCTTCAGACACTGAATGGTTACAACACCATTAGATTACTTAGTAGTTATCATTAAAAGAAAACAACAAAACCATTTGTTGGGTCACATGAGGTTACTGTCATCAATTATAATAATACATTGAATTACATTTGCCATTATTTTTTAAACAAATCTCCTGCTTTATGAAATACAAATTTCCTGGATGGATCAATACAGTAAAGATATGGTAATAAACACTGGTTTTTATATTATCATTGGTCAAATGTTTCTTTCCTGAATTTCAGTAGCATATCAGCTATTAACCATAATTTAAACTATTTTATAAGTTTTTTTTACTTTATTCAGTTTTGCATTAAAAAAAATTGTTCAAATATACATTACAATTTAAAGTCCCAAAGTTGTGTCATATTTTGCTTGGATTGTCAGTCCTTGAAGCCACCAGTCTCAGGTGTCACCATCCAGCGTCCCTCATCTTCCCCCTCTATTCATCTAAAAATACCTTCCCGAATTTCACACACTTCTTCCACCCCCAGGATCTTTTCTCAAGCCAGTAGCTTCACCACTTTTTTTCTAGGTCCCCTCTATCCAGGGCCACTTCTTTTTGGTGAACACTTCTCTTAGCCTTTTGTCCTTGGCTTTCTTAATCTATCCAGGCACAATGTATGATAGGTTTCCCAAGTGGTGTTTCTGATTCGTGTCTCTTCATTATTTGGAGGATTCAGGAAAAGATATTTGATTTGTCATTATTTATATATTTTTTTCTAAACTCAGACTTTGTGAATTTTAACCTTGGAAAGGAGAGAAATCCTGCGCCTAGGGAGGAGCACCCCTATGCACCAATATATGCTGGGTGGAAGTTGTATGAAAAGCAGATTGTCAGAAAAAAACCCCTCAAAGTCCCAGTGAACACCACATTGAATGTGAGCAAGCAAAGTACCCTTGCAGCCAAGAAGACTCATGGGATCCTGGTGTCCATTAGGAAAAATGTTGCCACTGGGTTCAATGAGGTGATCCTTTCCCTTTTCTCAGCACAGTGAGGCCACACTCAGGGTTCTGTGTCCAGTTCTTGGCTCCCCTGGACAAGACAGGCCCACAGGAGAGAGCCCAACCACTGAGATAACCAAGGTACTACAGCATGGCTCAAATGATGAAAGACTGAGAAGACTTGGACTGTTCAACTTGGAGAAGGCTTGGAGGGAGGGCCTTGTAAATATTTGGAGGGAGGATGCAAAAAGGTGGAGCCAGGCTCTTTTCAGGGGTGTTCAGTGATAGCAAAGGGCATAAACTGAAACACAGAAGGTTCCCTCTGAACATCACAAAATACAGTGACAGTGACTGATCTCTAACACACATTAACCGGGGTGTTGTGAAGTTTCCCTCCTTTGAGATATCCAAAAGCCATCTGGACATGATCCTGCATGATCAACTCTACATGGTCTTGCTTTAGAAGAGGAGTTGGGCAGGATGACCTTCAGATGTTCCTTCCAGCATCCCTATTTTGTGGCTCTATGATTCTGTGATTTTACATAGAGCTCTGTATCTAAAGGTTAATCTATTTTAATTTGAAAAAGAAAAGGAAAGTTATTGCATTTTCTATCAAAAAAAAAGGAGAATAAAAATACTGCAGAAAACAATTCTGAAGCCTTGCAGACATAAATAGCAAGGACGGTTTTTAGGTTTACTCATTCTTGCAAAGTTTTTGAAATATTTTAAAATCAATATTTTAAAATAGAAGCCACTGAGATTAAAGGAGGATATTTTAGCTTCCCTATTGTCCAAACTTGTTTCAAAAATCACAGAATTTATTTTTACATTTTGGAAAGAGCTATGGAGTACTGAGAGAGAGACTGAGAATATTAGGAATGTTTAAATTATTACATCTGATTAGAGGGTGAAAACACCTCAAAAATTTACCATTCATATTGGAAGGAAAACAAACAAATCAAGGCTATGTATATAGCATTGGAGACATCAAACTGAAGTGTCTACTCTGAAGCATATTTCATTATTATCAGACACTGTAAGAAATAGGAAATGAGCAAGACTTTATGCCTTCAGCACACCTTAGCTGGTCTGCTGAAGGTGGTGAGGTAGTATATGAAACTGTAGCTTGAGTTTTACAAGAGACTCTTGACTCTGTGTGACAAACATTATAGATGATCCCTGAATACTGAGTTGCTTGCCTAATTAATACCTCTAAGAAGAAATTTTATCCTACAGGCAAAGTCTCTCTGATTGAGAGGCTCCCCTGGAATCCAACATTTTGATAATTCAGTGTATTCTAAAAAATAACATTTTCTTTGGAAAGTTTCCAACTACCTACTTAAAACTTATACAGGAGGGTTTTTTATTATTTTTTCTAGGGAAAACTAAACACAACAATTCAGGAATTGTTCTAATTCAAGTCTTTTTATCTTCTGTTTTTGTGCTCAAAAGAAATCTTAGTCAAAGGTCTAGAAAGGCCAGAAAAATAAAAAAATTACCCAAAAAGAAGGCAGGAGTGTTTGTCAGCCTCATGAATCATATCTTTGAAGAAAATAAGGCAGAATTCAGAACTGTATGCTATTTGTGTCTTTCTTTTCCCTGATCTGGAATTTTATTTTTTATTTTCATCTTATTGAATATAAAAAGTAGCCTTATATGTGTAAATTGATATAATGCTTGCAAAATTTTGACACAGAAACTAAATAGGGTATGTGAATGCACTTACGAAGAATGAAGCTGTACACAACACATAATCACAGAGGGTATTTTAAAAATAGCAATTAGATTAGTCTTTTATGTCCCATTTGCATTTTTTTTTTTTAGGTACTGGGAAATTCCTTCTCATTTTTAGGAGGGAGGTTGGTCCTACAGCCATCCTATCCTGAGACAACAGATCCAGACAGGAAATTCTTTCCCAGACAAATTATTTCATACTTCAAAAAATAAGACAAAACATTGGGATCTCTTCAGGAAAACAAGCAGCATCTTTCTGCAGAAGTGTAGAAATAAGACAAGTCTTTGCTGCCTGAACAAACATTTTTAGTCTGGACAGTCAATGAGTTAGAGTGTAATGAAGCTGTAACTTGACATGCATTCAATATCCTAAATTTCTTTAAAAGGAAGATTCAGATGTGAAAAAGTCTGTGAAGACAGCTCATTACTATTACCTTCTTAAAATCCAAAAGTTTCCTTTGAAGAATAGTAGGTGAAGAATTTTAAAAATATTTCACTTTCTCCATTCATATTTATTTATCATTTATTTCTTCATACATGCATAGTCTGCCTGTAGAGATATTTATAGAGTAAGATAGCACAGAAGTACACTGCAAGGTTCTTGCTACTTCAGGGATAAGTAAGGGATGAATTCTGAAAGTGCACTATTTTTCATAAAAATCAACAGAAGACTTCAACTGTCAGTTGTTGAGCTACAAGATTTAGTGGAATGGGTTAGAAGCCATCATCTGCTGACAGGTCATAGCACCTTTTCTCTTCAGTTGCCAATATATTTTAGAGCTTTTATGCGCTGTAACATCTTCTGCAGAGTTGTCAAAACAATGCTAATGCCTGAGCACTACTCAGGTCACGTAATCTCTACCTCTCATCTTTGTCAAATGAGCCATATACTGTAGCACAGATAAGAAATGTTGAAAAACTAAACCATAAAAAATTCAGATGGGTGATTCGTATTTCTGAAGTGCCTCACTACCATCAACAAAAAGGGAGCTCCTCCAGGCTGATCATTTCTCAGTACACTGTTACCACTACAGTGTAAAGGCAAAGCTTCCAGTTAAAATAATCCTGAAGCTCTTTGCTGACACAGTTAAGCTGTTCTTCCAAACAAGAAGCCAAAAGAGTAGAACAAATCTTCACTGCTCTGTTGCCATAATTTCCCTCTTTCCCCACCTTTGGCAGCTTTACTTTCAGGAACTTTCATACCTGTATTACATAAGAATGATTGAGTTCAGTTTTTACCCAAGATTTTTCCTAATCCCCTTCCAAAAGTGATTTGAATCTGTGACCATCCTAGCATCCTGAAAAAGAAATTCTGGGCTTCTGAATCTATTAATTACTTACGCAAAATTTATTCTTTCTATGTGATAAGGCATCAAACTATAATTGAAATATGGAATTTTTAACAATAATTTCATTGCACATTGTTGTATGATTCAGCATACAGATTTTTTTTTTTTTGTGAGCTGTAATTGAAAGCACTTAGGTGTGTAGAAGGTAGAAAGAAACAACCTGAACTTTCTATAAGTGTTTTTGCCTAATATGTGTAGAAGTTTCCTATATTCTTTAGTTTCCTGCTTTCTAAAAGCAATTCTACATATCTGCAAAGCAAGAAAATATTGTTTCCATTTTTAGAGACTTTCATAAATCCCCACAGTACATGTGGATGGATCTGATTCCTTCAACCCTGCTTGCTCGGCTACCCAACCAAATAATAATTCTGATTAAACAACTCGCAACAAAAAAAAGAGTTTTGCTGGGTTTTGGTTTTTTTTTTTAATTTTTTATTTTTAGAAAAAATATCTACTCCCTGAAGAGCAAATAACTAGCCAGAAGCTAGTTTATGGTCAACAAGAGAAAGACATAATAGGGTGCCAAAGATTCTAAGGCTTAAGGCAGCCATATGATGTGGGAAGATCAAGTTTTTGGTAGTTTTTACTCTGTGGAACTCCCTATCCTCTAGTAAGTACCTGAAATACTTCACTAGTTGTTTGTTATATTTAGAAGTTTTTCTGTTGATGCAAGTCTTATGACAGGTGCAAAAACAATAATTTTAAGAATTAAAAAATTGTGGGGACCTTCCAATATTTGCTGATAAATAATAAAATGTTTTGTAGGATGTGTGTGTATGTATGGTAATGGATTTCCCTACACATTTCTTCAGCTTCTCATTTTATTAGGAAAAAAAGTGGGAATTCCCCACACGAGGATTTGAAAAATATTTTAGAAGATAAATCAAAAATTAATATAATATATATGTGTGTGTTTACATAAAATTATTGTAAATTACAGTCCATGCAAAATAGAAATTGTGAAGCTGGATTTAATTTTTCCATACATATGTAGACATATGTGTACACATAGAAATGCACATGGAAGATTGTGTTGTGTCTAAGCATAAATCCTTAAAATGTTTTCATTTTAGCAGGACAAAATCATCTGCTGAAAAACAGTTTCGATGCATTTTTAGTAGACTGCTAATTAATTATCTTATTACTGACTTTCTTGAAGAATAAGATCAATTGTTAAAGCATGATTGAAACATAAGGAGAAATGATAAATTTTGAATGATTAGATTTTTCAGGATGTTTATGTCCTTTCAAAGTTAATGAATGAAAATCAATCCAGGTTCCATTGTTGAGTAGCTATTTTCCACCCTTAACTGAGCAGCAAATACTTTAGTCAGTAATAATACAATACATACGTAATACATTTTTAAGTGTTAAATCAGACAAGTAGATTTCCAATTTAGCCACAAAGCTAGAGAGTGATCTTTTACAATAGAAAGAAAAAAACCTCTTTCCAGGCTGAGAAATCTCAAGAGTCAAGGAAAAAGACATGGGTTCAGGAACAAAAGATCAAGAGAATGGATGCTGACAATTTTAACAGCTGGGTTGGATTTCTCAATTGGATATTACAGCCCCAAATTATATGACACTTGCTGGCATTATTTTAGTTTGTTTTTCTTGCAAGACTAAATTGGCTCTTTGATTTAAAAGTATAAATTAAAAATGCATGATAATATTAAGTATGAGCTGTTCTGTTGTCCACTTATATGGAACAAGCACAAATGTTTAATTTCTTTGAATAGGTCATGAGGTTAGAGCTGGTTAAAAAATATTGACAAATGCAATATTTCAGGAAAATACTAAATCATATCCATATTTCATATGGAAATCAAGAAACCAAATAATTTGGTTTCCTAAGTCTTCCAAATAAATTTAGAGTGATTTTCCCAGGCTCCTACAACTCATTTTACAAATTTCTGCTGCTCCCCATCTGCTGAGTTGTTTGTCTGTCCAATCCTGTGCACACGCCAGCTGTTTCTCCTGTGAACCAGCCAAAAAGGTCACAGCACCAGTGAGCAAAGCTCCAGAGGTCCCAGGGAGGCAGACAGCAGCCTACCCAGGTGTCAGGGCACGAGCTTGACCAGGTTTGTAGGCCAATATTTATTTAAATGCATTTCACAGGCGGAAGTTTCAAGGTTTCTTGAACCACTGTCTTTTTTTTCTCCTGGTCTGCAGATTTGACCAAGCACTTCCCAAGCTTTCCAGAGCAATTCCCTTCTGATGCAGCTGCCCACCTCACTGCCAGGCTCGTTGGATATGGACATCTCAAGCAGGTAGAAGTATTTTTCCTGGTAGCGGCCACATTTTGTCAACAGCTTTAGAAACTACTGTCCAGTGCTGCCCTTACTGACTCACAGAGCTCACGTAGCTAATGTGCTGGTTTGCAGAAACCTTTTAAGGAAGCAATTCATTAACAAACAGCTGGAAAAATTTGGAAACTCAGTGCAAAATTGTGAAATTTCAGTCCCACTAAACAAAACCCAATACTTTTTACCTTTTCATGGTTTGAATAAGGTTGCAGCCATTTGTAAATGTTATGCATGTTTTGCAGGTCCGACATTTTGTTACTTAGGCAGCTTGTGGAAGCAAAAACTTATTAATGGTTTTGCAGAACTATCCTTGGGAGAAAAAAAAAAAAGAAAAAGTTGGAGAATTCAAAGTTTCAGCTCTTTTTTTTTTTTATATATATAAATTATGTAATTACCTACTTAACTTGATGACAGTTACTTATTTTTCACTAGATCCATTTAATGATAATTCTGCTCCTTTTTTACCAGACATTCTAGTATGGATTAAGATAAAATTAGGATTAATCCTAATCCTTGCATTTATATTTTCTTCCATCCTCTTTTAGACAAAGCTTTTGTCTACAAGTCCTCCTCTGTTGACATTAAGTAGGATTTACTGTTACTAATTCTGGTTACCACTGTGTGATTACTGATTCTTTTCCTTTCCCCCATGGTACACCAAACTGCTGGATATTCCAATTTTTGCCTGGGGCCTTAGAAGCATTAGCTACACTACTCAGTCTGTGCAGTCTGAGTAGTCTGTGAAGTCTGATGCCCTCCAGGTCTTAAGTGCCTGTACAGCTATATTTAATTAGTTGTCTGAACTCTGCCTACTATCCTAACCTGTCTTTTTATCTGCTACACTTTGTACTGTGACTGCTTTCTGGGAGAGACACCCTGTTGCTTTATCTAGCCAGCACTAATCATGAGGTGGTTTCTACAGCCAAACAGATACATCTAGGGACCACAAACATCTGCTCAGGCTCTCTGATAAGCTCAGCCCCTCTTTCCCTGCATTGATTATGACTACAGATAGCATTTGCTGAGACGAGTGCTATGGGCAATAATTTGTCCCAGAGCTCATAGAAGATATAAGTTCAAGATTCACCTTATTGCTTGTAAATGAAAGTCTTAATTATTAAACTATCTTTCCACTTCATCCTGTATTGTTTCCGATCTTTGTGTTCTTTTGCTAGTCTTTATTATTTCCTACTTTTTCAACAAATTGTACTCAATTTAAAGAGACAATAACTTCCTTAGAGTCTTTTGAGTCATTAGCCAAACCCTTTCAATGATTATTGGAACACAATAAGGCTAAAAATATTGTAACTTTTAATAGTATTCACATCCTTGGTTAGTTTCCCAGGATACACTTAGTTTTCATTGTTCCATGCTCACTTGTTTAATTCACTCACTGCTTCACTGACATGTAACAACAGTCACAGACAGAAACTCCAACAATACCCTTGTGTCTGAGATGTGAATATATTGCTGTATACTTTTGTCTAGTAAAAGAAATGTTCCAGCAGAATGTGAATAGCTTTTGTGCAAAATTTGAGGTGGTAAAAAACCCACAATATTCAGGCCACGATACTGTAACAGAGACCACAAATTTTAGTTTTGGACTTGCTCCAGCAGTTCCATGTCCTTTTTATGTTGGGGACAGCAGAACTGGATGCAGCACTCCAGGTGGGGTGTCACAAAAGCAGACTAGAGGGGCAGAATCACCTCCCTTGACCTATTGGCTGTGTTCCTATTGATGCACCCCAGAATACAGCTGGTTTTCTGGGCTGTAAGTGCACATTGCCAGCTCCTGTCAATTTCCGTCAGCCAAAAGACAACCAAGAAACTAAAAGATAGAGCCAGTAACAATTCTATGACCCTGGGTCACAAATTGAGCTGCTGAAGCAGAAAGAATATGGGGTACCTAGCAGCACTAGAAAACTTTCAGATCACTAAGCAAGATGTTAGTCACTCAAGAAAAAAATATATAAAGTACAGGCTCCGTTTTTCTTGCCTTAGTTTAAAAAATATATGTAGGAATGTGGAGAGGAAAGTACAAATAGTTGTATACTATAAGCAGCTTATTGGAAAATCTTGAGACAATGGGTAAAGAGATTTGGTCATATATCCTATTTAGTAGTAAAATATATTTTGTTTCTTTGAGATTATAATACTGTTCAATATCTACAGGGTTGTAGTTGAGGAACAAACAGATTTCAATGTATTTCTTTTTGTCTTAAATGCTCGGATGATTTCCTGCCTGGTTTTATTTTTCCTTGTGCAGGTGTAAATTGTTTTTTCAAAATGAGTATGATAAATTTCCAGTTCCAATTAGAAATGTGTTATATTTATCCTAAGGAAGTAACAGGACTCCAATAAGAGTACAATAACACAGAATCAGGGCCCTCTGGGATATAATGAATTGTAGGACAAATAAGGTCTAATGCTGCACACTATACATGGAAATCTACTCTTTACCAATCTCTCCACTTTTACAATTAACTAGCTGAGCAAAGTAAAGAATCCTCCAGAATGAAAAATACATTTTTTTACAAAATTACTGATCTTCCATCAGTAGAAGAATACTTAGAAACACCATGTCAGATTGCAAATAACAACACCTTATGGACCTATGAGTAGAAATGCAATAACAGAGAAAACTGATTCCCCAGGTTTCTTCATGAGAAAGGCCAGAAAACAGGCAGAAAAATGAGCAGAAAACCGCCCAATGACATAAAGTTCTTATCTTAAAGAATTTTCAAGGAAATGGTGGAATTTGGTACCTTATGTCTTGTGCCTTGCCTGTTCCAAATGACAATTCACTATTGCTGTCAGGACACACACCAGAAATCTTCTAGCCTAGAGGCCATCTACAGTCTTAAGACTGATTCCCTTTTTCCACAAGACAGATAAATCATCTCTGATATCACAAATATGCACAATTTCTATATTTTTCTGAATAATGTAATCTGAAATGAGAATATCTTCATCAAAGAGCACTGAGATATTCTGGTTCTGATTACAGTACTGCCTGAGATATAGTGGGAGATACACGTTCATCACCCCTAAACGACTTCTCATGAAGCCAATTCAATTTACTACGGAGGTTCACCTTCACCTGTGCTAGAGACAAGCTGAGAAAGTCTAAGTCACACTGACTACCCAACTAAATATCTGTTGACTATAATAGGAGCTTAAACAGGTGGCTTACCTGCACATGTGGAAACATGGATTTTATTGTCTTAGGTCCCAGAATGGACTTCTAGAAAGGCAAGAAAAGTAAAACCCTGCGAATTTTTTAACCTGGCATCACATGATGATTAAGCGTAAATTTCAGAAATTTATTTACATGTTATTATATTATATTTCTATTACTTTTATTTTTACTTGTTGTATTTAGTAATTTATTTGTTCAATACAAATATAACCTTCCATAATTTACTGTAATAGAACTGAATGCCACTTTGAATGACTGTCCTGAATTTTATTTTTTCATTAAATTAATTAAACCGTAGAAGGTCCATTATTCGAAGGTGCTAAACTGAAACCACACTAGTAGCTCACAACAGATTTGAGTGAGATTCTATATCTAAACCCCATAATTTTCTCACTGTTTGAAACAGTAGTGAAACTAGTACAGGATGTCAAAGGAGAAGTATGCAAATGAGTGAAAATATATCCTCTGAAGGCCTCTGTACTATTTTTATTTCTTCCTGCTAGGGGCTGCAATCAAACAATGCACAATGAATATTCATTATGGAGCTGAGTAATCGATTCTATTATTTGCTTTTATACACTTCACAAAACTAAGTTCAGAAGAGAAAGACACATCTGGTTGGATGCTGAAGCAAAGACTCTCTGACTCTTTCACTTCCAGAATGCTGACAGAGACAGTATTCAGGAAATGAAATGAATTCCTCAAGAGTTCAAAAACTAACATGAAAGACCATTTTTGCTGTTGTAAATAACTTACTTATTTTGCTGACAGCAATATAAACGTGCATATTTATGTTATCAAATGTGTGATTCTTAATAATTTGCTTTAAGAGGGACTAGGCTTCATTCTATATATGGGATATTCTCTATAAAATGCCCGGATCTACATAATCTTCAAGTTATTTTTATTTACACTTTCATGTTACTCTTACATAACAGTTATCACTTTAATGAAAATTGATATGAACTAAGTCTTGGGAGGTTTATGAAAAAAAAAAAGTTTAGTAAAAGATTATATATAAATTGTGTTTCAGTCTGGCAAGAAGCTGAAAGACAGAAAGAGACAATTTTGTTTTATTCCTAGGTTGCATCATTCCTACCATGTGAATGACTTCTTTTTCATGTTCTTGTAGCTGTGAACAAAACTGTCAAGGGAAATCGTCTTAAACATGTTGCTTATCCAAACGTACAAAAACTTCTCAAACCTTCTTTAGCTTTACAGGTCTAATGGGAGTAGAAATCTTTCAAAATGTTATTTTCCACCTGTGTTCTCTAACTTTTAGAATATTAATCCAAATCCCAGTGTGCTTGCATTGCTGCAATGCCAGTGTAATTTTAAAAGTTTTCTGTTCAGAATGATTTAGAGTATATAGCTTCCCTCACTGTTTTATGTTATAGACAGTAATAAAGGCAATGCATGTGGCTCCTTTGTTTAATAGAAAACAGGTATTATTAATTCATGATCTGTAATACTAAGCTGAAACCTTATAAACTCACAACAGAAAAGACCAGTGTTAACAAATATTTACACTAAAATTATTAGGTGATTCATAACAGTGCATACAGAATTTGATTGGTATTTCCTCCTATAGATAAGACAACACAGCAAATAATTAAGAATACTTAGAAACACCACTTCCACAATTTAAGAATGATTCATGACATTCTTTGTCTTACTGGAAACAACTTCTGAATATAAATGTTCTAATTTCTGCTTAATCAACAAAGGGTTCCACAACACACACACAATGTTACAGACATTTTTCAAGTTTATCTCTTCATGAACTTATGTGCCTTTGTAGAAAAATCTAGAAAACAATCTGTTGAAAGCAGCAATTTAAACAGTGATATGAATTTCAGAAGAAAATTTATTTCTAAGAATTGACTTTTGTGTTCCCATCAAAGAATTTTGTTTCCTTGTTTTTTTTTTCCCCTTTCTTTGAATGCAGACCACTCTTACACGTTCTTAACTTTGGCAGCGGTTAATTTTCAGATGTTTTCAAAATGTGAGCAATGCAGTGTAACCAGTATTTCTCTGCAGTCTGGTCAATAGCATATATGAAATTTGTAGATGGGGAAGAAAGAAAACAGTCACCAGAGACTACACAGTCTTGGTTTATTGTGTGGAGTGGGAGCTCTTTTTTTAAAAAGCAGTTTTTGCGCTAATTTTTCAGGTTTCTGTCTCCGACCAACAGGGAAATACAAAAGCTACTGGAAATGCTATCTCTTGAACAATGACTAAATGCATTTAGAGTTTAGTCCCAACACATAAGTAATAGGTATTTGAGCCTTTTCTCCCATTTTTTATAACGGCAGTGAAATTGTGTGATCAAAAGCAAAAGTAATTTTAACAACATAATACAAAAGATGCAGGCAATTTGGTTCAGTATCAGATAAACATTTACTTTGGGTATCCATGAAAATCAGAGGAATTGCTATTTGTGAGTCTTGGCCTGGGACGTGCTTAATCAGCCAGAATTTTCTATTAATGACTTCTGAATAGTCGTGACAAAACTAATTACTTTAAAGAGTTTTGGCAGGATAAGACATGACATTTTATAATGGTAAATAATATCTCTCCTTCTCAATATGCATTACTGCTGTGCTGTGTGCAGTGCATATGAAAAAGGAATGGGCTATGCATTAAGTTCATCAATTAAGAATTCTAATGAAGGGGTTTTTCACAGTTCTGAGGTCTTCTAGCTATTCTTAACAAGAAATGTATAGTATTAATCTCATAGTCTCATGTCTGGGGTTTTTTGCGTTTTTTGTGGCTGGATCTTTTCTTGTTTAGTTAGTTTTTAACTAAAGTAGAGGTGAATCCAAGGAGAGCAACAATGGATTAGAGAATAAAGCACTGTTCAGGATTTGTTGCAAGACTATTACAGGCTGTTCATCTTAGCTTTACCTCTCACTTGGGTACAAATTCTTCAAGGTCACCTTCTTTGCTTTTAAATACAACATAAATCAAATTATTAGCCTTGGTGTACAAATACATTCCTGAGGATTAGAAAAAGGCATATGGATCATGTTCCTTAGGATTGTTTTCCTTAAATCCTCAGTGATTTTTCTCCCAGCCTGTATTTAAAGGATATCAGCATTTACTTTATATTATCTAGTCATATTTCTGAGTTGAGTTGGGAGAGTAAACACTTAGTAAAAGGTAGAATTTGAATGGATTTGCAATTTGTTATGGTATCACTTGACATTTCCAAGCTATGGTATATGATACATTAAATAACAGCTATGTTAAAAATTATTATTGTACAGAGAAGATTTTTTACAAGAATCACAAGTGCTGAGTTCCCTTCTTGAATTTAAGTTGCTACAACATGTTATTTCCTCTTTTGTAATGATAATGGGCAATTTTCATGCTAGAATTGTAAAACATTTTAGAACTATGCACAGCATATAATTGATGTGAGATAATATAATGTTCTAGGAATGCAAAAACAGGGAAACCTTTTGTAGGCTGCTGTTTAGGTTCCAAGCTAACCAAAACCAAAAAACTGCAATACTTACAGTATTGTTCTTTTGTATTTGTAGGTAGAAGAGTGTTGACAACACAGCAGTGTCTTGGCTGGTGCTGAGCTGTACTCACAGAGCGCCAGGGCTGTGTCCCCATCAGTCTCTCCCCAGCAAAGAGAGGCTGGGCTGGAGCAGAGAATGGGAAGGGACACTGCTGGGACTGCTTACCCAAACTGACCAAAGCGATATTTCATACCTATGACATCTATGCAATAGAAGCCATGACAGGGGAAAATGTTCTGAAGATGTTTCTTCCAAAACAACCCTAAAAGTCCCCTACTTTCCCTCAGCGTATTTTCAATCACATCCATTGTTCATGCATGATTTTCTTTTTTCCTTAGAATTCAGTTCATTAGAATTTATTCATTTTTTTTCTCTATGTTTTCCTGAAGAGTTTCTACTTCAAAAACAGTCCAAGACACTTATATTAGATTCAATTTTTAAATATCTGTCTTCTGAAATCAGTCAAAACTTACAAATCTAATTTGTCCTAATATGATACTTTTAGCAGACTACTTTATTTTGTTCTTTCTTAGGCTAAGATGCCTTGACTCATGTCTGATTGTTCCAAGGTTCTGCTCAAATTTGTTATTTTACAGTAGAAGACCATTCAAAGAAAAAAATAGCACTACTAAATTCAATGTTGCTGTAATTTTCCTCATTAAAAGGCAGTGTTTTGCCACTAGCCTTTGTAATGTCTAACCATCAACTATTATTAAAAGATCAGTCAATTGTTTGAAATTCATTATGAAAGCATTTTTCAAATGGCATTGTTAATTGAATTTGACATTAGATGTACTTTAGGGTGAGGTAATAAAACTTTACATGCTATTGATACTGATTAGTCACATGTATGCTTAACTTGGTAATTTTTAGAACAAAATATAACAGTATTTAAACATATTTAAGACAATTCTCATTTTTCATTTTACAAATTCTTTTTCACTTGAATATAAACTCAAAAGGTTGGAATTTACATTTTTAAACTGGTTCTTTGTTATGTTAAGTTATTTAAATGCAAGCTATCTAATAAGGCATGCTATGGTCCCTCTGACCTAGAACTATCTCTACATGAAAAAAAATAAAAGAAACAAAAATCAAAGAAAATAAAATTAACTGGAAGAGGAAATCTGAGCTTTTCTCAGTTTTAGATCCTGGCCCACAAAGTAAGGCCTTCTGTCCTTTTTTTTGCCTGAAGATTTCTTACATTCTGAAAAGTCTTCCTTTTACATTACAGAACATCATTAAGGATAATTGTCTTTCCATTTTGCTTGCAAACATGAAAAGTGTTTCTGATACAATATTCCACGTATATTTTCTTGGTCTGAGAGTGACCTTGTCTATGACACTGTATGAGAGAATCAAGGATTCATCTCAATTTTAGTAAAATGAAGGTTGAGTCCTCCTCTAAGCAGTGTATCTTGGTTCCCAAGTCCCCGTGGAATGAGGAGAGGACAATGTTTTCTATCCCTCATGCACAGCAGTAGAACAAGGAACCTCATTCTTCCATAAAACACAGAGGATCACTTCTGCTCACTTCTTCCAGTCATCTTTTGTGACATTGGAAATCTATGGCAGGAGTGGCAAGTTAAGCCCATCTGTGGAATCCCAAGTGAAAGAGAGCTGGAAGTACTAGATCCTGTTTGTAAAGAATAGAATAAATTGAGCAAACAAACCTTTGTTCATAAGAGACATAGCTCGGAAAGAGTCCACAGAAAAATTAAAAATGTAAATCTGAAGTGTATTTACTTTTTAAAGATAGCACTTCTCTCAATATTGTAACAGGTACTATAGTTTATATTCAAAATATGCTGCTCATAAATAACAGTAAAAGTCTTGCACTCCCTCCTAAGGGCTTTTTCTAG
The DNA here is from genome assembly GCF_028769735.1 of Zonotrichia leucophrys gambelii. Classification (NCBI taxonomy): domain Eukaryota; kingdom Metazoa; phylum Chordata; class Aves; order Passeriformes; family Passerellidae; genus Zonotrichia; species Zonotrichia leucophrys. Next base: position 139,506,589 of record NC_088171.1, read on the forward strand.
TCATTTAAGGGAAAAAACTTAAGTATATGCTGAATAATCTCACTTTCCCTTCTTTATCCTATTAAAAACTATCATTTCTTCAATTTTTTTTTTTGCTCTATTTTCTGCCTTCTGTGTTTATGTTTGGAAAAGCCCTCATTTATGCTGGAAATTTTCACCATAGTTCTATTTCAGTATAGTTTATTTCTCAAACTATCCTAAAAAATTTTCCCACTTATTTTTATAGATGTCTCATTTTTCTTCTTCTCAAAACTCAGCAAAGCAATTACAAAATAGAGTAAGTTCTATGAAAAGGTACTTGTAGTTTAACACCAGTCAAGTACTAGGACAAAAATTAAGTCCATCCCAGCCAAAAGCAGGAGTGCAATGTAAAAGAATTAGAAATTTTGGGCATTGATACCCTACAGCCTACAGTAAATGGTGATGGTAAATATTATTTCAATCTCAGTATAGTAGCAATGTAAAGAAGTTATATTGCTTAATTTTGTGGAGGACAGATCAGTTACACATAATGAAACCAATCACAATTTAACAGATTTAGGGAATACACATTCATAACATCACAACTGTCTTTCCCAACAAATCAGTAGTTATGAATATTCATGTAGTGAATATAAAGGCTCTTTTATTTACAATTGGAAATGTACAGGTAACAAGATGTCCACTGGAGAAAAACAAAAAACTGAAAAACAACAAAACAAACCCCAAACCAAACCCTGTTTTTCTGTAACTTGTAAATTCTCCAAACACTGGACTTGAAATTTTTAATCAGGAAATCTTTTTCCATTACTATTGTTATAATAATTAAAATTCTACTAGACTTTCAATTGTACATCTCAGTTTAATCTGTTTATTACTTGGCTCTAGGATCTTTTCTCTACTCTAAGTCTTATTCTGCCAGAACATAACTCTTGGATGTTTATATGTAGAAATTATAGATAATAATCTGTTATGATATTATGAATGAAAATTTAATTTTCAGTTTAATAAAGATTTAGTTTATATTTTTAGATGTGATGCACATTCATGTGATGCGTACCTGTTGTTCCAGTGAAGCGAAGATCAACGACCATGAACATTAACACAATCATCCCATTGTAAGTCTAATATTAAAACACAAAGAATTTTTGTAGGAATAAAAACCTAAGTACAGTCAAATTATTTAGTACTATATCAGCAAATTTCATACATTTTCATGCTCACCTTGATCACTCCTCCTGATTAAGGACAAAATAATTTAAAATTTACCAAAATATTCATTTTACTGACAGTGACTCGTAGTTGCAAGGACATTCACAGTCGCGGGATGAGCTCTGTGAAACATTTCCTTGGAAGAAATGCTGACACATTTGGACAGCCTCATACACTGGCAGGCCTTATTCAGTCCTGTTTGCAGTGCTCAGCTTCTCTTTTAGGGGTGATAATGGCCAAGGTAGTTGAAGAGAAAAATGCTTTTGTGCCATGTGTAAGAACAAATTAAACATTAATCTGTGTATAAATTACTTTAGGATCACAGACAAGGTCTCCAATGTTTTGCCCACTGGGAGGTTATCTGACTTTTAATTAATCTGATGATTCTCCTCCCTTAACTTTCAGTTCAGTTCAAACTTCTGTTTGCTACTATGACACAGTAGTGATGTTGAGTTTCTGATTCTCTGTACTCTCATTTAATCTTTAAACTCAAATATATCACAGAATCATGGAATAAGCTCTGTGGGAAGGGACACTCAAGGGTCATTGAGTTGAACCCCTAGCCCTGCATAGGACCATACGCAAGAGTCACACCATGTGCCTGAGAGTACTGTCCAAATGTCTCAGGCTTGGTGCTGCGACCACTTCCCTGGGAGCCTGTTCCTCTGGGGTGAAAAACCTTTTCCTAATATCCAACCTAAACCTCCCCCGGCACAACTCCAGGCCATTCCTTTGGGTTCTGTTCCTGGTCACTGCAGAGAAGGGATCAATTATTTGCCACAAGACTGCTTCTTCAAATGTTATAAATAGAATAGCAGTTAGTGTTTCTCTGAAATATTACTAAAAAGCAAAAGAAAATAACTTACTGTGCTGTATATATACCAGGTAAAATAATACCCTTTTATCAAAATCAGCTTTTTAATAGATATAGAGTTTAAAACTTCTGTCCACAAAAGTGTACACCAGAAAACTACAAAGAATTGAGAGTGCAACTCAAATGTATGCACAATTATTAAGCTTAGAAAGAGATTTTGTGAAACTAGTTTTGTGACTCTACTTGTAGCATCAGAGAAAAAAGAAGACTGGAATATGTGAGGTATGTCAAAGATTTTCCCATTCCAGTATTTTGGATCTCCATATTTTATACCAATTAAATTTTGCACAAGGGAAGATCAGACTCAAATCCCAAGTGGGAAATTCACATGTTTTAACTGAAGGTTTAATACCTTTATACTTTCTGATTATGAGTGGTATGGCACCTCCAGCCTAGATAATTCACTTTGTGTATGCAATCATCTGCTGCTTTGGCCTTTTCCTGGGAAGACCAGTCCTTTTCATGCACCATACCCTGGCAAAGACCCCAAGCACTGTGTGGGTCTGCAACTCAGCTTCCCTACTTTAAAAAAGCTCTACTACTGAGTTACCAAGTCATCTCTGGAAACTGTTCCCTCCTTTGGAACATAAGAGTTCTTTGATTTGTAAAGCAGTTATGATTATAATGGGTACCAAAGTATGTATATATTTGTACATGTGTATGTGTGGTTTTGCTTTTGTATGTGTAGAAAATATGCAGCAATCATTAGTATGATTCTTATTTTTTAGTAATTCACTCAGACAAGAAATGTATAAGACATGTCTTAGTAAAGATATTTTAGTAGGGAAAATGAACTCACCTGCTAGAAAAGCTAAAATAAAACAGCAAGCATGATATGAAGCACATAGAAAAGCAATGATGGCTGGAACTTAAGCAAAAAAAGAAGCAGTTTAAGTGTGCACACCAATATGTGTGAGCTTAGGCATGAAGTTTTAGAGGATTTAGAAGAGAGTGACAGAGAATTAAATTTTGGGAAGTGAGTAAAGACTTCTAGCAGTCAGATTTGCTGGCACTCATGCTGATCTTCCCAAGCACACAATATTCAGAAACCATTTCCTATACCTGTTCCTTACTTGGAAGTCTGGTCAGATTAACTATGAGCTAAAGTTTATGCTCTCAAGCAGCCCCGGGGCTTAGCTTCCAGCAATCCTTTATAGTTAGCACATTAGTCATCTTCAACTGGAGATGAACTTGAAAAATAGCTGAAATATCTTCCAAATACCAGCCAGATGTAGAACTGCCACAGGTTTTACTCATGGGAAAATGTCACTGTGTCTGTTAATCAACATTTTATTTCAGCTGAATCTCTTTTGACAACAGTGTTTCTGAGGACAGTATTCAGGCATGATATGAGAAACTCAATAGCATCTCACTGCAGGTGTGCAGGTTATGCCATGTCATATGTGACCTCAGCCAGCCAAGTGCAACATTTTCGTCTTGTGCCTCCCTTTCATAAATTCCAACTTTCTCCAAACTGCTTTCATCTTTCTCTAAATTTCATTTCTTTAGACAGAAATAGTTTTTAGACTTACTTTATCAGTACCCCAATGTGTTTACATGCCAGAAAGAAATAGCATAAAAATAAATTCTATTCATCAGTGACAGGCAAATATTTTAATTTTAATTTGTTTTGACAGGACTTAGTTTGCCATAGGTAATACACATTTACAAGTTATATTTTATTAGTGCATCACAACATGTTACAATGAATTACAATTTGTCATATAGTATTATGTTGTATCTGAGAGGGCATTGCTTCTATCTAAACACATCAAGAAGTTAGCAAACTAGTGGGAATTTTATGTGCTTTCTGGATCTTCAGCTCTTAAAAGATGGGGGAGTTTGTTGTTGGTCAACTGAACAGATAATTGTTAATGCATGCTTTGGCACCAAGTACTAAAATCTATTGACTGAAATTTTAGATTTTTTTTTTCTAATTATACTCTGGCTTTTAAAAATTCAATTAACAAGCTTTAATGCAACATAGAAACTCCAACATGCAGAATCCACTAGTGGCCTAATCCTGTGCCATTTAAGTAATCAGGGACCTTGTCACCACCTTCAGCTTTTTGTTCCCTATCTATAAAGTGTTCAAGCTCAGGTGATGTTTGAAGTGCAATGCATTCTAAGCAATGTTTGCTCTGACTGTTTCATGGAGTACCATGATAGGATTGCAATGCTAACTGAAATCTTGTGCATACTGAGGAAAAGGAATTAGGAAGGATAAATTAGACATGTTTTCAGGAAATGGTGGAAGCACGCTGATCTGATGATTCCTTATACAGTCATCTGCATATTTGAAGCAGAGGTAAAATCTCATGAGACTTAGAAGAAATGATTATTCTATGCAAATATTTGTTACAGCATGCATGGGACTGACAAGCATCCCACAGTATTAGATTTCTCATTTTAGCCTAATAAAAACATAGAATTAAAAAAAGATAAAATAAAAAGCTTGTACTAAGAAATTAATGGACTAACATATGATTAGACACACAATTGAACATTTAAATACTTGTTTAACAAAATCTTTTTTCATAGATGCAGTTCTCTGATGCTTTAGTAAGAGCTTAAATGAATATATACCTTACAAAATGTTCATCTAGATATGAACTCTCATTCTGAATTTATATATTATTTTGTTGCAAATAGTTGTAATCTAATTAACTACTGTTTAGTATTTCCTATTAGCACTTGTTGCTAAGGGTTTCATATTGGCTTACAATAATATTTTCCCAGAAAATATTAAATGCACATAAACTATGCATATTAATTTTTTATAAATTATATATATTAAAATCTATACATATGAAGAACATAAAAACTTAACTCTGTCATTCAGGAAAATTACATCAGAATCACAACAATTTAACCTGTCTCCATCTTTACAAAAATATATTTGCATTCATTTTAAGGTATCTTTTTTCATTATGATATATTAAGAATGTCTTCTTGACCCAACACCTAGGTGATCTCCAGCACCACTGTTAAGGTTATAGAAAACTGCTAAAACTCTTTCAGTGTAATTTTTGAAGAAGGGATTTAACAAATGTTTACTGAAATATATGTCTAAGTGATTTTGTGTTAATCTGCATGACCTGTCAACATTAATTTAATAATTTCATCGTGTTCTCTTTTATATTCATGGTGTTGTTAAAACCCTGCATTTTTTTTTTTTTCTTGTTAGTGGTATGGGTTGACTTTGGCTGTTAACCACTCTCTCACTTCCCCTCCTCTGCAGCACAGCAGAGAACATAAGATCAAAAACTCATGGATTAAGATGAAGTCAGTTTAATGAAGAAAATCAAGGCTACATGGAGAAGTGAAGCAAAGCAAGAAGATTTATTATTTATGTGCAATCCTCATGCAATATCTAATGTCCAGCCTGTTCCTGGGGAGTAGATGCTCTATATGTACCTTGTCATGTTTTATTAGCAAACTGACTAAATCACAGATGTTACTCTGGATTTCTTACATGTTATTCAATGTTTTCTACTTGAATAAAGCCTGAATGTTGCAACTTTATTGCTAAAGGGGAAAGGAAAAAGGCTTCCTACCCTAAAAACCAAAGGAAAAGAAAGGGCCTTGAGTCAAATAATTTTACTGTTTACTGCAACCAAAATTCTTAAGCCTTTCAGTCAAAAAAGTTGTTAAAAGGTAGCTTTGCACAAATAGCACCCTTTAAAAAGTTCCCCTTAGTTTATAAACATTATAAATTTAAAAACACCTGGAAAACACAGATTTTTATTTTGTTTTCAACAGCATTAATAAAATAGAACAATTCTAGGGTTTTTCATTTTGTTTTGTTTTTCTTGTTTTATTTTGAAGGCATATTTTCAGCTTTTTTCTATTAACACTAAGTCAAAAAACCTTACTTTTGATAGTTGAGGAGTACAAAAATGTCCTACTTCATAAGACACTGCTAACCTCTAAAATGTGAAGCCTTTTTTGAAATTAAATTAGGCTAATACAGCTCTAGATCTAAAGTTCAAAAACTCATATGCATATTTCAATAAGCATATAATAAGCATGAGAAACACTATACAAAGTATCCTCCTGATATTCAGTCTGAAACAATTGGAGGAAAGGCACAAGAATGTTTTGGGGGTTTTTTTTGTGTATTTATGTTTAAAATATAAAAATTAGAAATTAATTGTGTTTTTTGATTACTTTATATTTTTCCTCTTTTTTTTTTTAACTTTCATTAAAAACAAATAAATGAATACCAGAATATCAGGTACAGCAAAGTGTTGAGGCTCACAGACAAGTAGGGGGCCATTTGCAAGAATAGTTAACAAATAAGACAGACATACACGCACCCCCTTTCTCATCTGGCTTGCTAACTTTGAGAGAAGAACTTTATAGAAAGTTTCTACTGAAAACCAAAACAATTTTTTGATGCCAGGAATCTACAGAAGTAGTTGTGCCGGGTTTATTTCACACGAATAAAGAAGAATTGATTGGTGAAATGCCCATGGAGAGCAGCCTTGACTGCAGCTCCTATGAGAAAATGCTGTTTGAGATCCTGAGAAAAATGAGCAAGAAAAACAACATATCAACAACCACAAGCCTCTGGAGAGGATCCCAGTTTGTTTAGTGTTCTGCTTGGTGGGATCCTTTGGGAGACTGTCCTGGAAAGAAAAATGGCACCAGAGAGCTGGTTGACCTCCAAGGACAATGTCCTCAAAACACAGAAGGATTTGCTCTGACATGCAGGAAATTGACCAGGTGAGGCAGAAGGTCGGTGCAGATAAACAAAGAACTCCTGACTGAGCTCAAATGTAGAAAGGAGGTGCAAGGAGGGGTGGAGGCAAGCACTAGGCACTTGAGTGGTACCAAAGAGACATTGCTTGTATGTGCTGGGTTGGAGATCCAAAAGCCAAAGCAGAGTGAGAGTTAGCACTGAGAACAGATGTCAAAGGCAAGAGGACAAGCTTATAGAAATCCCTGCTAGGACGAGTATTGAGCACACTGCTCTCCACGTCTTAGTGGGGAGAGGACCTGGTGATGATAGACAGAGAGAAAGTTAAGGTACTCAATGGGGTTTTTTGAAAGCTTTATTCCTAGGTCTTAGAGACCCCTGATACAACATTCAGGTTTGTTGAAGTCAAAGTCAAGGCAGAGTGAGAGATCACTTGGTGTAAGACAAGCCCACAGCACAGGATGGTTTGCAGGTGCTGATGGAGCTGGCTGATGTCTTTACACCTTTTTCAATAAAAGGAAAGAAAGAGTGTGGGGAAACTACAGTCTAGGCAGTCACATCTCAGCTTCTGGAATTCAGGTCCAGAAAGCCTCAGAAAGGAAAGAAAGAGCAGAGATCTGAAATGAGTTATGTGGAGAATTTTGCTGACAATGATAGCATTTTTGAGATAATTTAAAATTGCTTTTAAGAAGTTTATATAACAGTCTAGGACACTTTAATAAGTCATAAAAAGTGCAAACCCATAAATCAGCTATTTATGCATCAATTAATAGGTCATTGGCACCAGCAGTGGTTCTCCCCAACTAGAGTTTTCTGTTAATCTTTTCTCTAATTTGTGTTTAGATTTGAGTAATTGATCTAGTACAGAATGGTTTTTTTTCAGAAAACTAAAAATTATCTACCAAATGTTATATACTTTCAGATGAGAAAGCATTTTCATTTGGGTAACTGAAAAGTAATTTCTTTTGCAAAACCAGAATTTTTTCATATCTAATTTGTGTCCAATGAAATCCCAGTCAATCTGGGTGCATTGTTCATTTGTCTCATATAGCTTTACTTAAAAAGAAAGGGGGAAAAGTGTTGCCTTAAATACATGAAATGCTGATGTGGCATGAAAGCCTCCTTTTTATTTTGCTATCAGTCAGCTTGTCTAGAACTCCTGACAATGCTTTGCCTCTGACAGAGTCATATATAACATGATGTATTTGTATGGAACACATCGTTGCTTGGATATGCACTTGATAGTCATGTTATTAAAAGAAAAAATTACTTCAGGTTTTTTTAGAGCACTAAAGAAATTACCTTCAAATTTTATACACAACAAAGAATGTAAAAATATTTATATAAATACATAAAACTGATGCTCCTATAAAATTCATAAAGTTAACAGCAATTAAATTTATTGAGACTGATGATTTTATTAGTGAGACTGTTTAAGCCATAGGTGTCTGTTTCAAATTGGAAGGTTCAATTAAACAAAAAATCAAATCTTTATTGCTTTTAAAGAGGGAGCATTAAATAGTAGAGCTTAAGTTCAAATTGACAGACCTCTACTGAATTTCATTCCGTTCCTGATCAGATAACTTAGTCTATACTTAATCTGCTAAAGAGGAAAAAAAATCAAAGGAAGAATTCACTAGGCAGAACCTCTTGAGGTAATCTCCAAAGCAATCAATAAGAGAAGTTAACACTCCATTTCTATATAGACATAAAAAAAACCCAATAAAAACCCCACCTACCAAAGAATAACCCCAAACATACCAAAGAAAACCCTCCAAACCAATGTTCATTATTGTATTCCTTGATGGAATATTTCTTATACATTTAGAAACTACTGCCAACAACTTCCTGAAGCCAATGGCATCGTGCTTCTTTGCTGAAGAGTTCAAGGGAATGAAGATGAGATAAGCCTTATTACTCCTTGTTTAAGAAAACTAAGGAACTCCAGGATGCACAACATCTGCTCAGAGGACTGCTGGCACAGCAGGTATTGCCTTTCCTAGGTCTGGGCACAGGGGACTTGGCATGTACATGAGGACAGCTGCCTCACTCTACTTGTCGTACACTGTGTAGATCAATTGTGAATAACCTGAATGTGCAGGGACAGGTTCAGAGCAGGAACTAGTTACTTCTCACACTTAATTGGGCAGAGAGAATTGCCATATAGGACAGTAAAATGCACACCATTTTCCTATAGGACAGCACTGTCCCAATGGAATAGAATAATTATTTCGCATGGACTGATAGCAATAGGACAACAGGGGAAAAATTTAAACTAAAAAGACCCATTTGGATTAGATGTTAGCAAGAAATTTTTTGATGTGTTGGGGCTGATGCCCTGTTCCTTAAGTGTTCAAGCCCATGCTGGCTGGGGCTTTAAGCAATCTGATCAAGTGGGAGGTGTCCCTGGGTATGGCAGGGTACTTTAACTAGGTAGCATTTATGATTCCTTCTAAACCAAGCCATTCTATGATTCAATGCATCTACAATGCACTCCTTCATGCCCCGAAATGTGAATACCTGCTTAGATGTAGACACAAATATTTTTACAACAAGTTTCCCTTCCCCTGCCCCTTCCATTTCCCCTTCCCCTTCCTATTTTCCTAGTCAAATAATGATTCCTTTAACTGACCCAAGAGTGAGTGTTAGTTCTGGTAAGCTAATCTGCCAGACTGATCTTCAACACCTCTCAAAGAGCCTTCATTTATGAAGGTGATTTACTGGTTCAATTGAACTGGTGGCATAAATAACAGCCAAGTTACTTTTCCCTTTAACTATGTTTGCTCAGCTTAAAATCTGGGGGTCTCAGCCTCTCAAAAATACTTAATAATCCAGGAAAATGTAATTAATACATTATTAGTATTTCTTCACCGTTGAAATATTTTCTTTTTAGAATCAAAGCACTCCATCAAAACATTTTTGCTTCATTCTATTCACTTTAAGCAGATTCTGAGACATTTGAGCTCATACCTGTCCAGATTTTCTCTGTATGCACTGTTGGTGCATACAGAGTCCTAGCTTAGAAAAGTTTCACCTGGATTCTCTTTGACTCATGAACTGATTTAGTAAAAGTTTGTGAGCTCTGTGTCTCAGCTGTGCAAAGCAGGAACTCATTGCATAATTGTTCATTACTGCTACTAGTCAGTAATTTTCACAGAGTGCAGATTTTAATTACAGAGGGATGGATAGCTGCTGCCTTGCTTGGTTTTTCTAGCTGGTTCCATGGCAAAGATTTGTTGAAGGATATAGGAGGATATATTGAAATCTAAGACATTCATTCTTACATAAACTTTTTATGAGAAGGCTTATGAATCTCACTCTGCTCATTTTATATTTGCCCAAAACAAATAAAATATTTTCTTAATGTATTCCTCTGTTTCTCTAGGACCAGTTTATAAAATATCTGTCATGTAAAAAAGCCCAAAATTCTGAATCTTATTTTTTAAGATTGATAGCCATTTGCATTACATTCTCTCCTCTTGTAAACTGTATGAAGTAAACAAGGTAATCATCCGCCCTATATTTCTAATAGTATATTTTATTTAAATATTTTCTTGTACCTAGCTGAAAAGGTGAATCAGTCAATGAAATCTCTAAATAAAATTCAAAACAATGTCTTCATGGACTAGATGACTTTGCTTCTGGTATTCAGCCTAGGGGAAAAAACTACTAGACCAGGCTGCTCAATGCCCAATCCAAACTGGCCTTGAAAACTTCCATGGATGGGACACCCATAACTTCTCTGGGCAACCTGTTCCAGTGCCTCACTACCCTCACAGCAAAGATTTTTTGCTAATATCTAATAAAATTCTACCTTCTTTCAGTTTAAAGACGTTCCCCCTGTAAGGTCATTACACACTATAGTCAAAAGCCCCTTTTCCACTCTCTTGTAGGCCCCCTTCAAGTACAGAAGTTGCTCTAACATCTCCCCAGAGCCTTCTCTTCTCCAAGCTGAACAACCCCAACCCCAGACTGTTCACAGGAGAGGTGCTCCAGCCCTCTGATCCTCTTCTGTCCCTCCTCTGAACTCATTTCAACAGGTCCAGGCCTTTCTTATTTTGGGTCTCCCCACACTCTGGCTCAGCAGCCTGTTCTCAGGATGATCTGACTGTCATAAAGCTCTACTCAGCTGTAATATTGCTATACACTTGGAGCAGAGCTAAAAAGAGATGTGAACTTTACTTAGGTTTGGACCAATATCTGGATGAGAGCTTTAAAAAAGACTACCAAATTACAGAGTTCCCCTAAAAATGAAATTTCTTCAAGTTTCATCATGAGACTCTGGTTTGAAGACTGAAGAGCTGTTGAACAAAAAAGTTTCAGGAGTATTTACTGTCCTAAATTTCCTGGGTTAACCCTACTTATCAAAATTTCATAATAATGTAATTAAGAACATGCTTCATGTAACTCTAATCAGCTATCAGCAACTAGTATTTTTGCTATAGCACTGCAATGATTTCCCTGATGATGATTTTTTTTAGAAATATCTTTCACCTTTGTTAAAATGTAAAACAATATATTTGAAAAAGTATCTTCATACTGTATATATCAATATCTGAAGGGATGGTGAATGGAAGTATCCTTAACACTGAGTCTTTTGGTGCCTAAGGCTTATCAAAAGGTCCTGGGAAAAAAAAAAAGCAAACAAAAAAAAATCCCTGAAAATGCATCCTTATAAAAACCTCCTTAGTGAGATTTTTCCACATGAAGAAACACCTAATCTATAATTACAATGACAAACACTGAGCACCTACATTGATTCTTGCTGATTCATTTAGGATTTCTCCCAGACAACCTGAAAAACAAGTATACTAAAACCAGTCATTGAACTGATGCCCTAGGAATAAGAAAGGATCTGAGATTACTTAATATTTCATAAGACTCTGCCATGTGATCAAATTCTCTGATGTCAATGGGACCGTCCATACATGGAAGTTAAATATAGGGAAGGTTTTCAAGAAATATGATATTGAATACCAGTGCAATAAACATTCTAATTACATATATCTTAACTGGACAAGAAGGATAGATTCTGTTTTGGACTACACAGACAAAAATAAGCCTTTAATCAGCTGGTTTATGTTAAGTCCCCAACTAATTTCTACTCAGCTAAAGATTTATATGAATTCTGATTTAGACATCAGATGACATGACATCATTCTTTATGACAAGGACCATTTGCTCAAACGCTTTCTGAAATTGGTCCAAATAAAAAGAAAAAGCGAGAGATGCAGAGATATAGAAGAAGGAATTAGGCAAGGGATCTCAAGAGATCTGAACATTCCATTAACTAAGATCTTTTCTGAGAAAAAAAATTAAATTGGCAAATCTTTCCACTTCTGCTGTAGTCTGAGAGGAAAATTTTTAAAAATGGCAGAATAATGTGCCTTAAATATTTCTCTTTAAAATGTTGACAGAAAAAGCAAAGGACTGCTTCAAAATACTGGTAGTCACAAAGACTTGCAAGAGGAAAAACATACACTTGAGAAGTCCAGAAAACTGATTTATTTTTATATGACAGCTGTTCCAGTGATATCAGTGATTTTAATCAAAAGTGTATCACAACGTTCTGTAAAATGACTGTCTATGAGCTACAAGAATCCATAACATTATTTCAAAATATTTTACCATTTGTGCTTTTAGAGGTGTCCTTTTGTTTACAGAAGATCTGCTTTAGAAGAGTCTTTTATTTTGAACCTCACTGTCTCTTTAGGAACCAGAGCTGATAATCCCTGGTGTACAACACATTTCTAGAAGACCTATAATTCTGTTTTTGAAAGAGGACAGAGAGGCTTCTATAATTGTCCTGCAGCAACATTCAGTGCTGCAAAACACTAACAAACAAAAGATTTGAGTTTCCTACAGGGTTTACTGCAAGTAGAATTTGGAAACACAATGTAGATTTTTCTGGCTTACTATTTTACAACATGTTGTTGCAATTAGTAGAAAAACCATTGAAATGCTTAACCAAAGCAGACACCTGTAACACTTAAGAAAAATCTTGATGGTTTAGAAAAGGATGATTTCCTGTATGCAAATTAAGAGGGAAAGGCCAGGTGCAAGAGTGAGCATGAAAGCAGCGGAATTGGTTTTCTGAGACAGAGCACAGACTAGAAAGGAGAACAGAGTAAGTATTTTGATAGGTTTAGGGTCTTTCATTATTACCCTTACCCTGGAGTTAGATGTCTAGTCGACTTCACAGACAACTGACAGCCTGATACACTAAATAGTCTTAACTGATCACCTCACTGACTCATCTTTTCCTCTAAGCTCGCCTATTGCATCCGAGTTGAGCTTCTCTATCACTTACTGATGGTATGCCTGCCTTTCCTGACATATGAGCTGACAGAGAGATGCAGATTCTGAAAGTTCCTCAGCAAAAGCTGCCTGTATTTTTAGTCAAAATATTAGCTGACAGAAAAAAAGGAAGTGCATAATGAAATATTTTATATGAAATAAATTCTTGTCAGTGTCATTAAGATGTTTTGTAACCAAAGTCTGACTGCCAATGTTAAAACATTTCAGGTTTCCCTCTCTTTAGACTAAGATTTCTCTCTCCCAGGTTTGGTACTCCTCCTGAGGATGTTAGTTTTTGCACAGCCTGGTTTTTGGTAGCAGGGGGGCCACAGAGGTGGCTTCTGTGAGAAGTTTCTGGAAGCTTCCCCCATGTCCAGTGGAGCCAATCCCTGATGGCTCTGAAGATGGACATGCTGCTGGCGGAGGCTGGGCCAGCTAGAGATGATGGTAACTCCTCTGTGATAACAGTTTTAAGAAGAAAACCAAAACAATGCAGTGGCACAGTTTTATTTCCAGCCAGAGAAGAAGAGGTGGTGAGAACATGTGAAAGAAAACAACTATACAGACACCAAGGTCGGTGGAGAAGGAGGAGCAGGAGGTGCCCCAGGCACTGGAGCTGAGACTCCTCTGCAGGCTGTGGTGCAGACCATGGTGAAGCAGCTGTGCCCCTGCAGCCTGTGGGGATCCCCGGGCGATGCAGACATCCACCCACAGCCCATGGGGATCCACGGGGGATGTAGAGATCCACCCTCAGCCCATGGGGATCCACGGGGCATGCAGAGATCCATCTGCAGCCCGTGAGGGAGGTGCTCATGCCTGAGCGGGTGGATGCCTGCAGGAGGCTGTGATCCAGCGGGGGGCCCGGTAGAGTGAGAGAGGCCTTGCTGCCAGGCTGGAGCAGCCTGTCCTTGGAGGACTGCACCCCATGGAAGAGTGACCCACAGCACAGCAGTTTTGGGAGGAGTGTCTGCCCGTGGGAGGGACTCACCTTGCAGCTGTTTTGGGAGGACTGCTCCTCGTGAGATTTGGAGCCTTGCTGGAGTTCAGAGAAGACTGTCTCCCATGGGAAGGACCCCACAGTGCAGCAGGGGAAGGATTCCTCTCCCTGAGCCAAGCAGAAGAAAACATTGGGTAATGAACTGATGAAAGCCCCCATGCCCTGTCTCCCTGGGCTGTCTGCGGGAAGGAGGTAGGAGTTGGGAAAAAAGGTGTTCTTCAAGGTATTTTTTTACTTCTCATTATCCTCCTCTGATTTTGTTAGTAATAAACTCACTTTGTATCTCTAAGATGAGCCTCCTTCACTCTTGTTTTCTCCCCGTTCTTACCTCAACTCATGAACCGTTCATTGCATTTTTCTCTTCTCTGCTGAGCTGTGGCAGGGCAGAGTGAGTGAGAGACTTTCATGGGTGCCTGGGGTTTGACCAGCTTCAAACCACGACCCTGAGCTGCAGCCAGACACTGCCTGGCAGTGCCACTGTACTGTTGACAAAGACCAAAAGTGCCAATTTGTAGTTGAGCAAATGATAAAAACAATGGTGTATCAGCACATTTCCTTACCTTATTTCGTTTACTGTTGCACATATTTCCAAGCAGCCTTCTGTAGGGAAAACAATGCAGAGATACATGAGCTAGCATAAATTTACCGGGGAAAAAAGCAACCAACAACATATGGCATGCCTTTTTTGGATAAGGCAGAGATATAGCAGAAATTAATTTTGATTAATTAAACCCTTTTTAAAAATTAATGCATAGTGGACCAGACATTTTGCTGCACTGATGTGTGCAAGCACTTCTTTTGGACTGTTGTCAGCCAATAAAGCAGGGTGGTTTTAAGGTTTCCCCTAACATTTCTCACCATGCTGGCATTGACTAACTAAGACGTGGAACATTATAGATCTGTTTTTTTTCCCTGGCAATAGTTTCATGGAAAAGGTGGAAAAACTGGTTTGTTTACCAGGAAAAACTTGGGGTCCCTAGATACCTGTGCAATGTGAAAATGATTGAGTGGGGCATTCCAGATAGTACATTAGCACCACATTACATGATTAAGCAGAATAAAACCAAATAAAATATGGTCATGCGGATAAGTCTAAATAACCAAAGAAAGTAGGGCAAGTCTTTCATCTTTATGTTGTTTGGTGGAATTCAGGTCATACTGGTATTGATTTACTGCTAGCAAATTATTTTAGAATTACTAAAAATTGAAGTTGCTTTATCATATTTCCTACATCCATTTCAATTACATGCAAATCTTCACAAATTGCTGATTCACCTAGAAGAGTTAAGAACTGAAAGATCAGAACTGAAAAGATATTGATTATGGATTTTTCTTCTCATCTTGGAGATTCAAACTAAGTTTGGTTCAGACAAGTAAGCTGGGTAGTATAGGAAACTTCCCTTATCATCTAAATTGGCTTTGCAAGTGTATATGTATATGCCATTTCTCAGTACCATATTACAGTTGCCTACAAGTAGGAAGAGAAATTGCATTTAATATGGTGTGCTCTAAAGCTATATAAGGGGATCAATAATTAAGTTGCAGAATTTCTAACTGTGAAGATTGCTGTTCTCCTCAATCTTCACCTAGTAAATAGCAGTACTCAAAGGCTTTGAAGCATAATTAGTATGGACCCAGAAGTCAGTAATATATCCAAAACCCATACTTCCATTCTTTACATTTAGAACAAAGGAATACCAATATCAAAACATTCTGTTCTCAACAGAATTTTCCATGGTACCTTGTAACTTGCAACAGTATATTTAGTGTGACTTCCATAAAAAAATCCAATAAAGAATTGTAAGAGCAGCCCTATTTAGGTCACCAAAGGAATGAGAAATTAATCAAACAAAGTTATTCTCTAGTAGTGTTGGTTCAGCAGCAAAATGACACAAAGGCACAGCCACACACTTTACTAAAGCTTAATTCATTTGGATACTTGTGATCAAAGGCTTTGAATGATTACAAAGAAATGTCAAGGTTGTGACATTGTGGCCAGAATAAATCAGACAGAAAAATAAGACAGGATGGAAAAGAAACAAAAAGAAGAACCCCAACAACAAAATTACATTCCAAAACTGCTTTTTCCGAGGGGGCAAAAAAAAGAAACCGTGCTTATTTTTTCCCCCAGAAAATGCATTTTCTGGGCTATGAAACAAAAGAGTTACTCTCATTTTTTCTTTCAGACCTTGTGTGACTGTCACAGTGCAATGGTGGCACCTATTGGTCTAAGATATTTATGAAAATCACACTCTGTAAAGGGCATTTTTTTCTAAATTAATACAGTTCACTCTCTTTCTGCATGCTGGGAGCAGCACCAGAATGACAATTCCTGCATTGAGGTGACAGCATGATTCATGGTAATAGCTCTGAATTTAGTAATTTCTGATTCATGATTCTTCCCACATGTTGTGGCTATATTCTTGAATTGAAGCAACTGCAACTGAGCTGATCGTTTAACAGGTAGTGGGTCTGTCAGTTCCCTCCAGAATAACTGGATGGGTGCTCCCTTCTGTGCATGAGTCATTTCTCTGATGTTTCCTCAGAAGGGAGAATAAATAAGGGGAGTGTGCATGGGAGAATAGGTAATGAGAGTCCTGTGTGAATCAAGCTGTGCAAAATGGGGTTTGCTGCTTCTGTCAGACAGAAAAGTACAAAGAAAAAGCTGAGGTGGTATGAGGAAATGACAGGCACAGAGGGCGGATGTAGGTTCACAGCTGTCCCTGAGCACACTATCCTGAGCAGAGGTGCTAAGTAAGCACATTGGTGACCTGCAGTTATTTAAACAAGTATGAAATGTGTAGGCAAAAAAGATCTATTCTGTTTCCTCCAGCTTTTTTTTTTTTTTCCCACCTGGATTTTCTCCTTAGGATAAAGAGTTTCTCAGAAAAAAAACCAGTGAGAAACTGATTTATCCTTTTTTCACTACAAAAAATAAGTGATAAATAGTTGGGAATTATAAGTGATTCAAATTACAAACCAAAAATACTCCAATATATTCTGCTTTGAAAAAAAAATTAATCTCAACTGTAGCTGACTTCTTATTTTTTGTTTACCGTGCCTTGCTTGGCCTTCCCCCTCTTACCATTGTCTTTCTCCTGCATCACTCTAATAAAACTCCAGAACATATTTAATCTTTTTTATAAATAGAAGATAAACTGAATCAGGGCTATTTTTATTAAAAAAGTGCAATTTAGGTACTTTTTAAAATTTTATATCTGTTTTAAGGTTAGAGAGCTATTTAGACTAGTTAACATATGTTGTAAACTGAGGCAACTACAACTTACTACTGTTTCAGGTAATAACTGCATTCATAGTTAATTCAGAAAGGGAACTTAGTTAAAATACGAATGCTGCAAGGTAAATCTGCAAGAAGCAGAATGGGTAAAATGAAGTGCAAGGGAAGCTTTTTGGGACGCACCTTAATAGAAATTCAGAGGAAAAGTAAAGGGACAAAATAAAAGCTTACATAGCAGAATAAGGCCTTCAAAAAGTAGAAGTCATCCCAAACCATGTAAGAAATGAAAAAAAAAATTCTGACAAGTAAACACTAAAACTGTAAAAACTGAGGATAGAAAATGTAGGAGGAATGTGAAAACTACCAATAAAATATTTTTCAGAGCTCTGTAAGAAACACTTGAGAGAAACTGATGGCATGTGAGTAACTGGTGAAAAGGACCATTCAAGGAAATTGGTGAGAAAAATTCTAAAATCCTTCTTCACCTTGGAATTTAATACAAACAAGTCAAAGGCAATTTCCTTCCAGAGGCTTTCTTTGTAGTGCCATCTTAAGAAATAATATCTTCCTGAAGATGAATAAACTGAAAATAAGTTATTTGGACTAAGTACTATTTAAAAATATGATCAACCTATTTACACTTATTTAATAAATAAGTGTGGACAACAGGAATGGATGACCAAGCATGCACATTTTTTAAATTTCTCTGAAGTAGAAATGGAAAATATGGGAAAAAAAGTGTGATTTTTCAATAGGAAAATCAGAAAAGTATCTATAAACAGAGAAGACAGATACATGGAATAGAATCTTTAGAATCTATAAATATTTAGAAAAAATATAGTACATTTTTTATTAATTCAAAATTCTTTAGACCTTTGAGACATTCAATGAGAATTTAAAGAAGGCATGAAGATGATATTACCATTTATGGAAAGAATTATTGGAAGTTCTTGTTAAATATTAACTCATTGCATGTTTGGTAAAATTTCAGATTCTTTAAGCAGAGTATAGAAAATATATTCTGCTGTTTAAAGCCATGGTACCTCTTCAAAATATGCACAAGATGAAACAACGTGGTAAGGTATTTTAGTAATACAGAATACTTTAAATGTATGGAAAAACAGGATTCTTCAGCTCAATAAGGAGGTGATTTAATCTGGCAATGTACTATGAAGTTGTAAAGAAAAAAAAAAGAAATTAAGAAATATTATTTGCTATTTCTTGTAGCAGAAACTTAGACATGAATGAACAAACCAAGTATCACATGAAAAATAAAAAGTATATTAATAAGCATGAGTTTTAGCATGAAGAAAAAAACCCCATTCTTTTAACTCTGATAATATTTGATACTTTGAATATCTTAAAAAATTTATTTGATTCATACATGCAAGTTAGTTTCTGTGTACAAGAGAGAGAGGAAATTGTTATAGGTTTTGTATCTATACATTTTTGCATGAATTTGAATTTTCAGTTAGTGCCTAATACCACATCAGGATGTTACACCAGAACTTCAATCATTAGAATTTCTATTGTGCTGAGATTAATAAAACTGTTCTCATAAGCATAAATGTGCACCTGTTTTTCATGACTATTCACATCAGCTTTAATTTTCTGGGATTTCCATATTTCAGTGGTTGACTTATATAAAGTTCGCTACTAAAATCAAGGCATATAAATGTTGTTTTTTTTTTTAATGCTCTGGCTACCTGGTGGCAGATACTGGTAGTTTCCTGAATTCATATTTTTTGACCATACCTACTCACTCTCCATTATCGCTCAAGCCTTTGCACTTTTTGCATCACATGGTCAGTCAACTCTTAAATATATAATTTGCAATATAATTTTACAGAAAGATGATTCAGCCAAAATTATGGCAAACTTACAAACTCGTTTGATTTACTATTAGGTTGGCTTATGTTTAAATCTCCTTCAGAAGTCTAAAGTTCTAATTTTTCACAGGAATTTAATATTTGAAGAGATTACTTGATCACAAGATTCCCTGTCTCTGAAGGCAATCATAACAAGTCCATCCCTTCATAAAATGAACTGAAGAAAAATAAAATTTCCTGTCAAGGAAGTTTGCCATTTTTCAAAAAATATGTTATGTTACTTCTTGAGAGATCTATACGGTGCAGGAGTCCCAGCTGTTTGAACATTTTGGTTTTTTAGCCTAAAGTCACTTTAAGAAAATTCTACAGGTACATATAAGGCAGTCTCGTTCCCTGATGAAGTAGATCATATATAATACATTTTAAAAAAAATTAAAAGGCTCATATTTCACTTACTATATTTGTATTTCACTACAATGAAGAGCAAATGAACTTTAGTGAGAAAAGAAATCTAATAATCTTACAAAATACACTGCTTTCTAGTGGATACCTTTTATTGGCTACAGAATAGGCAAGGGCCAATATAAGCAGTGTTCAAAGGATTCACTTCTGTCATATGAACTGGTGTTAGTATTCAGTGGGTTTATGAACTTCTAGTGACTTTAAATAATAATGTTATGTATTTCCCTTTATTCTGAGAATGATCCTTATATGAAGCATAGGCATTCTTCTTTTGTTCATAATGTTTTGAACTGACATATTTAATATTGTGTTTGGACCATACTCGCAGGCACATGGTGTGACTCTTGCGCCTGTCTTGTGTAGGGCCAGGAGCTGGACTTTGATGATCTTTGTGGATCCCTTCCAACTCAGCTTATTCTGTGATTCTGCTAAATAATAAATCAGTCCATGAAATACCACAACAATACAGTTTTGGTTCATTTGATATTCAAACTAAAGTCTATTAGAAGATGTAAAGGTATAAATAAGAAAACATCTAAATTTTACATCAAAATATGACTTTGCATCTTTTACTGGTTGAGTCCTCTTAACATCAAGAGTAAGCTCTGCCTCTCCTGCTTCTCCAATGACCATCTCAATATAAGAACTAAAGAAAAATTGTAAATAAAAAGCATGTGTAACATGGCTATCTCTTTATTTTGTTCTCTTATTCTCTGATGTACTTACATATGAGAGTAACTCCTTTTTTTTTTAAGGAAGCCTAAATGTGTAAGCATGCTTTCCTTGGTGTCTTCAAAGATATATAATACAGTTTTTTTTTTTTTCTCCTTAATTGCTTTATAATTTCACCCCTTAAAACGAGTGCATAATGTTTGCCTTTTGTTGAAACTCTAAGGATTTCTTGGTCACATTGAGTAATATTACATGTCTCCTTGTGGTTTCCAATAGTGAATCTACTGGTTTTTTTGCAAGTGTTGGAAATGTGTATAAATTGTGTGGCATCAGGGACAAAAATAGGAACATATTTAAAAATACAAACAATACAAAGACCTCAGATATGGTCTTGGTCTTGTAGCAATAATACACTGTACTATTAGTACTACTGTACATAGTACTAATAGTACTATGTACTATTATATGTTGCCTAATTCTGGTTCCCATTTTTTTTATAATACAGTAATCTCAATTTTTATTTTTTTTTTTGTAAATAGTAACAGTAAGAGGAAAAAAAATTGCATTCTGCAGAATATTTTTTAAACAGAGCAAAGATACCAAAATTTCTCAATATTAGCTAAAACAGAATAAAAGCTTTGGAAATATTCTTCTAGCACAAAACATTTTATGCTGAAACCTTTTATATATTAAATGAACAAAAACACAGTGATGAAAAAATTTTCCAGAAAGGCACAAGGCCTATTATGTAACAGAAATACTCCCTGCTTGTTGACTCTTAAATGAAAGTACATCTATTTAATTTATTATATTTTAATTTCATTTGTTCCAGTCACCGGATTATATCAATTTCATATTTTATTGCTAATGTAAAACATTATATTAACATTATCAGAAACAATTCTAATGTAATTGCATTCTAAGCTTCTCCAGCTTGTCAGGGATAAGACATATTACAGACACTAATGATATCACTTTAACATTATTTAAATATTCTTCCACACGTTTTTTAATCTTCTGAATGTATGAAAACCATACATATATTAAAAATTTTATTTACTACAATGAAGTGTATTTTAAAATCTAATTCTCTTAATAACCTCATTTCGATAGCACTCTATTTTACCATTTCACTGTACCTGAAATAGTATTGGCAAATGAATAGTTATTTTAACTGTTGCTCATAGGAATACAGCAACACTGCACAACCACCTTATAATGAACTTTGGTATTAACACTTAATTGTTATCTTCTCAACACACATTTTAAATGAACAAACTAACTGCATCTGTCAAAAGCATAAACGTTTTCTCATGTCGCTACCATATATTTCTGTTCAAGGTCATACATTTGTTTCTGCCATAAGAAACTAGTAGAACTTAGGTAAGTAATTAAAAAATATAATTGGTTTATGCTTGCGTAGCCATTTGTATCCATTATCCTGAAAGGTTTCATATAAACCATACATCAAAGTATTAATATATTCAAAATCTATTAATGAAACCCAATTCAAATATACAAAAGGAATTACTATGTCTTTCTAGTTATTTCCTCAATAACAGGAATTAAAATACTGAAAATCAATATAAAAATGAGCAAGACTATGTTATTTCTTTTATGGAAGACTTAACTTTGATGCCTTGATCTTGTTATTATAAATATTAATAATTATTATTAAGTATTTATAACTATTATATATTATATATTATATATTAATAAATATAATTATTTGTATTTTTTATAATTATTAGAATTATACTTTTTTGGCTATCCATCATAGGTGTGAGATTGTCGCATTTTCACTTCAAAAAATAACATTTTTCAGAAGGCTCTTACACAATCTCAACAGTCATACAAGGGTTTTAGCACAGTTCTGGAAACAAAATGGTCTGGATACATTTCTGATTTTCTGCTTTATGTACTGTTCACATACACTTAAATAACAATTTCTATAGACAACCTTTCCTTTCTCTTTTATGTTTGACTTTTTTGCTCTACCTATCAAACAAGAGTGTCTCTGTAGTCGCACATATCTAGGCTGAGCTTTTTCATCTATGAAAGCTCCTGATTACTTCTTTCTGAGGGGTCTCAAGAACAGAGATCTTCTCCTCTGAAGATCAAGGGCACCAAACACCCTCCTCACCCGTCACCTCTGTTCACACACTCACATAATAACACTGAACTCTGTTGGCTCTGAGCCATTGCCTCCCCCTAAATGCAGTCTCTGGGTCACAGGAAAAGAAATGGTTCTGTCCATGTCTATACAAGAAAAGTCCAGCCAAAGGCCACTCCATCATCTCATCCCACATAAGATTCTTCTCCAATTCTCTTGTGGCCCATTTCCTCTTATCTCATCTCTATCTCTCTTCTAATTCAGGTCCAGGAGGATCAGCATTTGTAAGGTTTCTATCATTCAAGAAAAGGGTTAAAAACCTCTCTCTCCAAGGCCTCGGCCTACCCCACTCGGCTGCATGGCCTCCCCTCCCTGGCCCAGCCTGCAGCCAGGCAGGGGAGCTCTGAACTCTTTCACCCACCGGAACCCAGAGAAAGTTTTCCCAGGAGTTCTCTGCTTTTAACCCCCTGTGTTCTCAGAGGCATATCCATGTCCTCAGTGGCCACACCAGGTGCCAATATTCAAAGCTGATCACCTATTGGTTTGACCACAGCATCCCAAAAAACTCACTTCCTCTCAAACTACAACACCAGTCTTTCAAACAGAATTTTTCTTGTTGCACTAGAAGGTGCGATTTTGCATTCAGCTCCTGCAGAGAAGACAAGAGAGATTATCATAGTGTTGCCTAAATTTTAATTTCTAAAAGTAAAGTGATTACTATTGCAAGTAATTATTGTTCTGTGCGTGAAAATGTAACATTCCACACTCTACCAAATCAGTCCTGTGAACTTTGGGCTCTTTCAACAGTCAAGTTATACCACTGTAAGAAAAGGAAAGTAAATCTGACTACTTTTAATAAATTTAATACTTCTAATAAATGTAATCCTTTTCCATAAAGTAAGAATGTCTCTGTGATTTCTTGCTTTAAAAGACCTAAAATTTATTTTTATAATTATGTTTGAAGACATTGAATTGAAAAATGACACAAAGTAGTTTTAAATCCATGTTTTTTTCATATGTCTATCTCTGGAATCTAAAGATTAGGAAGAAAATTGTAGTGATTAAACTTAATTTTCAAAGTCTGACTAACACATGAAATGGAATAATTTTATCTTTCTGTCTATCTTGTTGGTTTTTTTTAACTGCCACAGTGTATTCTTTTGATAAGCATCAGGCCAAATTCCACCACCATTACTCAGGTATTACTCAAAAAAAATTGCACTTAAAAAAACCAAATTGCATTCAGGTCAAACACTTTAAGACTTTGCTTCAGTTGTTGGAATTTCCATTAAAAATATAGTTGATGGCTCCTTCTCCCACGCCCAAGATTTGTGATTTTTTTAAACCTTTAAATGTTTTCATTTAAAAATAGATGAAAATTTTAAATCAGTTTTAAAGCAGAAAGATGTTGTATACACAGCCACATTGCTATTTACCACAACCCAATCATACCTCTGTGATGAAATATTAGCCATGAATTAGCAAAAGTTAACAAGGATTTTCTACCAATTTCATGCAATCAAGAGTGTAAATAAACAAAAAAAAAACAAAAAAAACCAAAAACCTCAGCCATCTTTGGTTTGGACTGAATATAATAATAAAGAAATGTTAACATTTCCAATAAGCATGTGTCATGAATAGGATAATAATTTTATAATTTTCTCTGTGTAAAGTTCCTTGCACCAACTTTGTGTCTTCCTCTCCCTGAACTTAGGTGGCTGCCAATCCTGACTCACAGGGAGAGCCATAGCAGCACCATTGCTGTTTACAGCCATTGATCAAATCAAAATTTTCTTTGCTGAATACTGAAACAAGAAACTTTTCCTCCTAATGATCTTATTAGACTGTGATGAATAATCACTCCAGGGAAGTCATCGAAGTCATGTCATCAGCACTACTTAAAACTTCTACTCCTTTTAATCATCTTTATTATACCATTGTCTATAAACTCAAGCTAAGATTGGAAATCCCATTGTACTGGGTGCATGGTTAAGTGCAGTCCTTGCCTTGAAAAGCTTAACTTCTAATTAGATTAGACAGCTGTGAGAGCAATGTTCAAAATGTTGCAAACATTTTTAAAGCCAGTCACAGGTTTTCCACCAGTACCACCTCAGGCTTGAATGTAAAAAACATAAAGTAGCAGAACCAGGATTTTTAAATAAGTAACAGGCTTGTACACAAAATAGAAAATAGGGTCCTGAAGTGGGATAAATTAGAGTCTAGAAGCTTATAATCACAATTCTTACCCTCTCCTTTTTGATTCATGCTTCTATTTTCATCTCCAGGAGAATTTGTTTTCTTGACATAAAGCAAATAATGCTTTATCTAACTCTATAATTTAGAAAGACTGACATGTTTAAGTAATTCTATAAATTAGACACAAACCTGAAGTCAGCATAAGTAATGCATGGTGTAGTTCTGTCCAAATGCAACAAATCCTTACACACACATTTGAACAAAAAACCATGCATGTACACAAGTGCGTGGTGGTACAAGCATTATTAAAGACACAAAAGACATTGAAACACTGGTAACATATTTTTAGTGGCTCATCTATTCAGGCAGATTTAATCCCTGGCTCACTGGAGTGTGGAAGGAGAATGCAGTCACACTGATCTGAAAACTCTTACTTAAATATTATGTGCAGTCCATCTCAGTGAGCTCCTCAGCACTGAGTCACAATATGCTCACAGGCATTATGTGTAACGACTTATACCATGCTCATCATTGTAGCATCAAACTTGCTTGCAGAGGAGCACTGAGCACTGTGAGAAGTTAATGTCAGGTATGTTTTTTCCTCCTATTTGTCCTTCACTCAAAAGAAAACTTCTGTGTGCAGTAGTGTAAATATGGTTTAGTAGCACTATATAATTGTGAGAGACAGTGTCAGAAAATGGGGGCAGAGGGCAAACTTCCTTCAGCTCTCTACAGACAGAAGGGTGAAAAGGTGAATATGCAAGCATTTCATCTACTTGCTTGGAAAAAGGAGAAAATTAAAGTGTACAGTATACCTGTGGATTATGCATAATTTAGACACAGCTCATAAAATATACATAGTGCAATGTATCATAATTTTAATTGTGTATTACCTAACACTCCATACTGTTTTCATAGTTATACACTAAGTTGTATTTTCTATGTACTCTTCATGCATTATTACCATCTTACTACATTTAGTGTTACATTTCTCTATATGGTGATGAAAGGATTTAGGAAGACCTCATATGACACTCTTCAATTAAACGGAGATATTGCCTAGTGGGCTGGGACAGAAGAGAAGAATTAGTGCACAGGAGCTGTCTATGCAGCAGAAAGCACTTGTGAGACTTGTAATCAACTGTTTCAGCAATTAAAAATACAGAAAAGCAATCACCCTTTTCAGGCTCCATGGGGAGCTTCAAACTTTTTTCAGAGCTCAGTTAAGTAAGCTACAGTGAGAAAGTCATAAAAGAGAAGATCAAAGAATACTCTTTTTGGCAAGATCTGAAATACATGGGTTCTCATCCAGGAAAACCTTATTTAGGCTATGGTTTTTACACTGTCCTCTATTGTTTAAACCATGTTACCTTTAAATTAATTATTAAATATACAAAGATTAAGAAAGAAGAGCAGTACAGCCTGGTGATCCTGAATATCTAGATCTCAATGCAAGCGCCCTTTGACTTTTTATATTTGAAATAAAAATCCAAATATTAAGTAGCCAATATGTAAGTACGCCAAAACATAAATTCAGTAAAATGCAGTTCAGTAAACTCTAATAACTGGATACAAAGAAAATTTGTAGAGGGGGAAACACATTTTTGGCTTTGTCTCTCCTTCTCACCATTGTACTCTATTTCTAACTGGGAATAAGTAAAATTAATTTACCTAAGTCAAATTTTTTTGCCTGTGATAGTAATTGGCAAACAAGCTCCCTGTCCTTTTCTCAGTCTGGGACTTTTTCCATCCTATTTTCTCATCTTGTCCTGTGGAAGAGGGGAGTGAGAGAGCAGCTTCTTAGGGTTCTGGTAGGCAGTCAAGGCAACCTACAAGAGGAAGAAAATCTTTAGTGGATGTACGGAATGGAATCTGAGAAAGAGCAAAAGGACATGAGACAGAGGACAAAACAGTGCCTCATATTGGAAAAAGAATATGGAATGAATGCATAGATATAAAGCAATTTTTTATCAAACTGGAATAAAATCTTTAAAGATTTTATCTTTGCTAAAAAGAGACTGCTAAATGGTGATTAATGGCAAAATTTATATAAAATTATATTAATTTATATTACTTGATTTATAATATATAAATTATTTCTATTAATATATTATTTATGTTAATTTTTAATTTCTGAATTGGCCATAAGTACAGACTTCTTTTATGTAAAAAGAAAAAAAAAAGAATAAATATACTGATTGCAAAGAAAATTTAATACAGTATAAAAATATTTGGATGCATACAGGAAATAATTTATTAATATTTCAATTGTGTCCCAGTTAATCCTGAAATTCATAAAATGAATATGAGGAAAAAAAATGCCATCCTCTTAAAGTTAGATAAATTAGATTTTCAGACTCCTCTTGTCATGACTTTTGGATTTTTAAATAGTAATAAAATACATGCAGCAAATTTGATCTTTTCAAAAAGTAGCTTCAAAATAAACAATGTAGAAACAATAGGAAATGCCTTAGGTTTTTCTGGTACTTCTTTTCTACATTGAAGACATAAATCTATATGAAACAACATGAACCACACAGCAAAAAGAGTTAATGGAATACTCACAGCTTAAGGTCATAATTCTACATATTCATAAGTGCCTTTGGAAAATGCAAGTATTTTAAATATGAAACTGCAGATTAAAACATTCATAGACAGCATTGCATAGACTTGTCAAATACAAATCTTTGAATCATGAAATTCTGAGTAACAGTTCACATTTAGACTTTTCTCATGACTTTGTCTTTAAATTTGTGAGGTAACACAAAATACTATTTATTTAGGAAAAGTGACAAATCTTAATGTAAATGAGTATCTTTTGAACTACTGGTTTTATTCCAGTCATTTGACACAAGAAAATGAAAGGGAAAGCACCTGAAAAAGCCACAAAAATGATTTTTGATGGTAGAAGCAAGATCCTTTAATAAATATTATTTGAGGAAAATCCCTTACTAACATTATCAAAGCAAGTAGCAAAACAACCCAAAAACAAGTAGTGGAAGAGCAGAAGATAGTACTTAGATAAAAATTTAATGATCTTGAATTTTTAAAATTTAAATTAGTTAAGAAATTTGTGTTCTTGTGGTTTTGCTATTTTAGCTTTTATAATCTTGTTGCTTTCAAAGTTCTAGTTAATAGATAACTTTGCTCTAATAAAATAAGACAGATATTATAGAAAAACTAGGGAGTAACTCCAAACTCATACACTCTAAAATTTTAAATAAATTTAATCCACCTGCAGAACTTATTAGTGAATTGCTCACCTAAGAAACTTAAATTGATATAGTATTGTTAAACAAGCCAAGCTTTGGCTTATCCTTTAACTAGAGATAGATTAAATGTTTAATAGTAGTTGAAACAATAAGATGAAAAATTTGGAACTGACAACAGGAAATGGGGCTATGGGAAACCTTTGTGTTGCAATGTATATAAACCCTGTGAAGTTTTTGTTTCTTTGGGCATTCTTGGTGGATAAATGACAGCTTGTCCCCCATACTGGCCAACTTGTTGAAGTTTGAATATTTTGGTTCCCTCCTTTGACTCAGTAGTCTAAAGAAATAGTTTTTGATTTTCACATATGTTAAAGAAAATAATAATCTCATTGCCTGCAGGAGCACTGCAATTGGATGTACCCTTTTTCTTTGTGAAAAATGTTTTTTTATGAAGCAACAGACAAAGGCTCCTTCAGGATTTAGATGATTATATTTTCTAGCGATTAAATACACATTTCAAGAAATGGAAGAATGCTTGCTTTGGTAGCTTAGTGCAGCTACTGGATATTATCCAGTGTGTAATATTCTTTTTTCAGGAAACAAAAATAAAGGTTTCCTCCTTGCAGTAAGTCTACTGAAAAAAATTCTGCTATATCTGATATAAAACATCAGAAACACAGTACTAAAAATATTTTTCCAAGGCAATACTTCTAACCGCCCTCTAAATTAGAAAAATAAGCTGCTCAATCTTGTCTAGAATATTTTTATGCTGCATAATAAGTCCCATCAGTCTCTGAAGTCATTACTACATGGTATTCTCTCATCAGTCAATTAGATAAATGCATGGCAATAATCAATATGATAGAATGATTCATTTATGATTGTGTGGGAAGATGACTGATGGTAAAAAGATAATGGTACAGAAATTACAGGGAAAAATACAGTTGCTACTCCCTGGATGGAACAAGATCAGTGTTCCCAACCTCCCATACAAAATAAGATCTAAATGGGACTAATGGAGGGTGGAACAGAGTGGAGACTCTGTGGCCAGGCTCTGTTGAAACCCTTGCAGAGGGAGCTTGGTGGTACTTTTTAACTCATAAGCCACAGAGCAGCTGAAAATCAAGGGAGACGAAGATATTCTGCTCTTCAATCAGTAACTCTGGTGAAATCATTCTCCTTGGAATGACACGTGAGCCCATCCCAAGATTATCGCAGGTACCATGCTGAGACCACCCCTAGGTACAGCCACCCCTCCGTGAGTGTGATGTGTGACTGAAGTCATCCATGCTCCACACAAACACATCTTCAAACTTAAATCTGTTACGACTTTATTAATAAGGAATTTTATTCTGTAAACTGCTCGTGTGAGTCTGTCAAGGGTGCTGGCAGTGCCTGAAAGTGTGTAAAGGTGTGGAGACCCAGGAGGGGATCTCCCTGTTTGGCATGTGACCCTGAGAAAGCCAGCTGAACCATCCTCTGATCTAGTGAACTGCTCAGTAAAGGGTCCCTACAATGACATACTGGTTGGGCAAAAGGGTCTCAGCTTTTCTGGGGTGCTGACTGACAAATCGAACACTGAGGGTTTGAGTAAACCTCTGCTTTCCTTGTGACAGATGGTCTCACACATGATAGCTTAACAAATGAATGTAAATACTGCTTTCAGTTTCAGTTGAATAAAATTGAAACTATTCTTTTAAAATTGATTCAGAATGAACTTGCTGATATCCAGAAATACAATTTGGAATGCTTTTAAAATGCAATTTTTAATATATTCAGAGATTCAAACATAGGTATATCAGTCTATGCATATTCTTCACTGGCAATTTACTGTACTATGTTTGCTACTTTTCTGTTAAAAGTAAGACTGAGGCTTTCAGGAAGACAGTTCATTAAAACAGAAAGAAAGTTGCAATATTTTCTTTTCTCTCTTGTTTATAATTCAAATACAATTTTTAGAAATGAAATAGTGAAGGGTTTTGAGCTACAATACAGTACAATTTTAATTAAGTGGTACACATTTTAAATAAGGAAAATGGTTTTATCTCCTGACATTTCAAATGAGAAAATACAATAACAGGAACAATGAAGCACAACAATTTTAGATGTGTATTTATTTTATTCTTGATCTTCAAAGTCTTATTTCATTAGCCTGCTTCACATTTCAAACTATTCTACCAGACTGAAAATAACTTAAATAAGAACATATATTTATGATAGATAAAGACTTAATCATTCACTTTATCTCATCCATTGAGAAACTTTATTTTAATATGATTATATTAAATTCCAGGCCAGCTGACATTTATGCTTTGGTATAGTGAATGCAACCTCTGATTTTGGAGATGAGTCACATTTAAAATAGTTTTCCAATTAGACTATGTAAAATTCAGCTGACATGCAATAATTTATTGCAGCTGCCACCAATTAATTAAAAAAAAGGAATACTGGAGTTGATGAAAGTTTTTCCAAATTATCAGTGACATTATCTCAATTTTTTCAGAGAAAATATCAGGGCTTGGTATTCATCTATTTCTTCCAGTGCAGGCTACAACTAGGTTTTTTCTCCATGGACTGACTCACTGCTACAGTCTCCATCTTGAGTCTGGTAAGATTGTGTAATGGATTTAACATCTGGGATTTTAGGGGGGAAAAAAAGCCATCTTTCCTGTTCAGGAATGCCCACAGCATAAATCTGTGCTAGTGAAAAAAAGGCTGTAGCTTAAATAAAAACAATTTTACAGTATTGAATATAAACTCACAAAGATAGGCATGGACATACACTCATGTGTTAACAGCATATGCTTGGAAAGAGTAAGAGTTAGCAACATGAAAATGATCCAGAAGTAAACAGACCATTCTGCAAGTCCTAGTCTGGATATGCAAAAATGTTTCCTCTTAGCTATCTTTTTAATCAAGTACTTACCCTATAAGTAACTTAAGAAAAAGCAGTTCATAAAGTTCTTTCCTTCACTGGTCCACATATAGTGTTAGATCTTTGCTAAAAATACATGCATTACTTGTAGCATCTGCTCAGACTGAGTACATGAGTTGAATTTTTTTGCTTGTTTTGTTGCAAGTAGCTTCATCTCATTTTTCATGAAAATGTAGGTGCATAGTGGCTTTGTAGGCTTGAGGCTTGATATTTCTCATTAATTTTCTCTTACATCCATAAGAAACAAAGGGATTCCTTCTCTTCCTTCCCCTATTACTTTCTTTGTCCCCATACCAAGTTTTTATTGGTAAGTTAAGCCTTTTCCTATTTAAATTACCTACCCT
Organism: Zonotrichia leucophrys gambelii; assembly: GCF_028769735.1. Classification (NCBI taxonomy): domain Eukaryota; kingdom Metazoa; phylum Chordata; class Aves; order Passeriformes; family Passerellidae; genus Zonotrichia; species Zonotrichia leucophrys. The sequence goes on from NC_088171.1 coordinate 139,537,651, forward strand.
ACTGAAATTCGACAGATTAGACCATCATTCCCTGGTCTGCAATCAGTATTTTTGTTAGAAAACTTAAATGCAGAAGTTCATATGGGTCATACACCAATGTGATAGTCTTAAACTGATAATATTTCAGCATATGGCATCCTATTTTCTCTTGTTCTTTCACTGGATACCACCAAGCAGCAACACCTCCCTTTTCTTTGCTTCCCCAATAATGCGTTTATATATATTGGCAGGATTCTCCCACTGCCCCTCTCCTACACAATGCACCTGAACTCCAAACTTGTTGGGAATTTAGCTGCTAGAAAATGGAAAAGTACAAAACCGTGGCTAATTCCAAGTCCTGCACCTGTGTTGATAGCATGTCCTTGAGGCTTAGCTGTAGTATAATAACAAACAGTGAAAGAGACATGAGAAAAGAGAGATGTAACCCCTAAGGAATGAGGAAGAGTTGATAGTATAGTTTAACCAATAGATTGCTTTGCTTACAGAATATTCGTGAGCTTATTACTCGCTGTATAAGTGTCTGATGCTCTCTTCAATAAACAGAATTTGCTTATCACTCATATTGAGTGTCCGAGTCTCCCCTCACTGACAAATGGCTCATCCCCAGCAAAGGCCTTCATTTTCTACGACACAAACTGAGACTCACTTCCCAAAACCAAGCAGTTTCAACAGAACTCAGCAGAGGGCACAGATCATCTGCCTCGACCTGCAGGTCATAGCCACTAACCCAGAGCACTGTTACTATTCTTTGCTGCAAGAAAGAATGTTACTGGTTCAAGGCCACCCTGGCGTCCTCTCCAGGATCGACAGGCCTTTCTGTAATTCTGTTTTCTAGCTGTTCTGCTCTGGACATGTACTAGAGCATGGGGTTGTTCCTCCCAAGCACAAGACTGCATTTTCTTTCGCTGATTTTGTCAATTTTCTCTCAGCCCTGCTGAGGAGCCTCTGAACTGAGCACAACCCTCTGATGTATCAGTCATTCCTCCTAGCTTTGTAATCTCAGAACTTGCTATTTCTGCTGTGTCCCATCAAGCACATCACTGATGATCACTGATGAATATTCTGAACATTACTGGTACCAGTATTGAACCCTGTGGTAGACTGTTTCTGACTGGACTTTATGGTGCTCATCACTGTTACTTAAGCTTGCCATTTGAGGCATTTTCAATCTGCTTCACTGTCTGCTTAGCTAATCTATACTTCATCAGGTTGTCTGGATGGAAATTTTAGGAGACTCTGTTGGAAATTTCACTAAAATAAAATAATGCCCATTTTTTCTCCACTCAACTACCATAAGTAGTCATGTTCTTGCAGTTTCTAATTGTGTTTCGCTTCACTAGCCTGAACAAGTCACATCTGTGATGGATTTTGGGTTTTCTTCCTTTTTATTTTTGCTATCTACTCTTTTATTAAAATATTCTACAGTCTGATTTGAGTATTTATCATTCCTGAATGTCATTTATTTTGAAATACTTTTCTAAAATATTTTTTTTTCAATATTGAGTGAATTCTTCAACCCAATCACCAATAAGCCTTACTCTTTAATTTCCTTATTTATAATCAATGTCCTGGAACAGAAGCCACAGCAATAGTATGCTGTTCTCAATCTTCAAGCTGATACTGACTTTCAAAAGTATTGGACTATCTAGGAGTAATCTAAGATGGTCTTCCTCATCCTGGAAAGTGCAGAATATAATCAGACTAACCTGCTCTAAACATGTCACACCTGTATTGGAAATAACATTTATATAAAACTGAAAATCCAAAATTTAAAAATTTTAATTTTTTCATACACAAAGTACAGCCAAAGCTGTACTAATAAAAGATATTTTCAAGACTGGGTTTATGCAGGTCATTACTTTATTGGAGGGTTATAAACCACCTTTCCTTATCCTCAAAAAGTAGCTGCTTCTTTCCCTCATTCTTTCTATGTTTTTCTCTCATTTTGGTATATTAGTGGCTCAAAAAAACCTGCTAGAGCTACTGGTTTTAATTAACATAACAAAAAAGTATTTCTATTCTTCCAGGACTGCCTTTTGACTCAAAAAATTTAGAGATGATGAGGGGTACCTTTTATAAATCCCTCTTGGGAGGTTATGTGCTCAAGTCACGTTTACATTAAAGAGATTTGTTTGTGTAGCTCCCTATACACCATTCCGAAGATCTGCTTCTTGGAATATCAAATTACATTTTATTTGATAGATGTGAAGTCTGGTAAGAACAGCACAGTGAATTTTGCTGCTTGCTTGTCCTTCAGCTCAAAATTAGCATTTTGAAAATTATTTAACTTAAACTGATAGGCACATAAGAACTGACACTACATAGGCTTTCTAATACCAGTATTAACATATTATCATATTTATGAAGCCCAGATAGCACTAGAGGTTTGGGATTTTTTATTACTATGATAAATAATTTCTTTTTTTCTTGAATTTCTTTTCTTAATTTTTCCTCAATTTTATAAGTTTCTGTTATGCAAAGAGGAAAAATAAAGAGGCATTCAAGATGAAAAAAGAATGACATTTGAGAGGAGCTTTTCTGGTAATATATGCAGTTATGTATTTGTACTTCATATAAATCCAACAGATTCTCAAACCAGGGAAAAAAATAATCTTCTATTTATAGTCAAAAGAGAAAAATTACAGTGAGTCAATTTAGGATCATCATGCCCTGGATCACACTCAAAATAAGAGCAATTCCTGTAATAAGCAAAATGTTCTTATGATGCATTTATATATACAGATATATATATAAATATTTAATCTTATCATTACCTGAAGCTTAGTGCATCTAAAGAAAATGTGAAGGCTACATCTCAAGTCAACAGGGACAACTGTCTCCTGCAGATTGTATCAAAACTTCATTTCTTTAGGAAAGAAGGGATTCAAACCATAACCTCTAAATTGATGACACTTCTCAGCATTTTGGGTTGGATAATTTTGCTGCTTTGTCACTCTCTGGTTATCCTTTTTTTCATATATTTGTTCCGTTTTATAAAGTTGTCTTTCTGTAATCTGAAAACATACTGATATTTAATGAAAAAATGCACAGCAAGAAAGATTAGGGTGATTAACTTAATAAAACAAGTACTCTTTAAGATGAAAAAGCCCAACCACTCTATCTTTCTTACTTTTTCCTTATTAATATCTCTATTCATTGAGAAAATAGTGATAAAATTTCATAATTTCAGGAGAGAAAAATAAAAGAATAAATAACTTGAAAAAAATGAAAATAATTTACAGCTGAGTTCATAACAATTTCAAAGGAAATTAGAGTAAGAATTGCTTACTGTACAAGGAAAGATTTTGGAGAGGGTTGTGGGAGTTGCATCAGTTTTCTCTGGACAAAAACACTAGTTATAGTTACAACATCTCTGTTAATATTTTTTATTGATTTTTCTAAATTTTTATTTTAGTCAAGTTTTTTATTTGATATAATGAGGCAAAATAAGGAAGAAAAACATTAATGGGATAAATTAGATTATAATCTTTATGCAACCCTTTGTTTTGATGGTTTGGTTGTTCTGGTGAATACTCTTGAACCTGCAAAAACCATTTTTAATTTGCTCACTTCAGAAATATCTGAACACAATGTACTCTTGATAAGAAAACTTAACTACAGCATCTAGTAGCATCCCTTTTTTAGCATCATATTTAAATTTCTTTCCATTTCTAGTACTGAACAGAAACCCATGCCTTGTCCAAAGCAAACAACCAGACAGGAGGCCACTAAAAAAAAAACACAGAAGAGCTTTGCTGAAAGTTCTTCATCATGTTCTTTGGAGGCAAAGTATGGCTCTGGAACCTTATCCTTCCTGTGTTCTTCGTGACCACTTATAGTTTAATGGAGAAAAACAAATGGCAATAATTCAAAGTGTGGAAGTTAAAAAAAAAAAGCTGGGTCATGAAATCTGCTCAAAGTGGCAGCACAGAGCTAAGACTCGGGGAAAGAGAGCTGTGACTGCATGAAACAGAAATTACAAGAAAAGGAAGGAAAGTTGGACTTGGTTGGACAACAAGACTGGGACTAGCAAATATGATACAAACAGCTGAGAAAAAGGGAGAGGCGCAGGCAGAACGTTGAGGTGGGAGAATGACACAGGCTGAGGGAGAAGCCCTAAAATAGAGAATGGGCTGGATTGGCAATAAGTCACAGGATCTGGATGGCCACCACAGGATGAAGATGCAACCCAACACTTCAGGAAATGGGTAGAAGAGTGAGTTCACAAAAATACAGTGACTGCAAATTGAGGAAATGAAACTGGTTTTCCCTGATGTTAACAAGCATTTGTAAGACATATGGACACAGAATGTGGTGTCAACATTGTGACAGAAAATGTCAAGCAAACTGAGAGAAAGACTGTCATATTCTTCAGCCATCCCAATCTTTGGAGCTAGGAAGCAAAACTTGTGATATTTGGAGATGTTATCATTTAAGCATGAATTTAACATGGTCCCAGAGAAATAACTCCCACACTGCTATTATGTTCAAAAACCTACCATATAAAAGGCAAGCTGTTGTCTTATTTTATATTGATGCAAACTGCTCCATCATAACTGCTGGGACTAGTCAAGGGGCTGGACCCCTTTGCTCCTCCAAAGGGACACATTTTGGGTAAGAACCATATTCTGTGCATGCTGAATACTTTTATTGGGAAATAGAGATTTTGCTTTGAATACATTTTGCAGTAAGATACTATCACTGGCGATTATTAAACCTTAATCTGTCACAACTTTGTATTAAAAAAGAGTGTTATTCTGTAAACTGTTAGTGTTGAATCTTTCACAGGCACAAGCAGTCACTGGCAGCAGGTAACACACTCAAAGTGGGAAGATCCCCATCCCTTTATGCTGTTGGTGGCCTCAGCCAGTCAAACCACCCTCTGACCCAGGACTGTTCAGTGAAGGGTCCCTGCAATTGTATGCTGACAGGCTGGTTGGGCACAAGGGTCTCAACTTTACTGGAACACTGACAGACAAATCAGATTTCAAGTTGCAGAAACCTCCTCTGTTCATGCAACACTGATCCAAGGGACCGGCCAAGAAGAAAATATTTGCAAGGCACTCTGAGTTGAAAGGGAAGAGAATTTACCCACATGGGTATAAACCATATTGTGCCATACTCCCTCAGGCTCAGTGAATGCAGCCTGACCTTCCCATTATGTGGGTTTAAAGTCAGATTTAGCTGTATTGGAGTGTTTATACTTAGACATCTGCACAGACACATAAACACAGGTGAGTGAAGTTAAATTCAAGTTATGCCATACTCATTCGTGAATTTACATTGTGATATAGTCAGAGGACTGAAACATTAATCAGTACATGAAGACTCAAGTTACAACAAAGAAACATATTTTACATTTCTTAAAATTTCAATATTTTGTCCTTAAAACCTACCCAACATTTTCAGACATTTCAGATTTTCTCCTAAGGAATATAGAGATCTAAGTTTTGTGAAAGTTTTGATGTCAAAACTGTCAGAAATCATTAAGACCTTAAAGACTCAAGAGACAAAAATCAATGCCTGAGATTTCAGAGAGAAGGAAAAAGTAATTTAGAACTCTCTTCTGTCTTCTTGACAAGAGATAAACATAATAGCAAACCAAAGTCTGAGAGCTGCTGGTTGCTTTCCCTTTCAAGATCTCCTTTTTCTTTCCTGTTATTGCATTATGGCCTCTAGGTAGAATTAAAATTATACTTGTGCATTATTTTGGAGGACATTTTTGCCTCATTAAGGTCTACCACTTCCTACCTGTACTTATTTTAGCTAGGTGCTAAATGTTGCTAGATTTTGTATAATGTATGACATATGACAATTTTACTTAACAATTAAGCTTGTAGGAACTTAGATCTGTCATTAAAGGCAATTTATTTTTTTCGCTAGAAATATTTTCACCCATCTAGATTAGCTACTTAGGAAGTTCTTGGTGTTCAAAATGTTAAATTTATTAGTCTCAGTTTTGGTTAACTTGTAGAACATAAAATGGCAATTAAAATTAAACCAGAAAGAGAGAAGTAGTTATCAACATTTCTGATGTGTATGTGGTGACCTGTGTGATGCTCTATCCATAGGCAAAATGGCATTTCTTTTGTGCTATAGACTATACAGAATATAGAATAGTCTATAAAATCACAGAATCACATAGTGGTTTGATTTGGAACGGACCTTTAAAGGTCATCTATTTCAATTTTCCTGAAATGAGCAGGGGTAGCTTTTGTCAGAAGGACAAAATCCACCCATTTTCATATATAGATGAAAACTTTTTTTTTTCCTCTGGTCCACAAGTTATTCTATAATTGTCTGCCTCAGAACTCCTAGCATTATCTTTTGGGAGTATATGGACCACTGTTTAGCTTTTTATGCTTTATAAAGAGAAATATTTATACATGAAATTGTGTCATCTTTATTATTATTATTATTATTATTATTATGATTACTACTACTACTACTACTACTATAATGAAGTCCCATAGATGGTGTTTCAAACCAGATAGATAGATATATAGATGAGCCATTTTAACTGGACTGAATATTTTCTTTGGGAGAACCTAGACTCTGAGCTCAGTTCTTTGCAGGCTGCTAATGACAAACATGTATGGTTATTATGTTACTTATGCTACTCCGACTGTGCTACACCAAGACATTACAATCAAAAACCTGAGGTCCAAGGCACATTTTCTGTGCCATGAACTTGCTTTCCTGCTGCCTTTTATTGTTTCCAGACATATTTCCTCTCCTTTTAGATTGGAACACACCTGTTTTTTGTTGTTCTTAAGGCTAAACCAGGGAAAAGATCAGTATTCAAATTCTCTCAGGGAGGTACTTTCCCTAGTCATTCATTGATGCTTGAGATCCCTTGAAAGACTTGGTATCTCCAGATTTTACTATCATATCCACAGACACCCTAACTGCCTATTAAATACAATAGGGTAAGACATATATTGGAGATTATGTATATCAAACTGCTGTGTGGACATAAGTCAGTTCAGACACAGAAAAACAACAGTCAGGCACATTATAAAGTCTAATATAGAAAGTTTTTTTCACTGTGAAGGGCAAGTGGTTTTTCTCATCTTCCTTCTGTATAGAAACCCAAATAGTTTAATTATGCAATTCAATTAGAATATGTTCTAAAATGCGTGTAAAAGAGATCTTTCCCTTCCCATAAAACATGACACACAAATCTTTTCCAGAAATCAACATTCCTTTATAGACCGTTTTCCTTTCCTTTGTGTGCTTCTGCCAAAAGGATGAGGGCTGAGGGAGGTCCTTTCACTAGTCAGTTTTTTGAATGACAGTCATCACACTTAAACACAAATTTTACTGTACTGTAATTTCTTTTTTCATTTACATGCTTATGTCCAAATAAAGTAAGTGAGTTCTACTTATAAGTTCACATTTCCAAAAATACCTTAAACAGAGAAGAAATATAAACATTCAAGAAAACTCTGTTGCACAGGTTATAGCATGGTTATAGTACTCCAGATATCAGAGACAGAAATAAGATCCCTGTGTTTATCCACTATCAATAAAAAAATTGATCTCTACATTATCTTCTCATCTGTGACACGTATGGTGCTGGAAGGAATGTCCCATGAGTACAGAGCCTCAGGCTCTGCCTCTGTCCGCTAGCTTTCCCTGGGCACATTGAGTGCAATGTTTTTCCTTTCATTGCTCTCTTTTATCTACTCTTCTGAACATCTTTGTTCCTCTGTTTGGTTTTCATCTGCCCTGAACTGCTGCTGTGGTACTGAATGCTGATGAAACAATAAATTATTCCTACTCAGAAGGTTATTTTTCAGCTGTATTTTTTAGCATAACAGGACTATCCTGCCGTGCAGGGAATCTCTGCATCCATGACAAGAGCAACTAACTCAGCTGTTTGCAAGTACCCTGGATGTGTGAGGGATTGCAGGCACGGATCAATACTGTAACACAGACAGAAGACAGACTGATAATGTGACACCCTTTCAACTTGTCACTGATTCTGACTTTCTTCCTGCAATCCGAATGCCCTGCAGTGCAACTGCTGCTCAGTCGCAGCTCTGTCATTGTCACCGTGCGGGGACATTCCCAATCCCATCCCTTCTCTGTTGGCTTCCCAAACCAGTCAGTTGACATTTCCAATTCCTTCCTTGACCTGAGTGTGTCAGCTGCCACTTTCAACAAAAATGTATGGTCAGCTACATTAGCTCAGGGCTTTTTTTCTGGTTTTGTTTTTCAGAACTGGAAGGAAAAAATTTAAAAACCTTAGGACTGAAGTTGCCCTTTGAGGTAACTGAATCCACTTCCCTTCACTTAATGAGACTTGTAGACCACAGCAGAGGTGGTCGTGTGAATGCTTACATTTGTACCATGAAGGCACAGTAAACAAAACAACTTTTAACAGTCAGAAAAATAATAAAACACTTAATCAGAGAAAACAAAATTGTATTTTGTCAAATGAGGAAAAAATCTCAGGAAATAAAGTCTTCTGGGGAAAGAATACAGTTTTTAAACTCATCTCTATTTTTCACCTTAAATAAGAGAATATGAAGGCAGAAGGGCTGAATTTGAACAAAAACAAATAGACATGATGTATACCTCCATTAACAGGGACAAAAGTCAAGTTTCTTTCACAAGCTTCTTAGCAATTCAGTTTTAAAGGAGACAAAATAATTCAAAAAAGATTTTTTTAAATTTTTGTTTGGCATCTCTGTTAGACAGTGGCAATAGGCAGAATGTCTGGATTCTGTATTGCTGTGTAGTATTCCATCCCCTCTAAATTATGTTTGAAATCTTTCAAAACAAAAGCTACTTTTTATTTTTCTTAGTTCCATAATAATTTCCTCAGTGACTGATGTAGATAATAAGCTGTGTTTTTTCCCACAGACAGTGTAGACCTCTTGTTTCCCCTTTCCATTTCACAATATTTCATAATGATCCATCTTCTAGAACAAATACAAGATGCATTCAGCAATTTTTCCCATCACTGCAACACTTGACAGAATATAGATTGAAAAAAAATCAGTTCAGAGAAGGTGAAAGTGATGCAGATCAATTGTTGGAAGCAGCTTGACGTAGTGGGAAAACTGAAGCTTTTTCAAATAGTGTAGTGAGCCATCACAATGCTGCTGATATTCTATGCAGGTACTGATTTTCACTGCAGAACTTAAAGTTTACTTTTTCTGTAAGAGATAAAAACTACTGGGACTACCAGACCTGCTAGTGCTGTTGCAACATCAGAGAAGCACATGAAATATATATGTAAAATATATGGCTAGTAGCTGAAGATAGGGTTCTTTTTCCATTTATTACCATAGTATAGAACTTCTGCTTTTACACCAGATAACTTTATGGAAAAATCCACAGGATTTAACAAGGAAATAGCATCAATTTACAGAAATACTATTTTCCTTACAAAGAGGATTTTATTTGTTCAAAAATACTGTACATATAATTCTTATTATAAAAATTTCTAAAGAGCTAAAATTTCCCATAAATATAATTTGCACCTAAAGGCATGTGTAGAGTGATTGCAGCAGGGATGATTTTTTTTTTTCCCAGGACGTGCATTACAGCTGTCTCTTTGGCTTGCATCTGTTCACCTTTAGCTGTGATGCTATTGTCTGGGTATTCAAGGTGCTTGCTCCTTTGGGAGTAGTGTCTTGTCATGTGAGACATCCTGGAAATCAGCATCTGCATCAAACAAAGACCAAGGACTGAAGAGTGGTTGCTGTTGATAAAGAAAAGGCAGCTCTGCCATTCTTCTGTTAGGCATTTTTTAAATTATCTACCCAGCATCCCCTTACTCTGATTATTTCAATGGACTACTTCTTAGGGGGGTTTTAGGCAGAGTTCACAGATCTTTTATTTCAGGCAAGAACAGCCTAGATTTGAGAGCACCTCTGCCCTGGGCCCATCTCTAAAATGTACCAGAAAAATGGACTAACTGAAAGGGATCTAAAGGGGTGGATGGTTGTTTCAGTTTACTCTAAGACCACAGCAGGTGCCCACACTACAGCCCACAGGAGGCTGCTCAGCTGGGTAAGCACAGCCTGAAATTCCCTCCCACCTGCCATATCCAAGCCCCAACTGCTGGCAGTACTTGAGGATTCACCAAGGAAGCACTAGAAAATAAAGAATCAGTGGTGTTACTACTGTTGATGATGAAAGGATTCTTTTATTCAAAAGACTGGACCCAACAGCATCACATTTTCTGTGAGTTTCTCTAGAAACTCTTTAAGAATAATAAAGCAGAAAAATGTTTTGCAATTCCATGACTTTAAAGCTGAGTAACATTTTAAGATGTTGTTTCAAATCCGAGTGTTGACATTTGGATTTTAAGTTCTCTATAGGCTTTTTGGGATTTATCTGTTTAATATATTTTTTAACTGCAGTAGATTGACCTTGGCTTATTGCTCAGCTACTCTAACCCACTTCTTAGTTGGAGTTCCCTGGAAAGTGGGTGGAAAACTCATGCTTATCATTGTCAAAACAGGTTTGACATGGGGAAAATTTTGTTTATTACCAGTTAAAAAGAGAGTTAGATGCTGAGAAATGAAGGCACAACAATACAGTCTCCCTCCCCCACAGGCAATACAGAGGGAGTGGGGGCTATAGCCAGTCTGGAATAGTTCCTTTCAGCTACTTTGTCCTCAGACTTTTTCCTCTGCTGCATCATGGACCCTCTTCATGGGCTGCAGTCCTTTTCTACTCCCATGAGGGAACTGCCAGGCTGCAGCTTCCTTTAGGACTTATGTACCTGCTCCAGGGTGGGATTCTCCATGGTCTGTAGTGTGGATATCTGCTCCACTGTGATCTCTGCTTGGGCACCTGGAACATCTCCTCCTGCTTCTCTAACCTCAGTGTTAGCAGGATTGTTTGTTCCACTCTGTCCTCTTCCCTGCTGTGCAGTGTCTTTTATTATGTCTTACATAAATTCTCGCAGACACCACAGACTGCTCTGCCAAGCTCAGCTGTGTCCTGCAGTGAGTCCATTTTGGAGCCATCTGGAAATGACTGTCCAGCACAGAGAAGTCCCTGGCTTCTGCTCACAAAGGCCATCCCTGCAGCTGCCACCATTACCAAAATCTTGTCCCTTACATTAAACACCAAAAAGTTGTTGGATAAATTATATTTATTGCAAATATATAGTCACACATACACTGTTCCCAAACATACTGTGACTTCTACACTTCTCAAGTTGGTTACAATTGATGGTTGGTTACAATTAATGCAGAAGAAAACATAAGAGCAGAGACAACTGCAGGGATTGATCAGCAAATTGTGATACTTCCGGTAGGCATTATTTTTTTAGGAAATGATTTTGTATTTTTCCTGTATTTTTAGATTAATATAAAAAGAAGCCTGTTAAAATCTACTGTTCATGAAGAATAGAGTGGCCTGGCACAGACACCTTTTAAAAGTCAATAAATTTAATCAGTTAAAAGTCAGAGTTGGGGCAGACCTAACATCAAGATGTTTTTTCCTTTATTGTTGTTTTTCTGTTTTGTTTTGTTAGTATTACATCTACGTATGGAGCTGGAACAAACTCCAATAAAAGTATAAGGAGGTAAATTGTGTTCTCATTGAAAATATAAAGCAATGATTACAGCACTTTACTGACACAGTATGAAGCAAACACACTTAGCAGGGCTACCAGCCAGTGTGCCAGTGGGGAGCTAAAGATGATAGGAAATTATTGAGGACCTGATAAGAACTGACAGAATCCTAGGATATATGTTTTACTTATCCTATTAGAAAAATAGAACAATAGAAATTCTATTCCATATTTACATTAGAAGATAGGAATGCACAGAAAAAGCTATAAATAATGCTTGACTGAGAATCCCTATGAGCATGCCAGTGGGTGAGAAAAAAGTGCTCTCTCCATGGTCTGGGAAATAGGTGAAAGACAATGACTCAAAGGTTGCCAGCACAAATGGATCTGAAAACTCTCCTGCAGTAGCCCCAGGCTATATCTTTCACCCTGCTCCTTTTGATTTTCAGGTGAATTCACATGCCTATGAGTGCAAGCACCAGCAGAAGGATGGACAGAGCTGCATTTGGGAGGAAAAGATGAAGAACAGGATGGGAGGAGTGACTGAGGGAACCGCTGGTGCTCATTCTGGAGAAGAGGAGGCTGAATGAAGACTGTATCACTCCCTACAACTACCTGAATGGAGGTCCTGGAGATGGGGAGACTGGTCTCTACTTCCTAATAACAAGCAATAGGACCAGAGGAAACATCCTCAAGTTGTACGAGAAGAGCTTTAGGATGGATATGAGGAAAACATTCTTCACCAAAAGGCTTCCAGAGCATTGGAACAGGCTGCCCAGGGAAGTAGATAAGTCACCATGGCTAGAGGTATTCGAAAGACATGCAGAGGTAGCACTTACGGACATCAATTGGTGTTGAACTTGTTTAATGGTTAACAGTTGGACTAAATGATCTTGGAGATCTTCTCTAGCCTAAATGATTCTATAATTCTATGTCTGGAATTAATTTTTTTGCTGTGGATTATTAAAATGTTTCTCCACCTCTGTTGTTGCACACACAAACTTTGTCCCAGGGCCCTCTTCTGCTTTAAAGGAGCACAGAAATGTAAGAGCCATCTACAAACAGGAGAAGGAGTTTTTCAAGAATGGACAGGATATTACTGTCACAGAGCTTCTGGTAATCGTATATTTTACTATTTGGTTATACCACTAAGTGCCCCCACACACCCCTGCACCTCCAAAGAAAAGTACCTAGCACTATATTTGTTCTCTTAAAAAGCCTGACATTCAGGAATTCTGGAAATGTCCCTTCTCACATTGCCTTTACTCAGAAGGAAAAAAATACCATAATTCAGAAAAAAGTGAGCTTGTAAGGTGAATTAATATGCAAAACATTGTTGTGAGAATCTGCAAAATTTGAAAATTTCTATCCAAATTGTCAATGAAGTGATGGTTTGGCATTTAGTGATATTAGTAAAGTGACATGAAGAGCTGTATAACAATTCAATTTTATTAGCAAGCTCTATAATTTTATTAGCTATCAGAATTACAAATATTTTATAATATAAGGCATCAGATGACAAAAAAATTAATATTTAAGAGGTTAGGTTACTTGCCCATGCCACATTCATACACACATTTTAAGGCAGGCTCCTTCATCTCTAAAAAATTTGCTTTTCTTTCAACTTTTCAGGAGTCCAAGCACCATCAGTTTATTGTCAAAAAAACCTGACCATGTTAAATTTTTGCTGCTGACAGCCCGAGTCAGGAAAGCAACATAGATGGTTTACTCTACCTTGCCAAGAATCATTATTCAGCAAGATCTCTTCCTTTAATTGCTGACAAGACCAGAAGAGCTTAAACAGGTATTAGAATACTAGTACAGTCTATACCATTGCTATTAATAGTAGCATTGATATTTTCCAAAGAAAAAAATTCTGAATAAGGGCCAATTTACATATATATTTATTCATATATCTAAATATTAGCTGGAACAGAAACCTGGGATTTTTTAATATATCAGGTCCTATTCATTTCAGTAATGTGGTGTCAGTATACTGCCAACATTTACAACAGAAATGTCACAGATGGTGTGTTTAAAATAGAGCTGGCAAATTCACTTGCTTCGCCTGAGATGCATTGAAGTGGTGTTATACTTTATGGAAAAGCTGAAAATCCTATTCTAGATTAGGCTGAAAGAAATTGGATTAACTCCTCAAAAGCAATAATATATTTTTTAGTCATGTGAGGACCTCACTCAGAAAGGTACTTAACTTGGGAAAATTAAGGGAGAGTTAATAATGTACTTTCTGTGGCAATATGAGTACTTTTTGTATTTTAAGTTGAAAAAAAACAAACTTACATAAATTCTAAATTTAATGTAAAGTTGTGGCTGAGGGGAGTTACAGGTAGGTGAATTTAAAATTGTGGGTTTATTTCACAAGTCAGAAGACTGGTTGTGTAGATGCAGCTGCTGCAATTTTGCAAGCTGTTCTTTTAATGGATCTCAATTAGCAAGGGAGAAGTTAGATCAGTCACAGCCACTGAAAATTGGATTTTTGGTTTTTTTTACTGCCATTGAACACTATCAGCTGATGTACTGATGATGTAGAATAGTCTGAGACTAAGCAGTGGAAGAATAATGGACTCTAAAGCACTGGTTCAGGCTAATTTAAATCAATAATAGAATGATAAAGCTTTTACATTCTAACATCATTTTTCTTACCATAAGTGTGATAAATATGTTACTGATGTATGACGGTGGTTTGGTTTCATATTAACTGACAAATGAGAGTCTAGTTTTACAGTTATAGATACAGATCAGGCATATGCTTGTCCTGGTATAGAGCTATACTATAGCTCTATACAGCACAATACTAACATAGCTAGCAGATACATCATTATTTCTAGTAATGTAAAAAATTTCTGAAGTTGACTTTATCTATAATAATACATTATTATTACTATAGAAGAGCTGGGGAAAATCAACAAGGAATTTTGTATCATCTCCTGATTTAAATATGTAAGAATATTTTAATGTTAAGGACTTGCAAATTCAATTCTCCTTTCAATTTGATCCTTAATCAAATTGTTACCAAATTTTAAGAACTCTTTAAACGTGGAAAAGAGGTTTAAAAAGGAGACATTGTTTATTCTGTGCAGGGTGCAAAGTGGAAGTTTTCCACAAATCAATCACACCAGAGAGTAAAAAGCAAAATAATTTCTACACTAAAATTTACATAAACCCACCTAATACTGAGTTACCACCTACCTAGTCATCTAGTTTGTGTAACCTTATTCAACACTTGTTATTGCACCTGTGTGCTCCTCTTTGGGTCTCTGGTGGTCATCTGGGGAGGTGACCCTTACCCAGTTTCAGGCAAAGTTCAGCTAGGACCTGCAAAACACAAGAATGTGTGACAAGCAGGATGTGATCTGCAGCTTTGGAGCCACATCTAAAACAATTGCCAAGCAGGACTAAGTACAAAAGGCTTCCATAACCATTAAACAGAACCTACTTAACACACATGATAAGATCTCTGAATGTGCAAAAGTGGAGTTAAAGGAGGGAATGATACCATTCCATTGACTCATATTTACAACAGAGATCAAAAGAAGGGACAGAGAAATCTGCTTATAGTCAGCAAAATCAGTTGCATTGATTAATTTGCTGTCTTCTGTTGCTGTTCACTCTGCTCCTCACTCCCCTACTGCAAGGCCACACCGAAACCCAAATCTGCAGCTGCTGAGCGATGAGCTACTCAAGCCTGACTGTTATAACCCAACCCAAGGCAAGGTAAGTGAGGTTCTTGTGACCAGATCCCTTGGAGCAGGTTAGTGTAAAATGACACTGACTGACTGGTGTTCATATATATCTATGGCAGCTCTATTTTAGAACAATTTGGTTGCACAGGAAAGAAGGTGTGTAGCCATTTTGGGATTATCGGAATATAGAAATGAAAAAATATAAAAGTATAAAGAGATGACTTAAGAAAACATATAAGGAAAAAATAGAAAGAGAAATAAAGGTTAAGAATAGATAGCAGAGGGGAAAGACATCACCACCCATGGATTCAGCAATGAGAATTGGTTGTTACAGTTTCTATATCCAATGTTCAAAATGCTGGTCTCGTTCCTGATCCACGAGGGTGGGGAAGCTCATACAATATAATGTTCAATGTGTTCATGTGGGAGCAGCCAGGTGTCTCCCTTGGGGCAGAGGGGGTTTACAATATTTGATGTAGCCCGGGATCATGGACAGTCCTCTGGTGGATCGCCCCAGAAATGAGTCTGGGGGTACTTCAGGGGTCTTTGATGGTTTATGACACCTTTTAAGACTTGACAGATGCTTCTCACACCAGCCAGCATGGTTGAGTGAGTTAGGTCACTCCTGAAGGGATGAATACCTTCAGGCCTATGTGTGAATATGAATGAAGGCCTGGACATCTTTGCCAGAGAGGTGTAAGGGGGAGGTTTTACATCTGAGCCAGTTGTATAAAGGACATTAGCATCATTAAAAACATTATCCCACCTCCAGAACTTGCTTATCAGCCTTACCTGGCTCACAACTCGGCCTTTTGCTAATTAAATGTTTGATGAAGCCACCCTCAATGGTGGAGGTCTTCATCTGGCCTGTTCTGGAGCAGATCAGATGTTTTGCCACCACACACTCAAAAACTGCCCTCCTTCCCTTGATTTGGATGGGTGTTTATGTGTGTGTGTGTGCGCAAACCTTTTCTCAGCAAAGCACCTGCTGCTTCTGCAAGTGGCTGATTGCTTGAGTCATTAACCCTTGCCATTCCAGTCCTTCATTGGCCCATGGTTTGTCCCCTGCATGCCTCCCCCAGGTCAGACACTCCCATGCCTAGGCAGAAGCTGGATCCCACCCTGGAGACACTCTGCTTGCTTGGCTGTAAGGGCAGTGTGATAGCTTGGCATCATGGCTCTCAGCAGCTGCTGACATAACCAGCTGTGACACCACAGTTCTGGCCAGTAAGTCATCTATATGTTGTATCACACATTCCTCTATTCCTTATTCTACTCTATCATGCATCCTGAATGCAATTTTAATTGTTTGTTTGTACACTAAACATGCATTGATATTTTCATTGTTAAAAGCACCACACTTTGCAGTCATTCAACATATCTTCAGAGAATGTATCTTTTGATTTCTCCTTTTAAATACTTTCTTCACATAACACTGGTGTTTTCTACAGGCAATCTGCTTTGGTTTTCAGTTACCTAACATAACTAGTTCCATACTATTTCAGTTGCACAGCTACAATGATTTGAGATCAATTCTTTCAGGCTGGCATAACATTTCATTATCTTGAATAATTTTAATTTGATTTTTAAAAGAGATATTTTTAGAGTGCTTTTCCCCCTTAAATAAATAAATGAAGCAGTGCCTCTACTAATGCAGATGTACTAAATATGGGTCTGTATGTATTAAATAACTAGCTACAAACAGAAGTATATTATTTTGAAATATTAAAACTGTTTTAAGTTGTCTTCATTCATTGTTGATACAGGAGGAAAAATATGACTTGGTTCTTTTTATTCTGAATTCTAGGAAAATTTGAATATTGAGGGTTTTGAGATTCTCTGTGTCTCCTTAAAGACCTGTGAACCTTCATTAAGTATTAGTTACTTCCTTTTGTGCCATGTGGTGTGTCTACTTGTCCTTTCAAAGCACTTTTCCCTTCCTAATATCAAGACCATTTCTATGACTCTGATGTTACTGGTATAAGGTCACTTTTCATCTACAGTTGATCTTATTTAAAGAGGAGCTTAGAACCATAAAGTCTTTACAATCCCAAAGGGAACACCATTTGTTTCAGGAAATTCACATTTAAAAGTATAAGTGCGGTTTAAAGATTTGAATTTTAAGCACACAAGAGAGAAAAGTTTTATATAACTCTGCATACAATCTCTTTTGTGAGTAAAAAAAGTTCACCTATTTTACCTACAGTCCTTTTTACTTTTTTTTTTTATTTTGTACCAATAAGTATTGAAAACAATTTGGTTTTTTTAAAGAAAGCAAATATAAACACTGTCTGAAATGTTTCCTAAAAAATAAAAAAAAGGTTATATTGTTGTGTCGCCTACTGATTATTTGCTTTTAAAATCCTACCAGATTGTTAGGTTGAGCTGTAGTTCAAGGAAATGACAGGAAAAAATATTGTATGAACTGTTAATATTTTTGTCTGTATTCCATTAAGGATGTCTTGAGTAATCTAACTATAAGAAATATTTTTGTTGTACAACAATATCTTTCAAGGTGAAGCCTGAATTAATTAGAAATATAATCAGGTTTTATACCTTTTCCACTATTCAGTCTGTAACTCTCTTAGGCTCTACAAACAATTCATTATAATTCAGCAGTATGATATAAAAGGTCTTGAAGGTTGTTGGGTTATTTTATTCACCTCCACTATCTTTTAAAGTAAATTCATATTCATAAAACCTAACACGTTTCTTACTGTCTGGAAGAAATTCTTCTGACAATTGTTTTAAGAAGTAAGAGCTAAAGTTAAAGATAAAAATTAAGTTTATAAATTAAGATATAATAAAAAATGGACAAATCAAGGAATGCATAAATATTTGACAAATTCATGTAAACAGTTTTAATGTGGATGGAGAAATAAAAATTATGCAACACTTCCCTTGTCTTTATGTTGACATGAATTTAGATCTAATTAACTAATTATGTATTATACTGCATTATATTGATTTTTTTCACAATGACTACTACTTTAGATTTAGCCAATACTTAAACCATTGCCATTTCAAAAATGACTTGGCTCCTGGAATTTGGATTCAATAGAAAGTGAAATAGGAAAATTAAAATTTACTCTTCTGTTCAACCATTTTGGACATTGGATAAAATTAATCTGATCAGAACATGTTATAGAAAGTGGTTATAATGAACAGTGATAATATGCTCCCAAAAGGTCTCTTTGATTGTATATCATACCTGATGGTGGCCATTGGCAAAAAATGAAAAACGAAACAAAAGCAAAAAACCCAAGCAAATTGATGATTCTATGTTCCATCCTATGTGATACTTTGAAACCTCTGGTTTTCTTTGGCTAAAAAGACAAGTCTAGCCCCAGAGCCTGAGAACTGAAGGTCTGATTAAGGCCTTCCAACACTAAAAACTTTACAATTTTATTTTACAACAGCTATTCAGTCTAGGAGAGTAGCAGAAAATACAGCAATAGCAGCCTGGTATATACTCAAGTATGAGAAACTACAAGTCAGCAGTGATTCCCTTTGCCTTCTGTGCAATCAGAATCCTCCCATCCAAGAGAGGTCAACAACCATATTGCAGCTTCTTGGTTAATTGGCAAATTTCCTACCTTTGCCACATCGTTACAGTCTGTCTTCTGGGAGCTGCTGGCAAATTTCTGAACAGGAAATCCTGATAATATCGTCTACTAGGATTGTGAGGCATGCTCAGCTCTCAAAGTTAATTTTTGGCTCTCTGGAGACTCACATGTATTCAGATGCACTGGGTATATTTGACTTGTGTTTGAAAGCTACTGTTACTTTAAAATAAGAGGAGTTTATACAGAAATTACAGGATTTGTAGAGCTTTTGTGCAGAGATAAATCGATTTTTTTTCTTACATTTGATGTGAACATCATGATGAATATATTGCTTTCCCCTTTTGTTTGTCCAAATTTATTAATTTATAAATTTAAATAAAATAAACTGTATACGCATACTGAATGCATTAATTAGCAAAAAATCATCTTTCATTCAGGATTCTTACAGAAACCACAGTTCTGTGTGTATGTATGTGTTATCTGAGGAAATTTGCATTAGGTTTTCACTTCTGATTTTTTAATCTTTGTAAATTTCAAACCCAATTCCATTTCTTAGAAGACTGCCGATGCTGCAGATATAAATTTCTCTCATATTTTGAGAGAATAGTTGACTAATGAACGAGGAAAAGAGACCTCATTGAGAAAATAATTTGTTAGATACCTGAAAAAATCAAGTTGGACTTATTACTGAACATTGAGAATCTCCAGGAAGAAAAACACCGCATCTCCCAATCTAGGTGAGAAAAACATTAAAGCCAAACCTTCCATGCAATGCAATTCTTCACTTCTTAATTTGCCTTTTGGAACTGAGCACAGAGTTTCACAAATGTCTTCCCTCTTGTGACCAACGACAGGACCTGGGGCAATGGCATGAAGCTGAGTCAGGGGAGGTTTAGGTTGGACATCAGGGGAAGGTTCCCCACCCAGAGGGTGTTTGGGCTCTGGAACAGCTCCCCAGGGAAGTGGTCACAGCACCAAGCTTGACAGAGCTCTCAGATACATGGTGTGTCTCCTGGGGATGGTGATCTGCAGGGCTGGGAGTTGGATGCAGTCATCCTGATGGGCCCTTTCTAACTCAGGATATTCCGTGATTCTATGCTGCTGTGAAATGTAACTGAGAACACCACTTAGATCTGACTTGTAACATCTCATATAATCTATTTTGGAAAAACTGGAAACTTCATTTCTATTAAGAATAGAAGACATTGTCTGCCCAAAAAAGATTAATGCTGTAAAAGAAATAGGACCAAAATAATGAGCACTGGGATTCCTAAATTCTACATCTCCTCTGGCCTCCTTTAGGTATTAAAAAAAAAAAAAAGAAATCCCTTTCCCTCTCCAAGTGCAAGGTCTCATGCCCTGTGTCCTACTAGGTCAGCTCTGCCACTCCCTTGGTATTTCCAGTCTAAAACTTCCTCACGAAAATCATGTTTTCATTCTTTCTTTAAATATTAGTAACATGATGTCAACATTTCTTTTGTCTACACATTAAGAAGTATTTCTGTTAAGTGCATTTAGAACATTTTTTTCTTGTACTTTTGTATACTTTGCCAAACACAAAGGTGTTTTATTATGATGATCATAATGTACACAATTATGAAACACTTAGGTATACTTATAAAACAAATACATTCAACTAATAAGATGTTGTACAAGCACTTTTAGAGTTTCACAGAAATTCCAATGTCTCAGGGTCTGTTACTTCCAAAAGAAGAAATTTCGGGGGGGGGAATAGTCAAAGTAAAAAGGCTGAGAGAAGAAAGTTCAAATTAAAAGACAAGAAAAATCTTTGATTCTGTAATGTATATATAAAAACCATACAAAATACAAAAGCTAATATTCTAATTCCAAAACTTTTCACAGATCTTATCAAAATGCAATGCACAGTCTTTACCTAAATAATTCACCTCTTCCTACTCAGAGGGACTATGGCAGTAAAAGGTGCAACATGATCCTTAATTGCTGCCATTTATTTGAATTTCTTATGTTAAAAAAAATTGGCTCTGTTCCTGGCTCATGTTCTCAGAGAAGGTAATTTGAGTAGCAAATTATCTTCACAGCAATTCCCAGTGCTTACAGGTAACTTAGATTTGTATGTGTGTGTGTTTTTTTTTTTTTTAATGGGAGCATTTTCCAAACTATTCTGTGAAATACTTTAATCGATATGCACATAGTGATTTAAGATTGTGTCCACGACTCCATTATTTCAAAAGGTCACTTGTTTATGACTGTGTGTATACAGGCACTATTACTGTTATGGCTCCTATTAATAATAATGTTTAATCCAATTCAATTTTATGAGTGGAATACTTCCACTGGCTTTGACTATCATACAGGTCTGATCAGTAATTATTAGAGTTATCTTTGTATTTATTTTTGCACTATTGTCCCATGCTTAGACATTTCCCTACCCCTACTTCTTCATTTAGTTTACCTTAGAGACTGTTTTACAAAGAAAGTCAATAATTTCAAAATTCTCCTTGACCTCATCTATTAATGGGCCTACTGTATAATTTTATTCTCATCTACTTTTTTTTCCCAGTTTATTCATGGATTTTTATCTGCAAACCTGTTCAAAATTAGATGACTTTGCTGAATCAAAACATTATTGTAAAGGACTACTCACGAGTGCAGGACCCTATCAAGACTTTTGGGAAATGCACGGGTATTGATGTGAAAACAAAAATAGGCATGTTGAAAACCCACATATGCAGCTTCTGCAGGGCATTTCTAGAGCCAGGCAAAACATTCATCAGCATTTTCTCTCAAACACAACCAGCAGTACCATGAAGAACAGCAGCTCTAACAACAGACACTCCATTGCTGAATAAATATTGAATGATGAGTCTGCTACCATCATCCATTCTCCTGACAATCTACTGGGAATTTGATGCACTGCCTGAAAATCCTCCAGGAAATCTGAGAGGGTTAATTCTTAAATCACATATTTGACATCTATGGGAAGTGTTGTTTACCCTTCTGGTGAATCTTACCTGGCTTTCTTGCTTGGAGAAGTTCAACACCTCTGTGTTCAGCAAATAATTTTTCTTTTAAGACTGAAAGATGATGTATGTGTTTCAAGCATTTTACTCAAGCAATGGTTTGAGAAACATTAGTTTCTTGAGAAGTTGAATTTATCTGATTTAAAGGCTATTTAATTTTTATGATATAATGACAAATTTAGTCATTAAGAAGGTCAAACAGTGTGATCAACATTCCAAGTCCTTCAAGGAAAAAGTGTGTTTAAATTCTACTTTTTTCTATGCTCCGAAAAAAAAAAAAAATATAACCAGTACTCTGACTAAATTGAATAAGCCTAAACATACAATCCAATGTAGTATTCTGCATGATAAGAACAATTGGCTGCATCGTTGTATAACCTCTGGAATTGTTTCACTCTTTAAATGTAACTTTTATGGGCTTTTTGAACATTAGGCATAGCTGGTAAGTCATATAGCTCTGGGAGGTCTTATGAAGCCCCTGTATGAAACAGTCATATTGTTTCAATGATAAAAATAGAAAGAGTTTATGAACAATAAACAAATTCATTTCAGAAAAATTAAAGGTTTTAAGGAAGAAGTGGTAGCTGTTACCAGTGTAAATAATATAAAGCAATTATCTGTAATGTTTAAATTTTTGTAGATCATACCTTATAACCCCAAGTTTACTGGTCTGTCTTTTGTAGAAAAAGTAAGCTGTGCACAGCTAAAATTAACAGAATGTACAAGT
Organism: Zonotrichia leucophrys gambelii; assembly: GCF_028769735.1. Taxonomy (NCBI): domain Eukaryota; kingdom Metazoa; phylum Chordata; class Aves; order Passeriformes; family Passerellidae; genus Zonotrichia; species Zonotrichia leucophrys. The sequence goes on from NC_088171.1 coordinate 139,560,192, forward strand.
ATGGAGTTTTTTCTTGATTTGATTGCCTGGGTTTTAAGTTTCTTATGTTATAGAGAATTATCAAATGGGATGTACATGTTCTTTACATAACTGGCCTCAGTTTTACCTACCTCTCACTTATTCTGAAAGAGGTATAAAATAATCTAGTGGGAGAAAAAATAAACTGGGGGGAGGAGGAAAATGTCTCTTTTCTTACATCCAATCTAAGTGTTGAAGAATGTCTGCAGCCCAAGGTGAGAGAGAGGAAAATGGAATTAAAATAACATTAGCTAGATTATATAAAAACACTATTAAACCAAAAAGAAGATATTTTGTGAGATGTTTTTAAATCCTAGTGCTTGCATTCAAAGAAAATTTGTAATTGTAATTTTTTTGCTATTTTGAATATTAAACACAAATGACATGGGGTTTTTTGTTTTAGGCAAATTCTGCTAGACTTAAGTAATTACTGACTTCAGAGAACAACAGTTACTTCAGTGAAAGGCAGTAAATAGAAATAAATACTATATAAAAAGAGTAAGCTGCACTAGAAAGAGTTCTACATGAGATTTCACCTCTAAATATAAAATCTCTTAAAATTTAATACTGCCATCAAAACTCCTGAAATGTTTTCTGACTTTTTTGTTTTTCTATTTTCTTTGCTTACAAAACAATGGAAAACCAAAGGAAGGCCTCTTTATAGAAAATTAGTATTTACAGCACAGAGTAATAAGTTTGTGTATTGAAAAAACCCTGTTAATCAGGTTAATATTGTCTATAGACATAAAATACTAATATAGAATAATATAGTGCATTAAAACCAAGATGTTAGTAGAATTACTTGTATATCTTAATTAATTTTATTTTCCTTACTTGTTTAGCAAAATAAAAAATTACTTAGAAAGTGAATCCTATGAAGCATCAGGTATTTGTATGCATCCCACACATCCAAACTTCACTTGCTAATGAACTAATGATATTTAACCTGCTCTTTTAGTTACCATGCCTTTAGGTAGGCCTCCAGCTTTCCCAGTGATTTATCTTCCTGGCTCTGCACGATGTCCTGCTGTTACAATGCTGCCTCCTGCTATCACAGGGAATGCAGAGAAGCTCTTTCACTTCTCTGAAGATAATTGCAGGATTTCAGTCTCCAGAGCAACTAATCAATGTTCTACCAGTTTTCTGGGGAACTCAATTTTCCTTAAAAAAAAAAAAAGATTGAAAAGGATAAAAAGAAAAATCTCATTTCATGCAGTAGTTTCAGAATATCTATACATTAAGGACAAGCGGTTTAATAATTCTAGAAGAGCTAATACTGAATATAATGGATTGTTATGGAAAACACTGTGGTTTTCTTAATTGTTTATTACTGCACTGTATGTACATACATGCTGATATAAAATCCCAGACCAACAATATATCTTGATTGTTGAATCTCTCTTATTTTGGAAAAGTCCTGTCATTACCCAGTTTTTAAAGTAATATTAAAATTCAAGCCAAATTTTAGCACTATATCCCCTGCTACAAAATCTGTTCACATTTTTCCTATATGTAATGTGAAATTAAGATATGCTGATTTAGACATTTCCATATAATCACAAGTTTAGTATCTACCAATATGCTTATTTACATGAGTAGTACTGTAGTGCTTAGGTTCCTGTATAAACACAAGCTAATGCTTAATATTGGCAGCACCAAATATTATCAATGACTGTAGAAAACAGATTATCTCAACTAGGTAAACCAGGGATAGCCTCTTTCCAGGCCACAATTTTGAAAGGAACAGAAAAGGCAGAATTAAATTAATGAAGCAAAATAATTATATTAGATAAGTCAAGGTAATGCCTCCCTTTCCTGCTTTCCTCATGGAATATAGAAATAGGAATAGGGATGTGCTGTCTTCCCTTTTTTCTTCTCTATTTTTGTGTTACCTCTTTGGCAGATAACATCTGTTTTATTTATGCCATGAGTAGATATGGGGAATGAGGTGGCCAGGTTTGTCTTGGAGGGGACATTGTCACTTATGGGAAGAGGAGAGATAATGAGGATATTGTGATTTAGTCTGTTAGAAAAAGAGAACCTCTGTCTCTCAGATGGTCTTGACAGCCAAAAAATCGTCCAGTCCAGCTCTGTTGGAAAGGAGCTAAGTAACAAAGGTGAAATGTCCACACTGCTAATGAGCATGGTGCGATTAAGTCAAAGATTGTGCTTGATGATCTTGGAGGTCTTTTCCAGCTCCAATGACTCTATGTCTTGTCCATCTGCCTGAAGTAAAAAGTAAAGAGTAAATTGTAAAACTGCAATAGCTCAAACTTCAGCAAGATTTGTCACAGTTGATTCAGTCAGGGATACATTCAACAGCCTAAAGGAAAATTCCTATGCTTTTTGAGTCCCCCTAAATATCTGAAACAGCTGCATGGGACTCAAATATGGGACATATTTGAAAGATTCAGACATTAAATTTCAGAGATTAAACAGTATATGTGGGTCATCTCCAAGCAGGATAAAGTTTCCAGTCAGGCAAGTGAATCAAGTCCCTTAATGCTTAACTGCATGTCTTGTAAATCAAGCTCAGTGGTCTCTGATATGCACACCATCCCCCAGATTCTGAGTCTCCAAATTAAAATATAAATACTATACCTTTTTTATTACATCAGCTTTATATTCAAAACCTCACCAGATCTGTGTTGAAAACATATTCTCTTCTGCCTTCCACTTCATATGCATCAGCACTGTGACTTACATGCTTGCTACTTTGGCGGAAAAGCTTTTCCGTAGGAGAACTCTTAGAAGAGTGTTAGTGTCTCTCTCCTTAGGAGAACAAAATTTTAGATTTTAAAAATCTAACTTCAGGCAATTAGGTTGTAATTTAAAAAATAATTCTCTATATCCCATCCCCAAGATACAGAAGATTCCAATAAGGAAATTATTTGAAAAAGGGAGAAACAGTTTAGACCTTAAAAAAATTTTTGGAAGAAACCAAGTTTATTGCAGTGACAGAGGTGAAGTTGTAGAATTGTTCAAACTGAACATTTTGTTAGTCCCAAACCTACCTCATGGACAAAAAGAAGCACAGCATATACCTGGAGGAGGCAGGACCTTCCCACGATTCTTGTCAGGAAATGTACTAAGTTCATGGTTCCTCCTCAGTTTTTGGCTTTTTTTAGTGCCTTGATTCCTTCTTACTGGCTCCCAGCCCTGCTTCTGGTGCCACCTTGCCCAGCTCCAGGGGACATCATGGGTGACTGCCTGTCCTATGGTGGCTGCCAGGTTTATCTGACCTTGTTAATCTGTGACCATCACGGAGGTTCAGCTCAGGCCAGACAATGGTCCCATGGCCAACAGTTTGCTGTTGGAGCAAGCTGGCAGCAGCTCTGCCTCAGGCTGAGCACAGCCCTGGCAGCCCAAATTGATACCTGCTGCCATTTTCTAGTGTCAGAACTCCATTTGCTGACCAACCAGCGAGTTATGGTGTTTGGTTACAAGTCTGGCCTTGAATTTTCTTTAAATACAGAGCTCACTGGGTACAGTTTAATGATGTGTCTCTGAAGACACATCAACAATAACAAATGTTGGTGCTGCCTGTGTGTATTTGCGCTCTTTTGACAGAAACTTCATCTGGTAGAAGTCTGAACTGGTTGCTGACCCTTTCTGTAATGTTCTGCTGCCTCTCTGTTCCTGCCTGCTTTGAGCACTTTCTTATCTATAAAGATTATTTATAGATGTTATTTAAGCCTAACATGTTAAGCATTCTCTTTTTCAAACCAATGGTTTGAAAGCGATTTCAGTATCAAAACTACAATGCTGCAGATTAATGAATTGCACAAAGCTTATTCTTGGCCTGTTCACACACATCATGTGGGTTGGTCTGTGGGATACATATTGGCCTTCTAGTAATAACACACAAGAATGTAGTGACCTGACCTATCACATTTAGTATGAGAGCTCCTTTCTCTCTGTTAGATATTTTGGAAGCTTGTGATAATTTAGAATTTTACTGAGCAAGAGACAGGGAAGGATGTGAAAAAACACACTGTAGAGCAGCTTGTTATTCAAGGTGATGTAAGTAGATGCTGTGAAAAAGAATATGCATTGCTGTTGAATTTTAAAAGTTGCACACCTATATATATTCATCTTCCAAAATGGAGGAGAAGAGATTAAGGAAACTAATATTTTTCAAGCTAGACACCAAGTCAAGTTTCATTTTTTAAAATATTTTGTGAATTCTGTCAATATATATAGAACAATAAATGAAACTACCTTGTGCTCTTGCTAGTCTGGAATGATGCAAAACCTTGAGAAAAAAATACAGTACAGTAATTTATATAGAGAAAAGGGGAGGTATTTTACTGAAAGAATAAGCAGCTATTATATAATTTATTGATCAACTATAAATAATTTTTGGTAAGTATTAGTACTTTTTTAACCTCTAACATGACCTTAACTTATGAAAATGTCTGCTGAGTTTTACAACAGGACATCAAGGAAATAAATGGCTGGAATAAATGTTTATCTTTTGTTCCAAAGCACAACTTAACTTTGTTTGCTCACAAATGGTGCTCTTGATGAGAATAATAAATCTCTTTAGATGGGAGACAAAGTTCATATTTAAAAATGCAATTCAATATGGAGCTACCATGTAAATGAGTTGCCTGACTGAACTGGAAAAGATAAGGTGTTTCTTGTAAAAAGCTTGGAAACATGAGTAAGATGCAAGAGACAGTCAGGGGCAATGGTGTGAGAACTTGTGGGTAGAGACAGTTTAACCAGTATAACAAAAGCTGTGTGTGTAAGCAAGGGAATTAATTCACCCCTTCCTGTGGGCAAGCAGGGGTCCAGACATCCTCAGGAAAGCAAAATCACAAAATCAGGTCCAGCCCATCACCCAACACCACCCTGTGCACTAGACCATGTCACTTGGTGTCCAGCCTAATCTTTCCTTACACACCTCCAGGTACAGTGACTCCATCACCTCCCTGGGCAGCTCATTTCAATATCTAATTATTCCTTCTGTGAAAAATTCTTCCTGAAACTTCCCCTGGTGCTGCTTGTGTGCTTTTGTCCTATTGCTTGTTTCCTGGGAGAAGAGGCTGACCTCCTTTTATGTAGTTGTAGAGAGCAATAGGGTCACTTATTCCTCCAGAAGAGGAATGTTATAGCTGCAAATGTCCTCCCTCTTACTTCTCCTACCCCCAGATTTATGTTTTAAACTTTGAGCGTGACAGCAGATGGTCTGGGATATCCCTAGGATATCTGGGATATCTACCCTTTGAGTAGATTTTGATGCTCTACTAGGTATGTAGAGGCCAGATGACTATAGCATAAATGTGGGTGTGGGCAGACAACTTGTAAAGAGGTTGTCTTTGCAATATCAGTAAAGACCATATATGCTTATAATAATAGTAAAAGCCTGATTCAGCTTCCCTGGAAGAATATATGAATCCTCTCTCCCACAAGAATTGTGCTATCATAGATCTTATTAATAAAGGCAAAGTTTTGGAGATAAAAGTATAGATTAATCATGAGTGAGAATTTCAAGACTGACTTCAGTAAAAGAGATAGCAATCATCTAGACTACACCATTATCTAAATGCAGCAATCTGGAAAAACTGTGTCATGACCATGCTATCATGGTCAGACATTAAATTAATATAGTAGAAATTTTATGCAGGAACAATAACTTTAGTGAAGAATGAAGAGTCTTGTCTTGCATACCAGTACCAATACAAAAATAAACTCAGAGTGACTTAACCTGTCAGAAAGGTGTTAGTCAGAGTTATTATCATGGAATAACTATTATCCAATAAGTATTAGTGTTCAGACTATTTTGTTGATGGAAAGATTTTTAAAATTCTTTTTTATCTTATGGTTTGCTGTATGTTTTAATTTTGTAGCTCTTTGTGCTTACTGAAACTCAGCTACTGCCATGGGCAGCACTCAAACACAAAAATTTTCTTGTGAGATTGGTACAAAGTTTGGTGCAGGTAATAGATGGAGACAAATAGATTTTTTGAGTAACTGGAAAAACAACATCCCAACACAAACCTGAACTAGTTTATGTCTTAGATGACCAGGTGTTTAATTGTGGATAAACAGTTCTTAATCTAGATTTACCAGAAAAAATTTAGATTCCTAATGAACAATTATTTCATCATTTGCTTTAAATTCATTATTAGATATGAGGGTACCTACAGTCACTGTGGAAGTGAAAGGAAGGCTATATTTTAAATATAACTAGAAGAGGGTTTGGGGCAGTGCTCCTGTGTGAGCAGAGGCAGGGGCTGCACACAGCCAGGTGTGGCTGGTCCCACCTGCCATGACGAGCACAGATGAGCCCTTCAGCCAAACTGGTGGTGATTCGGTGGTAAGACATTTTTAAAAAGGCAAAATGTCAGAAAGCAGAGAGGACTAGGGGAGGAAAACAACAAACACAAGAAATGACCCTGTGCCCGCCAAGTTCATACTGAAGGAGGAGGTGCTTCAGGCACAAGGGCAGTGGGTCCCCTGTGGTCCATGGGTGTGGGATCTCAGCACCTCAGGACTGAGGTGCCCAGCCACCGAGACCACCCTTGGGGGCTCGGGAGTCCTGGAATGTTGCCAGAAGTGTCTGGTGGCTGGACTTTGATCCTGCACAGGAGACGACACCTGTATGAGGATAGGAGGATTTCACCGGGGTGAATGGTGAAGGGATTAGTTAATTAGAGGGTGAGACACAGGGTTTAGGATTTCTGTACAGGGGGGTTTAGAGAAGTAAGATGGAGGAATTGGGGCGTGTCCTGTCCTTCTTCTTCTTCTTCTTCTCCTCCATCTTCTGTGGTGATGGTGGCACTTTGGGATTGGTCATTACTAAAAGTGCACCGGACAATAAGGGGAAAGGTATTGGGGAAAAATGATAAATATTGTACACACAACTTTGGGTATAAAGATAGGTGACTGCCTGAAGGGCGAGACAGTGTGCTCATGGCTGGCTGCTGAGCAGACCTCTGTCGGGCCGAAAGAAAATATTTTCGATAAACAATTAATAAACATAGAGACCGAAAGAAGAACTGAAGCCTCTTCTCGTCCTTTGATACACGGGCTGCCCCAAGGCCACTCCGGGCCTTTCCAGGCCCTCCAAACAGCCAAAAACCGGACACATGGGCAGGATGACATTGGGGCAGCTGTACTCCATGGAGGTCAGTATCAGAGCAGGTGGATCTTTCCTGAAAAAAATAGCTCCCATGAAGAATCCATGCTGGAGCAGATGTTACTAAAGTACCACAGCTGGTGAAGGACCCATTTTGCAGCAGGTTTGTCCTGAAGAAGGGCCCCCATACGGGAACAGGATAACAGCCTGAGGAAGGAGAGAAGAATTGTTATGAACTCAATGCAGTGCCCATTCTCCAACCACCCTGCACCCCTTGGGGAGGATGAGGTGGCAGAGAGTAAGAAATGAAAAGGTGAAGAAAAGCTTGGGGAAGAAAAAGTGTCTAGGGGAAGGTGCTTTTGCCTTCCAAATCTATTTGTCAATGAATTTAATTAATTTCCATGATGTCTAGGCTGTTTTTCTCTTAATGGCAGAAGCATCAATTGTTCTTCATATCTTTACTCAGTTACTGTCTTTTTTCATTTTTTTTCGCTTCTTGTCCTACTACAGAAAGGGATTAAGTCACTAGATGAATGTCTGGCAGTCAGTGAAGGCCAACCTAGCATATGAAAATATGATAGGGTAAGTTATCCCTAAAAGCATTTGGATGCAAATACAGTAAAATATTACATTATTTTAAAAATAATTTCTTTATAGATTTCACTGTGTGTGTGTAGTACTTGCAGGCCCATTTTCACCCTCACAAGACCTTCCTGACGTGATCTTTCTTAGTTTACCTGTTGCTCTATTAATTATTTCATATATTTTTAGTTGCAATACAGCATGTCCAATTAATTAGCCATTAAATAATCACAGGGTATCGGCAGTGGGTAGAAAACAAGTTTGAGTGACCTAAAGTAGCTAATTCTTCACCATAGGATGATATCTGAGGGCAAAATGGTGACCTGTGCCCTGGGAATTATTTTACTTCCCAGATAAACTGTGTTTTCCTCCAATTAAAATGTAAAGCAACTATCTTGTTTCTTCCAATATGTGTTCAAAATACATGTACTTTGTCTTGCATATTTGAATGTAAAGTAGTGGCACAAGAGAAATCACTTATCTATTTTTCAAAGGAATCTACTATTCCTATCATAGTGAGTGTACTATTCTTTAGGGAATTGCTAAATGGGTTAAAAAGACAGCAGGAAGTTTTTTGCCAACATCTTTATTAAAGGCAAGAGAATTCATATAGCTTAATCCAATTACTCAAAGTACTCAAACATTGTGCAATGAGCAAGGGAATGTACCAAGGGATACAATTCTGGTTTCATTATTTAATTGTTTCTGCCTTCAGCTAGTATCTAAGTAAATTTAAAAATTATAAAAAGGGTTCTTATTAACAACACTAGATACAGAGGTTTAAGATATAGCTATCTCAAATAGCAGTAGCTAACTTAGTATAAATAAAACTCCAAAATCCTTTAAAATAGCACCTCATCCATTGGTTAACCCAAAGTGGCTACAAGATTTTACATTTAAAGTTTATTCATTCCTTTTTCTCTGAAAATTGATTAATTTTAGTTGGATATTAATAAGAGAGAGAAGCATGTATCCATGAAGAAAATACTTAAAAGATCCCATTAATTTCATATTTTATACAAAAGGCATCTTCCAGTTTCCCTAAATGTAAGAGGCTAGACTATGTGCTTTTAAAATCTATAAAGTAATTTTAATAAGAGAATAACATATACTTATTCTTTACCATAATAATAAAACAAAATGTAATTTACCAAGAAAACATTCAATTAGAATGTGGAGGGTTGATCTTGGCATATTTTCATCATACCGAGTGGGTGGTGTACCTTGACTCAGAGGTCTAATTCTAAAGGGAAAAGGCAAGCAGTTTCAACTCTTGGCTAGTAGAAATAAAGTTACAGCTCCAATCTTCTGCCTTTTTACTTAATCCCTATTAGTTAGTTAGTTCATGATGCAAAAAGGTATTTCTTTACAGTGTGCTTTTACTTGAAATATAAGTGTACCAAATTAGGTACAAGATTTTGCAGAATACCATCTTCTCCAAAAACCTGAGGTAACAGACATATTAATTTAAGAATATTGAGTGGTCTGTGTTTATTTCTTATGTACAATTTTGCTTCAGAGATGAATAAAGTTCTGTCTGAAAAATCTGCAGAGGCAGATTTTTCAAAGTTGAATCATTCAGTGATTAACAAAATAATCACACTTTTTTTTTCTTCTGTGTTCAATAATCAGCTGTAACTTTACGGCTGTTTTAGAAAACTATATATAAAGAAAACGGCTTTGTACTTTCAGGTTTGCTGCTTCATCTCTTTTGTAACAATATTGTTCTTGTACACAGCATTTTTCTCTTTAAATGACAATTTGTTTCGAAAAATTCTAAAGAATTTTGCATTTTACAAACTTGACCTTTATTATTGCCACTAGGAGAACAAAATTAAGTTTCATTAGCATTTTTTTTCTGGCAAGGACCTTCAAACAGCAGTTTAAAGAAATTGATTGAGTAGGTATGCACAGATGTATAGCACAAGATAAAGCACTTTTCTTTACAGCAAACAATAGGACCTTAGTGGCACTGATCTGGTGCAGCTCTCACTAATGGACCTGTCACTATTCTTACTTTTTTTTTTTAAGTCCATCCGTATTTAAAAAAAAAGTGAAATCCTTCTCCAATTTCTATGGCCAGAATAAAGTTAATGTTAAATAAATAGTTGTCTAAAAGAATAGATTCTAGAGACATCCTACACAAAAGCGTATCTAATATCTGCTGCTGAAAAACAATAAATTACTAGCAAATGATAATGAAGTAAGAGATATTGTTGGGTTCTTTCAGATATCTACTAAAGACATTATTGTACTGAAAAATGTCAGAAAAAAATGAAAATTTAAAAGCTAGAAACAACATGAAAACAGTGCTCATGGAGTCTTAGGAATATAAAATTTTGTCTCACATTTTCAGAATGAAATTATCCTACAACATCTTATAAAACTTGATTAATGATGCCGAAGATCTAGGAAAAATTACTGATAAAATATTAGTTTGCAGCTGAAGGATGAGAATCAAAAAAAATAGTTTTGATAACATACCTAATTGCTCTAGTGTTTCTGCCTGTAAATACCTGCTAAAAGGTGCACAACAGGCAGGGAAAACACCAAAGAAATAGCAAATATTGATCACTATCAGAAAGGAAGACTTTTTTGGAGGATGTGCCATATTTGAAGTTCCTAAATATTTGTAAGTGCAGGATCACAAGAGGGTAACCTCTTAAGTTTTATTTCCTTTAAAATACTGTACCAGAAGCTCCAGAGAAACACAGAAAAGCTGAGTGCACATGTTTTGATGTTGCATGAGTGTTTACTACATACTTACCAAAGCAAACAGGCTGTTCACCTTGCTCAGACTGTGCTGTTGCAGTGTTTAACCTTATTTGCACCTTGTCTCCTTAAGCAGTCTCTGTGAGGTCTGTAAACCATTTCTGCAGCATGTGAGGAGTCAGTTAAGCAGACACTTTCTGAGGTATCATACACATGTTTCACATCTGAGGAAAGAGCAAGGCAAAGCTCTCATCCACCACTTTTCTTTTTCTCGTGCTTCTGCTGTTCTGCACTGATGTTTGGAGCACACACAGCCTTGCAGATGGGACAGGGATAACATTTCACTAACCTAAAGGCCTGTCTTGATAGACTTTTTTCAGCCATGTTATCTTTACATTTTCTATAATGTTTTTCATAAATATATGCACATACACAAATATCTGCATATTCATCTCACACTCTTAAAGCAGTTCAGGTAATTTTCCTACTAGGTCTTAACATTAGGAACACTGATTTCATCTTGGAAAAAGAAAGTGCCTCTTGCAGCACTAGGAATGCATTAGTTTTATCTGTCTGTAAATGTGTTATGGGCTCTGGATAAATACTGGCCTTCTTGACCACATAAATCACTTTTAATGGAAAGTTTCATTAAGAGAAGGAAGTAAAAATTCTATTAATTTTAAAATATTTTATAAATAAAAGGTAGTACTTTTTTCTTACATTTCCATCATTTATTGAATGAAAATAAAAAAAATAAAAATAAATAAAATAAAAATAAATAAATACAAAAAATTATACTTCATTATCCTGTAAATTTTTCCATGCCAAGGTGTGAGAAATGCATGTCTTGCTTCCTGACTCGTGTTTACATAAAAGGTTGGACTATGATAGGAGTCTTGGATACATTTCAAGTGAAGATGCAGCCTGGTCCAGTGGAAGGTTCCCTGACTATGGCAGGGCAGTTGGACCTGGATGATCTTTAAAGTCCCTTCTGACCCAAACCATTCTATGATGCTGTCAAGATGTGTAAACACTTTCAACTGATTCAAAGTGAAATACTTTCAATTACTTTTTAATACTTTTCAATACTGCTTTTAGGGCAGGTCATAATTAAAATTTACAGATTTATATACAGCTATTTTCCCTAAATCTTTTCCAATTTAATAATAAAAAAGATTCTCCATTATGCATTCTCTCCTGGTGTTTTTTCTCTTAAAGCATTGGAATCCTGTGAACCACTTGTTTAATTTGCAACCAAGAACATCTTAAAATATATTATAAAGCCAGAAAACTTCTGGTTCTGTAATGATTCCCATATTTTCACACCTTTTTAGTAGTTTCTCTGTTGAAAGTCATAAATTCGAGAAGACAAATTTGCCACCAGTAACAAAAGCTGCAAAGGAGTGAATTATATATAATTTTTGAAGAATATATTTCAACATTTGAAATGTTATTGGGTTTTGATTAGAAATTTTTGTGCCAGAAATCACTGAAGAAGATAAGATGAAAATTTTATCTACTATTTTATCTACTATAGACCTGTTCTTTAAAGCCAACAAAAAACCCTAACTTTTCGATATTCATTCTTTCTTTTTGTTTTGTTTTTTTTTTTTTTGATTGTATGCATGACCTGCAAAATACAATAAATACTGAACCACAAAAAGCTTACAGGTTATCTGAAATGTCAGTGCTTGCTATAAAAAACTAGAAAAAAACCCCAAAAATAACACAGTATGGAGGGATTAGGAGAATTAACAGAATAGCAATATAAAGTTTTTCACAAAATGAAATTTCTATTCCTACAGAAAAGAGCTCAATTTATAATATTAACATTCAGAGGATAAATCTTGGAAACATAACAGTTAGTTTTCAAAAATGACAGTTTAATACACAGAAATGTTAAACATGACCTAAAAAATTAAAAACTATTCTACAGTCTTGAAAATTAAAGAATGCACAGAGAAGGACAAGAAAATATGCAATATTTTTCATGTGAATACAGATTAGTAGTCTAGGATTTTTTACTTTGGCAAACATAAGAAGCAGAAGATATAGGTCTGTTCATTGAATAAAAAATATAGGCAGTGATGACCCATTTTTTCATAATTCAAGGATTGTCAGGCAGTCAGTAATATCAGGCCGAGCACTGGCACAAAAGGAAACACTTTCCAAAAAACATCTAATTAATTATGAAATTTATTGGACATAAAATATTCTGGAGATCAAAAATGTAAATGTGTCCAAAATCAATCAAAATCTTAAACAGAAAAGTTTTCTCTCTTGTTATTTAACAGGATAGTCTAAGTCCTGCTATAACTGAGACCTTTAAGAAAATGATGAAAGTTTTTATTTTTACATATTTTACTATTGCATTTTTTCCTAAATGTTTTCAAATGGCTTTCAGGGAGAAGGCCTGAGTGATCTTTGGCTTGACCCAAAAATCCATGCAGTGCTATTCAATTCTTATTTTCTTTTTTGCCTTTTTTTGTCAGAGATCTATGATGAAAATTTCTTAACTCTTTTAGAAGCTTCATTGCAGTGTCTCAGGTTACCTATCAAAATTTGAGATGACTTAATAATAATTTGAGTCTACTTCTTTCTTCTTTTTTTTACATTACACATGTAAAAATACTGTACACATACAGTGTCTTAATACTGTATTTTAACAATAAAGAAAAGAACAATTATTTCCACAGAACTTCAAAAAGATGAGTGGAATAAATGAATGTTCATTGTATTTTTATTCTCAATAAAAGGTGTATAAAAATACCTTCATTTATAGCTATATCCATACATGTGGACTAACACTGACTTTAACTCTTTTTAAGTAAAAAAAAATATAAGAAACTTCTTTTGGTTATTGCAGTTATTTGCTATTTGCTTACTCAGAAAGTATGATTAATTGGAAAATTCACTTTATTTTTCAAATTAATTGAATTTGAGACTTTCATTAAAAAATACAAAAGATAATCAAAGTTTTTAGTGTTCTGCTTCCCTCCTTAATGATATTTTCGTGTCACAAAAAATTATGGGTCTCACTCCTCATGCTGAACCACAGGACAAAATGCTGCTGAGGTGGTACAATGCAGATCCATTCAGTGTGACTGCAATAACTCCCAGAAAGGACCACATTGACAAAGATACTGAGTTTTCCAGAATATTATTCCATGCACAGTAGTTAAACTGCAAATTGACTTTGGCTTCCAATTCTATATGTAGAAATGTAAGAAAAGAGAACAATAAACATGGGAGTGGTAAGAAACTTTTTGGTATAATTTCATGTGCATATTTACCCCAATGTCTTGTCTTCTGCATGCAGTACCTGAATATCTCAGAAGTCATAAAATTAAGAGCAAAAAGTAATGGAAAACCCAGGATAAGTCACTTTATCATTTATATGGAACCAATATGTATCTACACTGTAATTAAGACATGTCTGGAGATTTTTTTAAGAGTTGCTGAGATCTCAAGTATGCAAAATAAGCTTTTCACTTCACAAAAGTCAATATTTCAATTAAAATTCAAGAGGACTTTCAGAGAATTCCATTGTGACCAATTAGTTAGGTTTAGTTAAAACTTAAAGTCTACTACCTTTCTTTTGCTAGTACAGAGAATGATGAGACATCACTGATTAAATGGGTGTCAGATAAGAATGACATATATGTTAAACGAATTCACAGCAAGAAAGAAACCTTTCCAAGGATACAAAAACTCTACCGATGCAATTAATTAATTTGAAGTTATATTTGTTACACTACTGCTTTAGTACTCTAAAATTATATAAAAGAAATATCAAAAATAAAACAAAAAAATTACTTTTCCAGTGAGTAAACTTTCTAAGGAGCACTTTGAGAAAAGGAACCAGGAACAGCTGATCCAAAATATGAGAAAAAAGGATTGCCAATCAAACTTCTTCATGTGAGTATAAATTATATAAATGATAACTTAACTTATAAATACATGTAAACATTTTTCACTACAATGGATTTCTTGCAGCTCAGTGTTCAGAAAGGCATTATAGATTTCTAATATACATATAAAACATAATATTCTCTTGGTACTGAGCACAATAAGTGTATCAGCACTTCAGTAACCAGGAAAACAGCCAGAGTGGCATTTCAGGGAGATTTGTCATCTCATGTAAAAATGAAACCAGAAATCACTATTCATATATTTACCAAATGGAAGCAATAATAAACTTTCACATCCTCTGGAGCAGAAATCATGTGAGGATGTCTTTGCTTGTCCAGAAAACACAAGTAAATCAATCGAAGAAGAAAACATATTGTCATGGCACCCTAAAACTCTGCTGATGTTGTTATTCAAGAGTTAAAAATTATATACCCATACAGAAAAATTGAGAACCTATACTTCCAGCAAATGATTTTAAAAAGGGTGAAAAGTGTGAAACGAACCCTTCATAATCTGTCATTGATAAAGTAGCAGAACTGGGCCTTTCAGCATTAATGTCAGGCAGTAAGGGGCAGGAGGGTGAGGGGCAGGCAGTAGAAATGGGCCTAGAGATTATTTTCTGGACTCTGGAGACTTCACAGCAGCATTGAGAAAGATTTCTTGCATGCAACAGATTGAGCCTCCTGGTAAATGGTAGGTATATATGTCTCTACAAGCAGAAGAGAGTAAGGTCAAATGTACAAATACTTTTTAAAAAAAAACCTGTAAGTATCCTCAGTTTTAAGAAATTTTAGGTTGAACCAATAAGCCAATAAATTTATCTCCCTTTGAAAGCTGGATCCAGCAGTCCTTTGGAAAATCTTGCCCAGGGGACTTGACACAGAACTGAGATGTTTATCTTACACTACAGTTCAGTCATTGACATGTAAAAGAATGATAAACTCATACTACAATTTCTTTTCATTCTTAGGAAAAAAGTTACAGACAATCTGCATTAAGACTCTGGATCTATATTTGGATCTGTAGTAAACCTTGCCTCAAAGCCTGCTTAAATATTTTATGATCATTTGCATAAGGATGTGGTCAGCCATGCCTTGGTGGCAAAGCCACAGCAACTTGGCAGTGAGGCTTGGTAAGCTAATTTGGTTTGTATATCCATCTATATATTTGTCTCTGTCCTCAGGACTGCTCTACCAGTAAAATTATTTTAATAATCTAGAAGAAGCAATTTATTCCTAATAGCAGCTATAAAGTATCTTAATAAATATTGCCAAGTATTAGAAAGTCTGAGTCATTACTGAGAATAACTTTGTGTGACCTATGATTGCAACTTTTAATTAAACTCTCTCCATATTAACAACATTATCTTGCACCATATTTCTGCCCATATTTTATTTTAATGACTTGTATGAATCACATTATGCAAATTTATTAGAGATGCAACTTGTAATGACCAATGAAGTGTTCTGACCAAAATCATTTTTTTCAATTGACTGTCTCCTTGCATTAAGGTAATGCCTAAGTCTTCTGTTTTCCAGGCTGAATGAGCACAATTCTCTCAGACTTACTCTTTGCCACATTTACAAAGGCAAAAAATAAAGTGAAATTGTAGAAAAAAACTGAGAGCATCAACTATTCAGTGGAAACATCTGAAGTGAAAGAAATAGCACAAGAAATGTAAAAATGGGATTTCAGATCACCTGAAGTTCATGCACTGCCTGTAGCTAGATCCGCAGTTTGTCTCATTCCAGACCAATATAAATATCACTTGGAGCTTGTCTTGCAACCATTCCCAGACCACTTTAAGCCTCATGGAGCAGCCTGATGAAAGAAAAGAAATTTGATCTTGAGAGATTTGAACAGTGTGAAAGACTCCTAAGAAGTTTAACACAAATGAGGAGAGTAGACAGAGTGCATTAACTTACTGAGGTCCTGGAGATAATTTAAATGCTCATCCCACTTCCACAAGTTCCGGAATGGGAGGTGAGGCCAAACAGGTTTCTGTCACATAGTGACACATAGAGGTATTGTCATTTTGTATAGCCAGATAGAGTACAGAGTGATCCATTCAACACCATCACCAAATATGACTAGGTTGGGAATTCCTTCTTCAGGATCACTTGATACAGGTTCAAGGAGGAATTTACATTTCAAGAAACCTGAAAATATTTTTGTGCACATCAAGTAGGATAAATAAAAAATATTTAAAAGTACATGGGAAATGAGTTTGTGAGGTGCCAAAAAATGTTTCCCTGTAATACGGACACGGAATCTCTTCTGGAAAAATACTGAGAGATTTAGAAAATGGTGGCCCAAGTGCACAAAGTAGTGGTAAAGAGAAAAGGCAAAAGGGAAAGATCTCTCTTTTCTGGAGTCTATGTTGTCTTCCCTTACAGTGGTGAAAAGCTTTCATTGATAGTTTTTTGTTAATAACTTCTGTTCCTTGGCATTCATGCCTCTGGTGGTAGTCCTTCGTGTATTGCTCTGGCAATAGTTTCTCACCATGGCATCTTACACAGGGAACTAAAAATACTTCCATTTAACTAACTTTTCCAAGGTTACCAAGCAACACATACACAGTGAGAATTAAAAGTAAGAAAAGGAATTCAAAATATTTTTAATACATAATTTGAATGGGTAATGTTGACCTTTTTACCTAGTCAAGTGCACTGTTTTAAGTAATTCAGTATTGTCATCAGTCATTTTGAAGCTTCATATTTTCATGCACTATCATTTGCAAAAATGAGTAATTGTTCTATACATCTGTAGTTCTAAAAGGTTCTTTTAAAATATTGAATATGTTTCTGAAGTATATTCTCCTAAGAGCTGCATTAAGAGATGAAGCTTTAAATTTAATATTATAAAAACATAAATGTCTCTAAAACAGAAAATTATTCTCACACTTAAAACTATTTTTAAATAGAAATGGGTTTTGAAACAAAAGGATACTAAATGCAAAAAACCTATGACCTCAAAATAATCAATGGAATATTCTTGAAGGATTAGTGATTATTTCCCTCAAATTATCCCTGAAATTCTCATGAGAGGGTCACAGAAACCGCACGAGAAAGCACATCAATTTAAAGAAGTAATATCTAAGGAATTCAGATTTCCAGTTAGAAAAAATTACATAAGTATGCATAACTGAAGGGTGAAATGCCCCAGTGAACATAGTTTAGAAGTATCTTCATCACAGAAACTTTATTCTTTCAGCCCCCAGACAGGCCCATCTTTCTCTCAGAGATGTTCTCTGTACTTATAACTAGGAAAGGTAACAGCTTCTTTAACCTACTTACAAGACAATGAGCTTTCAATTTCCCAAAAGCACATTCCAGAGTCCTTTAAAACATTCCTTCAGCCAAAATTAAAGAGGAGGCATGGGGGAACACTGGAACTATAAACACCCATGAGAGGTGACCTGAGGAACAAGCCTTTAATTAGTGAAAACACACAGGTCCCTGAACAGCTGAGCTTCTCACCCCAAATGCCCTCACACTGGAGGATGAACATACAGCCATGTCAGTCTGCACAACCTTCTTTGAGTAAACTCAGACCTGTGTCACTTGGACACCACAACCTGATAAACCTCAGCCCATTGTGCACGATACTCAACCACCAGCAAGCACATCCCAACTCCACATCCCAGTTTTGAAGTTACTGAGAGAAAGGAAACAGCACTCCAGTTAAATTTAACCTTTTCCATGTGATGACCTTACTTGCAAGTAATTTATGTGCGGAGCATTGAGGTAGCCTGTCTCCAGAGGGGATCTGGCCCTGGGAGTGACCATGGCACCACAGCAAGTGTCATTCTCCCATTGAAGTTATTAAAGGCTCTGCCAGTGATTTTACATGACATCAGAAATGTGCTCTTGATAAAGACCTGCGGTGTCTACAGTTCAACGAAAACATCTGGATAAACTGCAGCTGAAGAGACATGTATTTTCCAGATCAATTCGGTTAACATTTGCCTATTTTCAAGGCATCAGGTTTTACACTGAAATATTTGATGTTTACACCAGAGCAAGTAGCACAATTTTTTGAGTATTCAAATAATTTTTAAATATTTTATTATCCATCTAATATAGAAAAACTGAGCAATTCAAAATGAAAATCTCTATTAAACCAGAATCTGAATCAGTCCTAATGGTGAATATTCAGCGGTTTGCTTAACTCCATATTATAACCACATGTTTAGGAAATACACTCAGCTAATGAAGATAGCTATAAGAGCTGCATCTTTTCCAATGAAATGACAGTTTCTACATAATTTTAGTAGCTGTACAAAGAATCACCTCTCTTTAGCAAGGTTTGGCTGTCAAAAAAAGAAAAATCAGCTTTTGTCACAATAAAAGGTTATTAAAAGACATTCGATTGCCGTAATTAAAATGAGCCTTGCTTATGTGAGGATGAGGGAGTTTGAACAATCTCATTTTCTATTTGTTTGCTGTACCTAAGTGAAGTGATAATTAGCTAGGAAATATACAGAAACAAAACTAATCCAGGCAAAGCTTCCATACACAAGGGACACCTTGTATCAGGCTTTATCAGTATCACTCACTGTGATACTGACTGAGCTACAAAAAGCCAAATTCTAAAATACATAAGTGACCTTGAAAAAACTGTCTTGTCTGGCTAGAATTTACACCCTGAAAGCATGCTTCTGCAGCTGGAAAAAAACATCTGCCCCAAATGCATATATTTATACTATGAATCAGGCACTAATATCTCAAAAATATGTTAACTTAGTCTAAAAAAATAGTCAAGATTTCAATGGTAGCTCCTTCCTCAGTTGATAATAATAAGTATTAAGAGAAAAATAGCCAATTAAACATACCTAGAAAGTGACACTTCCATGATCTTCTATACAAGCACAACTAGTTGTTAAGTGCAACAAAGATGATCGTAGTGGAAAGGCACATATTTTTCTTCTAAACTTTGTAATGATTGCAGTGAGAGATAGATTGAAAATACTTATACGTAGATGACTATCTGGATGTCTTCTGTGACCAATTTGGGTTGTGTCACAGAACTGAAACTCACTGTTCATTTTTAACCCATTTGAGGGCAAGTTAATTAGCAAGCCCTGTTTAAGAGGAGAATTCTCTATAGCTGTCTCAATGAGCATATTAAGATGTGTAGACACAGACATACATGCACACACACATATAAAATTGGAGTAAATAATTAAAATTGAGTTTAATCAAACATGAAAAAAAAAATCCCTCTGAAGAGCTTAAACCCTCTGGAACTAAGTTTTGCTTTGGTGGAGAAAGCTATCACTGTCAGAATAAAGGTGATTTTTATATAGATTGTGTTGAAGGTTTTCCAGCATATTTAATCTCAATTATAGTTTCTTTTGAAATAGCTAAATTTTTTCCAATTAAAGCCATTAGCTCATGATGCTCAGGGGAACACAGTATTGTTTCTTTAAAAAGTTAATTTCTATGGTAATAAACTGTAATCTTTCCCAGGACTTCTACAGAATCTGTTGTAATGAAAAATGATTGCATTTAAAAGCATTTTTATATCACTGTGATGATTTACATTACATTTTAGTACTTTTCTCCCTGAGTAAGAAAACTGCATCTATTCAGAAATATATCTTCTTGGTTTGTTTGACTCTCTTTTTTGTCAGCTAACCAATCCGCTACATTGGAAACTGCTAATTTCTGGTTGGCTGGAGAAAAAAATTTCTCCCCCTCAGTTCTATTTTTCTTTTCTTGATATTAGCCTGAAGAACTTCCAATAAGATTCCATAATTTATCTTACTCTTTGTTTTAATATATGCTATCGTTACAATATAGTTGCTTTTATGTCTACATACAGATGTTCCATTTATACAAAACTATCACAAAGCTATTAATAATGTTAAAATGGGCTGATTGTATAATGACATTTCTTGTTTTTCTCTTCATCTAGTAATTTTATATTATTAATATTCATCTTTTTGTTCTGAAACAAAGAATAGTTAATGCATTCACTGTTTCCTTATTTTGTGGTTTGGAAGATCATGTCAGTTCTTTTGTGCTGTTTGACAGATTTCTTTCCCTCTTTTATCCTTAATTTAAAGACCACATAACAACACATATCAGTTTGCAAGCCTGAGGTCAATGACCCTTTTTAATTGCACTGAAAATATTCATAAGTTTTTATAAAATGCTCCAGAAACTGGGTCTCGAGGTTGCCATTGATTCTCTTACACTTGGCAATAGGAATAAAGCCTATATTTTTCCCAACCTAATTTCCACTTCAGGTATTATTAGTATCATTTTTATTTGCAGATTTTAAAATCACAGTGATTTGAGTATTTGATTACTTGAGAATCTTTGAGTTTTCATTTAATGTTGATGGATTATCTTCAAAAATCCTTATATGTAAATATTACTAAAGCCTTTACAGTTATGTTATCTGATTTCATTATGAAACTGGAAAGGTATGGTTGTGTGTTTAAGAGATAAAGTACAGTGCACCAGGGATTCCTAAACCCATTAGGAAATAAGGAATAAATATTCTGTCTATAGTTATTAAAATCTAGCATTTATAAACTTTTTATATATCTCAGGTCAGTATAACTGCAATTGAAATACTGCCACTGGTCTGGTCTTTCTTTAAAACATTTTTCATGAAAGGATGCATGATGATCACAATTAGATTGAAGTAATTAAAAAGTTCTTGACCCAAACCAACTCTGTGAATGTGAAACACAAGAATTGTGGTAGACAGAAGTATAACCATGGAGAAAAGAATTTAAACACCATTCCAAAGAAATCTATGTTGTGCTCCTTGTTTCAAAGTTTCCCTCAAGTGAACATGACAGCTTGCTATTTCAAAAGTATCACTCTACAAAAAGCTGAAATCAGAAAGTCATGTAAGAGTTACAGAACGAAACTAATACTCAGTTTCTCTCAACATCTGATATTAAAAGCCCAGAACACTTCCAGCAGTCTAAATTCTTATTTTCAATGAGTGTGTGAAGGTAAATGAGGAGTAAACTAAACTGTAAGAATTGTGCTAAACTTCCATCTAATCAATGACTATAAAAGATAAACGACCTAAGCATAATGTATTTCTACCTAATTACAGGTGAGAATGAAGGTAATTTTATTTGCTAATTGCAAACAACAGTTCTATGATGACAGTTGCATCTGCAGTCATCAATCAGAATGACCAAGCACTGGAGTGACAAGGTTCTCTAGAGGATGCCAGTGCAGTGTTTATGTATTTCCAGGTAGAAGGATCCCTCAAGTGACCCAAGGCTGGACATCCAGCAGCAGGAAATGAAAAATTACTTGTCAAGATGAAGTCAAAACGGGAAAACAGAGAAGCAAGACATGACAGAGTGACAAAATCACACCAAAAAATGGTAGTGGCAATGACAGTGGGATTTGTTCTTGCCTGTATGCCTGTATGCCTGTATTGGGAAAGAAAAAGAAAAATAAAAAAAAAAAAAGAGAAAGAAAAAGAAAGAAAAAGAAAAATAAAAACAGTTGTCTGTCAATCACAGTAGGGAAGAGTTTGGGCATCAGTTTTGCAAATAAGGAAGAACTAACGTGCAGAATGACATTTTCAACAACAGGAGACACAGACATATGTGAATATGGCCATCTTTGTGACTACAAGTCTTTTCCCTGTTGAGTGACTGTACTTACTGGGCAGCAAAGGCTTAGAATTATTTAATTAGACAGGGACAGTTTATTTTTCGACCACATAAAATTTAAAGAAGCCTTAACTTTTATCAAGTTTTTAATCACAAAGAAAAATGTATATATACAAGAGCTCAAATATAAAATACATGAGTTACAAGAAATGTCAAGGGATAACCTGCCCTAATATGTTCCTACCTCAAGTTACTGCTTAATTGTGAGATGTAGTAATACCAATACAGAGTCCAAATTGGGAGGGGTATTTTTGGACACTCATGACCTCACAGTTCTGTACAATTGCAATTTAATTATATGATTTCATTTAATGAAACAAATTGGAATGGTCCTCCTGAAGTCATCAGGCATAATCCCTGTCTTTAATCAGGTCCCCGCTTAAGATGATTTTGCGCAAGTTTTTACTGTCTCCAAGGACTGAGAGTTCATAGCCTTTCTGTGCAACTCTTTGGTGTGTTTTATCACCCTGATAGTAAGGCTTTATCATAGATAATCATAATTTCTCTTTTTTTTTGCTTGTTCTATTGAGGGTCGCTGCCTCCTGTCATAGGACTGTAGGCCTCTGAGAACAGTCTAGCTTTGTCTTCACTACAGCCTCCCATCCAGTAATCGAATCCAGCAGGATCTCCCTTAGCCTTCCTCTCAACCATTTCTCTCAACCTTACCCTTCTCATTGCCAATGTACTTCCAGAAGGCTGCACCTCACATCCCTCATGAGTTCTACCTCCTCCTCAACTGTTGCTTTTCTCTCTCCAATCAATCCGGCACACCTGAGCATTATCTCTGTGGTCCTCCATGTGGCCATTCCTTATCTCCACACCCCTTACACTTTCTTCCTGCATTAGAGCTCAGTCAGGGGCACCCTGCTCAACTCTCCTAATAAACTTTCTACCATATCTGTGTGAATCATTCTGTGCTTTGAGAATGTAAACCTTGAAAATCAACCAGCTCTTCATGGCCTCTTCTCTTCAGGCCAGACTTTCATGACTTTCATCTCAACAAGCACAATTTTAATGAGCCAGAATCTGTCCTCCAGAGGTTTCCAGAGTCTAATTCTGCTATTTTTTTTTCCTTTTTATTAATTTATCTATGGATTCTAAACCATTCTCTCTCAAAGTGCTATAGTTAAGGCTGCTACCAATAAGCACGTCACCAGTGGGTTCTTCCTTATTCATGAGCACATGCTCTCCCATATACTGTATGCATGAACAAACTGTCCCTCAGTATTTTTCAGAAGCTCCCTAGAGTCTTCACACCTGTTACACTGTTTATCCAGCAGATGTTGGAGTGCTTAGTGTATCCTATGTGAATGATGCCATGTGATCATGAAACTTTCTCCAGAAGTTTAAAATGGTTTAATCTGATTCTTTAACAAGTATTGTACAGAAAACACCAAGGCGTCACCATTGCTGGTCTTTTCTCTGATCCTTGAGCTTACAAATTCCTTGTGACACCTTTCAAGGCAAAATATATTTCTTGGTCAATAAGAAAATTTGAATTAACCATTTCAACTAGAATCTATATGGGACATAGACTTAAAATACTTACTGTATTTGGTTTACATGGAAGGGTTTTGATAGGGCTTCAGGGATGGTCTCTGTGAGGAGACACCATGACCTGCCCCCCATATGGGACAGAGCCAGTTTCAGCCAGCTCCAAAATGGATGCACTGAGTCAATCAATGAAGCTGGTGGAACCTTTGTGGTAACCTGTAAAAAATATGGCACAACAGCTGTGAGAGAGTAGAAAAACTGTGAGGGAACAAAATGAATATTTTAACATTCTATGAAGGACTGTCTCCTGCGGTTAGGACCCCATTCTGGAGCGTGACAAAACACGAGCAACAGAGACAGCACATCATGAAGTGACCATGGCTTCCATTTCCCATCTCTCTGAAATGGAACCCATTACAACTCTTGGTGGGTAGAGGCAAAAGAGTAAGGAGTGAAACTGACCCTGAAAAGAAGGGAGAGATGGAGGGAAGCAGGTTTTAGTTTGGGGATTTTTCACTATCCTATACTCATTTTAATTGCCAATAAAATAATTTCCCAAGCTGAGTCTGGTTTGTGCATGACGATAATCTGTGAGCGATCTCCCTGTCCTTATCCTTACCCACGAGCTTTCCATCTTATTTTCTCCCTGTGCTCTGCTGAGGAAGACTGAGGGAGCAGCCTGGAGGACACCTGTCAGCCAGCCAAGTTGAACCCATTACATCTGAGAAATCAACACAGAAAAGGCTGTTTGCCCTTTTAGCTGGATGTTTAAATCTAAATTAATTAAATTCAGAACCAATTAGTAAATCTGAATAGGAACAGTTTATATGTGGTAATTTATGTGATTTGTACTGTATGCATTCTTAAGAAGCATTAAACCAATTCTACAAACAGCAATTTAATATAGGTTGTGAGAAGAGAATATTTTTTGTCTTTTATTTAGTGTGAGCTTTTGAATTACAGCTGGTCTTGTTGAGTGTTATCAGCCATGTCACCCTGTTTCATGACCTGTGAATAGTTCAATAGCTTATGTCAGGATATGAAAACACCTTGGCTGGAAAGGTTTGGAATGGAAGGGTTTTATCTACTTATATCACCTTAAAATCCAGAGATAAAGTGACAGTGTACAAACTAAAAAATAATAGCTTTGAAGTACCTTTTTAAAGAATCTATTCCCTTTAGTAATGGGATTTTTTTTCACTCTCATCTTGTGTTTTATTACATCTGTCACATGAGAAAAACACATTCATTCCAGACTCCTAAAGAGAGACTTCTATCAACACTTGAAAACTGTTGCACCATTAGTTCCCTGAACAGTAATATTTTCAGACTTATTTCATATTTTTTCTTAATTAGCTGAAGCATCTTAAACACATAATGCTTTTCTTACCAAACTGAAGCAAATTTTGCTCTGTTGCTTTGCATCACAGGGTACAGCTACCTAGGCAAGAAAGATTTCTTCCCCAGCAGTACTCTCTGAGTGGCTGACAAGATCCTTCAGCAGTTTTTAATAGTAGATCTGGAGCTGCTTTGGTCAGTCATCTGCTTATGCAGCTGATAGCTCTTTTGTCTTCTCTAGCCTAAAGGAAATATTTCTTTATTTTGTTATCATTCATTCTTGTGTCCTAGAAGGTACCTACTTTTCATGTGGCAGCTACATGGGTTGAATAGGTGATTATAAAATAGGTCTAAAAGCTTATGATATTAATAATATCAATTAGAGAAAGGTTGTGAATAATCATTTTCAGATCCTCAGAAAAATTAATAGAACTAGATAATAGACATTCTTAGAAATTAAATGTTTTCTTATATGGATTCCCCAGATTTGGACCAACACCATCCAGCTCCCTATTGCTTTCAGTTTATATTTTCTGAAAACATGGTATGGTCAAAATATTGTAATGGACAAGCAGAAAAGTAACTACATACAAGTAATGTCAAGAATGTGTTACTAGCACAATCAAAATTTTTATGGAATAACTAAAAACACAAAAAAGTTTAATATTAGGTCAGGTACAGAGATACTAACACTCACAAAGGAAATAATTTAGTCAGTATGTATTTCCCTAACAAGGTTACATTTAAAAGTTGTTATACAATAAAAACTGGGGTGTTTGACAACTCTCCTTTTCCTCTGCTGTGTTTAGCATTATGTTTACACTGCTCCCTCAAGTCCTAAGGCTAAGGGCTTCTGTCTTGGAATGCCAGGGAGGGATAACAGTGAGCTGTCATCAGTTGGAAGCCTTCACAAGGAGATTAGCTGTGGGTGTTCCTTCTTCCCTTTGTGAGGATTAGCAAGATGTTCATTCTTTCTTCTCATCACCCTAATGTTCACTTGAGGTCCTATTTTTCTTCTAACATGCTCTGTGCTCTGTCTGCACTAGACCATAACTCATCTTACTTTTGATTTTGTTAGGTATCATATGTTAAATATATTAGATGCTGGTTATGTATCTTTTGTGTTACACCCAAAACGGAGAGGTTTTTTATTAATTTGGTTTTGTAGCCATAACTCACCACTGGTGAGTTGCTGAAAGCCTTGATGCCTCAGGTATAATTTAATTATTTTCCTGTTATATGTTGAACAAGCTTTCTGAGTTCATTCTACATACAATAACTAATTGTTACTCCTATCGATATGCAAATTATTTATAGTAGGCATTACAACATAAAGTAATACCATTATAAGAAAAAAAGTAGATCAAACCCACATAGGCATTAGCTGTTACAGCTAAGCAAACTAAAATAAGTTCAAGCCAAGAAGTCTGGACAAGATGAGCTCCTGCACTGTCAAGTCAACACAGAGCTAAGGGGCCTACACTCATAATAACAAAAAATTTTAGTTGCCAGGCTACATCATGTCAGTTTTCTGCTCTAGAAAAGAATGCTAACTATTTCAAAAGGAACCTGGATGAGCAGGCAGCTGTACAGTGCTTAGTTGCCTGCTGGTGTTAAACAATGGCAGGGGTATAATTGTGCTTTCCCATTCCTCATATCCTGTGAAATGATTCAAAGAGCTGAACTTCCTGGATAGAAACACATTATACTTATGTTAAGCATGTTGTGAATAAAAACAGGGGAAATAACTTTATTTCAAAAATTCACAAGCAATTCCATCTCCTAGAAATTCCTAGGTAGATTGTGGGTGATGGAATGTTACATTTGCCTCTTCTATTTAATGGATGATCTATGGAAGCAGAATAACAATTTCAAACACATTTCCCTGATGACTAGGAAATTATAAGAAAAGACAATAGTAAAGCTATATAATATCCAGTAAAAAATAAATATTTAATGCATACTCTAAGTTGTCACTTTGCATAGAGGCATGGTTATATTTTATTGTCACTTGCCTCATTGAAAATACTAGCCCTGGTCATAAAATTATTATACTTTTTAAATGTTTCAGCTATAATATTTGACAATATCATCATCTGATGTAGTAAATTCTAAAGGATAGTTTTCCAACTACCCAAAAGTATTTATTATTTTTTGCAATATATATAAGCAAAAGATAGGCTGATTCACTTTAATGTATACACATAATCTTAACAAGTATAGTTTACTGTTGTTTGTATTTGTCTTTGCCTTCTAAAGTAAAAAAGTTTGAATTTAGAGATTTCTCCTAGCACAATATGTTTTATGGTATGCTTTAGACTATGCATATATTCTCTTTGCAAAATCCTAAACAACTGTGCTGGTTAGCTTATTTACTTCAGACTCTAATTAGAAAAGATAACCACCCAAAATGTGTAGCCTATCTTCAAATTACCAACTGTGTGAAACTACCAAAACATGATTTTCCCTGAGATATGAATGACATTTCATAATATGCATGTTACTAGATCTCTGCATATCCTTAGTTAGAAATATCGTGTTAATGTATGAAAACCAAAAGTCAAACATAACCAGTAACAGAGATTTAAATATATGCAGTAATATAAAGTAATATCATTTATGTCATAGCTTCTCATTAGTTCTTAGTCAGCAGAAGTTTCTAAAAACATAGTTTATCAAAATTTAAGTTCATGTCATAGAAGAGAGAAAATATAAGGCATTCTTCTAATGATGGTAATATTACAGAAGTGTCTGAAGAAGATTATTTCAATTACTGGGAGAGGTAAAATTATAATTCCCAAATTTATGTAAGTTTACAAATCTTCTAATTCAAACATATTTTATAAATCCAACAATTTTCAGGCATTTTTTTCACATACCTGTGTTCCTCATTCAGCTATTCTGAAGCTGTCTCAGACAACATACAGCACATGCAGTAGTTAAAAACTGCCTGGGTAAGGTTGCTTTTCCAGGTTATTGACAGATGCATGGGATGACCTGTAAGGCTGACTACAAGGTTTGTCACTTGTGACTGATGTAGCCATTCTGTGCTTATGCTGATAAAACCTATATTCAACTGTCTACTCTCAGGCATTTTCTCTTACCATGTACAAAATAAATGTATCTTTTTCACCAGCTGTCACTTCATTTAGGGTAAGACAAATTTTTTGTGCTTCAGCTTTCCATGAAAAAAAAGAAAAAAATAAACAACAGGTAAGAGGAATTATTTGTTCCTTAGCAGTTCCAGTTACCAAGATTGAATGGCACACTGTTGCAAGAATTACTCATTGCTGAAACTTGCCAGTGTATGACCTGTGTTATTCCCAAGCAGTTTCATGTGAAGTGTCCCACTAAGAAATACTAGGTTTATATCTTAAAAATTACTCTATTTAAAATCATTATATACCTAATAATGTATCATTCACACACAGGTATTTGAAACTGTCAGATATTCTTGTAAAAATTATATTGTTAGCAAACTAAAGCTGCTTTTCTGCGACTAAGATTGTAAGATATAAGTAAATTTGGCAGGAGCCAATGGAGACTTCTGGCTCTGCAAATTTGTGATGTGAATGATCCAGAAATCCAGTTTGCATCCTTTTTTCAAACATCCATCAAAGCTACATAATGTCACAAAAGGGTTTATTTTTTGCATATCTCTAAATACAGCTTTTTAGAAATGCATAATCTTATGTGGTTTTGTAATTTTTAATTTAAAAATAAAATTCAAGGGTCATGTTAACTACTTTTACTAGTTACTAACTCTGATGTGAGAAAATTACTCTCAAACCTTAAACATGGTGATACTGCTCACAGATTTGTGTGTCATAGCTTCCCTGAGGCTTAATTTGTGCTGAGATAAAACCCCATGAGTGTTCCAAGGACAGATGAGGATGAAGAGTGAAGAGTCTGCATACTGAGTTTGGTTTATTTACGGAGATAAGAAACCTGCCAAAAAATCCAGATGAGTTACTTTTGGATGATGAACATAGGCCTGCAGATCAGATATTTTCCAAATTATATATATAACTTGGGGAAGAACATCTTTAACTTGCCAATATTCTGATAAATAATTTATCTTGCAACTGAAAATCTTCTTTATCCCATAAGCTTCTAAGCATTCTTCATACTTACATGGTTCCAGTACTGCTGGCTGAATGCCTTGTAGACAAATATAAAATTTTAAACACTCCCTTTTAATTTTCTTTTTAAATGCTGGTTTAAATTTGTTTTTCAACCAGAAGGCATTCTAAAACTTAACCCAAAGAAAAAGTGAGTTTATACTTCAAACATTGCTTGAGGGATCCTTTTGTCAGAGGAGGAGACAGTGCAGAAGGAAATCTTTGAAGCAGGAGAACTTCATGTTATTAAATGATGACATTTTATGTCTTGCATCTGCTGAATAATTTCTCTCAGCAGAAGGGAAGTAACAATGCTCAAGCTTAACAAACAGTCATGATTCTCCTTTGATTAGTTTCATTAAAATGTTCTCAAGAAAAAAAAGATAAAATTGTCTGTATCAGTCACCAACACTGATGTCCACTACAGAAACTAAAAAAAAAAAATAAAGTAAAATTTCTTTTTTTTTTTCTTTTTCTTTTTTCTTCTATTTTAAATACATTTTGGGATTTGCTCATGATTCTCCTTTGATTAGTTTCATTAAAATGTTCTCAAGAAAAAAAAGATAAAATTGTCTGTATCAGTCACCAACACTGATGTCCACTACAGAAACTAAAAAAAATAATAAAGTAAAATTTCTTTTTTTTTTCTTTTCCTTTTTTCTTCTATTTTAAATACATTTTGGGATTTGCTCTCCTGTTTCGGGGCCTTAGGAAAACATGGACTTCAAATCTTTTAGGTTTACTGCTGAGGACCAGAAATTACTCCAGGAAAAAGGCTGAGGGATAATTTGGGGTACATGACCATGGCAATACATGATGAACAAGATGTGTCAACCAACCATTGCCAGATTCATTAAAAACCAAGAAAGCTACAGGGACTTTCCACCACTGTGATCCATACTTTAGCAAACAACATTATGACTTCTCTTATTATTTAACTTTTAAGTAATAAGTTCCCTTCTAATAACTTAGAAAGCACCAATGTAATCAAACTTTAAAGTGTATAGACTGGTATGGACAGGTGTAGATTGATATCAGGTCACTTCATGCACGTGAAAGAACAAAGTGATGGAAGCAAAAGCACAGAGTAATTCGATGCCAATATTGAACCTCTCAAGATCTCAATCCTCATGCAATATTAATGTGCATCCAAGACGATTTCTGCCAAGATTTTCAGCTAATGAGTTAGATTGCTATCCAATTAGATACCAATGCATTGCTAATTGGAAATGTTTTACCCAAGCATTGCATTTTCTATCTGACTGTGGCAGTTGGGCATGTTCTCTGGATTTAAGATTAGCTGTGGAAGTTAAGGAATCATGGTTTTTTTTCAGCACAGATGTTCCATAATTGAAAATTAATTTTAAAATATTTTAATTAACTTTCCCATTCTGAAATGTATCAGATAACTATTATACAGATAACTTATATTAGATAACTATTCATTCAACTTTATTGCATATTAGTATATTTCAATATTAAAATATTAATTGCTATGCTAGGTAAAACTAAATATAAAAAATTTAGATGTAGTATATTCAGATAGCAATAGCTGTGCCATAGTGGAACCATAAATAGTAAAAAAAAAAAAAATAAAGAAGAATAGTAAAAGTTCAAATGGTTCAAGCTATCTTAATGCAGTAAAAATTGCTGATCATCATCAATACATAATCAGCAAGAGTTTATGTTGGTACTTTATTTACAGGTGTAAAATTCAGTCATCTGTAGTAAAATTATGGCTGTTAAGTTATTCTAATAAAATCTAATTCTTCTACACAAATGAAACAGTGGGAGCTACAGCAAAAATTTGAAAATTATTCCATTCCTCTGAGACTTTTTTCTTTCACCAAAATAAAAAAAAAAATTCATAGTTGAAAAAATCATAGGCCATTAGGACAACAAACCTTCCAAATTAGCTGATTGACCATTTTTCTCTTGATAGTGAACTCTAGTCTTTTATGTATCATTTAATCTCAAAAGACTCCTCTGCATAACCCAACTTCACCTTTAAAAAGCCCCACGGTAATTCAAACAAAGTCACCTAGAATTGGTTTTTAGCTGTTTTGACTTTGTCTGAAGTCAAAGAATGATTTTTTGGTTTTTTGTTTTTTTTTTTTTAACATGGTCTGGAGTGACACCTATTTCCTCTAAATACCTTCGTCTTGATCACAAAGTAGGAGCAGCAGGAAAATGACATTTGGAGATCAAGCTCACTTGAATTTCCACATACTAATAAAAGGTCCACTTCTTGTATCTTAGGGCTTACAAGGCTACACAGTGTTCAACAACTGTCATCTGAATAACTACTAAAATTGCTGATAAAGCTAACATATTTGTTCATAGATAAACATGGTAGAGGTGGAATTAACTAGACAAAATAGAAGTGTTGCTTCCAATCTTTAAAACATCTAATGTTAAAGTAAGAAAGATATTGGCCAAAGCAAGAAGGCTGAAATTTAATGTAAGAATTTAAAATAATTGCATTTTTTAGAGAAAGAAAAGACATTTTCATTAACTGTCTGCACACAGAACAGTGATTCACTTGAAATAATTTCCTAATGCCAGCATTCTAAGAAAAACCTTTTTCACCAAAGCTGGTGTCAAAGAGACTGGCAATATATATTCAAATTCCATTCAGATAAATCTTCAGCCAATTCACATTCATTCATCAGATACAGGCACTGGAAGAAAGAAAATACTCTTCCAGTTTTTTAGGTGTAATAGTGATGATTTATAACAGGAAATAATTAACCATCAGTGTAATTTGTGACATTGTTGATCTAAATTAGCAAAATTTAATTTTCAAATTTAAAATTGTCTTGATTTTTCAGTCTTCTAAACACTCCCAACAACACGGATCTTTATTTCCACACCTGATATATGTAAATATGCATAAATTATTATTCAGTTTTATTAGTTTTCAATCATCAAGTGACAACCACATGATGCAACATTTAAAATAATCACCTTCAAGTGTATTCATTTTTTTTTTAAGAAAGGATACTTTTTGCTTTGCAGCTGTGTTTATTTTGTCTAACAACTGTTCACAGGGAACTTTTTACCCCATTTAAAAATACTTAAATAGCATTTTTTTATGTCCATAGTGTCATCTTTGTTTGCTTGTTTATTTATTTTACCCAGGACTAGCAATCTATAGAGAACTCATCAGTCCAGATGGAAGTAGGAAAATATTTGTATTATGATTCAGTTCAATTATTTGTATTCTATTGGACTCATAAGAAATCTTTAGCAGGAAGAAAAAACAAAAGCCACAGGATCCACACTGAATCAATACTTTTTGCTAACAACAGGTCTATTACAAAATTTTCTTTCAGGATAATCTCAGTTTCTAAAACTTGATGCAATTGGTTTCTGTATTCCATACACTGAGTTAAATGCATCACACTTCATGCTTCATTTACCTGCTCTGCTCTGTAGTCTATATAATAAACACAAAGCTGCATACTAACAATTCTGTCTGAAGAAATTAGTTACCGGCATTACTTTCTTCTACAATGTCCCTCCCTCATCATAGAATTATAGAACAATTTAGGCTGGGAAAGACCTCTAAATTCATTGAGTCCAGATGTTAACCCAGCACCCCCAAGTCCACCACAACACTGTAAATTCCACATCTACACCTCTTCCAAATGCCTCCAGAAATGGCGACTCAACCACTTCCCCAAGCAGCCTGTTCCCGTGGTGTTTAACAACTCATTCAATAAGGATATTTTTCCTATTATCCCACCTAAATCTGTGATGGTGTAACCTGAGGCCATTTCCTCTTGTCTTTTCTTGTTACTTGGGAGGTGAGAGTGACCCCCACCTTGCTACAACTTCCTGTCAGGGAATTGCAGAGTGATGAGATCCATGCTGGATTAGGCCGCAGGAACCTGCTGTCAATGCTGTACAGTCTGAAGCCATGCAAATCTGTCTGAGATTGTACAGATAAAATGAGAGTTAGTGGGAATCCTTTATGCTGTAAGTAAATTCTTGATTGAAATGTGAAAATTGATTATTCATTTCTTTATTGTTTCCCTTTAGAGTTCATAATCTTTTTTAATTTTTTTTTTGTGCAAAGTAAAATTCCATCATCTCTCTTCACTGCACAGCAGTGTAGTCTAATAATATTCATTCTTCACTACATCAGAAACATATTCATATGGTAATCCACTGAATACATTTTAAACTTATAATCATGATATATTTACCTGCTCAGTGTTGGGCTAGGCACCACAACAAAGAGATCTAGCAAGGACAGCAGTAGTAATCTGATGGAGGAAAGAAGCTGCAGCATCAAATATCTGCTGCAGAGAATGCAAATTGCCTAGTCTCTCTCTAGTAGATATCATGTATTCAATCAAGACTTACAAGCCTATTAACATAAACAATATGTTTAGACAAGTTCATTTCATTTTTTTTCACAAATGGTCATAGATATGTGGCCTTAAGATCTGCAGAATGCTCAGATTTCCGAGGTATAAATATTTCAACTACATTGTTTAAACAGATTAATTGAAAAGGTTTAGTTTAAAGCTAGCATAACATTTCAACCAATCAACACAAGGATATGCAGAATATATTCCCTAGGCAGCTTTCTTTACCACTGACCCATGAATGATGTGTTGAATAGTAATTACAGATTTTTTTTCTTCAGCATGCAATCCCATTGGGTTCTCTTCCTAGATGTGACCCCCTAAAGGGTACCTACAAGAATAATTAAAATATGTATTACATCATAAAATTTATACATTGTAGACCTAACCTGAAAATCTTTATTTATGCAAACAGAGAAAGGACTTGTATTAACCTTATTTTGTTGAGGAAAAAATATAAGAAAAACACCAAACACCAAACAAAACAATCTCCCTGATATGTTAGAAAGTAAACAAGCTTGAAAGAAGATAATTAAAAGTTTGTTGATCAACCTGCTTCCAGCTCAGTGGGTTAAGGTGTTGCAAAAAAAACTCCAAACAAATGATAATTTATTTATGAATGTAAATATATATTATAGAATGAGTAAGCCTGGGAGGGACCACAGTGGGTCATGTGGTTTAACATCCCTGCACAAGTAGGGTCATGCCAGAGCACTTGGCACAGAATTGCATCCAGATGGCTCTTGAACATCTCCAGTGAGGGAGACTATGCAAGCTCTTTGGACAATCTGTTCTAGTTCATGGTCACCTGCACAGTAAAAAGTTCTTCCTCATATTCAGGTGGAACTTCCTGTGCATCAATTTCTGCCCATTGCCTCCTGTGCTATTGCTTGGCACCACCATGAAGAGCCCGGATCCATCCTCTGACGCCCTCCCTTCAGATGCCTCTATACAGTGATAGAGATCCCTTTCAGCTGTCTCTCCTTGAAGCTGAACAGGCCCAGCTCCCTCAGACTGTCCTTGTAGGAGAAATCATGGATTTCTCTTACCCAGTCCCTCCATCATCTCTGTGACCCTCCTCTGGACCCTCTCCATTATCTGCAGCTCTCTCGTACTGAGGACCAGACCTGGACCCAGCACTCCAGATGTGCTTCTCTAGGGCTGAGCAGAGGGGCAGGATCACCTCCCTTGAACTGCTGGCAAAGTTCTTCCTGACATTCCCCAGGACACCATGGCCTTAATGGCCACAGGGTAACACCAGCTCTTTGTATAATATTTATTATTATGGAAACCAAAAAGCCGTCCCAAATTCTCTTTGCGGTACCTCTCAAATATTTCAAAGGAGAATTTGTTAAGGAAAATATTTGCTAAAATATTTTCCAAAAATGGGAAAATATTCCCCTTTATTAAGGAAAATATTGACAAATAAAAGCAGAGTGGTAAATTTTCTTGTTCTACATATAATCTTTGTGCAAGATTGCAGTGTGCATGAGAAAAAAATAAATGTGAATAACCCTTTAGTCGTTTCACACTCTTCTGTTTGAGCTGCATAGTGCCTAAGAAAATCCTGGTTTCTGGAACAGACGCAAAAGAAAAAGTAGATAGAGCAAAGTGCAGATAGACAATGAGCAAGTGAAATGTGAAGCAAATCTTCTAATAGCAAGAATGGATTCATTGCAAGGTCAAAGTCTTCTTTCTTATGTAATGAGTATGTATTAAAACCCAGATTTTACCTGTGATTACCAAACAGACTGGTGAAACAAAGAGGAAACATCCACACTTCTTTATTAGCTACTCTTATATGGTAGGTGTTAGAGAATTATATTATAATGAATGAGGCATAAAAAGTGCATTTGTTATGCCTTCTTTTGATGAATATTCTGAGACTCTTACTGGAATTCATTATATAGTATGACCTAATGGCATCACAAATTGTGCAAGTCACACATATTTGTTCTCTCACCAGTTGAAAGTTGGGGATATATAAGTATCTTATTGTGTTATATTAACTATTCATCAATAACAGGTTTTTTGGATACCCGGTGAGCTTCATAATCTAGCTGGATAAAGATGACCTCTAAAGAGTTCCTGGAAATGTTTATAACTCCCAAGCTTATCCAAAAACTAATTGTTACGCTAAAGAGAGACAAAACTTGGCTCTGCTGATTTAACACCTCTTCTGTACAGAACAGCATCTAACCAAAAACCTCCTGAATTTAATAGCATGTCTGTGAACTGTGGTGAAAGCTCTGCATGGTTAGGCTGGCTTACACTGCTCTGGTCTGTGCTCTGAAGAGCCATTAGGAAATCGATCATCCACAGCAGAGACAAATGGATAAAGAAATGGGTATTACTTCATACTGTTCTGGCTTTGATCTCGAGGAAAAAGCTGTACTTACAGTAACGAATAATGTCAGGGGTTAAGAGCAAGGCATTAAATTTTTACTTGGTTCAATTTTAATCTGTATCATGTAGCACTACTGCACTCAATATCTGACTCCTTAAAATACTGGAAAGGCATTAAATTAACTCTTTCTAAAAGGAGTTTCTGGAATGCTATGATCAGTCTCTCTCTAGGCCCACCACACATCATTTTTATGAACTAGGAGAAATAATTCCTCTTGCAGACATAAAAAAATTACATAGTCAGTAACATGACACATGCTACAATTGGTTTCCCTGTTTTCATTTCTGAAGCTTTTATTTTGTTTATACATTACAGTTCTTTTTACTTTTTTCTGGCCAGTTACTAACATACAGTGAACATCCAGTAGTTAAGACTCTGTTAATTTGCTTGTTAATTCTATTAATTTGCTTATTTCAATAGAATTATAGGATTGTTGAAATGACTTTAAAAACCTATCCCATTCATTTTTCTATTCTAAGAGTGACATTGTACTATAACTTTTATGGGTTTTGTTTTGATTCTTTACAAGAACTTTCATTTGCTTCATTGAATCTGGTCTTGATTATGCATATATATATATAGAGAGAGAGAGAGAGAGATAAATATGTGTTCTTTAATATATTGTTCAGTCATGTAAAACATATGATTAATTTTATACATATATTCCCTTATTCCAAAATATTTGTTTTCTTATGGGAAGTTAACTGCTTTAGTGAACTATTCATTGCTTATACTGTTCTCATATCATTATCTGGGCTGCACCCTACAGAAACTTCACTCACATATTAATGTGGATTTTGTTAAGTTGAAGAATATCATACACATCTATGGCAATTTTGAGCTAACTTGTCTACTAAGAGCTTGGTTAAGAGTAGAAAAATGTTTAAGAAACTTTCAGAAACCTGCTGTTTTAAGGTGGCATGAGATAGAAGTCAGAATGCTTAATCAGAGTAGTGGAAAACAAATTACCTCAATAGTCATTTGTTCCCTTATTTCTATTATTTGCATGTGATAAGAGAACATTACTCACAATGATACTGACATGACATACATAATGTCGTGATACTTGGTGTATGTTCTGTAAGAAATTAACATTGGTATGTCTTAATTGTTTTAAAACTTTGGTCTTCCCGAGATAATTGTTCCTGAATGGTTGAATACCTGTGCAAAATGTTCGGTCATAGCTATTTTAGAAAAACTTTCTATTCCAGTGTAGCAGCGGCACTTTTGTCTCTTGTGGTGCAGCCATTCAATGGCCAAAGGAGAGATTCAATTGCAGTCACAGGTCACCCTCATTAGTGTGCATTACCAATACAGAAAAGAGCAGTTATTTGGAGGAAATTATTGAGAAAACTGCCATAGAATATAATTAACTCAGAATAGCTATAAGAGTTAATCTCTCTCAGTTGAAAAAGTCCCCAGAATTGCACCTATCCACAGAAAAGAAATATCTGCATTGAACTGGGATTCAGGAATACAAGCTTGGTAGCTGAAGCAGTCCCTGACTATTATAAATCCTCATGCTCAGTGCAAGATGCTGTGATGAATCATTAAGTGACTTCTCTCGTAGTTAATGCTGGATTAAGAGATTCTGCGTTTTCCACAGACCAAAGAACTCTGAAAAATAAATCTGATCAGAAATGGCTGCAGGAACAGGTTTCATCAGTAACTTTAGCAAATCTGTCTGTGACATCTTTGTGTCCTAGGCCCTTTTCTCAATATATATTAACCATTTCTTCTAACTTTCACAAGTTCTAGTAGAAGATATTAATGAATGTGATTGCTGACAGCACAAGTAATCAAATAAGTAGCATTCAGATAAAGCTATGACAAACTATGACAGAAATTATAAAGTACACATTTTATATTCTGGTTATTATACTTTGAGGTTGTTGCAATTGTTTTACTACACTAAACACAATTTCTTTGTTTCTGTTCCTATAAATTAGGGCATACCTTGGCTCCTCAACTATCACCAGGTCTTGAAATGCTAAGTGAGTGTGTCACTGGTTGAACATATTTCTGCTTGTTTTATAAAGAGTTTTTTTGTACAATGCATTAAAAATAACTTGCTCAGAAGAGAAGCTGCAAAAAATAATAGAAATATGTTCTATCTTTGTAATTCCAATGGAATAAAAATTTCTAATCATCAGAAGATTTTGACTTGCAAAATTCTCACACAAGTCGGAGCCAAGGAGTGTAGCTCTCCTTAGTACACAAGGCTACAAGAATAAAAACTGATAATCTAAAATCCTTAAACTGGATCAGTTCAGAGCTCCTTGTTGCAGGCCGAGAAGCAAAAAGGCTAAGTGAAGAGTAAAGGTTGCAGATCTATTATCAGAAGACTGAAATTACTCTAGATTTCCTAATTTTACATCATATTAGCATTTTTGCTCCTAAAGCAATGGCCATACTTGCATTACCTTTCAGTAACAAAAACTTTATATCCCTGAAAGCTTTTACCCCTATGGCAGCCTACAAAACAGAATTCATGTGGAGTTACAGATATATTTAATATGCAAAATTCTGAAACTGCTAGATTTCGTCCTAGGCTCAAGAAATTAAAAGCACTCAAAACACTCAAAAAATGGACTTCATGTCTTCCCTTTGAGAGAAGTAGTAAGTGAAAAAAGTGAAAAAATTCAAATTGCTACTTGTTGAAAATACAGAGAATAAATCCAGCTTCTATGGGCATCTAGTTCTTTGAATAGTTCCAGTTCCTAGTTACCAGTTATAAAAAGATAATTATCTATTTAAGAAATTAAACTATAGAAAGAGGAGAAATTTCACTTCCACTCTGTTTTTTCTATCTGAGGGAAATCTCTTCACCATATTTTTTTATATGAGTCAGTGATATTATTTGAACCATACTACCTTTCACAGTGGGTTTTCTTCATATTCTTCTAACCTAAATCAGAAAATATTTCTTATTTGAGACATGGAGCTTGATTGTTGTAATGAGGTGGCACGGAAATACAAGAGAAAACACTTCAGTATCAAACATGTGATTAGAAGGCAGTTTATCTGATTTGAAAGCAATGATCACCATTCCTTTTCTCTCCAGCTGAAGATCCCCATCTTTCTGGCTCCTTTCTCAGCAAGTGGTCAGGAAGAGTAGATATATTACAGCCTGGGTAGTGAAGGGGAAAGGAACAGGGATGCAGCAATCCCAATTTAAATTATTTACTTACTGGAGAAAAATACCTCTAGAACCTTAGGAGGCACTGAAATTTGTCTAAATCATATCCCTTTTCACAAAAATTGATGCACATCCTTCCCATGAGATGTAGATCAGACACCGGGGTAAATGAAGACACTTCTGGGTAAGTGTCTATTTTTCTGGATGAACCTTCGTGGGCAGACAAGCCTCTCCTTAAAATTCTACTAAACTACATAATGTAAAACCTTGGGACTCGGCAATGATGAGTACAAGGTGATGAAAAGCAATGAACAGGACTGAGACAGAGATTGTCCCCCTGTATTCAGCACTGCTTAGGCTGCACCTTGAATCCTGTGTTTGGTTTTGGGCCACACACTACAAGAAAGACTTTGAGGTGCTTGAGCATGTCCAGGAAACATGGTGAACAGTCTGGAGCACAAGTCTTGTGAGGAGTGCAAGATTTGAATGCTTGAGAGAAGTTTTTTCAACTTTGCAGACTGAGATTTCTCTTAAGCAAGTGTATTCAAAGGGTATTTCCATGGGTGTAAAATTCACTCTTGAATTTTTTTCAGTTCCACTGAGCACAATAAAAAAGTGCATCCATGGTATAGAAATATAGATTGTCACCAATTTTTTATGCACCACTACTGCCTTTGTTTTCTCTTTAAAAAGTTCAAAAGTCATCTGTAAGGTAAATATATTTTAGTGCATAACTTCAAAGTAAATCAGGAATACAGCTCACATCAATGTCCCTAAGAAAAAAAAATTAAATACAGACATGAAAGTAAGCCCTATTTTTGAGATTTATTATTTTTGAATTAATATCTCTTGTCACTTTATAAAATGAAAAATCTAAAATTTCAGCAGATCAATCCTAAACATAATTACTGTGTGCTCAGATTCCAAGAGATGGCAGACTGTACATTTGTTTGCTTTCCTGAAGGGTGAGTGACACCCTTCAGGCTGTCACTCACTCACTTCAGGATGGTAGGACATTTAATATTTTGGGATAAGATGTATAACCACAATTTCTTTTAAACCCAATACTTATTTCATGTGCATTCCAAAATACCCTGAATGCTTTTGGGAAATCAGTATTAGCCTCAGCTTTGGGCCACTTTAGTCTGTTCTGCAAGGAAGAAAAGTAGAAAGAAAGATGCTGCAATTTGAGGTTTTAGCAAGCTCTTTCCTCTTTGTGAACTCAAAGTTTCCTTGGACCCACCAGAAATCAGGCATAACCATAGGCAGCAGTAAACTAATGAAAAGCAGAAGTGACTGATGACAGCCTGTCGTGGTTTGACACTGGCCCATCACTAGGCACCCACAAGAGCTGCTCACTCACCCTCCTCAGCCACAGCTGGGCAGCAGAAGGAAAGGAAAAAAATATTGACAAAAGGTTCCTGAGTTAAGGACCGTGAGAAACACTTCAAGGGCAAAACAGGCTCAATTTAAGGTTGTAAAGTGAAGTTTATGACTAACAGAATCAGAGGAGGATAATGAGAACTAAAATAAGCCCTTAAAACACCTTGTCCCCTCAGCCCCTCCCTCCTTCCCGCTGACAGTGCAGGGAGACAGGGCGACGGGGTTTGGTCAATTCATCACCGAGATTTTCATCTGCTGTTCTGGGAGAGGAGTCCTTCCCCTGTGAGGCTGTAGGATCCCTCCCACGGGAGACAATTATCCGGGAACTTCTACAGCATGGGTCCACTCCCACCACAGCTGCTGCAAGGTGAGTCTCTCCCACAGGCAGACAATCCTCCCAAAGCTGCTGTGCTGTGGGTCACTCTTCCATGGGGTGCAGTCCTCCAAGGACAGGCTGCTCTAGCCCGGGAACAAGGGCTCTCTCCCTCCGCTGGGTCTCTGGATCTCTGCAGTCCCCATGGATCCCCATGGGCTGAGGGTGGATCTCTACATCCCCCGTGGATCCCCATGGGCTGTGGGTGGATCTCTGCATCCCCCGTGGATCCCACAGGCTGCAGGGGCACAGCTGCTTCACCATGGTCTGCACCACAGCCTGCAGAGGAGTCTCAGCTCCAGTGCCTGGGGCACCTCCTGCTCCTCCTTCTCCACTGCCTCTGGTGTCACTATGTTGCTTTCCTTCAATGTTCTCACCTCCTCTTCTTCTCTGACTAGGAGAAAAACCTGACTTTGTTGTGATTTCCTTCTTAGAAATGTCATCACAGAGCTGTTGCCAGCCTCTCTCATGGGCCCAGCCTCGGCCAGCAGCATGTCCATCTTCAGAGCCATCTGATTGGCAGTGCTGGACATGGGGGAATCTTCCAGCAGCTTCCCAGAGGAGCCACCTCTGTGGCCCCCCTGCTACCAAAAACCAGGTCATGCAAAACCAATACACATGGATCTTAAAATATAAAGATTTTATAATTTACCATTTAACAAACAGTACATATAATTTTATTCTCAGAATATTATTATTTATCAAAATCTGAAATCATATAATTTAGAATGCCATTTGATCTTTTTTCCTTAAATTCAACAACATACGCTATCTTACTTGCATATGTTTTCCATCTGTTTGGAAAAATTTTAGTGGTTATTTTTTGGATCTTAGTTTTTTTGGATCTTACTTAAGAACATTCTAAAATAATACTAATGTATTTCTCACCAAACCCTTCTGTTGTGTTCATGTGAGTTATCAAAAAAAATCTGTTATCAAACTCTTCAGAACCCCAGAATTATTTTTAAATCTGAGCTCTTTTATTATTTGATTTTTTAAACTCAGTTTTTAGTTCATGAAGAGCATAAAGACCTTCTTCATAAGGAAAGAAATACCTAGATATAAATAGGCTATTATCCATCTTGTTGTATAAGGCATAATCTTGCAAAGAGATTTAAACCAATCTCTTTGCTGATGGCCAGAGCTACATCTCCTGTGTCTGAGTAAGCATCTCAACCAGCATATTCCTAAATAAAGGTTAATCACAGCAAGGACACCTCAATGTCTCATGTGAAAGGTCTGATTTTGCTAGCACCTCTTTTCCTTTCCTAGGCAGGTCTCCAAAATCAAGCTCTTCCATGATTTTATGCTATATTATCCTTTTAGACCTGAGACAGAGTTCAGACTCAGCTAAGCATCAATCACTTGGTCCTGCATGATGGTTTTCAGTGATAGCTTTAAGTATATGCAAAATCACGACTCTGAAGACTCTGAATTATTTTTAACTTCAAAACAGACACATAAATTGCTTAACAGATAAGCAGAGGTTTTCAACATTATAACGCTGGGTTTGGGCATCATTTATCTAAGTCTTTG
Source organism: Zonotrichia leucophrys gambelii (assembly GCF_028769735.1). Lineage (NCBI taxonomy): Eukaryota > Metazoa > Chordata > Aves > Passeriformes > Passerellidae > Zonotrichia > Zonotrichia leucophrys. The sequence continues at coordinate 139,602,327 of NC_088171.1, forward strand.
GCATTTGGGTACTAAAATATTTTAATGGACAAAAATATGTGGGGCAAAAATATGGCAAGAAGCTGGCCCTTGTAATGAAGATTCACTGTTATTGAAGCATGGGATTGAGGAGAAATACACTATTTTTCATTAGCCATAACACCATCACTGGGGACCTCTAAGACATTTTTTAGTACTGTAAGCAAGAAATTGTATACCAACTCAGGAATGCAGAATTGGTGCCAGGAAGTCTTACCCTGCTTCTCAGCAGTAGACTTGCTGAAAAAGCTCAGCAAATAACTTGCTTCACTTTACAAGAAAACAAGAGTCCTTTCAATGATAGGAAGTATTTTCATGCCAGGGAGCAGAATTACTACCACAGACTTAGTAGTCAATATTCAAATATTAAAAAACTTCATAAAGATTAATTCCATTAATAAAAATAAATGATCCAATTAAAAATCCACAAACATTTTCTACACCTTTTGTCCAAGACTGCTTTCTTACCAAAACCATCAAAATTTTTATTCAGCTGCTACAGTGTAATAGACCATATATCAGCTGCAGCCCATTTCTTCCCATGTGATTTACATTAACTGTAATTCACAGATAATGTAAATATTGAAGCTGGTTACTAAGGAAATTGTCACATGTTATATCATAGTAGGTCTTACCTTTTATGACACTTATAAATATTAAAATGTTCTTAAAATTAGATCATAATATTTTCCACCATTCCTGTTATGAAGCACTCCAAAATGGGCTAAATATTAGCTCTGCAAAATGTTTTATTAAATTTCTCAATGTGCTCAAATCACTATTTATGCTGAATAAAAAGATCAGAGGTCACTTGGGCAAAAAAGTCTGTATATCACTTCTTTTTAACAAAATTAATGACTAGGGTGGTAGACCTGCTCATCTGTTTAAGTCATGCTAAATTCCAGTTGTCATCATAATGACAAAATCTTTTTCTTGCAAATAGCAGTGACTTTTAAAAATCTGTCCATTGGCATTTTATTGTAAACTCAAAACCGAGAGCAAAATAGAACTTGATTGCAAATACATATTTCCCTTAAATTTAGTTTTTCATAAGGTATTCAAAGTGGCATTTTTAAAAGTAATGTCAAGGTTTGAAACTCAAAAAGGTCACAGTGTCTGCTTTGGTGTTGCATTCACAGAATAGCTCTTTAGAATGAATCAGCACCTGTACTAAAATGCAGATTTTTTATTTATTTTTTTTCTTTGTAAACACATAACTGACTGGTATCTCTGTTATTCAGCAAGTTCTTAATTAATTTGCAAGAAGGCACCATACCAGTCCAGGAGATGAGTAGCAGCCCTGGCAGGAAAAACAGTATGCAAGAGTATGTGTAAAGGCACGATTCCCAGCTTGAAATGCTTCTTTACTCATGATTAAGAGGTTGTGTAATCACTAGCCTAGCTCTAAGCCCAATTAGCTTTGAAAAAAAACATCCACTGTGCAGCCACATATGGTGAGCTTATGACCTTGGTGAATTAAATGGATTCGTGTGTGGTTTCATTCTATGAGCTAAACCTCAGCTTTATCATACTGCATTCAGCTGAAAGCAAGGATGCAGTTCCAGAATAAATCAATAAAAGGTCATTTGTTAGACTAGAGCTTACTCTGAGCAGGAAGCCATGTGAAAGACTTATGCAAAGTAAATTTATTCATGTATCCCTTCAAATAAGCACAGGCAACTTAGAGACCCTAATCTTCTGGCCATGTATGCAACACTTCCAAATAAAAATTTTGGCTTAAAATAACTGAACTGTAATGAATAGTTCATTTTTCCATTCCAAAATCCTATTCTAGTACAGAAACCTCAATCTTCTCAGAACGTCAGTTAAGCTCATGGGGCTTTGAAGGAACTTGCTGATATACTCACAAACACTGTAGGGTTTGTTGAGACTGATGACCTCCTTTTTTTTTTTTCTCTTTTTCCCCCTATTTTGTAGTATTCTGTTTGAGAACTCTGGCACACTGCTGAATAAGCTTAGGCTAGCTGAGCTGCTGCATGTATCTAAGGGTTGGCTCTGAACGAAATGAGGTGGAATGTACTGACTTGCATATGAATCATTAGTATACAAGTAGCTACATTTTCTTGCAAATTTGTGTGACAGCTAACATGCACACGGTTAACTGGTTATAGTTTTGCTAATGCTTATTAGTGTCTATGCCAGATACCTAAGTCCTTATTGATTGCATCTTTGTCATAAGGGTTGATAATTTCATCTGAGAAAAATGACAATGACTGGTATCTTGGAGGATGGGTAAATTTATCCCTGCATATCTTTCTTGTTCTACGTGAGGAGCTTTCAGCCAGAAATTGCAGATTGTCTGTGACCTGCTGTGCCTGCTTTTTAAATACTCCTCAGGAATAGCCCAGGAGCCAGGGGAGAAACACAGCAAATCTGGTAGCAGCAACAGATTTTATCCATGGATAATATCTTTCATGGGCCCTACTTATATCTGGGTATCTCTGCACTCAGGCAAATGATACTCAGCTGCCTCAAGGGCAGGAAAAGGGGTGTGCTGGTTTGCAGTCACCTTATGATGGTACAAGATATTAAAAGAACTAACCCATCTCAAACAGGAGGATATCATCATGGAAGTACTAAATGTGGAAATGAATTTATTCTCCAAAAAATATGCCTGTTTTAACAGAGTTACAGTTAAAATAATCAAGATATAGAGAGAAAAGATGCATAATTAATGCTGACAATACAGGACAAATGACAAAACCACTACCAATGATCTGTATCATTACTACTTGTCAGCTCAAGCTGCAAAGTTAGTTTCTTTTTTACAGGCTAGACTGTACTAGAAGTAATAGTCATGGGACTTTATTGGTTACCTTATTCTGCAAGTGATTTAAGTTAGAAGGTAATTTTGACCAGAATGAGTGGAAGTCACTTTAACTGTTTTGGTGGCAAACGATGGCCAGGAAATCATCATCAGCATCCTTGTTAAAGCAGTAGATAGAAACTGTGCAAAGAGAGAATAGTAGATACATGTAAACAGTGAAGTTCTAGAGAGCATTGAAAAGATGCATAAGGAACAGTTTCACTTAAAGGTCTCAGAAGTCTGATGAATAAGAGCAAAGATAAAGCTCTTAATTGAACCCAAATTCCAGCAATGACAATGCACTTCTCAAGACCTTATAGGACATTACTCCAGGCCCTGAGGAAAAGCCTACTCAACAGCCATAGAAAAGATTAAAATAGCCTGCAGAAGGAGATATAGACATTAAGTTAATGAGATTATGAAAATGCTATACCACTGAAACTGGTTATCAGAAAAAATCTCCAAGTATTCTGACATAATTTCAGCTGTAAATTCAAAAGATACGTGTTGTTTTCTAAAGTACTATCTACTAGAAGTCATTTTAAATGTCCTCGAAGGGCTGGATTTCATTTTTTGCTCAGGCAGAACTGAGAAAACCTTCATTCAGGTCCTTAGAGTTTTATGACCTACCTGTATCTGCTGGAATGTTTTTGAAGCTGTTTTCAATTATTTTGATGAATTAGCTTTTATAAGTTTTCTTCTGAAAAAAAGTGTCATTTCATCATGTTTTTTAGCTGTTTTGAACTTAAGGGTGTTCTATTTCTGTCATTTTAGTAGTTATAGACACTTTAAAATTTATTAACATCTGGTGCCAATTCTTTGTTCAGAAATTATATATGACAATTGAAAGTCCCTAAGCATCCCACAGAAGCTGAAGTGTAGGAGATTGATTTTCGAATATGCAAAACAATAGTTATTAAAACTGTCAGAAGACAGATGGGGATATATTACTTAGATGCCAATAAGACCTCAGCTTCTTCCCTGCTATGTGTTTCCCCAACTCACAGAGTATTAACAGCTTACTCAGCTGTCTCCTCCTCTCACCATAGCAGGTAGAGCTCATTCAGACTAGGGCCACTAGAGAGTGTGACTGCAGCCCCACCACATGAAGATTTTTCTCACAGTGTCTGTCTGCAGAGTTGTTCAGACTCTCAAGTCATGTCAGTTTTTGCCTGTACAACTGTTTCATTGAGAGTATAGATATTTGGCAGAAAATAAATTCGCTTGTGTTCTGGCTGGTCCTCAGAGAGCAGAGGGGCTAGATGCGTCTGGACCTAATTTCTGTTTGGAATCAATTTGGCCCTGTAAGCATGGTCAGGTTCTGTCACAGACATTTTTTCATAAAAATCCTTTCTTTCGGATTTTTCTCCCTTCTGAGAAGCTGTGGCCTCAGCAACAAAATGTAAACAATGGTTATCTGCTGCTGTGGAATGCAGCAGGTGGATCTGTGATTGGTCTCCTGTGGATGTTTGGATTTACTGACCACTCACGGCAGAGCTGTTCTTACTTTCTGCCCGAACACAGACCTTTGTTATTCATTCCTTTTCTATTCTTAGCTTATCTAGCCTTCTGAGAACTTTTTCCTTCTGTTCTTTTTAGTATAGTAATAATGTAGTATATATATCATAAAATAATAAATCAAGCCTTCTGATCATGAGATCAACATTCTCATCTCTCTCTTCACCCTGAAAACCCTTGTTATCACTGACACCACGTTCAGTAGGTACTTTCACGATCACAGACTCCTGATAGTTGCACCGTGCAATTTTTTGAATCAACAGTTTATAGATTCTTGTTAGATTGCCATATGAGTAACTAGACCTACAAAATATAAGTGCATGGTGCTATGTGGAAGGGTATACTCTGACACAGTCAGAGGTGCAAACTTTACAAAAGAGTAAAGTCTCATCCCACTGCTCAGGGGAAGAGAGAGGAGCAAGCCCATCAACTTTGTCTGCAAGGTGATTGCATTCGCTTCCAGTGCCACAAAGGATTTCAAACACCAGATTTATACTTTTAGAAGAAGTGGAGATGAGACTGTTGTCAAATTTCCTGGTTTTGCCATCATAAATGGTTGTAAGGACAGATAGTGAAGAATGTGGACAGTTACAAAGAGAGATTACAAAGGTTGTGGATCTAGCACAAAGAATGGAACAGGAAGGTGTTGGTATCACTCACTCTTTCACCTGGCTAATTGTTTGCAGTGATTTGTCATCTGGCCTTCAGCCTGAAAACCTGCCATTCCCTCAGGGTGCCATCGTGCCCATGGTACTCCCTTCACCACATCTCTCATGGCATATCTCATGGCCTTAGCCCTCATTCCCACAACATTGCTCCAGCTTATTTCAGAAGGAAATTCTGAGAATTTCCTTCTCAGAAACTGGTTTAATTCTGAAGAAAAATATAATTATCTTTCTCTCACTCTTTTTTTTTTCTTTCAGTGCATACATAGGTTTATTTATACACATGCATGTGTGTATGAACATTTTGTCAACAAAAGCAATTTTGCTTTCAATATATTTTAGTATATTAAAAAAGACAGCTACCAAATATTTAATTTTTTAAAAAATTTCTCTTTTTTTCAAGGTAAAGGGGTTTTTATATCAATCAGAACAATTTCTTGACATGTATGGAAGCCATATACTGCACTTACCAAACAGTTTTCCTAAAATTTTTACAGATTTCAAATATTACAAATGGTAGTTTGTTGGTCAGCCACCTTCGTAGTACCCATTAAGAATACTATTAAGAATAGTAAATGATGGAATAATTAAAATACTTCTCAATCAAAGCAAGACTCCTGGTAAAATAGCTGTTAGAGCTGTCTATTTCAATGGCTGCAATTGTTTGACAGAAAACATGTCTTAAATTAAATGGACTTCTAGACATCAAATATAGTTTACTCTAATGTATTCTGCCTACGTTATACAGAAATTTATCTTTCAGGATTCATGTCACACGCTGTATTTGTGGGCAACAAGCAAACTGGTGCTCAAATTAGCAGGTTGGGATATTGCAGTCCTCATTCAGTCCTTTCCTCATTGTGCATCTTTACATGAATGATAAATGGGGATTTCAATTTTTTTTTTTTTTTTACATCAGTGCCATTTTAGCTAGGGAAAAAATCCAAAAAATGGTTTTTCCATAACAATGAAGCAAAACATCCGTTTAACTCATTCTTTTCATCTGTTTGTGCACTGTCTGAGTGTTCTACCAATAATGCAATTCTGTAGAGTGTTTAGAAAATAGCTCCTTAGTTGAGAGAAATATTTTACAAAATTATATCCAAAGCACAGATCAATTAATTTTTATTTGGACTTTTGTGTTGAATTCTTCTGGGTTTCTGTAGCTATAAAAATCAGTAAGCTATGCATCCCACCCTTTAGCATTTTTACTTGTGGATAACTGTTTGTTGATAACATTGTAAATTCAGTTTTGTCCTTCCCTACACTGCTTTAAAAGTTTTGAACAACACCCTGTTAGTTAACCTTCCTCCAAAGGTTGTGCTCTAGCAGCATAAATTCTTGCAGGTCTTTACAAACATTGTGAAGATACAAAGAACAGAGAACAATTCCTCCCAACATTTGCAGGAATGCTGATGTGATAAATGGCTGTCAAAACTTAACGGCTCTTACAAAATCTATCTTCATGTGTGTGCTGGATTTTGAATGAAAAATTCATTTTGGCATTATTTATAACCATTGTTATTTGTTTCCAAAAATACTTCTCAGCTATTTTTTTGTAAGAATGCTGTCTGAAAGTTCTACAAACTTTTGAAAATGTATTTATTCAGAGATCCTTTATACTATACCAGAAGATATAATGTAAACATCTTAAAGTTACTTTGATTTCTTTCTTATTTATAAATTACATGGTGATGAGAGCAGGGAGAGGAAATAATTCTCTATAATATACTTTGCCTGCTGGTAAATAAGTAGCCCAATAATTCCAAGATAATTTTTGTGACCCAAAGCTACATCAATAATGCACACACTTAAAAAAGGTGACGGTTTACCATATTACTTTGTGACATGAGAATATGAACCCTCTTTAAACAAAGTGTAACCATCTATAGACTGGAATAGATTAGCATAAAATTTTTGTTGTCAGTTATGAATAATGAATATGCTTTTGAATTAATCCTTTTTATAAAAAAGTTAATAAGGGATAATAAAATAATTCTTCATTACATTCCTTTTTCCTAATATTTCATAGTGTTAACCACTCTTTGCACAGATGTTTCCTCCTAAGTATTTCTTCTTATGATGAAAGCATAAGTATAAAGGCCATATGGAGAATTAGAAAATAATGATCTAATTAGTTTCCAGTGCATTTTTTTCAAATTTTTCAAATTCTTTATACTGTAATATTATAATAAAAGTACTTAATTTGAGTCACGAGGGTAGTTCCTCAAGGGCAGGAAGGCTTGACAGGGAGAACTGGACAGAATCAGTGGGCTGAGGAGAATTGCAGGAGGTTCAGCAAGGCCCAATGCTGAGTCCTGCACTTGGGTTACAGCAAGCCCATGAAGCACTGTGGGCTGGGGAGAGTGGCTTGAGAGCTGTTTGCAGAAGGACTTGGGGATGCTGTTTGACAGCTGGCTCAGTAAGAGCCAGCAGTGTGCCCAGCTGGCCAAGAAGCCCAATGGCATCTTGGCCTCTGTCAGGAACAGTGCAGCCAGCAGGACCAGGGAAGTGATCACCCTCTGTACTCGGGACTGGTGGGGACACACCTGGACACACCAGTGCATCTGCCAGTGCTGCATTCAGCTCTGGGGCCCTCAATCTAAAAAAGACATGGAGACACTGGGGCCTATTCAGCAAAGGGGAAAAAGGCTCCTGGATGATCTAGGAGACACATCTTATGAGGAATGACTGCAGGAAATGGGTTTGATTAGTCTCAAGAAGAGGATGCTCAGGAGAAAGCTCATCACTCTTCAAGTACCAGAGAAGAGTTTGTAGTGATGTGGGGGCCAGTATATTCTGCTGTTCCTGCAGTGAGAGGACCATAGGAAATAGCCTTAAAATGAGATAGGGGAGATTCAGATTAGATATCAGAAAAAAGTTTTCATTGTTAGGGTGGTCAGGAACTGGAACATGTTTGCCAGAGAGGTAGTGGAGTCGCCATTCCTGGAAGTGTTTGATCCGTCTGGTTTTGTCTCTGGGTGTTGTGGTTTAGTAGTTTAGGGATTACAGTGCTAGTGCTGGATTGATGTTTGGGCTTTATTATCTTAAGGGTCACTTTCAACCTTGATGATTTGATGATCCTATTTGATGATGTTTTTTTCAAATCCACTCAATGTTTGAAGACTTTTTTTCCTTGTTGAAAACCAAAAGAAGTATTTATCATCTAAATTATTCAGACATTTATTCATTACATTGATTCAATTGAAGGCATATATTTCATTTAATGATGAACTGCCAGATCATATTATTCCACAAAAACAATGATCTGTCTGAATTGGACTGACCGGTAAAAATCCATAAACTAACAATAGAGCAAAAACCATTGTGGGTTTGTTTTCTTGTTTGTTTTAAATATAGCTTTCACATTGATTAGGCTGACAGCAGTACATATGACTTAATGAATAAATCCTTACAGAAATAATAATGTCTATCAGTGCATCAAAAATTAGTGGTTGGACCTAAGAATGGATTAAGTATGTACAGCTTTTGAAGGAAAGTGTTTTGAAACATAATGGCATAGATACAATATAGCTGAGGGGGGAGGTAGATGTTATCAAACTGAAAAGGTACAAGTAAAAGCAATTTTTGTTCACTCTTCGCAGTGAAAGTAAGTGTAATTACAAGACAGCAGTACTGGGAAACAAATAACTGATTTGATATCTGAGAACTTGAATGTAAAAACCATTAATCTTTGAAAGTATACTTGACACTTATTCCTGTACAGCTGAAGAAGAACTATGCATTTTACTTCTGGCGTAGGATCTTTTAATGTGACATCCAGACAATTTTATTTTATTTATAACTTCTGTGGAGAAGCTTCTGAGAAAAAGGTCTGCATGTTTGAGTGTTCTATTTTTCAAACACCTCAACAATATAAACAATAAAATGGAGAAGGCATTAGTGTTCAAATACTGAAAAGCAAACAGCATTATCTTGGGGGAAAAGCGAATGCTTCATTTCAGAAAACAGACATCAAATTTTCTCAGCATTACTTTCTGGAATGGATGTAACACTCTCTCAAAGGCATAGTAAATCTCAAGGAAAACTTTCCATTTCTGTGTCTCTTGTTCAGCCTATAGGTAAACACACTGACATTCATGATAAAAGTTTCTTCACCAACACAGGGTTACAGGGTCACTCATTCTAAATCCTTACCACCATCTCTCTCTGCTAAGTAATAAATAAGGAAAACAAAAAAGCAAGAAAGAAAATAAAGAATGTCTTATAATTTGCATAACACTTTCCAAATGCCTGACAATGAAGTGCTGAAGAATATGTTTCTTTACTAAATCAGCAGGCAAAAAGAACTGAAACTATTGTGATAATATTGCAGATATTATGAAAAAAAACCTCCTGTTACTAGTCTGCTGTGAAAGAGCATATTCAGAGCTACATAAGCTCCCCATCCAGGAGAGACTGCCTTCAGCATCTAGTAGAATGACTTTTGAAATAATAAATAGCAGCAACAAAATTGTATTTTTAGACTTTATCATAAATACTAATAATGTATAAATATTAATAATTCTAATCCCACTGCTAAGAATGTGTCTTTTTTCGTTACTGCACTTGGCTACCCACAGCAGGCTGTTATAACTTGTTATAACCTAAGCAGGAAGCTCAACTATTGTATCTCTTCCATGTTTAGCTATGGATGTGTAATTGTCAAGTCAGAAATCAGTTTAATTCCTCATTCAAATTTACATTAGCTATGTAAGCCATATGTCATAGGCTCATTTTCCAGCTCAGTGGTAATAAAGTCTGCTTTCTTCCATAGGAACAGAACATGACTCTTTTAAGATTCCAGTTGGTCTTACCTGAACTTCATAAAAAAGCAAAGAAATGTATGCATTCTAAAATAAAATTTTAGATGTTTCAAGATATGCTTCCAACCATTAGACCACAGGTGGCCAGTCTCTCTGATATGATGAGCTGTATATTTTTTATACGTCCAGAAGGTGCCAGGCATTTGTCACATACTGGACACTCAAAGATGTCAACCTATGCTACCTATGAGTCTTATTACTCCCTGTATTCAAGGTTGTGAGCTACCCAGTAGCATGCCATGGCATCCTTGCTGTTCAACATCTTCAAGGTACAAGATCCACACTTACACTAACAGGTAATAATTTGGTACCTCTCTTCAAAATAAAATTAGTAATCTTTGTTCTGAATATATGATCCTAAGTTTTGCCATTTAAGTCTATTAAACTGGGAACATCATCTCCCTGTATAGAGGGATATGATTCCCCTGTATAGAGGAACACAATCATGATATTATTAATTGTCCCAGCTGTCACATGAAAGTGGTGGCTGGGGTAATGAACCCTTTCTGAACCCTTTATGTTTGCTCAGTCTGCTAATGCCCCAGGAGAGCCAAAACCCTTGTGACCAACTCACCTGTCAGCATCCTGATGTGGGGACTCTGATAATCCACTGTATCTGGGGGCAGTTGATTGACTTGTTCAGGCATAAGTGCTGATAGTGCATCAGAGACTAATCTTTTATTACAATTTTGAAAGAGGGACTCCTTAGTGGATCTTCCACTTCTGTTGAGTATGTTATTGACTGCTAGGACCCTTGCAGGACTTAGGCAAAACAGTTTACAGAACAACCCACTTAATTAATAGACACTGTGATAAAAGAGTTGTGCCAGGTTAAGGTTCAAAAATTGACCTTGATAGTAACTGATTGCAAAAATGTATTTAAAGCAATATACAGACAGGCTCTAATCACCAATGAAAGTTAGCTAGAGATAATAATAGAACATACATAGAGTAAGCTTCTTACCTCATACGCATCCCTACAAGGGAAAAGAGAGGCTCAATCTGACCCCAGAAGCTAGAATGGAGTCTTTAAATATTCCCCATCCTTACCTTACTTTTATACCATTTCTTTATGCTTAGGTGTAGTCACTTTAGCTTGAGTGACCTGTGTTACTGATAGGTGGAAAATTCTCTCACTTCTCTGTTAAAGATATAGTTAATAAAATATAGAACACACACCCAGTGAGGAGTGGTTGTACCTTGGAGGTGGGTAGTGTTGGGATAGAGGCATCAATTAATATTAAAATTGGATTATAATGAAGCAATTTCATTTGTAGAAAAATATTTTGCTACAGTTGCTGATTCAGCAGGACATCTTCTCCTATCTGCCTTAGCTGGCAGGTGCTGTGCAGTTTATCGGCCACACGATGCCATTGAGTTCCCATCCCTGCAAGGATTTCAACAGAGCATGATTGCAATTTCTTCTCTGTGCTCCACCTTCTGTTCCATCCTTCTTAGGATGTGCTTAAGGGTGCAAGTTGTGTTGCATGGGGAATCATTTTGGAATTTCATGCATGCCAAATGCATTCCATCCAGAAAATAACAACTGCAGTTCACCTTTCCATCCTATTATTGGTAACATTATATTCACATTATGTTAGATGTGAAGTTATATTCACATTATGTTAGAATGTGAATATAACTTCACAGATTTCTCTAATTTTATCCTCAGTCATCTTCCCATGGCAGTTTTCTGTTTTGCAGATTGCACTTGTAGAGAATTTGTACTCTGCATTTTTTAAAAACTAAGTAACAAAATGTGTTTAGAATTCCTCATTGCAAGGAGACAGTTTAAAAAGCTCTAAAATTTTATTTTAGTTTATGGGTCATTTATTGTCAAAAAGTTTAGTACTTCAAAGCATTTTTCTATACTTCTGTAATAGAGACATATTTTACTATATCATCACAAAATCATTATTCAGTTTTACATGTCCTTTATTTAAATTCTACATTCTGAAAGAATAGCATGTTAAGAAACCACCTATTTTTGAGAGATGCAGTGGGACCAATTTAATAAGTGATGGAAGAAACACAGTCAGGAAAAAAAGAAAGATGTTTCAGCTTGGAAAAGTACAAGGTAATACATCTGGGGAGAAATAATACAAAATCAGATTCTGTAAAGAAGTACTGTGGATAATAAGAATGCTCAGAAAGACATGAGGACAGCATTATACAGCAAATCTTCTAAACTTTTTGCATTGAATTAACATAATCAATAAAACAAATCTTTTTCACATATCTGCTAAATTCAGGAAATGTTTTTTGAGTTTTAATATAGTCTAGTGAGAGCATACTTTCCCAAAGTAGTCCTCAGAGGATCATTTCTGTGATGCAGAGAGCACTGACATAGACATTGACATTGCTCTCTTAACTTCACAGGTTTCTCACATACAACAAGCAAACAAACAATGTCTGGAATCACAATTCCACCAAAGCAGCAACTGTTGAGTAGATAGTTTTATAATATCTGTCACTGGCTGCCTGGATAAGAATATCACAACTAGGATATGGCACTCAAGCAGAGCTGAAAGTGTGGAATAAGCCAACACTTAGAGTGAATGGAATAGGCTGTCCAAAAGTTTACACCCCCAAGACAGCTGCTTGTAAAATGACAAACTCTTAGAAGAGGAATAGCTTTTACCTGTATTTCTCATATGATGTTCAGTATTTTTCCACATGTTCTTAATCTTTCTGCAGTAAGCTAGCATAAGAGCACCTCTGAGTCTTCCTCAGAATCTTACATTCGATAAATCAATATTTTCTAAAAAAGAAAATTTTTGTGTAAATTCCTGCTTTTAAGCTGTTTATATACACAGTACTATTATGCAGGAAATACATATGCCCTGAGAAAATTCTGAGATCTGAATAAAGCTTTTACTATATTTGGCATGGACATCTATCCTACTATTTAGTGCTGACTAGAGGACCATTTTAGCCACCTTCTCCACTTTCCTTGGTAAATCTCCTCTGACATCTGCATCACTTTCCTAGATGAATGTGATTATGGAAGCCATTTAACTTACGCAATATTTTGGGACTGAAATGTTAAGTCTGATTTTAGACATGGAAAACACATGTAATTATTTTTATTGGTTATATTTTGAAATTAAATTAATATTAGTTTTCTTATACAGTCTCAGTATCCCTTTACCACGGATAGTCTGTGAGGATATTTTGCTGAAATTGACAAATGTTAATGTACATAAACATCAACAGTTTTCACTTAGTTATCTCATCAGTATTGTGAGAATTCAAAACACTTTAATCTGAATGAACATTAAATTTTAGCCCGAATCAATTTACTATTATTGCAATTGGCTATATATTAATCATTTGGACATCCCCTTGAGGAAGGCAGAAGTGGTACATGGGCAAATAGAGAAAACTTCAAAATGAGTGTCACAGCATCACGATACCACAGGAGCATGACACAGGGAATATACAATGAATGCCAGATCTCATACCTGAACTCATATCTTTCTGTAACACATAAAAATTTACAGTAATGTGGATAAAAATAGACCTTACTAAATATGGTAATTAAATACATATATTTTTATATGACAATATTTTTATTTAATTCTCAATGCATGCATATAGGTTTGGACTGAAACTAAATTTTAATTGCTTAAAGACAGGCCTGAATATATTGAAAGAAAAATAACCCTATTACCAAACAAAAAGAACTGTACTGCAAATATAGATTGTATGAAAAAGAGGATGAAGACACAAAACTCCTAAAGGAGAAATCAATACTATTGGTACTATAATAAATGGAATGGCAACATGATTCCATTAACAGACAAATTTCCAACAACTTACTACCTAGGAAGTTTAGTAATATCAATATTCTCCAAATTTGATTTTTCAAACAGCATTTTCTTGTGATGAATGAGGCAGGTTTTGCTGAGTCCAAGAAAGTTTTATATTTAATAAAAGAAGAAGAAATATGAAAAGAGGCATAATAAAATAATAGAGAAGTTAAATTACCTGGAGACACTGAGATATATGCATCATAACATTGCCTTCTAGATACAGGAAATGTCAAAAGAAACAGAAAGACTCTATAAGGAGTAATTCTTTCAAAGTTATCAGCACTGAAACTATATTTTCAGTGGATAAAAATGAGTCTGAAGCAGACCAGAATAAAATAATCAAAATTATTTTAATTATTAAGAAGATACTAATCTCAAAAATGAGAGAGATGAGTATAGAAGAAAGAAAAAGAAGAAAAAAATTATTTCTGGACAATTGGACCCAATTCGCTGGCCATTTTTCTGCAGCAAAATTTTCATTGATTCCAGCAATTGTTTTGATATAATGAGAATTGCAGCCCACCCTAATATCCAAGATAGTGACATAAGAAATAAGGAGAACTGCAGCTCCAAGCTCACAGAGTACAAGAAGGGAGATCTGAAGCATATGCAATCCTTTCCACTTTCAAATTGCTTTATCACTCCTTTGCTGGGACAGTTTTCTTGCTCTTTTCTAATCTGCTGTCTTCAGATGTAATTAGAATCGACTTTTGTTTAATTAAAAACACGTAAAAAGATACACAGAAATGTAATTCAATATATTCAGTCTACAGCTTGTTTAAGTCATTCTCAATTCAAATAGTTTGATACGATATTGAATTTTAACCTTTACTTCTACAGTAGATATTGTGATTTATTTTCATTTTATGTTTCATTTCTTTTCATTCTTTGCTGTATTCTTCTGAATTTGAAACATAAAAACCAGTTTATCAGTCTAACTGAATATTTTATCACCATACATTTCTGTCAAAGCAAATGTTTTTCAAGGTTTAGTGATTCCAAGTTTACTAACGCTCATCAGTCATTTAAACCTCAATTGAAACTTTACTTGGAAAAAAGTATGATCATAACTCAACATTTGAAAGATGTTTTGATAGGCTGCATAAAGAAACAAAACAGTTTAAACAGACAGACTGCATACGACCCCTGTAACAATTAACCCCTGTTAATTTTTTCCATTATCTCAGACTTCTCTTGAATATGCATTGTCATAGAAGACTGTGACTCTGTGAAAACTTTACCAAAAGCCCCCTTCACACCAATTGTTCAAAAGGCATCTTTACTGTTCATGTCATCTGGAAGAGAAGTCAGATGTCCACCACATTGACAGTATCATTACCCAGTTAACTGTGACTCAAAAGTGTAATTGGGAGAGATCTATTAAGCTCAGAAAAAACACAGTATATCTCTACTTTTCCAGCAATTACAAAAGGCCTTCCAAGCATAGATGTCTCTCTTTAGATAGCATTTCATGTTTGTTTTCCCTGAAAGTTAACTCTAAACAAAACTAACAGAGCAATGGCATCCTGGTAGAGTAATTGAATGAAAAATCTCATGTTCTCTGATAATGATAGCTGGCTGGGAGCCATGCTAGAGCACTGCTATCTTTTAAGTCTTCTTTTTCCAAGATCAATATTGCTGTTTTTCAACGCTCAATTATCAGAGAAGGAAAAAACTTGTTCCAATTCAGCAGCAGAGTTCCCCTCTTAGTCACTCTTCTCAAGGCCAAACAGGCCCAGCTCCCTCAGCCTTTCCTTACAGGAGGAATGCTCCAGTCCCTTAATGATCTTTGCCACCCTCTGCTGGACCTGCTAGAGGAGTTCCATGTCTCTTGTGCTAAGGAGAGCAGATCCAGACTCAGAATTCCAGACGCAGCCTCACTGTTGTTGGTCCTACTGGAAGTGCTCACAGGAGGTGTCAGTTGCAGTGGAATATGGTCATGACAGATGTCACCTGAAGCCTTCAATTCAGTGACATGGTGGGTGCCAAGACTCATTTCTCTCTACTGATTAGCATTGTCCTCTATGGCAAATTAGAAGTTACATATCTGGCCTGACTTATGTACACAGATGTACTCTGTTTTATGCTAGTCAAGTGTCCTGATTTATTTTTATAGCTTGATTAGTAGTTCTCTATCAATTAGATTATTAACAATTTTAAACCTCTTAAAATTTTTACTCTTTCAGGTTTACAATAGACAGGTAAAGAAAAATTATGTATGTAATATTTAAGCTTTCAAAGATCATAATTTTGGTAGTTTACAGGAAGGAGAGCAATGACACTATTTCAAACATTAGCTATTGAAGCACTGTCGTATAAATGTTGTTAATCAGCCACCTAATTCTTTGTGAGTTTCACCACTGACTCAGTAATTTCAGCATTGTGTCCAAGGACTTTGTGCACGAATATAGAGATCTGTGCTGCATCCATGACCTGTAAACTCTGTCTTCTTTTTGTATTCTTTGTGTGCTGACTTCATTGATATCTGTGACAAATAGGCAAAAACAAGGTGCAAACAGACATGATGCAAACCTTTCAAATAATGCTTTTGTAGCCAGAACTCTTCAGGTTGGATGGAGCTTTCTTTAGTAATATTGCCATCATCAGATGAGCGTAACAGGAAATATTTTTAAAGGCTTTGATGAAACAAAACTACGGTAGAAAAGTTCAACTTGACAGAGAGAAAACAAATGAACGTACCTGAAATATGGATTCAAATGTTTGTGTATGAGCAAACTGGTCATTGAAAAATACCAATGGATGTGCAGCAGTTGAAGATAAGTAACATATTAAATTGATACCTTTCACAACTGTTAACTCCCTGTGTCTGAAAAAAATTAGCCAGTGGTTTCTCATGAATTTACAGACAAAAGGAAAAGGTATGTCATAATGACAAGTTTATAAGTATTAATCTGTCAATGATAAATATTCTTTCTTCACATTTACTATAAAAAAGACAAGTGATATAGATATTGCCCAAAGTTTGATCAGAAATGCTTCTTGTCACAAAATCAGTTACATTTCAAAATCTTGTCAATCAGAGATTTCTTTACAGGTTCTTTCAAATGAGCTTTACATCAGCCAACTCCATGTGGGTATCTTAGATAACTTAGGAAGCTTTAAATGTTATTGGATATGTCTTCATGGGAAACTGATCGAGTCCTTGCTGTCTGACAATTTATCTGTTAATTTTACACTTTAGTCCTTTACAATATTTTGTTACTTTTTTAAAAAGGTGTGCTGCTTGTTCAAATATTAATGCTGTTTAAATTCTCTTTTCTAATTGAATTGCTTTTTGTCTCAGCTTTGGAGGCAGCTAACAAAGCTCAGCTGGAGTTTAAGGTCGACATCATCATTTGTCATTCCACAATTTTACAGATGATGGCTTCCATTAAAGGGACCTTCTCTTGGCTACTCCCCCTAAAACAAACGGAAATCTGACAAGTCAATCTTTACTTGAACCAAGTTTGAGGGGACTACTGTATTATTTGCTAATTTCTAAACTCCCCATCCAACCCCCACTCCTCCCCCTCCAACTTTGAAACATACTCAGATATGGGTGTAAAAGCTAAAGAAAAAAATGACAGAACTGGATGTTCTAAGTGTTTTCAACAACTTTTCCTCTTTATTAAACTAGTCCTCTTTCCTCTTGGTACAATGGCTTTAAAAGCTTTTGTTAGAGAAACTCTGAAGCGATGATTTCACTCTTGAAATGTTCATTTTAACATTTTGACTTATTGAACACATTTTTGCAGTGCAACAAAGTGCTTGAATACTTAAAAAACAGATCATACTTGTCTTGAAGTTCAGTTAAAGATTGAAAATGTCAAATATTAACAGAGTTTGGTATTTTTATTTCGTATAATTCTCTCCCATTTAAAAATCTTACTTCAAGTTTTACTTTCTTTAAGATTACTTAATTGTAAGTAAAGCATAGAAACATACAGTTTTACAATATGACCAGTAATGCCTGACGAAGCTGGTAATATAAATCTCTCTGTTAACAGATGAAAAAACTCTTTAGTTTTAACCAGCCTTTAAAAATGAGAGAAACTTGATAAAATAAGTTTTTTTAGAAAACATAATAAAAATAATATGTTGTGCTTAATGTAGTAATGTCTTCCTGTCTCACAAGGAAATTGATAAAACATATTCTGTCTCAGTAATAAGGTCAGAAAAAATACATATCTCTGATTTGCTGTCAACATTGCAACCATAGACAATAAACTGCTGAACAGGCAGGAATATAATATTTGAATATTTATGTTTCATGTAAGCAAATTCTGCAACACTATGTTCTTGGCATAAAATTGTTTGTAGAAGTAACAAGTACATGGCAGGACCTTAAATTCTGGTGCCAGAAAATAATTCTGCAAAACATTATAGTAAAGAAGAAACTTGATGCTGTAAGATACTTGTCAAAAAGGTACCTGGTGTCCTGCTTACTGCAGCTCACAGGGTATCACTGTGCTGAGCCCTTTCGGTGGTGCCCCAGTCTGAACAAGGACACTATGGAAGAGTAGGCTGTGGACACTGAGTGTCATTTCTCACATCTCTAGAAAATGGCAGCTGGTTGTGCACTGGGCTTGGGGGCCACTTATCCTCAGTAAGCTCTCCAAGGAAACCAAGCTGTGTGGTGCAGTTGACATGCTGGAGGGAAGGGGTGCCATCCAGAGGGACCTGGACAGCCTTAAGAGGTGGGCCCATGGAGTCACCTAATTGCAGCCTTCCAGTAGATGAAGGGAGTCTACAACAAAGCTGGAGAGCAAGGGCTTATGATAAAATGAGGTCAAATAACTTTAAATTGAAATAAGGTAGGTTTAGACTAGGTAAGAAATTCTTTACTGTGAAGCTAGTGAGATATTGGAACAGGTTGCTCAGAGATGTTGTGGATGCTCCATTCCTGGAAGAATCCAAAGTCAAGCTGGATGGGACTTGGAACAACCTGCTCTACCCAAAGGTGTCTTTTCCCATTGCAAAGGGCTGGAACTGTACAATCTTTAAGGCCTCTTCCAAAACAAAACACTCTGTGATTCTATGATAAGCTCTATCCCAGCTTGCAGTGAATGCCTGTTATTTTCATTCTAGACTTAAGGGTAACATAACTGCTCAATAAAAACATGTAAATTTTCTCTAACATAATGCAGTCATCATGTTATGTATTGCTCAGTAAGTAAATGGTTGTTTGATAGCAAGCTTAATCATTTGCTCTGATGTCTTTGATTAAAAGAGTCTATCAGTAATTCAGTGTGGAAAAAAAATTCAAATTATTTTGGCCATCCTAGTGTAACTGATTCACCTTAACACAGAAGAAATGTCTGAATTTATTTACCTTAAATGGAGCACATAGTCAAAGAATAGTGACTCACACAATTTTCCCATCTCTATTCCCCTCCTCCAGTGCAGTTTCTTTACTGACTTTAATGAAATGCGTCTGCACTCCTCCTTTCAATAACCTTTCTTTCAACCACTCTCTTTCAATAACCTCATTACTTTCTTTTTTCAACTTTTAGAACATTTTCAGATTTTATCATCTCCTTCTAAGCTTTTTACAAGCAATAATGTGTTTTTATACCTGGGGATAATTTTTTTCTGAATCAACTATTTTATTTAATTGTATATTTAAAAAATACTAAATTTGATCTCTAAGAGGATACCACATAACAAACAAACAAAAAAACCCAAAATAAAAATAATTAACAACTCCAGAATTTATTCTACCTAAATTTTATCCTTTCATTTGAAGACAATCAAGTACCTATATTACAGTTCTCTAGTTCCCACTCTCCTAACATTTTCTTTTTTATCTAGACCTTTAGAATGTCTACCATGCAGTTTTCCAGCTCCCACTAAAGTTGAATTACTACTGCACAATTCCTGGTGGATTTATATTAATCTTGGAGAATTTAATTTTATTTCTTAAATGCATAAATAACACTTCCTTTTAATAAAAGTGGCAAAAACTCCCTACAAGTAGGAAAGGAATTCTAACAAGAATCTTGAAGCATACTTTACCATACTTAATGACCTCAGATATCTCATTCTGTGATGTGAATGAAAAATTATGAAAGCCTGTCTACTCATTACATTACACAATATCACAGTAGCCACCAATTTACATTCATTGACTAATCAGAGTCACAATTTTTAAATCAGTGTTTGTCACAGTTTTAAAGTTTTTACTTACTCTGTCACTCTACACTGAATTCAGTACATTCTTTGGGATATTGGCAAGTTTATGAGAATTATCTACAGCTTGTGGGCATCTGTGTTCTTTAATCAGTAGATAAGGTCTCTGGTGACCAAAAACACTTTTGGCAGCTAAAAGGAAGAAATTCTCTGGTGTACTGTGGTTGTTTTTAAATAAGTGAAACACTGCTAGCCTTTGGCATATTCTAAACAGGTCACAAAAGTACAAATGTTTCCTTGCCAGCTTTCCAATTAGACTACAACCTGAACACACAGCAGTATGAACCAGATTTGCTAAATAAAACCAACACATCACCACGTAGGTGGCTTGTGACAGACAATATGCACCTGCTCATACTAATCAGGGCTCTCTTTTCTTCCCACAAACATGAAATAAATCTGGCCCTACTCATCATTCACAGTGTGTCCATGAATGTAAAAAAAGATAAATCTTCAGCTGAATACTTCTTACTTTCAGCAAAATTTTAAGCTTATAAAGTAAAAAAAAGCTTCTGAAAAAGTTAAGACATTGTCTTATTTATTCACTTATATTTTCTTAAATTTTATTTAACACTGAAATTCTTTTTCTAACTTAATTAATTTCTTAATTAATTTCAAATTAATTTTCTTGGACCAGCAGAACAATTACATTATATCACTATTAACAAGGTATGCTGATATTGTGGTACATTCAGTTTTCACACTTGCATATTTTTTGTCAAATAAGATGTAAGCAGTTTAATATCTGGATACTCAATTTACACTAAATATTTAGTTCAAGGATGAGAACCTTGCAAACTAAAGACAGAGGGTATATGTATTTTGAATAGAAACTGTGGAGATATCTAACTGTTGTAGGTTTCTCACCTTCCCAAAAGAAGACCAAAGTAAATCCAACTAATTTTCAGATTGCTAGATGATTTGATTTAATATCTTTCTTTACATCAGCTCTTTCTCACCCTTCTTCTCCACAGTTAGTGTCTTCTGCTAGGTTATCTGAATTTGTGTTTTCCCTATTCCCATACATCTGCATTTTCATACTTCACACTTCATATGGTTACTTCATTTTTGGTACCTTTCTAGTTTACAGCTAAGCCCAGTATTTTGTAATTTTCTCATCTGGACTTGGATCACAGACTCAGTAAAGTTGAAAGGGACCACTAGAGGTCATCTACCCCAATGTCCCTGCTCAAGCAGGGTCCCCTAGAAAATTTTACTCAGAATTGTGTCCAGATTATTGTTAAATAACTCCATAGAAGGAAATTCTACAACCTGCTTAGGCAGCCTGTTTCAGTAGTTTCTCATCTGTATATCATAATTAATTTCAAATCCTGCATGTCTTAGTAGACCCAGTGGTTTTTTTTTGTATGGCAGCTGGAAAACATTGGAAAGCTGCTCATAATTAGTATAAATACGCGCACATTTCACTTTAAGCTATTTTTCAGTTTTATTCTTTGTCTTTTCATTTGTTCAGGTAATTACTTCAGCTGAGGCCTATTACAGACAGTGTATAGCATGTTCTGTGACCTTTGATTTAGCAAAAGGCTTCTGAGGTTTGGTGTTATTTCTGATGGTCTTCAGCTGTGCCTAAATTAATACCAAATAGTCATGGCTTGGTTTATTAGAGAAACATTGACAGTCAGACTGAGTCCTAGCAGTTTATTTCAAACCATGCTGTGATTTATTGAAGACATTGCCTAAATTAAGGAGAGACATGCCCCTATAACCTGTTTATATCATTTTCTTTTTGCAGTCAGTGCTGATGGATCAGCAGGACATGACAGCAAAGACAGTTACTTGTCTCAGCTGCCCACAGTTTTGTTCTTTCTTTAGCACACTGATGGCAAGTTCTACCATAGGTCTTTTTATTTTATTCTCCAATTCTCCAAAAACACATTCCGTTCACATCAAGGCTTTAAATTGAGTAATACTCCCCTTAAATCAATTGTCAATAAACATAATTTCGGGAACAGTGTTAGCAATATTTTCTGTGCTACATACATTATGACTGGTAATATGCAGCTTTTCATATATTAGTTTTCATTTAGATTTTTCAATTACAACTTGACCAGCTATGAATTGAGACACAAGTTAAACTGACACAGTTCACAGTAAAATGATATGTTTGGCTATGTAGAGTTCCTCTATGTGCAAATAATTAAGGCACAAACTGAGAGTATGGTAGGACTGAATTCACAATATTGTCTCTCTGTTAAATTCCTATTATCCAAATGAATTTTCTCAGACATCATATTGTACAGTATTTGGAAGGCATTTCATTATTTTCTTCATTTGAGACTGCTTTAATTTAAATATTTATTTTAAATATTCATCAGTCTAGTGAAAGGGAATGTGAAGGGTGCTAATATCATACTTTTTTTTTTCTAAGACTTAATTTTTGAGTTTTTTCCCTACCTCAAAAACTTGAATAGGAGGTTTTAGATGGCTGTTCTACATCTGCCATCTGACAGGTACTTATCAGAGGCAACTTTCTGGTATGTGTACAGAATTTTTAACTGGAATAGCAGATCTCTGGGAAAGGCCATAGGGAGGTGAGCTATATCAGCACACACCATCCAGACTATGCACTGCATATGGAAACACTGGACTTATTATGAATGCATGACACAGTCATTCTGCCATTAGTAGGTCTGACGCTTCTCAAAAGTGCCAGATGTCCAACACATTCCCAAGGGACTGCACACATGCACAGCCCAGTTACAAAAAGTATGTTTTCCTAGTTCAGTATTTCCTTAAGTATTTCCTTCAATGCGCTTGCCTTAAAATCTGTTTCATCTTTTAAACAGAGAAAGCATTTGGCAGTATGTGCTGCCATGCAAGTTTAAGTACTTCATACAAAATGGATCAGTGTCAGCAGGAAAATCTGTGAAAACCACCTATCTAGAAATCGAGGGAATTCATGATGAGTTTAATATTCATGCAAGCATAGTAAAGAACTGTATCTAGGACTTCCACAGCCTAGGATATTTATCTGCATATTTAACTTATATAAAAGGATTGTTAACTGTGCCATTCTTTTTAAGCATGAAAAGATATTACAAAGGAAATTATCTGGTGCATTGACACAGAATCTGTAACTAACTTGTGATTTACTAAACACACTTTTTTTTCCCTAGTATATAATTCAAAAATAGTTTATAGATGTTTATAACAGTGACATTTTGGCAGGAAATTATACTCATTGGAAGTCTGAGAGATATATACCAAATTTCTTTTAACTAATAAAAAAAATCTTCCTCAGTCTCAGGGAAATCCTGTGGTTGTTCTGTAATAAAATACTGGAGCCTGGAGCTGCCTCCTCTATATACTGTTGCTTCATAGGTAGCCTGTAGATGGGAAGGACAGATTTGCCTCAGCAAAAATGACATATTTTATTGCACTTACACATGCAATACATGTGTCCTAAAAAGTGTTCTCCATCAATATCTGAGACTTTGCTGGGTTCTAATGCAGGTGGCAAGCCAGACCAGTCTTCTTGTCATCCTCTGTATATTTTGGGAACCTGGGCACAGTGCTATTCTGCAAGATCATGATTAATATATTCTTTAACTCACAAACATTTGCAGAAATAAATATTTTGAAGATTTCAAAATACTACTGAACCTCAGTTTTGAAAGCCCTACTTAAACTTCTACATCTTGAAGGATTTCTGCATCTTTACAGAATCTTATGTGTCTATGTAATTTTTTCCTCAGGTAATAAAGTTGTGAAATTAATGGCACTTTCCCACATCACAGATCAGAATAATAGCACAGTAGAGCATACCTGTACTAATATTTGAAGAGAACACAAAGCTAGAGAGGTGCAGTAAATTAAACTAAATAATAAATTAAAATTGGTTTCTTGTTTCCAGAAAAAAAAATTCAAATATTTACAATAGCAGTAGTTTTCTATACAGCTGTTCTTACTACAGTTTCTATAACTGATAGCTAATTGTATTGATGGACTTTGGCTGAATATAATTACCTCAGATAAGTAACATTTTGATAAAATGAATCATAATAATATTTTTATTTTACAACACCCTAGCATCAGAAAATCATCAGATTTTTAATTAATGCATTTTGTTGCTTCTACTTGCAAATGCTGAATTATAACACAATTGAATTTTATCTCTTCAGTTAGTATTATACAGAATATTGATTATGCAGCAAATTCACTTATAAAATACAATTATATACCAATTTCTTTGTGAAGGTTGCACATCCTTCCCTAGGATAACAAATGGTCCCACTCTCATGCTACATAAACCAGACAAATAAGATATGAAACACTGGATTTTACATAGCTTTAGGACAAAAGATCCTGAGGTACTTGAAAGTTGAAGGCAGAAACTCTCACAACCACATTGTAGCAGTTTTGACAGTTCAAACACAACAGACACATTAAAGTTTTTCAGGCCCTTGTACCAAAATGAAGAGTTCAGGGGTCTGTAGGCATCCATTTGCTAATCACGCACATGAAGGACAAAACTAAGGATGGATCACAAAACTGAGATTGAACTTCAGTACTTAAACTGAGCTTTGGGCTACAGATAGAGTATGCTGTCCCTTGAGAATCCAGGACTCCTGTTCCTTAACCATAGGCTTCACCTGTGATGCCTGAGGGTGTCTCCCATGCCTACAGCTGCAGTGGGGGACAGCTTAGTGTCCCCAGCTGCCAGCACTGGGCAGCTGACTTGAATGCTCTTGAGCATCAAAAATGGCTTGGGAGTTTGTTTGTGGGCGACCGAGTCAAGTCTTACCAGTTAGCAGAAGTTTGTCAATATATGTACAGTAAATTTTCCAGGAACTGGTTCATGGAAGTTCTGGTCTTTTTTCTTGATTTAATTGTGTTCTGAACTATACTCAGCTCAAGAATATGGAACTCTACTGAAGGACTGAAGAGCACATAGGAGTTTTTGTTGAAGAGCACATAGGAGTTTTTTGTTTCAGTTAGTAGTTCCTTATGCCCTCACAGCTGCCTGGAAGAGGGAGGAGGTCAGTTGGGCATCTGTGATGCTGTTTCCAGGTCAGTCAAACATGTCCAAATTTTATGTGTTATCAAAATCAGTAGATCTTCGTTGCTGACACTGAAGTTCTGAAAATTTATGATTTTTTTTAAATTTTTTTTTATTTCAGAGAATAAAAAGTCTGAATTGCATAGCTTTAAGTGAAAAATTTGCCTCCTCTCTATTCCTTAGCAAGGAGGTAACAAAGAAGAGATTGGTCATGCTGTCAGAAAACCTGCATTTCATACATAGAGCAATCCTGAGCACAGCTGAAGTCCACCACATTTGTCTTGCCATTTTTTTCCCTTGCTCTCCAGCTCCAGGGAAATACTGTCAAGTTCACAAGAGTTAAATGGCCACCAAACCATAATGTGGCTTATCAATCTCAGTGACAGCACTGCAAGGGATCAAGAATGTTTCATGCTCAGTGCCACAACATCTTCAAAATCAATGTGCATGTCTGAAGAGACAGATTTAGAGTCAAGTCAGGAGAGAACTGAAATTATTTGATGGATGTACATGAAGCACATACACATTATAGGGTTTTCTTCCATTACATTTCATTAGAATCATGTAATTCCAAATAAATATTTCAGAGTGAGAGATTTTAAATTATTTTTTTACACTGTCACAGATACTTTAAGGCAGGTTCACATTCTTTTTGCGTGGCTTTGGATTAGTTGCTATGCAACTTTCAAAACCAAGGTTATGCTATAAAAAAAGAGCAAAATAACCACAAATATCTTTAATAGGCACATATCTTTTAAAAGTCAAAGCACAATTTAAAAGATTTTATTTAAGATTTATTTTTTCTTTCATTACAATTTTTATTATTTTTTATTTACATAATGTGGTGGTTTGACCGGGAAGAAGTGGGAATTCTGGGATGCTGTGGTCAAACCAATGGATGTTCTGAGTTTGATACTGGCACCTGGTGTAGCCAGTGGGGTTTGGACACACCTCCGAGAATACACAGGGGTTAAAAAGCAGAGCTCTGGCCCTGGGAGGCTCTCTTGGGACGTCGAGGAGAAGAGGTTGGATCTCCCTCCCCTGTCCAGCCGCTGCTGCTGGGCGGGGGAGGGGCAGCCATGCGGTAGGCCCGGGGCCTGGACAGAGATGGGGGTGAGAAGGCCCTCAAGGATGGAAGGGTGGAGGAGCAGCCCCAAGAGACATCGGGCAGCCATTCCCTCCCCCCCCCCAGGAGAGAGAGAGAGGGAGAGTCGGCGAGACGGAATGTGATAGCAGCCAGACCAGGAGGAGAAAGGGGGGAGAAGGGTGCAGCCCGGCCGGCCGCAGCAGCAGTGCGTGTGGGAGTATCGTCGTTCTGAGACAGGCAGAGACTGAAATTTTTAACCCCTTTCTTTCATGATTGGGGCCTTGCAAGAATGCTGATCCTCCTCGGAGCTGACTAAGAAGGGAGATAAGAGATAAGATGAAACAAGGACCTGGCCCGAAGGACGTAGAGAAGACTGGCTGAGTGAAGAGAGAGATGCTTGGAGTGGCCTTTTGGCTGGACTTTTCTTGTGGCCATGGACTCAGTTTGTTCCTGTGACACAGAGACTGCACTTAGGGGGAGGCAGTGCCTCAGAACCAGGAGGGTTCATCGTGGGGACCCCCCGGCCCCAGGGGGTTGGAAAAATATGGGGGGACAGATGTCCCAAAGCAGAGACTGTGCCTTTTTGGAGTGAGACAAGGCATCCTTAAAAGACAACCCTAAAAGCAGCTCTGGTCCATGCACGGTGGTGAGAGCACTGGGCATGGAAGGAAGATGTCACAAGCGGCAAAAGGACTTTTTCCGGGCGGTGCCGAGTGACATGGAAGCACACGAGGTTTCAGTGTGTTTCCAGGGGAAGCCTATGGAACAAGAAGGCCTCCTCTCCTCTTTATGAACTGAAGTTTGAGTATACTAGAGTGTGGTGCCAGGCTGGGCAGTTGGTGATTTGGGAGAATGTATCGGATTGGGAAATTCAGGTAGTGGGGAGGAGGAAAGTGGTTTTTTTGTAAGGCTTTCAATTTTTTTTTTTCTTTTCCTTATAGTTTTTCCCTATTTTTTTGTAGTTTAGGTAATAAAGTGTTCTTTATTAGTGGGGAGAAGGAAAGTGTTTTTTTTGTAAGGTTTTCAATTTTTTTTTTATAGTTTTTCCCTATTTTTTTGTAGTTTAAGTAATAAAGTGTTCTTTATGTTTAAGCTAGAGCCTGTTTTGCTTATTCCTGGTCACATCTCACAGCAGACACCAGGGTGAGGGCATTTTCATGGGGGCACTGGCTCTGTGCCAAGCTTAAACCATGACACATAAATATATTGAATTTATGTCTACATATATATATATATATATATATACACAAAAATATGTATGCAAGTATTCTACTTTCACAGAATCACAGAATGCATCAGGTTGGAAAGAACCTCAGTGGTTGTCTGTTCCAACCTCCCTGCTCAAGAAGCACCATCCCAGAGCACATGGTGCAGGATTGCATCCAGAGGGTTCTTGAATATTTCCAGTGAAGGAGACTCTAAAGCTCTCTGGGCAATCTGTTCCAGTGCACGTTCACCACACATTAAAGTTCTTCCTCATGTTTGGGTGGAACTTCCTGTGCATCCCACAGGAGGTGGGCAGTTTCTACCCTTTGCCTCTTGTCCTATGGCTGGGCATCACTGAGAAGAGCCTGGATCAATCCTCCGACACCCTCCCTTCAGATACTTATAGATGTTGATGAGATCCCCTCTCCAAAGTCTTAAGACTGAACAGAATCCCTCATAAGAGAGATTCTCCAGACCCTTGGCCAGCTTGGTAGTTCTCTGCTGGACCTGGTCTAGGAGCTCCAGGTCTCTCTTATACTGAGGAGCCCAGAACTGGACACAGCACTCCAGGTATGCCACACCATGGCTGAGTAGAGGGGCAGGATCACCAGCCTCGACCTGCTTTGACCTTCTTGGCCACACAGGCACACTGTTGTCTCATGGTCAGTTTGTTTTCACCCAGGACTCCCAGGTCCTTCTCCACAGAGCTGCTCCCAGCAGGTCAGCCCCCAGCCTGGACTGGTCCATGTGTCAGCTGGGGCTGTTCCTCCCCAGGTGCAGGACCCTGCACTTGCCTTTGTTAATTTTCAGACAGTTTTTCTCTGTGATCTCTCCGGCCTGTCAAGGTACCTCTGAAGGGCTGCACATTATTGGCCACGCCTCCCAGCTTTGTGTCATCAGTGAACTTGCTGAGCAGGCAGGTGCCCCTTCATCCAAGACATTGATGTGTCATTTCCATTGTAAATTAGGAATTCACTTGCTAACTTGAAGTGAAATGCAGGTTACCTTCAGCTGATGGAAATCTCAAGTGTAAGCTCCCCTTCTTGTAATTCAGGAAAGATTAAAAATATTTGCAACAGCAGATGAATGAGTGTAGTGTTAACAAACTTATTTAAAATTAAAGATTTATGCTAGGAGACTATAACTTTTTTACATGAAGATTTTGCATATAGGTTGTACCTTTTAAGCCTATGATAATTTGAAAAACAAGTTTGCTTTTATAACAATATGGTACATTTTACTTTAAGCTTCACAACATCTCAGTTTATAAAACTGAAAGAAAATGCTTGTTCTTCCACAAGCAGTCTTTTGTTCTTTGCCTAAGTGTTACAAAAAATATGGCTTTTGTTTTCACCCAGTTCAAGAGAAACCAATTCATAAGAAAACAAGTAATTCCATAGATTATGTGGTATGGAATGATAAATCTTAGAATGATAGAATCATAGAATATCCTGAGCTGAAAGATACCCATAAGGATAATCAAGTCCAAATCTCTGGTTCTCACAAGACAATCTAAAACTAAACCACATGAAGAGCATCATCCAGAAGCTCTTCAAACGCTGATTTTTATTTTTTTTTTTGCATCTAATCCTCTAAACATTTTAGGTTTGGTCAAATATCCTTGATTATCTGCTCCTGCCTTCATTTTGTCCTGCTTAAAACTTCCTGAAGACTTAAAAATGAAGCTTTAATATGTATTTTCTATATGAACTGTGCATAATGCATGAAGTCGTTAGGCAATTAAATGAAGTCATTATGCAATGCATATGCTGGTTGTATGGAATTTTCTTTGTACAAGTAAGTAGCTGTAGCAATCAAGGTCTCCAAGAGAATACGTGCTGCTGTACACATGCAAATTCACTCATGCATCTGACCTGTGTGGGCAGAGGAGTGCAGTTTGGCTAAAGGTATACAAGGATATACTTCTGCCTTTGGACCTAATCTGCTGTATTTAAAAGTAGAAAAGGGGATTTCTCCTCTGCCTTTCTTTTGCCACATCTTTTTGCAAACTCTTGAGACTGCTCTTTTCACAGTGCTTTTACAATGAGTTGAATGCAGGGAAGCAAACAAGAAAGCCAAGGAGGTGGGGAAATGAGCCAGCCAGCATCTGTCAGAGATTCACATTTAGTTTACATAAGACATGATGAGAAACCACATAAATGAATGAAACAGGAAGAAATTCCAACACAGGCATCACAGGAAAACAAAGAAACATAACTGGTACAGTGAGAATATTTCCCAAGAACATGAATATCAGAAAAAGTCTGGAGAAATGGCTCTTGGAAGTGAGAGCTTTTTGAAAGCACTTTTATTATATGCAGATAAATTGTTTTGTGGTTCATTTCTTCAGAGCATAGATAAACAGGATTTTGCATTTTCCTTTACAACTAGTCAGCTGCATCAAAGGAAAATATGACCGATTATCACTTTTTTCACTTAGCTGAAACAAATATGTAACCAAAACTCCTGAGGATCTAAAAACTTAACTGCTTTCTTTAACATATGCTAAAGTTGTTAGTGAGATGAATTAATTTAGAATATATACACTAGATTTTTCACATATTTTGACTCAACGTCTCACATTAAATTTTTTAAAATACCAATCTTATCCATTATCTTCTTTTTTCCTTTTTGTTGTTTTTTGTTTGTTTGCATTTTGTTTTGTGTTTTTTTTGGTTTTGTTAGATTCTTGGTGAAGCTTAGATAGAATCAAAAATTCTATAGAATCATAGGATGTTAAGGGGTGGAAACACACTTTAAATATCATCTAGTCTCTAACCTCCCTGCCATGGGCAGGAACACTTCCCACTAGGCCAGGTTGCTCAAGGTTTTATTCAACCTGGCTCTGAACATCTCCAGGGTTGGGGCAGTCACACCTTTCCTCAGCAACCCATTACAGTGTCGAACTCTCTTTGTGTTATCTAAACTAAATTTCCTCTCTTTCACTTTTTACTCATTACTCCTTGTCTTATCACTACAATTCTAAAAAAGAGTCCCTCTCAGGCTCCGCTGTAGGCCTCCTTCAGATCCTGGAAAGCTGCTTTGTGGTCTCCATGCTACCTTTTCATCTCCTAACCTTCTCAGCCTGTCTTCCTATGGTAGGTACTCCTGTTTTCTGATCATCTTCATAACCCTCCTCTGGACATGCTCCAAGAGTTCTATGTCATTTTTATGTTGGGGAAACCAGAATTTTAAGCAGTATTCACAGAATGATCACAGAATGTGCTGAGTTGGAAGCAACCTGCAAGGATCACTGAGTCCAACTCCTAGCCCTGCACAGGACTATCCCCAAGAACCACACCATGTGCCCAAGAGCATTGTCCAAGTGCTTCTTGAATTCTGTCAGGCTGATGCTGTGACCATTTCCCTGGGGAGCTTGTTCCAGTGCCCAGCCGCCCTCTTAGTGAAGAACTTTTTTCTAATATCCAGCCTAAACTGCCCCTGAAACAACTTCAGGCCATTCCCTTGGATCCTGTCACTGCTCACCACAGAGATCAGTGTCTGCCCCTCCTTGTCCCCTTATGGGAAAGCTGGAGACTGCAAAGAGATCTTTCCTCAGTCTCCTCCCGGCTGAACAGACCAAGTGATCTCAAACACTCCTCATACGGCTTCGCCTCAGGGCCCTTTCCCACCTTTGTTTATGTTCGGGTTTGAACGCAAAACCAGTGAGAGACTCCAAGTCAGAAATACAATTTATTACAAAATACATGCAATAATGTAAAAGGTAAAAAAAACAAAAAAACACTTACAGAGTCAAAATACAACCTGACACCCTGTTGATCAGGGTGTTGGTAGCTGTCCAGTTGGATTGGTGGCTGCAGTCCTCCTGGGCTGGCAGATGTGGTTCTTTTGGAGCAGTGATCCTGTAGAAAGGGTGTAATATTCCTCTGAATATCCAGTGGAAAAGACAGCCATTCCTCTAGGAAGGCAGTAGAAAGACTGCTTGTTGTGTCCCAAAACCCCAGATCATATCCAGGTGGGGATGCTTAGCTTCTTCCCGCTGGGCAGAGCATCTCACAATGGGCTGTAATCTTTCTGTGAGTCACGGGTGGGTCCATTAAACAGAAATGGTTCTCAGAGAGAGTTATCTCTGAGTCATGCAAAAAGGCATTATTATGGGCCCATTAACAGGAGATAAGGAAAAAATGCCTCCTGGTTTCAGCAGCTCTTGAGGATGGGAATAGAATACAGCTTTATATTGTAACCTAGGTCAGTTTCCCTCCTAAGATGCTCTCTACAAGATTAATTTTCTTCTTATATTTTGTTGCCCAGCATTCAAGGTGGGGCTGCCCCAGTGCAGAGCAGAGCAGAGCAGAGCAGGACAATCCCCTCCCTTGCCTGGCTGGCAATGCTGGGCCTGATGCTTCCCAGGACAACGTTGGCCCTCCTGGCTGCCAGGGCACTGCTGACTCATGTTCATCTTGCCATCATCCAGGACTCACAGCACCCTTTCCGTGCCACTGCTTTCCAGCATCTCATTCTGTCCACACATCCCAGTCTGTTCATGCATCCTGGGTTGCCCCATCCCAGGTGAAGAATCCAGCACATTCCCTTGCTGAATTTCATGTGCTTGGTGATTGCTCAGGTCTCTTAACTTTTCTCTCTACAGGACCTCTGCCTTTGAGGGAGCCAGCATCTTCTCACAGCATTCCATCGTCTGTGAACTGGCTCAAAATCCCTTCCAGTCCAGAGTCATTTATGAGGATGTTGAAGAGCACAGGGCCCAAGATGAAGCCCTAAAGAACCCCACTAGTTACAGGTCACTAGTCTGATGTCACCCCATTACCTGTAACCCTTTTGTGCCTGGCATTCGAACCAGATGCTCACTTATCACATGTTAACCAGCTGTGTGCAGGACACTTTGTCCAGATGGAGACTCTGAGAGACGGTGTTGAAAGCTTTACTGAAATCCAAAAAAGATGACGTCTTTTTTGGCTTTCCTTGATCAAGTATGTGTGTTATAATAAAAGGAAATCAGGTTTTCTAAGCAGTATTTTCCCCTCATGAAGCCCTGCTGCCTGTGACCATTGCCTGCATTATCTTTCAGATGTTTTTCAATACCTCCCAGAATAATCTTTTCCATAGCTTTGTCAGTCACTGAAGAGAGACTGACAGGCTTGCAGTTTCCAGGGTCCTTTCCCTGGTCTTCTTGAAAACTGAGACAATATTTGACAACTTTCAGTCAGCTGGGAATTCTCCAGATTCCCAAGACTGCTTCTTCCAGGCGAGATCTCACAAGAGCAGAGGAGGGGAATCACTCCTGCTGGCCACACTCCATTTGATGGACCCAGGATTCTCTTGGCTTTCAGGGCTGGAAGCACTACTACTGATTCATGTTGAGTTTTTCATCAATGCTCACCCCAAGTCTTTCTCCACAAGGAGAAGGACTATTATGCCTTTATTATGCCATGTAAATAATTTTTATTCAAGAGATATTTCATTTTTTATATGCATATTTTTATTATATTTTCAGTATAAAATTCTAAACATTTTGTACTAATAAGTCTTATGAGGTACTTAATACATAAAACATTGCAGTTTCAATTTGAGTTTATTCATAATGTTATTTATCATTTAATAGCTAATGTAGTAATTTTGATCCTAACCAATATTTGTTCCAGGTTGCAATTGAGTTTAAAGTTCACAATTATATTCTTAAAATGAAGAACACATCCCCAAGGTTGTTCAAATTTAAACAATGAAGTGTACATTGTCATGAAATTATTGTGTGCTTGTATATGTATTTGCTGTCAAGGTTAAAGTTTCAGCTTAGGTGCTCTTTGCAATTGCATTGTTTTATTCTATTGTCTGAACATTGTGATAACTGAACAAAAAAATCCTAAAACCCGAATGTCATTCAATGTTGCATACAATCCAGAAAAACCACAGAAATTAAACAAATACCTGTCCTAAACCCACCCTTTTTGATAAGTACCAAAGTCAAGGTTGATTAGTATTGAAAATAGTGTTTGTTTGGTCAAGCTTTCAACTGATCTCTGGCTGCATTAAAGTCTACAGTGAAGGCATAGTCCAAGTCAGTGGAAACCTTTCCAATTTCTTAAATAAAAACAAGCCGTTCTGATTTTTAAGATTTTGATACAATTGCTCAAATTGTAAACAACTTTATTATATTAAGGATTTAATACCTGAATGTGGGAATGCTAGGTATTGATCCCAATCCAGCCTCAGTAGAAGTCTATAAATACCACTAATATAAACTATTTCCTTCAAAAAGGAATCAAGCATTAAGACAATCAAAATAAATATCCAGTTTTAATTACATAATAGAAATATATCATAACAAGGCTTCAGCTAGCAGACCAACATAATTTAACATAATTTTGCCACTTTTAAAAAAGCATACATGTACTTACTTTTCAGAACTCAAAATATTATTGGAAAGCACATTTTCTATCAAAAGCACAGAAATGACACTGGAGCAGAATATGCTACATTAAACAATTATATATACAAATTGAACAGTAACTTTAAAACACCTAAAACTTTAGATTCACAGTAGAAACCAGAATAATGGGATAATTCCATAGAAGTTCACTTCTGTAAATTAAACAGAAAATCACATTTTCATCTCAAGATCTTTGTTTTACATAGTGAAGAAAATACCCATAACTCATAAAAGTAGAGCTCTGGCAGCTATCAACCAACCCAAAGCAAACCCAGGTTAGGTAAAATTTATGATTGGAAGTCTGTGGATTATCATGAAATTTTAGCTAAGCTATTGGCAAAGTGCAGGCAATAATTGACTAATTTTGATAGAAAGATTGATATATATGACAATAAGTTAGAAATGAAACGTCAACTTACAGGACTGTCAACTAACTATTAACCATGAAAGGAGATTAAAAAGCTCAGGATTTTGTGACTTTTTTGAAAAACGTGTTATGTATGTGAATTTTACCTTTTTTTTATTTTTTGAGAATTAGAAAAGCTAAGTCTCAATTAAGCCAGAAACAGGAAAAGTTTTCTTCTATACAGTATTAAAAAGTGCATTATTATTTTTATCTGTTTTCTGTGCTATTCAGTGAACTACAAGGGAAATGGAAATTTAGACAATTATTCTAAAACCCTGGAAATAAAGAATGTTTTGTTTCATGTATTTTTGTTTCTTTGTTCCATGTTCTTCCAAATCAGTAATACTGAAAGATTAAGCATTTTGTACTACACAAATTTTCTTCCTTAACTCACTAACTTTTATTTCAGACATGAACAATGTTGATGCAAATGAAACATATTGACCTCAATCACGATGTCTTTCAGCAGCCTTCCAATGGCACCATTTAAAAGAAAAAGCAAGAAAAACAGGTTCATTTGCAAGCACCTTGCACATATGATCCCAATGTTTTTTAATATTTAAAAACTTTTTTTTTTCTAAATGAAAAAAGTAGTCTTTTAAATCTTGGAGTGAGACTGACGAAAATCTCACTATATATATAAGGCCCAAACCCCAGCCTTGCTCTTCAAGACATTATTTTCTCATGCATTGCTCAGTCTACAAGTAAAATACTCCTTTTCAAAGTAGGTCAGCAAGGAGGGAGCATCATTGAAGGCAATGGAAAAAAGAAAATAGTATCTTTAAGTCATTAAACGATTTATTGCTTTGTGCAGTTTTATGTATTATGTTTTAGGATTTTATGTTTTCATTCTATATGAAGAGTAACAGCTTTCAAGATTTCACTTCTAATCTATATGTGCAACTTTCTGTATTTATTTTGTTGTATACAGGCAAAAAACCTCCCAAACTTAGGTTTTCTTTTCATCAGGACAACTCTATTTTCTAATAAGTTTTTCACCAATAGTTTACAGCGTTCCAACACATTTCAATAGCTAACTGTGATTAGCTAGGTGATAGGAAACTTCATTTGACTATTTAATTCATCACATTATGTAGAAAACTATTATCAGCATTAAAATTATCTGCCCACCCCCAAAAGAGGACCATTTGTTTAGGTCCCTATTTTCTCAGTTAACAGTGTTATCTCTTTATCCCACTGGCTAGTGCTGTACTGTAACTCTCCATCTCTCTTTCCTGAATCCATACACCGTTGAAAAGAAAAATTACCTTCTCTGCATGCTTGATTGATTTTTTTTTTTTTTTTTTGTTATGGTCTATTTTAAAAATTTGCAAACTACGCTGCTGTTGTACTAAACAGAAAGCATAAATGGGTTTTGTCAACAGCTCACTGGTCTGTGATGATATTAGCCTCCCTCACAAAGTAGACATCACAAAAGTTTACCTAGGACTCCTTAATTATGCCTCTTTCAGAAACTGGTGGAAGATATTTTTGTTGAATAAGGAGAAAGTATCCCATACCAAATGCAACCTCACTTCTTGGCTTCCTATTTTTATCTTCCAGGTCTACTTCCAAAAATATAAAAACCCAGTTTGCTTTAAAATCAGGAATCAGTCTTGGTTTTAAATCGGGAATCAGTTAAAGTATTGGTGACTCAAAAGTCATAATTTGTTTCCAAAAGCTTAGATTCTGAATAAGTCTTCATCCATGAAATTAGATTCATGAGTATGTGGTAGACATTATTAGTTCAAGCAAATGGATGAATGTGTCACACTTATGGCTTTTACAATAACTCCCCTGTGTTATGCCATAGTTGAAAAGCAAGTGCAGAACATGCCTGGTCTTTTTACAGATATTTGTAACAAACAATTGTAAGTTTTGCAACCTCGTGGTATTTTTCACATTTGTTCATGTTCTTTTCATTTCGTGCACATAAAGACCATTTTTTAAATTCTGCTATTTCGTAGTTAAAGATTGAATATCAGTCTTTATAACTTTTTGGTTTTGAAAGATGTTATTTTGAAGCTGGATAAATGCAGAACTTATTCCTTTCCACAAAAGCATAACATTCTATACATTTAGAAATGCCCAGATAAGCTGAATGAACTTAAGTTTCCAGAATGCGTCCAACCTACCTGCTTTTCTTATGCACTAATAGCTTCATCCTTACCAACTAGTTTCCTAATACGTGCTTCTCTATAAAGTGGTTTTTTATCACAAAACATATTTATGACTAAGGAAGTGTCCTTCACTGTTTTTCTTCTCAAAAACCTTTTGTGCATCTATACTTCTGCAATCCTAAGGGTCTCATCCGGAAAGATCTTTGAGGCATGCCTTGATTTTCATGACATGTTTCCTTAATGTCTGATGCTGGTCCAAAGCTCTCTGCTGTATAAATAAAACTAATGATAAAAACGACTCTCAGAAAAAGCAGCATACTTTCAGAGAAATTAAAAATAAAAGCCAAACACAATGCATCCCTAGTGAGCTCAGCTCCATCCAAAGTCCTAATTTAACATGGAATTAATCTAAAGCTGTACCACTGTCTCAGAGTTTGGGCTAATAGAGTAAGGAAAAAGCAATAAAAATTCAGTTCCTGGGTTAATTTAAAAAAGTTTCCGTCATACAGATTTCCAGCTGCTTTCTTGCTCCAAACTGTCTGGTCCTGGCCTCTACTAGGAGAAGTTAAGAACCTCTCTAGGGTTCAGCTAATCTATACATAATCAGACCTGTGATGCATAAACAAAAGCTGTGCTTTGCATAGATATAAATTGTCATTTGACAGGAAATTCATTCTGGGTGAAATGCTTTGCATTTTGCAACTGCAGATATGCCAAATCTTTTAAGTGTAAAGCTCTAAGGCAGAAAATGACCTTATGAGGCTTTCTATTCAGAGCTGTATGACATCCTGAATGAGTTCAGGAACATGCAGATGGCAGCTGCAAAAAGACATCTGATTGTAAAGCTCTTCAAGATTTCCTTGAAGAACAAATATACAGTCCATTTATTTCAAAAACTTTAAGAGCATTTTCAATTTATTGGAATGCTTTTTTCTATTGTGCCTCAAATAGCAGTGCTATTCCAAGTAAAATATCCTGTCAGGATGCAGAGTAAAATGCTGAAGTAATATGTACTGACATTCTAACTTAATGTGTAAAGAAAATATGTGAGAAATATAGTAGTGAACATCATTTTTTCACAGCTTCCACTGCTTTGCTGTGATGGAAGTAATGGCTTTCCCTAGAAGTTGCTGATTGTGGTTAACTGCTGTCCCCTTGCACAAGCAAGTGAGAAAAGGTTGAAGCCATTCAGGAGAAGAGAGGAATATGTACTTTGTAAAACCAAACTACTGGTGTAAGATTCATGAGGCATTTTTTTAAAATATGAATTTTTAATATTAATTTCTTCTTAGATTACAATTCAAACTACTTTTTCCATTCAATGCAGGATTTTGTATAAAAATTTCATGCATTTTCTAGCATGTATTTGAAGTGGAAGGAGGGTTATTCTTTGGTTATTTTAAAGTGAATATGAAAGAATTTTCATAGCAAATGTTTTTTAAAAAAGTTATAATGACTTTTTCTTCTGGAAACCTTGTGCTAAAGGTACCTTAATGCATGAGCTCATCAACCTCAGGATCAAATTCTAAATGAAAGCTGAATAACTTTTCTTATTAGTAAGTTTTAAAATTCAAGAAATGAAAAATGAGTGGGCCATAAGAAACATTTTTCATTTTCGTAATGGAGCCTACCAAAAATAGCTTTATTCTTAGATTCTTTTTCTTAATGAGGTTTTGTTTTGGTTTGTTTTGGTTTTTGTTTTATTTTTTTGTTTCATTTTGACATTGTAATGTTGTAAGACCCTCCTTGGAGAAAACAGTTCATAAAATAAACATTCTTTCCTGCCTTGAAATTTTTTTGAAAATTTCAAAAAGAAGAAAGGAAGAGGGTAATTTCCTTTTTATATCTTTGGCTTAAACCAAAGATATAAAAGGAAATTACCCTCTTCCTCTACACACCTATACAGAGATTACATCAGGAAAAACAGTAAAAAATCTGTGAAGTGAGGAACAAAAAAGGAACTTCAGGGAAGTCAACAATTTACTGCCATTGTGTAAAAAATGCAAAGGTGAAGCAGAAATTAGAAATTAAGACATTTCATTTGCAATATTTTGCATCACAATATCATTACTTTTCATTAAGTTCACTTAAATTGTTTGAAGCTTTTTGAAGAGACAATCTCAGGAAACAGAAAAATATAAGGACTGCTTTTAGGTGAAATGAGTATGCTACCAATTTCCCATTTCTAACATGCTAACAATTGTTGATAGAAAAATTTTAAGTAATACATATACTTTATGTGGACATTTTAATGTCTATGTGTACTCATAAAAATCTCAAAAATATAAATTGATGATTTTTTTAAAATGAATTGGTTATGTTCTTTAGATAGTATGTGTGTATTGATAATTCTGATTAAAAATTATAATGTCTTCACATATAGAAAAATACTAAACAGAACAATAAGAAATTCAGAAAAACAGGTCAAGGGTTCATTATATTTAAAAAAGTGCATATGTAATTATATCATCCTATACCATACCAATTTCTGGATGCAAATAGTTTTGAAGAATTTCTGAGTTCTTGTAGTCCTACTGCACTGGTATTTATTTTGACTTGTGAATTGACAAATC
The DNA here is from genome assembly GCF_028769735.1 of Zonotrichia leucophrys gambelii. Taxonomy (NCBI): domain Eukaryota; kingdom Metazoa; phylum Chordata; class Aves; order Passeriformes; family Passerellidae; genus Zonotrichia; species Zonotrichia leucophrys. Next base: position 139,641,003 of record NC_088171.1, read on the forward strand.
CAAAATACATAACAGGCTCATATAATAACTCAATTAGAAAGGGAGAAATATTGATGGGTTTTTTAGGGGTTTTTTTTGTATTATGAAACCCCTCATTGTAGGTTCAATCTGGAAATTTTTCACTGGACATTTTTACTTCCCTGACAATTTAATGAGATAAAATTACAAATTGAAACCATGTACTTTCAGATTTTTCATTACATTTGAGGGTTTAAGAATAACTTTTATTTAATTTGTTATTTCTCCCTGCACTCAGCATAAAGAATGAGCATCTCTGAAGGAAACTCTGAAGTGTTCCCTTTTTTTGATTATTTATTTTTTTCCATTGCTGCTTGCTGCATTTTCTCAATTTATTTGGCATTGATTCATGAATGAGCTTTTAAAAATCTTAGAACCATGGATTTAAAAGCTTTTCAAACTGCAGTTTAAGCAAAGGAGGCAATGGGCCATATCTAAATAAAACACTTGGGGCCTTTTCTCTGAAATCAATCATCTAGGATCCATTTCAGTTCATGCAGAGTCAGACCTGTCAGAAGGATATTGAAATCTAACAGCTCACTGATCAGCAACAGCAAAACAAGGAAAACAGATTTAATTTTTCAGTCCTGCTCCCAGAGGGACATCCATGCCTACAAAGATTACAACTCATTGACACAGGTGGAGAATTCTCCTTGGAGTAGAAACTTTTTTTAAGAAAACACAGAAACACAGGAGCAGGAAGAGGACAGGTTTTTGATATCACCTTGTGAAGATCTTGGAGATGGCTGTCCACCTCAGCTGTGCATCTGACCACCCATGCTGCAGTATAATGCTTCTCATTCTTCTTCATTCCCTCACCTGAGTTAATTCTGTCCTGAGTGTTGGATATTCAGCTTTAAAAGAGACTACAGTGCCATAGCAAGGCAGAAGTTGTGATAAGGATGTTAAAACGTGATTTATACAGCCAGGGTGAAATCTAGTTAGACTGAGCCTGATTTGGACTTCACCTATATTATAAAAAAAATTTTGATAAGAATGAATGTGCAAAGACAAAGAGTAGGAATTGGAGGCACTATACCTACACTGTGTATGTTTTAAGATTATTACTTTAGATCAGCTCTGGTTTGATCCTGTAGACTGGATGTTCACCAGTATTTCATAGTTAAAGAGTTTATTAAGACTCTTATTCTAAAGAAGTAAACCTTCCTTGTAGGTCCTCTTCTCCAGGCCCCTTACCAGCACAATATCAATCTATTGGATACACTCCAGTTTCTTAACACTCCTCTGGAAATGGACACAATTATCCCAGATGTAACCTTATTAGCACAGGGTAGAGGTCAAAAACCACTTTGCTGAGTTTCTCCTAAAGGAAGAAATGTTTATAGTGTGAAATGTGGGCTCCAGTACAGCATCCAGTTTTGCTCTTGAGAGGCTTCATAAGTTTTATTCTTGCTTAATCAGTTTATCAAGGTCCCTCAGAACTACAGATCATTCTTTCATCGTGTGAGTTAGTTATTTTGCTTCATTGTTTCTGCAAATTTCCTGTGGGTGCTCTTTGTCATTTCTCACATTACTGATGAAAATAATGGACCAAATGGATTTCCGTATCCCCCTGATACTATTACAGTCACCAATAGGACCAGCTCATTGATTCACACCCTTTGATCTTAGTAATCCATCCATTTTTATCACCCAGTACTCTGTTCAAAATGTCAGCTCCCGACTAAGAATGCAAGTGAGAGCTGGTGCAAGATCTACCTGCACCCAGGAGTGTCACAGTCATCACTCTCCTGCCATCCATAAAGACAGCAACTCGTTTGCAGAAGGCAAAAAGGCTGAATAGACACCATCCTTGAAAAATTCATTTTGACTGCTCCTGATTTCTGTCCTGTTTTTTACATCTAAAGAAAGAGATTGATTACACTACTCCAAGATCTGTCTAGGGGCAGAGGTGAGGCTTACTGGTCACAATTTCCATTCTTCCTCTTTTGAAGGAAAAATACATTGCGTTAACTTTGTTCTGGTTGTGATTAACCCCTCCCAGAAACTCAGGGTTTTCCACCAAGAGAATGTTTTGCTGCAGTTCTCTCTGTTGTCATTAAAACTCATCCAGCTTTTTCTCGCCATAGCAACTTCCCAGGTATTCTGATCAGGAGAAATTAGCTGATGTCTGCTCTTCTAAAACCTTTTCTAGCATTTCAAAACTCATATATAAAAATCTACAGAATCCTCTTTTTTACTAGCTGCCAACTACAAGTTGGGAGGTTGCCAAGCAGAAGGGAAGTGGAAACTGTCCTTTCTGTAATGCAGTCAACAGTCCTTAATCAGGCACAGAACCCTGAGGGCTCTGAGGTAATTCATTCCACTCAGCTAAATGGAAAATTATTAAAATAACATCACGTACTTTTATAATGTCTTCTCTCCAGGGTTCTCGAAGTGCTTTGTAATAATTAATTAATTAACTAAGCCTTGTAACATGACTTTGGCATAAAATACTACTGTAGTCTAATCTACAAATGAATCTGCTCATAATGAATATGTATGTCAGCTCAAGAAAGGTGGTGTGCCTGTAAACTCACCTATTCTTTCAGTTATTGTCTAAGAAAAATAAGATTAATTGCTTTTTTTGATGACAGTATTTCTTTACCACCCAGAGACTAGAGGCAAACCTTCAGCAAATCCCTTATATCCAGAAAGAAATATTTTACTAAATAAACATTAATTCAAAATGTGACCACATATTGTAGCAGGACACTTCAATAAATTCAATGGTAAAGAATACAAAACAAAGGAAAATGAAGTGGTGTTGGGATTTTTTAAAGTATTATCTCTAGTTATGATGTAAACTCCCAATGGGAAATAAATTTCAAATTCTTTTTTTTTTTAAATTTGAAAGCATCAGGAAGAAAAAGTAGATGATTCTGGCACTCAGATAGAAATTGGAACATACAGATTCTAGGAACTATTATTCTGGGCTGGAGCAAAATCCTGAGACACAGTTCTCTATGTTGGCCATAAGAAAATATGTTGGCTTTTTTTCAATAACTATTTCAGTTCTGATTGCTGTAATAAAGAGTGTTTGATGTAAAATTTGCTGTGATATATCTACAAAACTCATAGATATGAAAAATTAGGAAAACCAAAAGTTGGCTATGATACTTGCCCCTTCCCCTTGATGCAAGTCAAGGGTTAATCTATGAAGTACAAAATTTCCCTTTTAAGAAAAGTATTATATAGATGTCTATAAAATCCACAGTTAACATTAAGTTCCAAGATTTCATAAATTGATTTCTCCGGCACATATGTGATCTAGTTATATGGGGTAGTGTAATGTCTAGACCTACAGAAGAATCAGATAAAGGAAAAATAAAAATGAAGCTTTTTAATGCAAAATTTAATTGCAGAATAGTTAGTTCTACTGAATTAATGTCAAACACATGAACACAATCAGAGAAGACACCTTATTATCAAATTAATGTAGCATTAAATCTAGTATTACCATATAAACAAATTTCATTTTTATTCGTATGGTTTCGTTATGCCAGCCATGACCTTAAATTGAGATAAACTTCCTTAGAAGTTGACTTTTTACTTTGCTTCAAATTTTATATTTTAGAGAAGAACCTTACCTAGTTTTAATATTAATTTACCAATGTTACTTTCAGGCACAGAGGTCAGGGACCATGATTGTTCCAGTTCTTAAAGTTTCTGTTATATTCAGTCTTTCATCTGGGCATTCAACTCATGCTATTCACATGAAAATATTTACAAAAATATAGTGCAGAACTCTTTATATAACTATACTGTTTTAAATGCTTTTATGAACAATATCTGCATACAGTATTGTACTGATTCCAAAGTAACAGGAATTATGCATAGAATAATACTTAATCTGGCAATTAACTAGCTAACCCATATACAGAACAGCTATATTAAAAATAAATTAACAAATATTGAAAGGCAAATGAAAGCAAAAGGGTATTTCTATTGAAATGAAAGAAAGTAAAATCAGCTGCACAATGGAAAAATCAGTGAATCAGTTTACTTATTTAAAAATACAGTGTGATTTTTAGTATTTTATTTTGTGTTCTGCTTTCTAGCCTTTAATGCTACTTACTCACTTTGTTGTTGTTAAATCATAAGAGTGGGGTTTTTTTTGCAGTGGGACTACATTATCAAACTATTTTTCTGTATTTCCCAATATGCACTGGGAATTTGCAGACTTTTCATATTTCAGATTTGTGAACTATTCCAAGTTGTCTTTCAAAGACTGCTGGTTTTTGCAAGCAGAGCTTTTCACGTGGCCTTCATCTGAATTACTGCTGGCAACATAATATCTGTATTTTCTAGCCTGAATGAACTCTCATTACTGGTATTTTTCTACGGATTTTCACATTTTCTACTTAATGTCATAATTTTGTCTACTTAATGTCTACTTAATGCAATGTCATATATTAAGTGTGTGGCTAGTGTTGCTGTTGTCTACAAGCAAATGTCAGAAAAGGGTCATTTAATGGATAAGATTAAAGTAATAAAATTTTTCAAAAGTTATAATAATTCAATTTTTATGCATGTTGTTTAAGTATCAATTCTAAAGTAAAAAGAGATACACACATAAATATTAAGGAAATAATTGATTTATTATCATAACATAAGGCATATTTTAATTTTTATAGTTACTTTTGTAGGAAAATATGAGCCACAGGACTATCAATTATTTGCACAGCTTTCCATTGTGATAAAAATTATAGTCTGTGTTGTTTTTTGTTAGGTTTTTGTTGTTTTTTTCTCCTGGAGTAAAGAGATTGAAAATAGAAGCAAAGCTGTGGAGAATATAGGAATTAAATTAGTGAAAAATTATAGTGTACAGAACTTATTCTCTAGTTACAATTCCACCACCTTGAAAACCACTAAGAACCAGTTCCAACCCTCAGTTAGGAACAATGATGGGAGGCAATAGAGAATACATTAAAATATGTCGTGCTTAATGTAAAAAAAGAAGCAATTAAAATCCGGCAGTTAGTTTTAAGTGACTAGCAGGAGGCAAATAAGAGGAGAAGAGAGCTGATCATGCAAGAGAAAGGACATAATTAAATAATAAGTAAAGGTTTTGTGGACTGACTTTCACGTCCCTGATTTTAGCTAGAATAAATTGTGTCATGTATCTCACCACCTGTCATAGGTGGGAACAATTCATATAATTCACCCCCATCGTGCCTGCAAAGGAATATGTGTGGGAACTTGAGATGGGGAAAAGCAGCATGATCTGGGAATAGTTTTTGAAAAAGGCTATCAACATATTACCAGAAAATGTAGATGACTGCATTCAAAGTTCAAAAAGTTGGTTGCATTCTTCTGTTCGTAACAATAGAAGTGAGACTCACTAGAGTGAGATCAAAGATGTCTCTAGAACAGTGTCATATCTACAAGAGTGGATGAAAACACATATTTGAAGAAAAACTTGAACGCGAGACAATTATTTGGTGATAATTTTCCAAATACCCTCTAATATATAAAAACATACCCAACACCAAAAGACAATCCCAGGAGACCAGTACTCCCAGATTCATTTGTTTACTACAGCCTGCAATCCATTTTACTATCCCTGACTCTTTTTGACCAGATTCTGATTTCAGAGATTGGATTGTTTTGTTATGTGCTGTTTTTTTTGTTACATATTGCTTTACTTTTAATCTTGTCTACTTCTGAAGCCTGGTATTGAAAACCTGTCAGACTTTACCTCATTTTTCATCTTCCACTGTCTGTCCTCAGACTTTGCTTCACCAACTTTTCTTTCTCTAAAAATATTGTATGTATTTCTCTAGTGATATTGTATGTATTGTGTCACTACATATGTGATATTGGTTGGATATTTTTTCCTCGCACTCTGTCTCCTGCTGAAGGTCACTTTTTCAGCAGGTTTCACCTGTCACACAGTCAGAAAATAGTAAGTAGGTGGCATTTCATAGGTATAATGTCCCAGCATGAATCTTTTAAAATGTAGCTTTTGAAAAGAGGTCCTTAAAGGGACAAGAGTAATAAAAAAGGTAATAATATTGAAGTAAGACACTCCTCTCACTTCACAGGTTTTTTAAAAGATCAGTTTAATATGCTTGGAAACAATTAAGTCTAAAAACAGTATGATCTTTTGGCCTATTATAATTCATAGCAAACAATATTCAAAGTACACATCCTGAATTTATATATATACTGAACAGGTCTCCCAAAAAACTCCTGGCAACCAAGACATTTTTAATAGGCAGTGCTGATAGATTTCTTTTTTATTTTGATAAAAAAAGTTTAAACAACAATACGAAATTTTTTCCAACCACAGGTGAAAATGAAAGACACCAAAGATGTGTTCAGATTTTCTCTTATGCTAATATTATGATTCAACTCCAGATAAACACAGTTTCCATATAATGCAGCTGACATGTTTATTAGAGTCTTCTGCAAGAGCAATTTCCTTTCTGATATATTCTTTCACAGATTGCAGTATTAAAGACAGAAGATGAATAGAGAAGAGGGAATCAAGATCAAATCTTGAACTGATATAAAAGGATAACATATTAAGAAAAATAGGAATATATGCAATATTTTCGCAGCTATTCCAAGCAGTAATAGCTATATGAAGATGCTATAAATTCTTTTCACAGTAATAGACTCTCTGTGGCACTCTTGAAAACATAAAGCCCCAGACAACTCCATCTGGACTAGACAAAGACAGAGAAATAATATTTGGCCCAAATTAAGCCAGCACTTTATGTATGACACCAGATCCAAATCTGAAGTAGGATAAAGCTTCATAATTTAAGCTTTTATGCCTGTTTTCACCAAATATCCTTGTTCTGACAGACTCTCACAAAAAGGTCAAAACACGGATCTGGAGAAATGGCCTCAAATGTATGTTTTCAAAAATTATATTATGTATGTTAGAAGACCAAGAATCAAACCCTCTAAATTAAAAAATAATCACAATAAAACTTATTTTTAAAGGTTCATAGAAAAATAATTATCAACAACACTTCCTAAGATAATTTTTAACACATAAAAAAGTAATAGTTACTTGCAAAGTCTCTGTACTAATTTATTTCAGTGCAAATAAAAAGACCACTTCAGATAAAATTATCAGAGTTCACAGAATATATGTATTGTGTTTTATATCATTTTCAAGAATAAACAATTGATACAAGTATGGTGTTTCATGTTTTCACCATTCACAATGGGTTACCCAAAGGCCATGTAATCCACTGTCAAATAATCCATTTTGATTCTTGCATGTGTAGGCTACCCCAAATTACAATTAACTACACATATTAAGAATTAGTCAAATTATCCAAATATCAAAGTTCCTGAAGGACAATATCTCTCTCCTTTACTTTTCCTCTCAGCCCCCAAGTATGGTGCAAGGAACATTTCAGGGTGCATTTACCAAATGCAAAGTTCAAGCATGTAGTGTGTCATCTCACAGCACCTGTTGGTAAAATTAGGGCTCTGGTACAACCCACTATTGAAAGCAATGGACTCACAGGAATTAAAGATTATTTGACATCTGCAAAAAATATTTTTCGGAGAAATTGTTTCTCAATTAGGACTAACAAACCCTACTCCCTCCAGGCTTCTACAGCCCTGCTGTTATAGGTCCGTTAAGGCACTTCCATACAATTCTCAATTTGCTTCCCTCTCTCAGTCTTTAATTGGCATCTCTTCTCTTTCTCATTCCTTAAGTAATGCCAGTTACTTCTCCCATTCCCTAATCACTGAGTGAGAATGACAATTTTTGCCTGTTTCCAAACTATGCATGTAATAACTGCCCTGCTATCAGGTGAAAAGTGTAAGAGAAAGAAGCTTCAGTATTGCCTTGTAAAAAACAGTAATTTTCAAAAAGCTCGCAAAACCTTCATATTTCAAGATGTGTTTTCCTCTGCTAATGATCACTTCACAGATAAATGAACAGAGACTCAACAACTCCATGAGCTTTATTCCTGAGGAACCGAGGTATAGACAGACTTCTCAGCACCAGCCAAAATCTTGTCTGCTAGCTTCAACTTTTATTCTGGCTTCTAGCGTTAATTTATAGTCTGATTTAATAAGGGTTATACATATTTTTTTCAACTATCATAATTTTATTCCACATTTTAATTATATTCAGAAAACAGAGCCAGGTCTACCATATTCTATAATAACCCATAGATTATGCTGTGTTTTATATGTCACCAGAGAAATTTACCTTAGATAAACTTAAAAAACAAACAAACAAACAAACAAACAAAAAACCCCTATAGTTTCCATATCTATTTTTGTACATACATTTTCTGTAGATATGTTAGAAATTTCCGGTGTTGATTCTACCACAAAACAAGAAATTATGGCTTGATCTCTCCTATGCACATCAGTTTTCCCTGCTAGCAATTATTTCACTGTAATTAGCACTTAATTCATCGTAACATATACTTGCAGAATCAGATATCCAGATTGGATCATAGATGTTAGTACTTACATACAGAAATATGACTGCTAGATTATAGGGGTTTTTTTTCTCTTTTGGATAAGCAATCTTTTCTGTCTCCCCTCTAATGGGCACACAGTGTTCAGCTGTCCCTCGGCCCCAGCAGCATGGAATTGTGCCCTTCTGCTGCACAGCTCCAAGACAACAAGGTGGCAAGTGATTAGCATGAGTCAGATAAGCCTGTGAGCAAGAGATTGGCTTGTGTGGCTCTGCACTCTGATTCCTGTCTCTGCTTGATACTCGGTTTCTCTCCCACCCCAGTTCTAACAGAAAACATCTTGATACCATGTCCTCAAGCCCTCATCTTAAGAAAAAGGTCTCGTTTTTACCAGAGGCTTTTGGTACTGAAATCTGTGCTCTCATTTTCTCTTTGAATGCTTCCAAGATAAGAGGTCCCATTACCAGAACACTCAGTCTGAGTCAGAGCAAGCAGCATATTCTCTTCGTCTCTTATTACCTTAAGAGTAGTTTCCTAAGTTCCAGGCTATGATACAGTCAGCTGATAAGAGAGAAGCTCGTAGGTCTAACATATTCCATAGAGCTAGAAGCATTTCTGATTTGAAATTAGGGAGGGGAAAATGACTACAAGAGGGGCTCTTTTTAAACAGAAATAAAAAAAAAGAACAAAAAGTTATCAGCACGATATTACAGACTGTGAGGGATCTATACTACCCTGGATGAGTGGGAACACAAAAGCAGTACTTTTCCCTGTATTTTGTTGATGTCTAGTATTTTGCTATCCTTCTTAAAAGATTTCCTTTTTCACCTTTTGATCAGCAACTGAGTTTTTTATGTTTGGTTTGGTTTTGTTGGGTTTTGGGGTTTATTTTAGTTGATTGGTTTGTTGGATGGTGATCTTTTTGTTCTTTTTTTGTGGTTTTTTTTTTTTTTTTTCAAATAAAACTTAATTTTTCATTTCTAAGCAGGGACTTTCATGTTCCTTTAAGAGAGATACCTTTCAAAGAGAAAATGAATAAAATAATGCCTTACAGGTGAAAGTGATATTATTTACAAAGAAACTACACTAAAACTAATATCTAATATCTTCTGCATTTAAAAATCAGTGAACTAAGGAGTTACAAAAGAAAAAAATTAAAGTCATTCTAAATATCAGGGGGCATCTAGAAGGAAATAAAAAGGTTTTCATTGATCCAACATTCAGAAATGTTTATAGGTTCAGCCCATAACAGAAAAACTGAAATCTGATTTTGAGCAACAGTGAGCAAACAAAATGACAGAAAAAAGAAAAAAGGTTTCCTAAGGCCAATTTTTAAATAAGATAAAGTTTTCCATTGTTTTCTTCCAAATAAATTCATGATTCCCTTTAGACATAAATTTAAAATTCATTTCTTTAAAAAAATACTACAATCACAGTTGATTAAATCAAGAAATCCAATGCTAAAAAAGACAAGGACTCATGCATTGCAAGGTGGTATTATAATTTGTCAGCAGGCTATTAAGAGTTTTTAATTTAATTAATTATGTCCAACTGAATCACACTTTAGCAGTTAAGTTACTTTACATAGACAAAGAATTTTTTATCTTTAGTTTTCTTTTGTAGATAATGATTTTTTTAGATTAGTTTAGATCTAGTATATTTGGTTTATAATTACTTATATAGATAATTTTTATCATGAAAAATCTTTGAAAGAATGCAAATACGAATGACTTAAAGCAGAATTATTTTTATATTTTTTATATTTTGCAAATAAATTCAGCAAAATCGTGGATTAATGGTGATATCTTTCTCAAGATTTCCTTAAGAGCGAGAGCAATGCAGCTAATACAGTTTCTTCAAAGAATTTCTATTCCAATTTTCTCTTTCCTTCTGTTAGTTATATATATATAAACTAGATAATGCAGTGTCTCACCTGTAAAGACTAATTTTTCAAACTACATTCTATTAATCTGCTCTGAGACAAAATCCATGAAGGAGAATCTGAATTTTATATTGCCATAGGATTTCTTTCCCCTTTTCTACAACGAATATTTGCAGAATGGAATTAAGTTCCTGAAAGTGAAAGGTTTAATAAATTCCAGTTGAGAGTATAAATGCAGTGTGTGAGTTTTCCTATTTGCTTAAGTAGGAAAGCTTGTTTTGTAAGTGGACAGCTTAACTTTTCTTTTCTTTTCTCCAGGATGAAGGTGACGGGAAGAAAGAAAACAGTTCCGCAGAGATTGCATCCCATAACTAAAATTTGTCATTGTCAACGTATTCTATTAAAATAACCTGCTATACTATACTCTAGGGACTGAATGAAAATTATTAACTGTTAGCACTAAGAAAAGATATTTTTTTGCTTCTTTGGTGGGTGGAAAGTTGATGTCCTGTGCAGAACATGAAAAAAATCAAACTGTAAAAGTACAAGTCCTTGGAAATTCTCTGGACATTGCAGGAAAGAGTGTTTTGTAAAACAGCATTCAACTTGCTTCCTTTCTGTAAACATACTCAATGCTGCTGATTTGGTTAAAATTGCTCAGTTATTTTTCAGCCATAATGACCAATAGATCAAGCGCAGATTACAGCCACCCATCTACTCAATAATGAACATGTTTATATGTGTTACAGGCTTACACCTACCCAGATGCACCCTTAAAAGAAAATGAATTCTTATCTGCATCCACCCAAGAAAAACATTAATTGGCTTCAGATACAGACAAAATAAGGGAGGTTGATCTGGGACTACATGACCAGTGAAGCCATTGGCAGCTGGTGACACCCATGAGAGAAAGTCACAAATAATGAAAACGTTAACACCTTAGTGGGAACACATCCTCGTGTGTCCATCACTGAGGAAGGCAGAGTCCCAGCAGGCACTGCTAGGCACTAGCCAGGGCTGGGACACACACACACTGCATGAAAAGGAGCATTCTGGGCCCCAGTGCTGGTCACAGCCAGACCAGGGCAGCAGGGCCCTGAGTTTGTGGTCAAGTGTATTTTCAGGGCAAATTCTGTTTATCATTCTGGTTTAACATTTGCAAAATCTGCAATATTAAAGTGTTTGCTACTATAAACCTTGCAGTGAACTGCAATGTTTGTGAGAAAAACTGCTCTCAAATGCATAATAGGAATGACTGAAAGAGTCTAGCTTGACTGCTTTCAGAATAACTTCTTGGTACATCAGGGACCTATGTTTTTGTGCTTAGTAAAGTGTTAAGACTACTGGATGGAATTCATTAAATAACTCAGATGCATCTATGAGGAATCTGCTAGTAATGAAAATTTCTTGAATTTTGTGTACCAGATATTTTAAGGCAATCAGGGGATCAGACCCAGCCAGCCTGGGTTTAGGAAAAACAGGTCCTGCTTAATCAACATGATTTTCTTTTAAAACCAACCTGATTTCCTCTTACAACCAGGTGATTATTTTAGTGGATGAGGAAAAGGTTTCAGTCCATATGGACTTCAGTAAAGCCTTTGGTACTGTCTCCCACAGCAGAGGAAAAACCATTGCTTGAACAGATGCATCTGTCCATTGCTTGAACAGATGCACTCTTTGCTGGGAGGGCTGGGCCCAGAGAGTGGTGCTAAGTGGTGACACAGCCAGTTGGTAACCAGTCACTAGTGGGGTCCCCAAAGCTCAGTATTTGGGCCAGTGCTGTTTAACAACTCTATCAGTGATTTGGAGGAGGGAATGGAGTATCCTCACTAAGTTTGCAGAAGATGCTGAGTGGGACAGGAGGATTGATCTGCTGGAGAGTAGGAAGGCTCTGCAGAGGGATTTGGACAGGCTGGATCCATGGGCTGAAGAGAACAATATTAGATTCAACAAGGCCAAGAGCCAGGCCCTGCTCTTGGGTCACAAAAGGCCCCTGAAGTGCTCCAGGCTGGGGGCAGGGTGGCTGGAGAGCTGCCCAGTGGAAAGGGAGCAGAGGGACTGGTTGATAGCAGATGAACTTGAGCCAGAGTGTGCCCAGATAACCAAGAAGGCCGATGGCATCCTGGTTTGTATCAGAAATAGTGTGGTCAGCAGGATTAGAGAAGTGACTGTTACCCTGTACTGGGCACTGGTGAGGCTGCACCTCATGTGCTGTGTCCAGGCAGGAGGACATGGTCTCAAGCTGTGCCAAGGGAGATTCAGGTCAGACATCAGGAAGAATTTCTTCATGGAAAGGGTTGTTAAGCATTGAAAGAGACTTCCCTGTGAGGCGGTAGAGTCACCATCCCTGGAAGTGTTCAAAAAATGACTGGACATCACACTTACTACTATGATCTAATTGTAATGGTGGTGTTGGGTCATACTGGACTCTTGTAGGTCTTTTCAGTCTCAGTGATTTAATGATTCTGTGTTTCTGTGTTCTTGTAAGTACTATTCCTGTGCTTAAAAGAATAAGTAGAATGGTAGCAGGGTGAATGTATGCCCATGAATATGTGCTGAACTGTTGTTAGGGTTTAGTGTTTTAGCATATATTTATCTGATGATTCCGAGAACAGTACCTTTCCAATGTAATTTTTCAATTAATCTTGTATAGAGAGATTATATAATATATATTATATATTTTTATATAATATATTATATATATTATATATCAATATATACCAGTATTTTAAATGCCATTAATAATTTGCAACGTGTAATAATAATTATTAACTTTTGGGGTTTTTTTGATAGCACTGAATGGATTTTTTTTAATACATTATTTGCAAATAATCCAGTAGCTCTGGGCAGAAGGGAGAAAAAAAGTTGATTCTAAATAAAGGTAATAGTCCATACAGATTTAATTGTACTGTGTGAAATGAGGCGTATGCATGAAAACCTGTTTCGGGAATATTTGACTTTTTTTTTAATCTATGAAAATATAATTTAAGATCCAATTTAATAGCTTAGGTTCTCAGAAATTTGGCTTAAAAGGCTTCTTGTCTGCACAAATGCACATAGAAATGGACACACACACAGACAGAGGTCACCTCAGCTGTGAACAAGTGTCTGCATCTACATCTACAAAGTGTTTGTGGAGCTGTATCGAGGTGTGATCTAGGACAAAACTGCTCAAAGTGGAAACATTTCCTTGTCCTTACAGTGGAAGGTTGTTTGGAGACAACCTTGAACTTTCCACTGATACCTTATAAATCGACTGAGAACAACTACATTCTCTATTCTCTGCTGAGCAGGAGTTATTAAGTTTGAACAGCTTTTGAATGCATCCATGTGTGTTTTAATGATAAGTTCTTGATACCTGATTTCTCTGGGAATACAGCTATGTTTTTGTGATAGTGCTATTCTGCACAATTGTCAATACCTGTCTGTGCTATTAAGATATTAGCCAAACAGAACTTGCAATTAGAGAGTATCTAAGTGCATTCTGCATTACATGGTTACTGTCTATTATAGGCAAAAAACATAAGGCAATAAAAATGCCTTATGATCAAAATGGAAAACATTGCTTGGATATAAACTTGAGTAAATGTAATTGCTTCTTTTGGGAAAGAAAGAAAATAAGAAGAAATCTTTTTAAGGAACAATACTACTTTTTAAATAATGGAGCTAGTTTCTTCTGAATAGATCAAAAATATGTAGAATAGTCTTCTAAGCTACAAATCTGGATTAAATAAATTGCTTCTAAACAGGAATTCACAAGAAAATAATTCATAGCTGAAAAATTTCTGTACTGGAAGTAAAAATTTTCCTTATAATGCTGGGACAATATTTTCTGAAAAAGAGAGATTGTGGTCAGCTTTTACAAAGGATTTTGAGGCATTTTCCCCTCTGTCTTGGCAAGAAGCTCTCTTTAAAGGAAAAGAGCTTTAAAGGAAAAAAGGAAAAAAATCTGTAGAAAACCTTTGATGGCACTTTCTTCTATAATTTTTTTCTAAGCACTTAATAAGTTGTTTGGCTTTGTCTAGGTTTATCATTGTCTTTTTTGTATTTATCAGAGGTGGAGGTGTTAAAGGAATTTTCTATTAAGTATTTGTCATGCATTTGGTACTCATAACACATGGCTGGAACTTTATTCACATGCCTCTTTTGAGATTTCTTTTGTCACTTTGTAGAATGCCTGTTAAGTGTCTATTTTTGGTAGGTGTGTCATAGGCTACCTAACATTTAGTTCCACATCCTGAACCATTTTCTATGATCTTTGTGTATTTATAGGTACTATACTGTACCCTGATAAAGAAAGATGGCAATGAAGCCAACTGGAAATTTATCTTTCTTTGTTCACTGGCCTTTTATTCAGTGATTCAGAACATCAAAGGTGCAGAAGAAACAAAATTGTGCTTGATCAAAACAACACCAAACTGTTCTATGTACAAAAAAATACTCATATCTGTTTAAAAAATAAATTATATATATCAATTATCTATAACAGTGGAAAATGTTAAAGACGATATTATTACATTGAAAGAGGAAAATATTGATTTGGAATAAGAATTCAAGAATTCTCATTCTCATACTGTAAATTTTGAAGTATATATTAAAAAATTTCTGACCTACACATTTTTATTATCCAGGCTCCATATAATCTGCCTTAAATACTTAAAGGCCAACATTTTGCCTGAAAGTAGACTTTAGGTATAAGAGAATTTTACATTAACTGATTGAACCTGAAATGTTTTCTGAATCCAGTGCCAGCTTTGTAGTAGTGAACTGAAGAATTTTTGTCACAAAGAGAATAGCACAGGATATTTTCATCTTCCTCAACTCCACTTCCCTGATTTCAAGAAACTTTATTTAAGATTTTATGCTAACAAAAGTTCATCCAAGTGTGTGTTCCAACTAAATTCTATGTCTGTTTGTATTAAAGGCTATTGACATTTTTGGAAAAAAACATAGTATCTATAAGGTGATGAAAAAGCTACTCCTTTTCATTTGGATTGTTTTGTCATTGATACAAAACAGAGCTGACATCAATCTTACCTTACTTCAGTGAAGAAGAAACTGTGAAGGTCACTTGCATATGACATTCCAGAAACTATTTCATCCCATTGCAAAAACAAAAAATATTTCTGGCACAGTACTGTGTAATCTTCTGGCCTTTAAGAAAATGTCAGCACTAGGAAGTGCTGAAATTTTTTAATTTTGAAATTTTTTAATTTTAGCCATGGCAGGAATTTTTGTTTCTTTTGACTTTTTTTAAGGAAGAATACTCAAAGATTACTAAAAACACCTGAATTTGATGTGGATTGTAGTAATTTTGTTCGCAGCTTTGGTTTCTTTGTCACTTCTGCACAGCACAATTTTGCCTTGAGCAGATGATCGTGTGAAACTATAAGGAACTTTTTTATTCAGCCACTACAAGGAGTGGACAGAGACTTCACACTTTTGTCAGTGAAGAACTAAATGAAAGTCCTGGCAGCTTTTTCAAAGCTCTGTTTTGATCATTCTGTATTGAAGTAGCTGGTACTGAGAGATTTGGGAAAAGTACTATTGCAAAGAGGTACTAGACAGTAAAGACAGTAGTTGAGGACAGGATTGCCTCCTGTAAAGGACATCATGTTATACTAGAACTGATGTTTTCCAGAGCTGATAAATGAGAAGAGATAAATCCACTAAAACCCACAAAGAGCTGTGCAGGGTATGTCTCAAATACAGAGAATAGTATTAAAAAAATGAGAAAAGTCTGTGAGGATAAAGTATCAAAAGAGAAGGTGTGATTAATCAAGCTATGAATGAGTGTGTGAACATGAGATTGAATTAAAAGACCTACACAGGAAGGAATCATTGTACCTACAGTCTACTAAGATACCTAAATATAATAAAGGAGATAAAAACTAGAAAGCTCAAATAAATGCAAAAGTTAATATAAATATAATAACTATTTTGGGCTTTCTAACACTGAGAAATTTTTTATTTGATCAGCAATAAAACTAAAGATTTTACCTTTTAAACTGGAGGGATAGGCTAACTTCTACTTCCACCTCTTAGAAGAAATTTGCCGTCCCCAAAAATCCGATTTAAACTGAATAAAATTAGCAAAGAGGAGAGACTAAACTGAATGTATTTTTTAAAGAAAGTTTTCATTAAATATAATATTTTTCTTGACTATAATAATTTTATGTAACCTCTTTTCTACTTTATTTCTGAGCAGTTTTAATAAAAGCAAATGAATATATTAATAATGTGAGTATATACTAGAGCAAATTTTTAAAAAGAGAGGCAATAAATTTGCAGCTTGGTGACCAGGGCACTGAAATTATATCAGCTATAATACTGTTTTATACCAAATGGAGAAAATTATAAAGCAGTAAGAGAGTACTCCAGAGTCCAGTAGCTCAGAGGCTGCAGTTAAGATCTTGACTTTTACAATTGTTATATCTTTGTTCATATAGAAAAAGAGATGCATGTGACTCTCCCATGCATGTGATATAGAGAGCTTATAGAATGAGTTAGGAAGGAGGCTTGCCCTCAACGATTTCACAAGGAGTTAGAAAATCCTCTTGTGAAACCACAAAAAAAAAAACAAAACCAAAAAAGACAAGTTTACCTATTTATCATTTTTCACCATCTTCATGAGTTGTTGGCTACAAAGTACCACACCTCAAATGTTCCTAACAATGCAATCAGCATGAGGAACAAACAAGAGGAGCTTAAAGTTTTGGTCCAGTCCCAGAGATTTGATATCACTGGCCAAAGTGAAACCTGGTGGGATGAGTCCTGTGTCTGCAGTGCCTGGGTGGGTAGGTACAATTAATCACTGTGTCTCCTTTTATCACATCATCCCGAGCTTTTAATTTACCTGCCCCACCTAAAATTTCCACACTTGATTTTTGAGGAGACTCTCTTCACCAGTTCATTCAGTCTGTTGGGAAAGATGCCCCATTTGACTGGGCCAGGATAGATCCAGTCTCTCACAAGAAGGCTTTGATCCTTTAAGAGGGCCCCATGGTTGTGGAACCTGAAGCCCTACTCAAACACCAGCAATGCAAACTATTGTTGAGCCTAAAGTCTGCTAAGTCCTCCTAACGCACTTTCTCCTCACTGGCAGGAGTCAAACATTATCTCTATGCTGTTGAACACTGTCCACAGAGATCTTTACACACATTTTGGCAATTCCCAGGTCACCCCAGTCTATAATATTGGTGTCTGTGTGGAATAACTGCAGAACCACTCAGGTGGATGAGACAATGGTCACCTCTCAGGTAAATCATGAATGCAAGCCCCCAGCAAGAAGCAAACCTCTCCAGGGGACAGGTCAGGTCAGCTGGTGAGGGGCTCTGCCCCCTGCATAGTAGTTCTCCTGCCACCACCACACACCACTTTCTTCTTGTGGTCCTGAGCAGCTCAGACTCAGCCACAAGGGATGCTGTTTGACAGGATTCCCAGTTCCTCATCGGTTATAAGGGAGATGAGCTGATTCTGCAGCTGCAAGTCATCAGAAAAAATGATGGAACAATCCTGCCAAGACTCAGCTGTTAATCAAACTCACATGCAATTGTTCTGCAGAGAATAATTGGGGTCCTTTTGTAAATGGGAGGAGGGAAAAAGAATGAGAGAGATGTTAGCTGCTGATCTGGCTTGGATCTTGAGCATTTTTTTTCTAGGACAGATTGGAACTAAAGTATACAGACAAATCTGTCAGTGCATCAGAGGAAAAGGCTAAAAACAATACATAGACCTTTGGATAGATAAAGGTACATAGAGATTTATTTCACGTTAATGATCCATTTGCAGATCATGCTACTGCTTGATACATAGTAAATTGAGAAAAAATTGCTACAAGGTCTTGCAGTTACCTTGTTAGTTACAGGCTGAACTAAGCAGGGATCCTTTGTTCTCTGTGATATTGTATTCTATGAACTCCAAGTACTGTATTCCCATGGTGCTTATAGAACACAATCATGTCTGGTTTATATCTCTTACAGACAGAGGTCATTGAAAATTCTAAACTCCACATGAAATAACAGCGGCTTCAGCTATCTAAATACTTGAGATACGCTTCAGAAAATGAAAAGGAGGGAAAAAAAATCTATGAAAAGAGGATGATTTCATTGCCTTCATCACAATGAAAAAATCACTTGATTCGTTATATGTTTTCAGGTTTTTTAATCTATACTGGTGGCAACCTTAAATGCAACTTTAGGGACTGCCAAACAAGGTGATAAAAGTAATACAATAACCAATGTATTCTGCTTTACCACTTGCTTAGATGATGGCAGTCCTAACACTAGTGAATAAATAAAGAGGTAAGGGGAATTTTAATAAGTAGGACACTGCATTCTGGTTTTTTGCCCTATATCTTCTCCATCTGGTGTCAATAATAAAGTGTAAAGAATCTCATACTTCTTTCTGCCAGAGGGGGCCAACTACTTGCAATTATGAAGGAGGTAAGAAAGAGCAAAATCACACACTGCTCTTGAATGGGATTGTTTGGTATAAATATTGTAGCCTTTTATAAGTAAAGGTTTCTAAATCACTACAGTTGTGACCTCAACACTGAGGTCAGTTTTGAGTCAGTTTGTGTGTCAGTTACCAGTAATTTAATATAGACCTGCAACTTAAAGATACTATTGACTGTATTAAACTGCATATTTGATATATTATTTCATGTTTCAATATGATGTTAATTCACAATGGCAAGAAATTTTGGGGATTATGTTATATACTTAAGAGCTTTGCACATTTTTATCCAGAATTAAAACATTTCTACTTCTCTATTTAACTCCTGTATTTTAAGCTCAACTTCTTATTTGCCCTATTTTTGTACTTGTTTTTTGCTTGTAATTACACGGCCTCAAGTACATTGCTGATATTATTGGATGTCATTGAAACATGATTTTTAGAAATATAATGTGTTCATAGCTGTTTAGCCTAGTGGTTAGGATTTCAATTTACCAGAGGAAAGTGGTCAGGATAAATTATAGTCTTTCCTGAATTTTGGACCTTAAAAAATATTTGAAAGATTTTATGTGACATCTTTTCCTCATGGGGAGATAAACAGAATTATCTAGTTAGAGCTGTGCATTCGGGTTTTCTGGGTTTTTTTTCTTCTCTATTTTCTAATATGGAACAAGATTTTGTTATTAACTAATGCCTTAAGACATTTTTATTTGCTTATACTTCTAATTCTATATGGATTAAATTTATGTCTAAAAATAAAGGAAAATAAAAATCTTCCAATTTTTCAAGATATTTTAGAGAATGTACATAGGATTTCCTAAGATTCCTATCAAGGTTAATGCCAACTTCATGTATATTTCCTGAGTAAAACTCATGCCTTTCTAAGGGTTTGGATGTTACATTTGTTTACTTGGGAGAAGCTGGCCAGCAGAACTCAACCATCTGAAGTACCAAAAGACTCCATTAAAATGCCCTACTAATTATTTTTAAAAATTAAAATAAATTATTTATCCTCTTCCTCTAGAAAATAATCCTGTTTTGTTACCAAGACTAACCCCAAGTAGTTGTCACTGGAGTGTTATTATGATTCTTTGTGTTGCATCTCCAGTTGGATCACTCAGTTACTGAGCTGTTACAGTAGAGTCTGGTAGTGGTTCCATATATGACAAAACAGGCCGCACAATTATTTGATTCATAAGTGGTCTCAACTAGAGTTAAGAAAAAAAGAAGGAAAGGCAGGATATCTGGGACAGAGCCACAACTAGTATTGTGAAGCTGAGCAGTTGTACAAGAGCTGCTGCAGCTGCAGTCTTTGGTATTATTTCTCTTTTCTCTCTGATATATGTGACAATTCACCAGAGGTATGTGAAGCGATGCAGACACCTATGAAACCATATAAGAGATTTACAGAATCAGCTTTTGTGAA
This sequence comes from Zonotrichia leucophrys gambelii, assembly GCF_028769735.1. Classification (NCBI taxonomy): domain Eukaryota; kingdom Metazoa; phylum Chordata; class Aves; order Passeriformes; family Passerellidae; genus Zonotrichia; species Zonotrichia leucophrys. The sequence goes on from NC_088171.1 coordinate 139,661,194, forward strand.
ATACCAAGGAGAATTGTGTTTTTAAACTTCTAGGAACTATAAAACAATACAGAACAAACCAAAGTAAATTAAAGAAATTCTAACCAGAAATGTTTTATGACAATTAGTTTGTGCTCACTCCAAAACTGAATTCTGGAAGACACCAGAAAGCTGGTAAGATACATTCATGGTATTTACTTTGTTCTGAAGACGTTTCACCCTATCCAGTCCCCAGTGGCATCACAGCAATAATATCAGCCATTTCATTTCTGTCTTCCATTCACTTCTGCATCTCTCATACATGGTTTATTTCTGTGTCTCAGTCCTATCTGTCTCAGCTGACAGATACTTACTCTGTCAGCTAATTTAATGAAATCAGAAATATTTCTTCATTTCTTAAAATTCTGTTGTTTAGAAGCCTCCTTTCATTATTTTTGTTTCGTTTTCTTTAACATGATCAAACAAAACTGGACTTCATCTTTCAATACAAAGGAGATGGTTAGAACTAGTGTAATACGAGACAAATATTAATCTGTACCTGCTGCAAATATATGTAAGGAATTTTGTCTACAGCTTATAAGAAATCCACAATACATATATCTAATACCTTATGAGTACCAAAAGATCTAATTCTGCTAACAAGCACTTTTACATTAAAACAGATAAAGGGAGCATTACTATGGAAGTTGTGATGGCACAAATAAGAGCTTTGTCTACTCATCTAATTAAGGATTGGATTGGTTTTGTGCTAATGATTTACATACAATCACTCCTATAGGAATACAATCTTAAACACAATTTTCAAATTAATAAAACTTTGGAGAACTGTTGATGCTTCCAATGGAACATTTGAGATTACACAAAAAATATATTTTACCTAAGAATTTAGGGTGATCTTTCCTCACAGTGGCACCCCTTCCTGTGGAAGGAACATTCTGTTGTACTGGATGTGGGTTTAAGATTTAACATGTAGAACCAGATAATATTAGAGAACTCAGATAATTGAGTTAAATGAAATGTAGCAAATTTATGAGATTCAATAAGTCATAAATAAACCATTTTAGTAATAGTTATAATTTTCTAAACAACCCATAGAAAATCTAGAATTATCTTATGGCTGTTCTGTGAGTGCTTAACAATTACAGACTTCCTGAGCCAAAGACTGTATTTAGACTGTTGTGTTTAGCAGATATTTAATTGTTCTTCAAATTTATTAATATTTTCAGTTTCTAGACCATCCTCTGACAAGGTCTTCCTCTCTTTCATTTCTACTTTGTTTTGTCCTGGTGCTTATATTAAACCCATCAAAATGAAACATGAGTTCTCATTTTATGTAAGGTTATTGAAAGATATTAAAAACTTTTTCATATAGCTCAGGAAGAGCAGAAGCAGACAATTTTTTTTTAAGATGCATACCTTTTCATCCACTGGAAAAAAATGTTCTAAAAAATAAAGTAAAACAATTGAGTTATATTTATTTCATTTTTCTCTCACCCACAAAAATTTTAAAATTTAGGATAGAATCCTATTAAAGAAATAACATGCTAGATATTATTCTTGATGAGTTTTCAACTGAAACAAACTACAGAAAAGAGAAAAGACATTTAGATTTGGGTCTTTTAAGCTCAAAAAATATCTAGAATTAAAAGAAATTCCCTCATTAAAATATTCTGGTACTTGATAAGGAAAATTTAGAACTGATAATTAAATGTCATATAGACTTTTTTCGTCCATTCTTATCTTTTAAAAAAAACATAATCAAGTGTTTTAAAAGTTAGGATTCTTCCCATCTATATTATTCTAATTCTTTATAAGTTTTATATGTAATCATGTGTAAGTCATCATACAGCACCATAATAAAGGTTTCCCTACAGAAGTGTGTATTAGCACTCACACTATGTAAAGGACATTGATTTTTCTCATCATTTAAGGAGATTAGTTAAATATTTCTTTGAAATTCATAGCATAAACATTGTTATAAATACAGTTCAGGTTATCCTTTGTATTAGAAGTTTGGTTTTTTTTCTATATGAAACCTTGATGACAATAAATATATATACAAAACTGAAATATAATTGGTATATGACATCATATTTCATCTGAACTGGAATTTCACTTAAGTTAGGAATTGCTACTGAGTAATATAGACACAATATAAGGATGGGTACATACTGTGCACCTCTAGAGAAGAATAAGTAGTTAGCACAATTTGATTCTTGGAAATTTTGTTTTGTTCAAGTGTCTCAATGGGGTGGTGCTGAGCATTTTAATTATTATTTATGGGCACCTTTAGATCTAATAATTCTCCTAGTTTGGAAAATTGCAAAAGTATCTTGCACAGTGCCATGGTGGCACACAAATTAAATTGACCTTTGCAAATGCAGTGGAGATCTATAGAGACAGGTGGACAAAAACTGAGGTATGGAAGAAGAAAAGTATTGATACATGAATATATGTGACTTCTATAATTAGGATATTATAGTCAGCCTGGACCTTCTCTTATAGGTTGTAATTTAACTTTTCTCAATTTTCTCTAAGTTAGTGTTAGTTCCAAATTCTAAGTAGCATTGTGCTCTTGTTTATAAGATCCTTGTTTGGGAAAAACTTATTTTCCCTTTAGATAATGCTTTGATTCAAATCACATTCCAACCATTAGAGGTGGTTTTGCATACATTACTTTTAGATTCCTTTTTAGAAAAAAAAAATATAGGAAGTTCTGATGCTTGCAGAGATGAAATAACATCTATATTTCAATTTTGCTGCATATATTCAATGGAAACAAAAACACAAGTCTACAGAGTACTTTACAGCATTTGTCTTCTAGAATTTTCTTATGCTGCACTGTGTTATTTTTCTCATTTGAATTTATAAGTGTTCACTATGAGGCCAGCACAATAACATAATTATTTATTGAATAATGCAGAACCCTACCAGAGAAGATACTTGGTACAGGATGACTATTAAATTAACCCATTTTGAGTGACCTTTTATTTGGCAGGCAATGCCTTCCAAGCAAATTAAGAAAAAGAAACCAGGAACAGCACAGTTTCTAGACCCAATAATGTGGCTTGGGAGCAATAATAGTAAAACTGGATATTGCAACTGCTTCAATGAAGTAAATCTGACCTTACTCCATTGCACAGGATATTAGTGCTGATACCTGTACTAAAGTTAATTTGAGTGAGAAAAAAATTACAGTGTTATTGCCTAATCCTTTCTGATCCACCAAAAAAGAAAAAATAGTAATTTTGTCCTAAGACTACATCTCACATGTACTTTGCCATTCCTGTACCAAAATGCAGGGGTAAATCCTCAGCCATTTTCAGTCATTGCACTCCACTTAAGACAATTAATGAAACTGATGTGGCAGGATTGTTATATTGATGGTAAGAGCATTTAATCTGCCACAAAAAATAGGCATGTACCTTGCTAGTCATGTCCACTTTGGAGACCCTTGAAGTAATGCAGTCTGATGTCATCACTGTGCATCAGAAAGCTGTGGTGCTATGCTCTTTCTTCATTAGTGGAATTTCACCAGTTACATTAATGAACAGTAAATTCTTTCCTGTGGCCATTGCATCAAAGAGTTACAAGTATGCCAGTTTATTACTGTTACAGTGCCAAGAACATTCATTCAATACAAAAATATGCACAATATCATGATTATGCATTGTCTCTCTTGGCATATTTTTTAATATCTCATCCTGAACAATGTCCCAGTAATAATACACTTTTATCAGCTCTAACCAAATTAGCTTTTGCTGAGGAATAAAATTACAAAATTGGTTATTCAAAGGAAAGGGTTTTGTCTTATTATTCTAGGAGATAGGCAACTGCTAGGGATTTGGGATTTTGCTGATATCCTTGATATGATTTGAAGACTTCCACCTAGAGTATACTCTGACTTTGAAGACACTGTGAGGGCGCAAACATGGAATTCATTTCTGACTTAACAGCAACTCTTTATTAGTGCGTAGTTTATACATTTCTGAAGAACACATTAATATCAGAGGCAACAAATATTGATAATATACCTGTGATATAATTTTTAGTTAGGTAACAACTTGATTTAGAGTCAAATCTATTTTTAAAAATGCTTTATGAGTTTTATCTAATCTCATTTTCCCACATTTAAAGTTATCTCTTGGCTAATACAGGAATCTCATTACTGCAGAATATTTCATGTGAAAAAAAAATTGAAAATAAGATTTCTTTGGTATTATCGGTATTCTTGATGTTATTTTTTTTAAGGAAACAGTCAATCTGAGGAAATTTATTCTAGAAATTGTTCAGTTTCAAATATTTTTTGATCACATATTCACAATCATGTGTAATACCTTTGATTAAGTATAGGAATGTCTTTGCAGAAGTATTTGGTGTTGAGAGTGAAATAAAGCTCTACTCAGTCTTCCAGAATTAGAAATCTGTATTTCTACAGAGCAGTTCATTTTAGATATTTGAGGCATGTTTCCTATCATGTTTCCTAAAATGATATTGAGTGTTTCTATTAAAAAGAGATTAAATAGATTTATGTTCAGCAAGAGCACATTTTTGAATAAACCCCACAACTTGTCCTCCATATAGGTAAAGGCAAAACCAGCTCACTCTCATCCTGGAATTTGAAAGTCCTTTGCTAACATGTGAAAGATTTAACCCCATTGTAACATGGATTAATTGTTTTGGTAACAAAATTTAGGCCATCTCTAGTGTTAATTAGCAGTCCACCCTGAGTTCACGTACTTTGCTCAGGTGCTATAAAGAAAGCCCCTTGTCTGACTCACTGAATGCCTGAAGCTCACTGAGAGCGCTGCATTCCCTGCTCTGACATGAGCATGGCTGATATGCCTTATCTCTTGGACGCTGGAACCATTAAGCTGCCAACTGCTGACAAATCACTCAGAACTCACCTGACAACAAAAGGGATACTGAGTTATCCATCATCTCTTAAATAAAGCAATTACAACAGCTCTGTACTAATTATTCATTTCTGCCCAACTTCAAATTTTTAATATTTTCATCCTCACGTCACTCTCTCCTGGCAGATATTTCCTCAGCAGAAGGCACACATTACCTGTGTTGTGTGATGTTCTCATTGTTCAGTATGCATTGATTGCAGGCCATTATGTACCCAGTGTTATTTGTCACAGGGTGTCACAAAAGGCACAGATAGCTTATGAGACAATAAACCCAGTTATATTAGTGATCAATCTTGACAGAACATTGATATTTCAGCAAATAAGAATGCAAATACAGTTAAGAAATCAGCATTTAATATTTCAAGAATGGTTTTGCTAATTGTGGGTTATACATGAATAAACTACAGCCTTGAACAGTTTCCTTCAGTAGAATTGTTCAAATTATATTTAGGGGAATATAAAACCCAAATTAAATATTGAAGGAAAAAAAAAAAGTAGTAATATTGAATATCTTTTTCCCAACAAGAAAAGAAAAATAAACTTGCAAAATTCAGGGGATTGATTGGACTGCAAGAGAGCACAGAAAAAGTTGAACCAGTTGAAATTGCTAGTTTGGGTACTGCAGGCAGTATTTCTGTACAATAGTCAGCTGGGCCAAGAATAGGCAGCTGAGAGAGGAGTGGAGTGAATAAGGCAAAATAACCTACCCTGTGCTCCAGGCTCCTCAAAGGCCTCTGGTGCCAGACAGAGCCAGCTCAGGGTGGCCAGCTCCAGACAAACTGCAGAGATGGGTTCCCTAGCTACCATTCACAGGTCTAGCTCAGTGTAATCACTAGCTCCCCCAGGCTCCAGGATGTGGAATGATAAACCAGGAATCATGGACAGACCGTTACAAAAAATTCCAATTTTATAATACTGCCCGGGCTCCCTCCTCCATCTATCTTGGCTTTGCAGTTTCTTTCTGTAACTACTGGCATTTACATAAAATTAAGAATAACAGAGAATGAGGACTGGAAAATATTTTTGCTGCATCTAATTATTTAGCATGTGTTGATTTGTCTCCCTGGTATCTGTGTGTACTAAAAATTAGAGATTATAAAGAGTTTGAGGAGAAAAGGTTAAGTGTAACTTAGTGTTGCTATGCAGTAACTGAACTATCCTTGTGGTCTGCTATGAATATAATGCAACCACAGATTTAGTAATTCTGAACATAAGCAACTATTTAATTCTCTGTATGAATGAGTCACTCCTTCATGATTGCATGCATCGGTGCAAATGAGGTGGCATTAACAAACACAATATTCATTAAAAGCCAGTAACTCAAATTCTGATTGTATTTATGAAAGACTTGTAGCATCAATTAGCAAGGTTATATTAAGCAAACTAAATGCTGTCTAAGGATTGTGGTGTATTGACCTTGGTTGGATGTCAGATGCTCACCATGCTACTCTATTCCTCCCCTCCTCAGCAGGATGGAGCAGGTAGAAAATACGTTTGAAGAAAATTCATGGGTGAAGATAAAATCAGTTCAATGAAACAGTAAAAAAAGCAAAAGTCACATGTAGAAGCAAAGAAAAGTAAAACAATTATTCTCTACTTCCCATAAGGAAGTGATGTCCAGGTACATTTTGGGAAGTAGGGTTTCAATGTGCCTCCGGAAGACAAACATAATAATAATGCCCATCCCCCTTTCTCCTCCTCTTTGTTAGCTTTTATTGCTGATCAGATGCCGTGTGGTGTGGAATAACTTTTTGGTCTGTTCAGGTCATGTGTCCTGGCTATGTCCCCTTCCAAGAAGTTGCCCACCCCCTGCCTCCTGGCAAGGAGGAATGTTGGAAAACCGACCCTGTGCTGTGTGAGCACTGCTCAGCAGTACCCGAAACACTGGTGTGTTATCAGCACCTTTCTAGCTACCAAAGCACTGCTGTGAGGAAAATTAGCTTCATCTCTGCCAGACTAAATTCACAACTTATTATTGAAAAATTATAATAGTACATTTCACTCTGCACATGGTAAAAAAAAACAAAAACCAAAAAAACACAACAAAACCTTTTTTATAATAGACCACAAGATATTTAGTTAAAGCAGAAATGCTTTCACTTCTCCCTGCTGCCCTCATTATCCATGAATATAGAAAAATAATAATCTATAGTCCCTCTTTAAAGTACTCTAAAAGTAAACACATCAATTTCTATTAATTTCACTTGGGGATAATATGAAAATCGAATGTTGATGCAGCGCAGATTTAGCTAGATGCTTGATTTTCAAGATAAGATAACTGGTGTTGAGTCTATACCCAGACATGTGAAATGAAAAAGGACTTCTTGAAAGATACAAATGATATCTCCTAGGCTGGTTAAAGTCAAGCAATCAAAAATAAGGTGAAAATACTTCACCTCATCCTTACCAGGTCTCAGTATGTCTGGTCATTGCATTTCTTATGGTGCCTGGGGAGACCCCCTGCTCTGCGAGCCCCTGTGGGATTCTGTAGCAAATTAAGACACACTGCTTTCAATTGAAATTATATTTAAATACTGCATTCCCTCATAAGTTTATATTTAAACTAGAAATTCAGGTTTACTTTTTTTTTAGATTAAAGTGGTATTCTCCGCCCTGTGGGACCAGACAGGATGGATATCAAAATGCTAAGACACAACAGATATCATTGTGACACTTCTTTATATCATACTTAAGACATTGTGGAGAGAAGGAGAGGTCCATAATAACAGAAAAAATGTCCTCAATGCCCTCATGAAACAGGAAAATAAAATATTATCATAGATATCAATGTCTCTCAACATTCTGTAAACATTTACTCTAAAAAGGAACAACAGCATGGATGGAACTATTCCCAAATAAATCCTGCAGCATCAGGATTACACTAAGTTTTATGCATCTGTCTAAAAGAGGCCAGGGGCAAAAACAAATTCAACTGGAATTATTTAGTTTAAAAATGTGAAGTATAAACTAAATTAAATTAAGTACACTCAGAAAAATCTTGAAATCAAGATTTCTCAGGCTGACTTACTAACCTTCAATCTTAACAGTTAAAGTAGTACATTTAAAGTAGTAGTAGTAGTACTTATTAAAAACCTCTAAAGATCATGTTTCTATTTAAGCTCTTAAGGCTGAAGAAGTAGGAAGTAGTGTATTTTAATGTTTATTCAGTGCTAGTTTCCTCCTCTATCTACATCAGTAGAAGCAACATCAAAAAAAAATATGCAGGTGAATTTCTTAAGGGTTCTAATAATTCACACTTTATTTCATGCATTTAATCATTTGAAGCTATGGTTTGAAAAATTTCCCTATTTAAACATTTCCATAATTTCTCTAGGTATTGCCATTTTGGTCTTCCAGCAAGTTATCTTCTCTTATGTCCTTTTCTTCACCACTTTTCAGTCTGAGTTTCCAGAAAGGTGTACGTCTCTTGTCTCTCTAGCTTTTAATGACCAAACCTAAAATGAAAAGCAGTTTTGACTTTTAAAGTGCAGCATTGGACTTTTTTCCCTCCCAACTAAAGTGCAAAAATTTATAAAAGCAAAAGCAATGAAAGTAAATGGTAATATTTTGACTATATACTCAACCACTGAAATGGAAATATTATTACACAGTGCATTTTTTAATTCACCTGTTACTGAAGTGAAGAACAAATATGAAAAATGCTCTCAGACCTGGTGCTATACTACTTAAAGGCCATATGTTCCATTTATTACTCACTGGCTTTACCTTGAGCAGCTTTCCCACACCAGGCAGTCTGAGTAGATATACTAGTGGGAATTGGTTCCACTGGGATGAGACCAAAGCCCAAGTTAGCTTTTAAACAAAGAGAGGAAGCAGGAAAAAAAACCAGAAAGCCACTTCATGTAAACAAAGTAATAAAATTGAATTTCTTATTAATGTGATTGTGGAACCTGACAGAAGTCTGATACTAAACAAATACCTATCAGCATAATCAGCATGCTTATTATCAATGTCTAGCACTTTATATTGACTTATGACTGTTCATGAAGACATAAATTTAAGGTAAAAATAATTGCTAACAATAAATTAACAGATCACATTTAGCCTGCAAAATCTGTGAAAATCAGTTTTTCTCCTATAAATTAGGAAACTTGTGAAGTTCTTCCCTAATAATGTGCTAGGTGTATATGATGTGCAGTATGAAGTGCTTATTTGGGCTCTAATCAGGTTTTAAACAAATTGTAAAACAACCAAAGGGAACATATATTTTGTATGGAGCTAAGAATTTATTGTTAACCAAAATAAAATCTTGATGTGATCAAAATCTAGCAAACATCTATTTTTAGTCCTGTTGTAATAATATACATAGTCCAAGTATAGCCCAATATATTTGGACTATGTATATCATGTATATGGTAACAATTTTCTTGCAAACTCTCACTCCTGAGAGCATTCCCTGAGCTGCCCTGTTACTCTGGTGCTGCTCTTGCACTCCAGTGTCCCTCTGCTCAACAGCACCAGACTTCTTCACCCAGAGAGACAATGAGATGTCAAAGAGAGTTACCATCCCAACCTCTGTGCTGGGTGGGGAGTGGTGCTCAAGGAGGAATGGGGGAATTTCTTTCTTTCATGATCAGCTCTGTTTTTCCAATGTTCTCACACCTGATTGCCTCCGACTGGTCCCCAGCCCCATCTGGATGCTGCATCACAACCTCCCCCAGCCCTGGGAGACACCACAGACAGTGAATGTCTGGTTTGACCAGCTTCATCCACCTCCTGCTGTCACAGACATCTGACTCAGGTCTAGCAATGCTCTTGTGGCCACCAGATCTTTGTTAGAGCAACCTGGCACCAGCTTGAGCTCAGGCAAGCCCTCCCAAGCACCAAGCACCGCCCAGCTAGGCACCTGTTGACATTCAATATAACGTGGCAGAAATCCTCTTGGCTGGGTTACATTTGACTCCAGTAAGTAAAATGAAATAGTTTGCATTGGTAGAATCTATGTAGAGCATTAAAACTTATACTTTTCACAGTCCGTGCCTGGCAAATACCCCCCACAATAAGAATAAGAGTCCTACTGTTCAGTGGGATTTCTGGTTGTAGGAGGTTTGTACTAATGTCATCTATCCATATCATCTGCACAGTCAATATTCTCCTTCTTCAATTATTTTCAGTTGAGCAATAATGCAAGTCCCAAAACAGACAAGCAAAGAAGCATCCCATGGCACAATTATCAGCTTGGCAGATGTAGCTGGAGCTCTCATTATCCAAGGGGGCTACACTTACTAATGAATATTGAGAATAGAAATTAAGATTTCTGACATTAAAAAAGTCATAATTTTTGAACCTTACATCCTTTCTTAAAGAAAAGTTAATCTATTATTTGTACATGATCATCAGTATTTTGAGTAAATTGTATCATTTCTATGTTCTTGTCTTTTTCAAAAGTTAACCCCTGCAAATTTTTTGTTTCTCTGTACTGTTGTGAGCTGGTCATATTCACAGAAAAAAATTCATTTAAAATTTTCTTCTTGTTTTTAAGACACAAAAATGCCTTCTCTTCCATTTTTCTGTGTGATTTACTATTTTTATTGGTTGATTTTTTCTAAAGCATTAATAATTATAAAATGGTAACAACCACCAAAATAAGGGCTTTTACATCTTTCTAAGAAATAAAATCATTATAAAATTCTGTTGAAAATTTTGTTTGTGGATCCCAAAATCTAAGAATGAACAAAACATAAGTTTACTGTCCTTTATAAGTTAAATTTTAAGACATATATACTATAAATATTAGTAGAAATTAAAATTCAGCAAAGCATTAAGCAATATTATATGTTATTTATGCCAAGGCATTGTCTCTTTATTGTCTTCATCGCATTCACTTTAAAATGTATAAAACCCAAAACAAGGGAGGGAACAGAGAAATTTACACTTAATGTGGCTTTCCAAAAAAAAAAAAAAGAAGAAAAAGAAAAAGAAATTTGTATCAATGAATTGTTTAACTGCTTTTACTGTATAAATCCCTGCAAATACTCACCTTCTATATGAAAGGAAAAAAGTCACATAATGCAATGATTTGCAGTGCTGCCTAGAGCTACACCAAAGCCAACAGATTTTCAAAGGGGGAACAGAGAGGTGAGAATCACTCCCATGAGTAATGGACAGCTAAAGGGAAGAACTATAAACACTTTCTGTCTGCCACTGTGTTCAGATCTTGAAAGAAATAATCGAGCCTCAAACTATCTTTCAGATGTCTGCAAAGTCTGCCTCGCGGTCAATTCCATTTTTCCCAAGAGCAAAAATCTTTCTTTAGAAGTGGAATGTCTACACTGCCACAAGCAGTCTGAGCAAGCAGTAAATTATTTTAGAAGTGAAACTGAATAACATAGGCATTTATGTATTATGTCTGTTAAGAACCTTATCTCTCATCACAGGAGTGCTGCAGACCTATGTGGTGTTGCAGACCTGTTGTTTGACAGGCACAAAACATCAGACACAGCTCCTTGGCACCTCATGGCCACAGCTGAACAAATGGTCTGTCTGACAGCATACACAGAGGTGATATTTATTGATAGCTTAATGCCTAATACATATTTGAAATGCTGGTGAAAGTAATCTCTAGAATAGCAAGGTTATATTAAGGGGCTGGAGGCGACATGAAGAATAATATTCATTGTAGCAGGTCAGTGTGATTCTTGTTTCCTGTTCCCCAGTTTCTGAAGACCAGAGAATCAATCCACACAGAAATGTACTGGAGACATATAGTCCAAGTAAAATCTTCTGCAAACTCCTAGTGATTTTGGTGAACTCCAAATCACCATCATGGACTTTCTGTAGATGTATATGCTTTTCTTGCAATGTCTTTGTAAGTTATTTAAAGACAAGTGTCAATGAGGGGGAAAAGATGTACATTTGCTTAGGATTGTGAGGACACTTTAGCCACAATCATTGAATTAAAAGAAATATATGGACATACTTTTGTAAAACGTTTTATGAGAAACCATGTTACTTCATGGGCTGGAAAAATGTTTAAGATATGATATTCATGCTCTCAAAGGCCAGTGATCAATTACAATTTAAGAATTACAATTTAAATCCACTGGTGTTTTAGGTCTTACATGATTAACAATATGTTTGGAAGAAAAATTTTTATGAAAGCTTACTGGGGAGAAATTATGGATAACTATACATATATATAGGTATTAAATGCTTCTTTTATATTTATACAATATTCATACCTGAGAAAAACAATTTTTAAATTTAGTACATAAAAAAAATTCAAATTGAGGATTCTGTGGACTGAAGAGTTTGTATCTGAACCATTGAGAAAAAAATGAATGTTGTTCCATAAAATATTTTATTTTATTGTTTCTGTTTAGAGAAAAGATCTCCTCTGGTAGAGTAGACTAACTTTTTCCAATGACATGATTTGAAACTTTGCTAGCAGAAAAAAACATAAATTTATTGGATTATTTTAATTTTTTGAGAATATCACTTCCATCTTGGATTTCTTTTTGTTGAAAGAGGATGAATGGAAACCAGAATAATAGACCTTTCAAAAGCCTTTGATGTATTGTTTCCATTGGTAGAACTGTTGTTTACATGCTTATTCTCTTTGAGACTTTCTGGAACATACCTACTAAAATCAGCAACTTGATGTAAAGGGATCATTCTATCAGACTGAATTATTTAGTGACATGATAAGTTCTAGACATTTATATATATTGGTCCATGAGAAACTTCCTTCTATGATATACCTGATAGAAAACAAGACAAAAGATGCTGGGCAAATATATTTAGTGTATTTCATTTACAGCCTCATTTGCAAGGGTAAGAAAGGGTAAATTGTAGCATGAAAAGTACACAAGTATCAGATGGGGAAAGAGCTCCAAGAGATCTAAATACACTTTTTATGTCTTACTTTCACAATCTAATATTATTCTAAATATTCCTAAAGGTGTTTGATTTATAATTTATCACAAGCTCTATAGAGACTCAAATAGGTCTCAAATTTCATTATTGTATATTGTGCTGTTGTAATACCATATTAGAGATTAATTCCACACTTTCTAACCAAAGCTTGTTGCTTGTGTCATTCAACAAAAATGTGATTAAGTTTTTAGGAAGTAACATCAGGTAATATAAAATGTCCTGAATGACTGTGATACTTCTCTTAAAGTAATCTTTCCAGGTCCCTGTTTTTCCTGCTTTTTTCTTTCTCATGAAAATAAAAATATGTTTATGAAAAATAATACTAGCTGCATGTTCAAGCTCTGTGCATAATTAGAATTTGTAGATTCTTCTATTTTCCTTTCTGTGTATGATAAACAAGTAGTTCTAACTCTGAGTATTCTGTGATTCTGTGAACCCAGCAGTCTCTAATGGCTACTGAATAGTTCTATCTAAATGCTACACATTATTTTCTCAGTGTCTATGAAGCCAAATCACTTTAGCCACAACAGTTTTTATATGGAGCTGATTGCTATGGCCAGTTTAACAAACCAATACTCTGCAGTGCTTCTTCTCTGCTAGTATAAAAAACACACTCCCTTTGACATTACTCCTAGTAATAAAAATGTTTGGAAAAATGAAAGGCTTCATTTAGCCTGAAAAAATGCAGAAAACAATGCTTCATTTAAAAGGTTTGCAAATGTTCTTCTCCAAATCAAAGCTGTTGTGATTTTGAAAACATTTCTAATGAAATCTCACCCATCAAAATAGAGTAAACTTGAAAACTGATTTAAGTAAGCCAGGAAATTATTATGATGATCTAAATCTATAGTTACTTTACTTTTCAGTCTTTCAATAATATTTCTTTTTAATCTACCATATAAATACATAATGGAAAGACAAGTAAGGAAATCACACCTACAGTTCATGTGACCTGAAAGGCTCTAAAAATCAGCCATTTCAGTTGATAACTTAATGTTTTCTGGATTATTAGAAGCAGTCTATTTATTGTCAAATGTCCAATAATAATAATAATAATAATAATAATAATAATAATAATAATAATAATAATAATAATAATAATAATGGAATAATTATTAATGTTTTAAGTAAGCAGAAAATATATTTTAATTATAACAAGTGAATCATACTGATGAATAAATTGACACTGCCAGGAAGTGATCACTTTTTATAGAGAAAAAGCAAAAATTATGAAAAAGCTCTGACGTACTAATGAAAGTCTTCAACCTCATAGTAAAATATAAACACCTGAGTATCTGTACACAGACTAAATGTTTACATCCTGCATTTTATAAAGGATATGTTGTATTTTAAATAGAACTGATGTCTGTAAGAAGAACTATATATTTTTAATATAAAATATTAAAATGTATAATATAAAACTTCAGGTAGTTCTGCAGACCAGAGAATATAAACTAAAAAAAACATTAAGCTTGGTGTCATTCTTACAACAAAGGGAAAAATGCTGAACTGAAATTTACAGTATATGTGTAAACACAAAAAGTGCCATAATTCTTGAAGAAAAGGCATGGGAAATCTGTCCTTTAACTCAACAAAAAATGTCATGATATTTGCAGGTTGGAGAAAATAACCCTTTGAAAATAGCCCTTTGAGAGAGCTATTTGACACATTGCTAAAACATATTATTTTAATGTTTTTTGCAGTGTCATTTCAATCTCAAGCCATTGTTTGACTAGGGACAATGCAAGCTAAAGCACTGACTTTCTGGGAACAAGGATTCCATGATGACAGTGATGGCACAAACAGCACAATCTCACTTACCTGCAGTCCAGCTATCCCTTTCAAGGATTTGTCCATCTTCCAAAATCTTCAGTGCGAATCTTTTATCCTTATGTGCCATAAAATAAATCCTATGGCCTGAAATAAGAAACTTCCATGAGAAAACTGTCAATGTTTGGAGAAGATTATCATGATAAAAACAGATAGGCTGTAACTCCTCTGACAGTTAAAACCATTATGGTGTGATCTAACATATGATGGAATATACCTACCAAGAGCTCTTTTATACCTATGTCATTTTTATTTCCTCTCCTCTGTTTCAATCCACAATTGTTTACATCCTAATAGATATAATTCTCTCTCACACACATACTGCTCTTATATGATACAAGGTTCACCAGATTCTTCTTGTCTAAAAAGGGTTTGTTTTCAAGGCTTGCAAAATACGTGGGCTATTCCAACAGAGAAATAAAGAAGTATTAGAATTTATGAAACAATAATAAGCAAAAAAATGTCTTCGACTCAGGACATATTTTCATTTACACCACTCCTGAAAGATATTTAACCAATTTGTTTTCAAAGGATGCCCCATCTGGAGGCTCCACAACCTCTCTGCATTTTTTTACTCCCCTCACAGTCAAAAGTTCTCCTATCTCTACAATATTTTCCATTACATCCTATTGTGGTCACCAAGAATATGCCGAGTATTTCCTGTTGTAAGAAAGTTTTTTGGACTTGAAGACCATATTATTTCCTTTTCTCTCTCTCTTACACAAACACACATACATATATACATATATATATATGTATGTACATACAATTCATTCTACCTTTCCTCATGAACCTCATTTTTGCTACCTTTAAGCATTCTTGTTAATGTCCATTAGGCTTGTCCTAACTTGTTTACATAATTCTTTAACTGCAATGTCCAGAATTACACAGATTGCTCTTACTGGAATCTTACAGCTCCCAAGCATCATTGAAGAATTATTCACTTATTTTTTGGTATTTACTGCTCCTAACACAATGTGTTGGACAAAACATGGATTCTTGCTTCATTTCATGATCAATTTCAACACTTCTTCAGCCTTACCTATATAGTAAATTTCTATGCATTGATGTAACTAAATATTCTAAATATGCTACATGTGCAGATATGGTTATTGACTATTTAATCTTTCGGACATTTATTCATAATTGTTTAAAATCTTGGGCTTTTTTTTTGTTTCATTCCTGTAACTGTAGACCTTTCCAGTTTTTTCTTTTAAACAAATTTTAATTAGCATGCTTATGAGGTGTCCTTTTTTGTAAGTGAATACAGAACAGACCCAAGACAGTCACTTACAGAACTCTGTTTAGCATATCCTTCTCTTCTGAGGCTTTGAAGATATAGCTCTTCAGTCCCGTGGATGTAAACAGGAACAGAGAGATTTTAAATAGAGGTTATATACTTATCATCTGAGTAATCTGCCTCACAGCATCTAGAATCTGACATATTGAAAGAGTGAGGGTAATTTGAATTAGGGCACGCTTTGTTCCCAATGAGACACGGCAAATTGCAAGATTTAGCAAGGCTACATCATATCAGGCTTCACTGAAATGCCAGATATGGTTAAGACAGTGTGTCATAAACATAGTAAATTCTATTCTCCTTCAAACAAATAAATCATAAGTCAGTCCTCTGTCACTCCACATTCTTACTGCCTATAAGCTGCAAAATAAAAACTCTGTACATGTCAAATCTGCTTTTTGGTTGGCAGTCAGGGGACAAGAGCTGCAGTGCATGAGTCTGGCTGAAGTCACATTAGATCATGGTGTCGTACCCACAGGAGTAGCAGAGACATGGTCTGACCACTCGAAAAGGAAAGAGTGTAACTCAGATTTAGTGGCCTGGAATAAGGTGTCAGAGAAACATCCAGTCCAGACAAAGTACTGCTTGAGTGTGCAGCAGGTGTAAAATGATTTTGAATGGAAATGACAGTATTCTGCTTTTACGGATTCCCATGTATGGCAGTTCTGCTCTGGCAATATGCTAAGAATAATATAATAATATAAAGACAAGTAGGAACTACTGTGGAGTAGAAAAGAAGAAAACACATTCATTTAGCAGTCAACAATGGAAAAGACAGGGATGAAAGAAGAGTTTTGTGGCTCTAAACAGAAGCATGCCAGATGCAAGTGCAGCCAAGGGTCAAATATTTCTGTGCAGGATAACAAAGTGAAAGCAACAAGGGTAAGTGTTGTAAATACCTTAGTTTTATCACAGTATTCATGCTGACTGTTGCAGAGAATCAGTCCTATTATTGCAACTTTTCTGTCATAACCAACACTATACGGACATTAGTAAAAGGAAAACATTTTATTTTTGAGATTAGATATAATCTTAACTGCAGCTATTTTCATAAATAGGAAACTGAAATTCAGGAGCACCTTGACAGTTCCAGGTACCCAGCAAGACAATGACATAGCAGCAGCTCCTGCATATAACAGAAGGAATCACATGGTGTTTTGCTATCTGAATATTACTTCTTATTAACACATATTGACTGATCAAAGCAATTTATGCAGCAATTTTCATAGGAGTGGAGAAGCAATTGCAAACCATCAGTTTCATCATCTAGAGTTTGTCAGTAGATGAAAGGGTCTACATATATTGCAACTGCCTAGAAATTCTAGGATTCAGTTTAAAAACAGCTCCTAACTGAGAATTTAGCAGTAACTTATATTATGATAATGAAAAAACAGCATGCTACCTTTGATGGTCACAGGGGTTCAATAACTCAGACCTTATTTGAAGCCCCAGCATGAGCCTGAGACAGGTCTGAAACAACCTCACAGAAAACAGTGCTAAAGTAATAGCAACATTTTATGAACCCTGTTTTGCTCCCCTGGAGGTGATACTGTACCTTCATATATTCTGTTAAGAATATTCAAACGTATTATCTTAGTGGATTTAATATCTAACATACTAATTTAAAAATTACCAGGTTGAGAGAAACTTCTTGATGTCTTCAGCTGTTCTCTCCATCAACTGTTTAATAAGCATGTCATGGTTTAGGAACGGCACTCCCCAGTTTAGTGCTCCTACTGAGACCCTTCAAGCCATGCTGTCACTCACTTTCTCCCTCTCTCCCTTCCCCTGTGGCAGGCTGCATAGGAGAGCTGGAGACACAAGGGTGAAGATCAGGGCTGAGAAAACAATTTACTGGAAGCTGCAATTAAAAGCTATCACTAACAGCAAAATATTAATAACAGAAGTATACAAGAGAGAGGCGAGTGGTTCATGCAAAATGCTCAGCACTGGTGTTACCCTACACTCCTGTCACACTCACTCAAATGGAAGGGACCCCCTTTGCCCAGAAGTGACTCCCTTCCCTCTGCCCCCAGCAATGACACCAGGTGGTACAGAATAACCTTGAGAGCTTGGCAAAGCCCCCTTCTGGCTGGAACCAGGACAAGCAAACTCAAAATTGACATAGATCATGACATAAAACTGCATGCCTGCTATACCAGCTTGATTAAAAATGAGTAGTAGACTATAGCCCCTGAAAAACTAGCATTTCTAAGTTCTATACTAGAACAATTTTAATATCAATTTTTCCCACCTGAGATGCAGATTGATTTTAACTACATTTCCTTAGCTTCTCAAAGATTTGGTGTTTGTTTTTATAGGGATTTTGTTGATTAATGTAAGAGGAGTTCTGGGAAAACCATGTATGGGTTACTACATTGAAACAGGAAACAGATGGCACCTAACGGGGCATGAAGTGAGGAAACTTGTGTCATTCCTTCTCTCAAGGCTAATATTTGGTATGTAATAGCTCTTTTTGGGAAGGGAGGAAGGGAGGAAGGGAGGAAGGGAGGAAGGGAGGAAGGAAGGAAGGAAGGAAGGAAGGAAGGAAGGAAGGAAGGAAGGAAGGAAGGAAGGAAGGAAGGAAGGAAGGAAGGAAGGAAGGAAGGAAGGAGAGGAAGGAAGGAAGGAAGGAAGGAAGGAAGGAAGGAAGGAAGGAAGGAAGGAAGGAAGGAAGGAAGGAAGGAAGGAAGGAAGGAAGGAAGGAAGGAAGGAAGGAAAGGAAGGAAGGAAGGAAGGAAGGAAGGAAGGAAGGAAGGAGGAAGGAAGGAAGGAAGGAAGGAAGGAAGGAAGGAAGGAAGGAAGGAAGGAAGGAAGGAAGGAAGGAAGGAAGGAAGGGCCTAAGCAATACAGAGAACATTTAAATGGAAAAAACAAACAAATAAACAAAACCAACAAACAAAACCGACAAACAACCAACAAAAATAAAACCAAAAAAAAACACCAAGAACCAACAACCAAATAAGAAAAGACTGAATGTAAGCATTTCATTGAAAGGAGGAATTTAGCTCTCTGGAACTGGTAAAAAGGTCAGATCCTGATGAATAACTGCAGGCAACTCCCATAAAGAAATGTTCCTCTTTTATTATCTTTTTCTTAATTTACCCTCTTAAAAGAAAAAAAAAAAAGCTGTTATTTTATGATGTGTTGATAGAGGAAGTATAGAGAAAATACACCAGAGTAGTAAAAAAAATTCTCAGATTTTCCTATTAAAACCCTGTCTGTTTCCTTAGTTTCCATAAACCACGTAAATTCACTCCAAAGCCGTAAGAAGGAATTCAACATGTTTCTGTTTTAACACAAGGCACTGAAAACTATACAAAAGTAAGTAGGGATAAAGGCAACACCACACAAGCTTCTTAGAAAGAATGTTAATATATTCAAAATCTCCCAAAACCCTAAAATCAGTCTCATTTTCCCTTGCAGCTAAATGGCAGAAGTGCTCAACCCTTTGTAATTGCACTTCAGTGTCATTGAACTGATCACCTTTTAAAAAGGTATGCAGTGCGCTAAGAAAAGTTTATTCAAAACATTTTTCAAAAATATCAAAAATTATATTTTTTAGAATGTCTCATCTACACCAAAATAAGGAATGAAAGCTCCATCCATGTGAAACATTCTTCAATATGTAGAATTAGTGATCCAAAAAGTCAATGGATTTGAATTCCTATCTATATTTCATTGCAGCTTTGATGACAGAAAAATTAAATCCGTTCATCATCCGTTCATTAATACTTCAGGAGATCATATGAATATCTACCTGTGTGACAGACCTTAACTTACTTGCACACCAAAAAATGTCTTATTCTCTAGCAGGGCAGCACAGGGCAATTCCTATCCTCAGTCACACTGAGTAGCAGTCATGTACCATGTAGTGAATTTCTTTCAGTCAAAAGTTCACATCTGTTACACCTTTGAAATTTTTGTTCCTTCTGCCACTCTTTCCCCATGGGTTTAGAAAGATGCAAGGGCAAGAGCCAGGAGGCACTTTTGTGTTCTCTTTCAAAAGAAAAATAAACTCTGGTCTATAAAATAAATATCAGCTTTGTCCTCCAAATTGTCCATACCTGAAAGCTCGTTTGCTCCTCTTGGGCAATCATACTGCAATCCTCACGCCTCTCTCCTGCCTGCAGGTTCCTTCAAAGGAAGAGAGCCAGGTTACCAATCAGCAACTCTCCTACTGCACCAGCACTGACTTGTTGAGCAGCAAGAAAAACACAGTCATTTCCAACAAGAAAAGTATCACTTTAGATTTTTGTCTTGAAGTGTGCATTACCTATAGGAATTGTGTGGGAAATGGCCAAGCCCTGCTTTTTATTTTTTTTTTTTTTACAACATAGGAAGATTTTTATACTTTTAGAACTAAATGTTTTTCTACCCCATACTGCATTTCTGCTGTGTGATGTACTCAAGCTGTTTTTCAACCAGCTCATCAGAAGTGTATATGCACATAAACATCTGACAGCAGACAATAGTCCAGGAGCAGCATGTAGTACTAACATTTTGTGAAACACCTCTTTCCAAAAACAACTGCTTTTCTAAAACACATGTAGATTGCTTTAAAATCTGCAGAGAGCAGGGGAAACTGTTTACTCTATGTGATACAAATTTAGAGCAGTTTTAGACACAATTATCCTTTGTAGAAAGATAAAGCCCTACAGAGAACAGCAAACCCCAGTATTTCACTAGTCTCTATTCATCTTATCTAAAACCTGCTATTTATGTGACTTACCAAATAATCAGTACATTTGCTTTTGGAAGGTATTGTTGGCTCTGTTGGCTACTGCCACTTTTGAGAAATCACTGCTTAAGATATTGTTAAAAGAAGACTTTAAATCAATAGAGTAGGAAGCGCCGGTTGCATATCAAAGAGCAACAAGAAAACCTTAATTAAGTATAAGAACCCAACAGGCACTGCGGGCCTGCAGTGCAAGCCTACACTGTGGATATGACATTTTATAAAAGTAACTCTTCTGTTCTGGTCTGTGTATTCCAAATATTTCAGATTTAGTCCACCTTCTCTGACTGACATTATACCATGCCTTCCTATCCATGCAGAAAATATAATATTTCTGTCCAAAAATCAAACATAGGACCTGAGTAAAGCATTTTGTACCTGAAAGATAATGTATTCTACTGAATATTTTATCTCAAGCAAATAGTAACTTAAAAACTTTAAAAGCTTTGGTTCTACATCTCTTAGAAAAAATTCCTGATAATAGAAAAGAAAATTGTTAGTTTTTAATGCAATTTCTAAACTACCTACACATGATTCCTGTAGACACGGCAAAAATATTTCCATAGGGATTCACTAGATTGTTTCATCCCAATTAGCATTTTGACTTCTCTCCCATCCAATTGTCCTGCTAAGCAGTGCAAGGCAGAAAGTAAAGGCTCACCACCTGCTTGAATGAAAAATTTCATCAAATGTCAAATAAACTCAAACACGTAAGAAATACACATATCTAAGCTGAAACAACTGACTTTAAGAGTGAAAAAAACCTTCCAGGTTAGACCTAAAATCTCATTAAGCCCAGAAAGACAATACACCATACACTGGGCCAAGAGTTTAGTATTTGACTAGTTAAGTTCTTCACAGAAGAGTTCAACTGCAAAGATTAGTTATAATTTATCCAGTGTTAATGGTGGTAGCACAGCTCAAATTACATAATTATTTTTAAGAATAATTTAAAAACCACTTTGAATTAATAATTTAATTAATGAGTAGACTGCTCATTATTTTTAGACCTTTATCACACGTGGTTAAACAATATGTTGCAGAACCTATGCAGTGTCATTGAAAAATTAGAGCTGAGTTCTTTTTGAACTCCAGGTGTTTTTACAGCTATAACTGTTTCATTTTTAACTTGTTTTCAGTTAAACATTTTTGAAATATGTTTCACATTCAGCAAATTTGGATTAAGGAAAAGATAGAGGAGGAGTAATGGAGCAACTATGCTTAGTAAATGACAGTGACAGTCCTTTAGAGAAGAAACTTCTTTGATTCCTACTCCACATCCTGAATAACACCAATCTGAACTTGAGTCTTCATTTCCTTAACCAAGGCCACAAGGCTCACCCAACTGAACAACCTAATCTCTCCATTAATTTCCATTAAATATTGGGAAAACCTCTTTTTTTTTTTAAATTTCAAATGTGATTAATGACAGAACTGATTACAGATCATGAAAACTACAACAAAAGAAAGCAAAAAATGTCATTGTGAATTAAACATTAGAATCTTTCCTCATTTAGTTGCAAAAGAGATCTGAAGTGGGTGGGTTTTTCCAATGATACTGCAAGTGCACAGTGTCTAAGTGACTATAACATTCTAGAAGTGATGGAGCTCAGGAAATTTATTGCAGCACAAATAATCAAGTTCCACTTTATTTTCCCATACTGCTCGCTTCCCAGAACTGGGCTTCTCTTGCCATAATGAAATTTCTCTATTTGAGTATTACAATGAAATTACTAACATTGATCACCCTGATAAAAAAGCAGAAGCAAAACTATATTGTTAGTGAATAATATCACAGTCTTCCCTTTTTAAAGTAAGTATTAAAATAACTTTAACATATAGTTCATTTTCAGAGTGAGTTCAGAATTTCATTTCTTTATAATATTTCCTTTATTTCATTCTCATCTCTGGAGAAATTAGGTATTTCAAAATCTCTAAGAGCAATGTTCCAACTTTAGGTATAAAAAATAATAGTGTAGTAGTAAATTCTTGTATGGAATTAAAGAAAATAGCAGTTTATACTACAGGTAATTACATAAAGTTAAGATTACTGTATTTTAACAATGTTACAGAACTACTTTGAAAACAGTGCTGCTTAATGTAATGATGAAGTAGCATTTAGTAACTTTATTAAACTATAAGACTGTAAGCCAATGATGAAATTAAACAATATTTTATTTCTTATTCAAACATAAGATGGAACAAGTTTTCTGCACCTCAAACTACTCGGGTACCTTTAAAAAAATCCTGATTTAATCTTGTTTACAGAGAAATGGGAGTTTAAAATCAGCTTACCTTGACAGATATGGAAATCTTGGAAAGCTTTGGAGATTGTATATTCCTCTATGCCTGTGTTACATCCATTTCAATGTTCAGGTCTGTACATTAAGAATGGATTAATTAAAATAATTTAAATCCCATATGGTCTCACACTAATTTCCAATGAGAACTGGGAAGAAAGAAGTATTTATTATATAATACCTCTTTTTATAAGGAAAAGTAAATGCCACTTTATTATCTCCTTCCATTGAAAATGTGTATTTAAAACAGAAAAGTTTCTTGAATACTGTACTCTTTTTGCTCCTTCTGGCCTCCTACCCACAAATGAACACTACAGATTTAATATTTTATATTCACAGTAAACTTTCCACTCTAGTAGGGCAGGAAACATAATTCTGCAGACATATTTTAATATTTAATTTCAGCTGAAAGTAAACATAAGAATATAATGAATAACCTGCAAAAAAGTCATGCCCCAGCACCCTCTTTATTGGCTTGGAGACAATTGGCACTGCCTTGCCACACAGAAACTGAGTAGGCTTCTGTGTCTTGATTCAGGACAGCCCAACAAAGACTCAGGGAAACTAATCCAGAATAACAAAGAGGGGGCAAACTCTCAAAGAATGCAATGTACAAACATTTTGGATAAAGCCCTCAGTAACTAAATTTGTGATTTCTCAGACACTGACTGTTGAGTGCTTTCTGCTAAACTTAGGAAATATTCTTACAACTACCATGCTTCGTGCTTTTCCTCCTGCTGCTAGGAGACAGCACATTTTCTGACTTCAGGGTAGTTTAGAAGGTGCACTCCAACAGATGACACTCATCCTTCATCAGTCCATAAAATGAACTATTGTTATAAATTTCTCTTATTCTTTCCTTACACAGAAGCTTTATCAGAAGTTTGCTGAAACACTGAATGTAATGTAGAAAAGGTTTCAGCAGGCAGTTCTGTCTTTGTTTTCTGTCTTTGCTGCCATGACGCAGCAGTAGAGTGGAAGAAAGGACAGAATGTCACATAACAAACCTGAACACTGTAGAAAAGAGAATATTTCAGGAAGCAAAGGGATATGAGTAGGAGAAATGAACATGAGTTAACATTAAGCATGACTCAGATTCACAATAAATTGCATTTGATCTTAAAAAGAAGCAAAATTTCAAGTTCTAGTATTCCTTAAATAAGATTTTAAATCTGCTTTTTTAACTGGATCTTTCTTTTGTACTTGGTGATACATGATGCAGCTGGCTTACACTATGTGCTCCATACAAAGTGCAAATATACTTCTGTATTCTGTCCTTGATATTATGTTTCACTGCTTGATGCTGTATTTGTCAGAAGACTAGAAAATATGCTAAGCTTTTCCCATAAAGGATACTGGCCACTAATATATTTGCCACAAAATTGTTTATTCTGTATACTATTGTTCCAAATATCCCATGTGAATTACTTTCAAAGAAGACACTTCTAAAATATCAACACAGAAACATTACAGTAAGGGAAAATTTACAGTCCCAAAAGAATTGGTAATCTTACTTGGTTTTGTATCGGATCAACTTTACATGGGAGTTCTGGGTTATAAAAAAAATTACAAGTGCAGATTACATTAAATAATTAATTAAATAAATAAATAAATTGACATAAAAATAGAAACAGATTTCTTGCTAAGAACATTCTCTCTTTCATAAAGAAAAATTAAATAACATACAATCTTAACTAGCTCTTGAACAAGGAATATTTTCTTTCTCCAAACTAAAGAAGAGAGTGATAAAGCCTTCTCTCCAGCCACATTGCCCTTTCAGGATGGAAAGATGCAATAAGCCTTTGGTAAGTCTTATGCCACCAGTTATAATTTAAGCAAAAATAATTTGTCTTATTTCTTGAAAAGAAAAGATGATACAAACTTATCCAAACATCATCAGAATATATCCTTAGCATATACCCATCACTTTGAAACAAGTTTATTTTAGAATTTAGGCCTCAAGTTATATAATACTGAATACACACATTAGGACTTGCAGAGGTTTACAGACACCTTCTTTCCCACTTTCTGGTGAGATTTACCAAGGCTGCACATGCCTCAAGGCATAGAACACTTTAGACTAGTTGAGTGTCTTCCTAAAGAATTACTGGAACAGACATGGGATTCTACTGAATCACTTGTACCTAAAACTCCAGACAGTATTCAAACATGGGTATTTTTGAATGTAGTAGTAGGTGAATACAAGGCTTTAATTTCTCTCAGAATTACATTTTTTGCAACCACAAACTACAACTACTATAAAGAAACGTCTGGAAATGTAATATTATTTTTTGAAACATAACATTAGAATGCTTGCAAACTAATATCACTTTGTTCATATTGAAAATCAAAGGCTCCTGTATATTTTACCTTCTTTTGGAGAAAGAAATTACCTGCATTTGAATTTTATGCATACTATATATTCTGTTTACAGGAACAGGAAAATTTGTGAGATCTATAAGGTAACACCATGGTGCAAACAATTTTCTGGTTATGGTTAGTAACTATCAGACCGTAAAAGCACCATTATGGTCAGATAGTATCACAGTAAGAGCACATGAAACAAATTAGGAAGCACACAGAAGAGAATTTAGAAAACAAAAAATAGCAATAAATATATTAATAATTATAGTACTTCTAAAATCGTGTTTGGTTTTAGGAATTAAAGCAAAAAAAAAATTGAGCACTTCAGTTTCTTTTTCTTTTAGCTGTTTCACCTAATGTGATCCACCTAGTGTGGATCTTAATAGTATGATTATTCATCTAGAGGTTAGAGGTTTTTCAAAGGGTTATGTGGCACTATGAATACCATCCATGAAGTCCCCAACCCCTCAAAATAACATGCCAAAGAAGGAAATCTTGGAGAATACTTATAATTTTTTTATGTTTCTGCCTCAGAATAAGACCACAGAGGCATTAGATTTTTGCCATTTTAATGCATAGCACATGCATGTAAGTGGCTGTTACATATTCTGGGGTTAAGAATATCCAGGTGTAGATTGTATTGGCAAATAATTGCAATACTAAAATTAATGTTTTAGACAAGCTTTTTCTTGCTGACAAGTTCTTTAGAGTTCTGATAAAGAAAAACTGCTACATGATGACACTAGGTTTGTTTCTAAGTCATGTTCTACCCTCCAGCTGGATGTAGTAATACTCCCACAGGCATTCACTTTCATCAGAGGAGGAGAGATGTGCATAAGAAGTCTTTCTACATGCAATGTTTTTTTTCTTTTCTTTTCTTTTCTTTTCTTTTCTTTTCTTTTCTTTTCTTTTCTTTTCTTTTCTTTTCTTTTCTTTTCTTTTCTTTTCTTTTCTTTTCTTTTCTTTTCTTTTCTTTTCTTTTCTTTTCTTTTCTTTTCCTTTTTACTTTTTAAAATAAAGAGCAAATATTCAAATATAGTACCGGAAGATCAATCACAGGAAAACTATGAGGAATATTCTATCATAAATGCAGTGCTTCCCCCTGCATGTGGGAGATTATCATAGTGCAAAATATCTAAAAAAACCTCAGTTATTTTACAGAAGAATAATTATTCATATATGTCCCAGTTTAGGGCATATTTGGGCGAAAGCCTCCAAAGGGGGCCCCTGCAGAAAGCAAACCCACACGGCCCCTTCCCCCAACTGGTTTGGGAAGAATTCCTCGGAGAGAAGTGGAAAGAACCTGTTTATTTAACAGGCACTGCATCCCCAGCACACCAAATAAACAAGGCTGGTTACATTCAAAAATTTCATACTGGAATGAATAGAGAACAGTATTTAATGGCATTTGTTATATATTAGTTATTTTCCAGAATGAGAAACTACGTAAGTGATATAATTTATTTTACCCACAACATGAAGAGTCATATATTTTTACCTAGATACTTTTGAATGTAAAATGAAGATTAGGTTAAGGAATTACCTTTTTTGGGCTGGCACAACTACATAACATAAAGTTAGGAGTCCATCTCAATACACAATTATATTAGCAATTTGATGAGCTGCATCACTAAAAGCTCTCTTTGGAAAACCACATTACATCCATACATTTCTATGAACTCAGGCCTTAAGTGCATCCTATATCATCATAATGGTGAAACTGCAGCCCTAGAGGTAGAAATGCATCACTGTGAATGTGTCAGATTTGCTTCAGAGGCAGTTCTACCAAGCCTTCTTGCTCTTTACCCCATATACAGCTCACAGTTTCTCTTGTCTAGCTCCAATTATACTAAAATTTAAATTCACTTCTGGGTGTTTCTCCTTTATGCATATGGACATGTAGTTATAACACTGATTAATCACTGGTATTGTAAACAATATTTATCAGAAGCACACATTAAAAATTATGTGAAACATGCTCAACTTCACAGTTAAGCATTAATTATTCTAATAGATTTTGAGACCTTCATAGGTCATTTGGAGAAAAGTTATTAAATCTTTCCTAGCTTGACTTGGAGCTATCAAAAGAACCACATTAATTATTAACAAGATTTATTAAAGAAAAATATGAAGAAGGGCATTTAATGATTAATATTACTGCTTAGATGGCAATACTAATGTGCTCAGCTGAAATTTAACACAAAAAAAAAGCATTACAGCACCAAGTCAGCATAGTTTCCAATAAATACTGGACTACAAATACTTGAAAGGCAATGAAATAGAGAGAGTATTAAAGGTCAACATAAAGAGACTCCTCTAGTTGCTGAATCAAATGTCATCTGTCTAACAAACTAAAGAAATGATTCATCAACATCTCACTTAACTGTAGAACTTTTAAGCCCAGACAAACTTCTGAAGGTGAATTACACCCCAAAGTACTTTCAAGACTGAACAAAGGAGATTTGTTAGATGTCTACTGAAGTTGTCCATCTGAAGAGAAAGTGCAGTAAGGCCTTGTACTCATGAGATCATAAAAGGCTAATGTGTAAGGAATATTGTAGAAGCCAAGGGAAGAGTGCTCTTCCTGTAACCAGACAATTCCTATGCACACACCCTAAAGCACAATCCCCAAACATCCACCTGGGGTGGTTTCTGGACAGTGACAGCCCCAAAGGCTGAGACACATTTTATAAAAAATTGTCAGAAATTCAGCAGGTGGCCATACAGGATAGAGCTATACAGGCTTCCTCTTGCACCGGTGGCATTCACACAAAGAAACCATCTGGGTTTCACTAAGAAGTGTTATTGAAAATTCTTCTTTACAGCTGAAGTAATGCCTCAGCACATACTTCATTTCTACCACCTGTGTCTATTCCAAATAATGAGTGGACCATAAGAGGCCAATTAAAGATGTTGCTTACATGTTATCATTGTTCTGATCTACTTCGGCCCACGCCACTCCCTTCACTTGTCTACGTTTGTTAAAGACATAGATTGGAAGCATGAGGAGGTCTGCAAGAGGGAAGCCAAGCTCCTCTCTTCTCATCCACAGAGGAGTTTATCAGGTTCAAGAGCATTTACCTTGTTTCATTAGAGATTTCATTCTTAGTAAGAAACATTTAAACTGTCCTACCCATTTCTACTGAAAGATTTCTCTTAAATAAATAAGTAGTGCAGAGTACCTTACCTAGTTTCAACACAAGGACCTCAAAGACTTCATTAAAAAAATAAAAAAAAAAAAAAAAGGAATTATTTCCCAAGTTTGTAAATTAAAATGTGTAGCCCATATCCTGTATTTTCCTTTTTTACTTTTCAGAATTGTCAATTTTTGTATTTAAACACAATCCAAGCTTGAAAAGATTTAATAATTAACAATTGCATTGTTATAATAATTTTCCTTGCATATCTAACCAAAGGAGATAGACTAAGTCACTTTTGGTCTTTTCATTGTCCTCATTCCAATTTTGTTAAAGTCCTTTGGAATTTCATTATTACATTTTTTTAAAGAGGGTGAGTGGGACAGTGAGCAGCCTAAAAGCATAATTTTTTAAAATAATGAAACACAACTATGTATCTAATACTAAAGAAAGTAAAAATATTTTTCTATTAATCTTTTCCTTAACAACCAAATCTTGTTCTGAGTATAAAGCACAAACTAACATAGAAAAGGGACAGGTGTCAACTACAACTTTGTCTTTTACACATTTCTAGATATCCATGAAAAGCAGGTACATTATTATCCTAATGGAGAAAACCACAAGTCATTACTCAGATGAAGAACATGAAGTTTTTGAAAATAGGCTTGATGAAACTTGTCTGTCAAGGGCAAGAGGAAAAGTTTCTACCACTGCACTTGTTTGGTGTGGGTTGAACACAAGTCCAGATGGCTGCTTCCATTGATACTTAGAGGGCTGGCTAATAGGTTTTCAACACCATCCTCTCATTTTTAGAAACTTGTGAATATAAGGGCAAATTCCTAAGGATTCAAAAGGAGCACTTACCCTGTGTAGAGGCGATAAAAGGAGAGGGTTTGTTTAGCCTCAAGAAGAAACAACTTTAGAGCCAACTAGTAGCACGTGCCAGCATCTGTGAGGAGGTCACTTAGAAGGTGAAAGCAGAATCTTCACAGTGGGAAGAAGCAAAGAAATAGATAAAAGTTGAAAGAAGAAAGATTTAGACTGAGGGTAACGATAACGTTTTTTCAGTATGAGAACAGTCGAACACTGGAACATATTGACCTGAGAAGCTGGGCACTCTCCCACTTTGGAAGTCTTCAGGACACAACTGGATAAAGCCTAGAGCAATCTGATCTGATTTCTCAGCTGACTTGCCTTGTGTAGGAATTTGTACCTCCTGGTGTCCCTTCCAGCTTGAACTCTCCCATGACACTCTGATAAGAAACTTTCATTAAGTTCCAGAACAAGTAGAAAGGAGGCAAGAGAATATTTTTGCTGCACGTTTCTAAATCAGCCTTATAAGAAAGGAGATGGACTGAACCCTTAATAGCTACTCCTAAAGTCACAGTATACCTTGAGAAGTATGTTAGGAAATCAATTGGTTTGCTTTATATTTATGAAAATAAATTTAGAATCTGCTCGAACAAATTGTTCCCCATTGGAAAGCAAAAATGCCCACACTGTTAAAACAAAGATGGCTCTCCAGCAGTCACAGTACATGCTCTTGCATAAAAAGGAGTGTTTGATGAGAAAGATTATGTGTTAAGTTTACTTAGCATGATGGACAGTCCACGAGTATTATATCACTTTCTCGAAACTTAAAATTCCAATGTACTTAGAAGATAATTCAGTATTCACATTTCTTAGCATAGACTAATCTCAGACAAACACTGCAGATTTCCAGCTGACATTCAGAATGTGCACTTGACAAATGGGAAAGGAAAAAATTAAGCAAGTAGAGGAAAAGGGGAAAAAATCAATACGTTGAGTTGGAAAGAAAAAGACCCTCTCCCTCTCACTTTTCCCATCTTAATCACATTTTTAAGATGCCTAAGAATCCACAAAATTGTTTGTCTGTATTTCTCCATGCTTACTTTTAGCTTCCAGATACTTAAAAATATCAATTTTCTGCTGTGTTATGTGTCATTTTTTCAATTAAAGTAAAAGTTTTGTAAATGCAGGCTGCAGAATTAGAAGTGACTATAGTCCAGGAATATATTAAGTACCTTATGGCCTACAAATATTAATAAAAGCAATATTATTAGTATGGGAATCCTCTCAGGAAGGTGATTCACAGAAGGTAAGAGAGAATTCAGGAAGTGAGAGATCTGGGGGTTGACTGAAATTATTGCATCAACTTTAGGGTACTATTTTTTATTGTTCATCTTCATAGTAACTTCACACTATCAGAAGGAACCTTTCTGCTACCACAAAATAGTGTTTGCTTTATCATGCAAACCTATTCTGCACATGCTATTTGTGACATTAAGGCAATTGCAAGTTAAAAACCATGAAGTTTATGATTTCAATACAATAAGAAAGCAATTGTAAATATATTTTTCTTCCCTCAAGCTCAAATATTAGCAATATTTTGTCCTTGCTTAGCTAAAAACATAAGTTCCAATTTTCAGTTCAATAATTTCAACACAAATTGTCATATTTTATTCACATATGCACAAGCAAAAACCCCCTTAATTCTCACCATAATTCAACTTAATCCCCTCTATAAATTTCATGTATGATAAAATTGACAGAATTACACCTATGCAAGATAAACAGATTCATATCATTCCACTGATTCCTATGAGAACATTGTACACCAACAAAGCAGATGTATCATAGATTGTTTTAGGTTTAAGATATTCATTCTGAAACCATACAAATTATAAATAATTTGTATAAAATACAGTTGTAAAATGGAACTGAATGTTTAAGCTGAAGAGATATGCAATCTTTTTACCATATAGAATAACCATGAGTGCAAAAGAGAAATGAAGATGAAAAGAAGTAAAGCTTAGGTCATCAAAAGGATATTACAAGTAAGACAATTTCTGGAAAAGAAGTTTCAAGGCTCAGAAATTCAATTGTATTAAGTTCTGAATTTGGTACATAATAAAATACTTCTTTAAAATCGTTTTACAGGTAACTCCCCAAAAGGCCTATCTTTAAGTCTAGAGGTGGAATTATTCTACTGTTTACTAAAAAATTTTCTTTTATATAAGAGATGGTGGAGATTTTTCAGGCTCAATAGGCAACACAACATCTCAAAGAATTTGTCACAGTTCTCTTTTCCCATAAAAGACACAAAAAAGTGGTGTCATGGAGGAGAAATAAGATACAGCCAGACCTTTTTATATCTCTACACGCATGCACATTACCCATTCAGTGTAATCTCTCATTTTTCTTTAAGACTGGATTGACTGTTATGTTCATTGTTCATGAAGATTCATAACATTTCTGACTTATCTTCTTCCTACAAGTCTTCAAAGAAACATGAAGCTCCTGTATCATTTTGTGGGGGTTTTTTTTCTTTTTTTTTTTTCTTAAAATGGACAAAGAAATTTGGTCCCTTCAAAAATTAAATTTAATAGCCTGACTCACAAAAGGAGAAATATACTTTTTCCTTAATAGTTGTCTTTATAGATAAATAATCAAAGCAAATGTTAAATGCTTGTACCTTTGAGAGGAAAATGTGCTTTGTTGCATAGTGAATGTATAATAGCTTCACTTGTATCCATGTTTCCAGTTAAAGTGAAAGTACTTCAAATCTATTAAAAAACAAACAAAAAACAAAACTCAACAAACAAACAAAAGAACTCCACAAACCAAAGACAAAGCAAAACCATCTATTTGGGGTCAAAGATTGGAATAAATAGTGACCTTTCTTCTTAAACTACCTAAAATAACCCCAAATACAATTTCTTTTCCCTGAGCACATTTCACCATAAAATTTCTGTAACTAATTTCAGTCCAAGAAAATTCAGGGATGCAAAAGAAATGAGTTATAAACATTTGAAATCTATCGATGAATGTCTAGCAGAAACTCAACAATTTTCTCTTGTTATTTTAATCTAACATCTCCCCTGAAACAGAAAAAAAAGCCTTAACAGCAAGTCACTCCTGATATTGTCCATATATTTCCTGTGTTAATATGCAGCTCAAATCAAAGGTCATTCAGAATTCAAGATTTTATTGCTTTCACATCACAAGGAAGACAAGGCCATAAGAAATATATATATTAGGGAAATCTGCCCAACAAAGTTGTAAATGCTCTTCTAAAATTTGTAGTTAAGCCTCTCTGGCTCTCACAACAGAACTATAACTCTACTTACGTATAAAAACTCTTTCATAAATTTCAATCAAAAGAAATATTTTTATCTGATATTAAGAAAATGCAAGGTGACCTATTTTAAAAATCTCATTAATTTCTCAATTTCTGCAATACAGGAAGCTGAATACAAAGACACCAGAGACATTTTTCTCTTATCTTCAAAATCTAAAATTACAACGATAGCATTACGGAAGAATGCATTGGCATAGAAAGGCCCAGAGTCTCTCATGCATAACTTAGACTTAGGAACAGCCAAAAAGATGAAGAAAAAAAGTTGGTGACTTCTAAACCTTCTCAATTTTAGCTTTATCTCAGCATCTTTAGATGTGCAGTCTGAAGTACAACAGCTTCACAGATGGTGTTCCTGTGTCCCTCCAGTGCAGATTCTCACTGCAGAACTAATTTCACACTGGCAT
The DNA here is from genome assembly GCF_028769735.1 of Zonotrichia leucophrys gambelii. NCBI lineage: Eukaryota > Metazoa > Chordata > Aves > Passeriformes > Passerellidae > Zonotrichia > Zonotrichia leucophrys. The sequence continues at coordinate 139,694,220 of NC_088171.1, forward strand.
TGACTGTCTACACACCTGCACAGACATCTGGTTACAAATATTTAAAACATATTTAAGAACTAGTATTTGTCTTTAAAATGAAATGAACTTTTTTTAGTCTTTGCACAAACCAAATATGATTTAAGTTGATAAGCAGTTTTCATTGAAAATGGTAACATTATGAAAAATGTTCAAAGAGTGGGTTTTTTTATTATTGTTAGCAATAATGAAGAATTTTATAATTTATGAAATCTAGAAAGAAACATGAAAAAAAAATTTCTTCACTAAATGGAATATCCTGTCCTGGAGGAATTATTCTTTATCTCATCTCTTCAATGCAGAACATGGTCAATGTAAAAAATTACCTGGTACAAAGGGTTCCCTCAAGGCACAGCTCCTCCAGGTTCTCACTTTTCCAGGAAACAAGAGGTCTCAGAAAAGGTTTCACTTACCTGGAAAGAGTGACACAAATTCAGAAGTAGTCAACTGAGTTTCCATCCAGCTTCTTTTGCAAATTGAGAGAAGCTTTTCTGAGCCCCTCATATATTTTTTTTAGATATATTTCAATAAAAAAGAGTACTAGACAAAATAACACAAAAGAACAGAGTCATTTAACTCTGTGGTTCAGATTCCTGTATATTTTATGAGTAAAAAAAATTACAATTGCTCGCATTTGTTTATAAATTTCCATCTTTACTAATCTCTGTTTATAATAGTGTCTTAAATGTTTGTTTTCCTTTACTGTAGAACTACAGGCTGTCATGGTGAGAGCTGAGCCCGAATCAGTTTTGGTTTTCTGAGATGTTCAATAGAATCTACATAATTTTCAACTGAAACCTTTTGATACCTTTGAACTGAAACATTTCATTTGTTGTGGTGGAAGTGACAAACTTAGCTTTGACATAACATGAAAAACTGTCAGGAATCTGTCACTCTGAGCCAGTAGTCCAGCAGGTCAGTATACAGGATAGCTAAAATTTTAGCTCCTCTTAGGCCAGGAAACACCACTGCTGATCACCACCCTTGAAGGATGGGAGTCATGGGTTCACTGGGATATAATCTGTCTTAGGCAGCAATGATAAAATAAAGCACCTCAGCTGTAACTCTTACTCTTAATTCCTAAATTGATGGAAATTTATTATTAAAAACATGGAGTTTGACAAGCAGTTTTCCTATTTAGTTCATTCAGTTTTGTAATAACTGCAACAATAATCCTTCTCTCTGAAGTTCAGAAATTTTATCTTTGAGAAGTCTAGACTTAGAAAATGAAAATATTAAGTGGAAAACAATTTTTAAAAATGTCAGTATAAAATCTTACAAAATTTGTCACTTATTTTCAAAAGTATTGTGAAAATCTGGTAGGAGTTTTTCTAATATATTTGTATTCTATAACATAGGCCTTACTTTACATACTTCAGAATAGCTCTCTTGCCCAGTGAAAAAGCCTAATCAGGACATTTTGTGACAAGAGCCATTCAACCCACAATAAATTATTAGAAAATTTCCTTGTACCAGAATACTACCTGGACATAAACAAACCCTTGATACCCTAAACTCTTCTTACTCTAGAGAAAAAGTCTTGAGACATTCAAGATAACTGAGGGTTACTTGGCAAACTTTACATAAAAAAAGGAAATTTTAAAAACTTATAACTTTATAATGTAGGCTACAGTGATTGTGGGTTGTCATCATCCAAGCAGTCTCCAAACATAACAAAGAAATTCAGTTGCAAGAGTACGAACGTTAAAACTTCTAAGCTTAATACATTTGCAGGATTGATATTGCCCAGCATGGATATTTTCTGCAGCTCTACAAGAAAGCTTCAGTCATGAACTACTTATTCTACTGAGATAATAAAATGGGCTTCACTAGGAGATGCCCTTTAGGCAATGGATGAAGAAATTCATCATCCTTTAAGCAAACTCTGTGCTCTCTTATTTCTTGATGAACTGTGATCAATAGTGGATCAATAGTGGATCCTCAACCTGAGGATTGGCTATGGAAAGTAAGATTTCTTGCGCACTTCAGGAGCTGCATACTGAAGTTCCTTGCTGATTTCGGTAAATAAATTAATAAACTGTTTTTCTCTACTGTGGTGATGTGTGAATTTATGTACTAATAAGGTATTCTAGTGAATGCTTTCAGGCTAGTTACTCCTCTCAGGGCTTCAGCTGAAAAAGAGCTCCCATTAGATGTTCACTGGTGATTGCAAACCTTGATATATAGTCCTGCAATGCCCTCATTTTCTAATGCCTAGCATTATTCCAGAATATTTTATTGATTAATACTAGTTCTTGCCGCACAGTCTCATGTGTTTCTGATTAACTCAGTCTCCTGATTAATTTGATATAAGCTTTTTTTTAACATTACTAATTAGTAGGAAAAGCAAAATGTTGTGCTCCCCAAATACTCTTTCCCAGCTATGATATACACTCTGCAGATGGCTTTATCTTGTTAATGCCCTTTAGTCAATCATTAATTGAATATAATATAAAACATTTTAACTATTCTAATTACAAGTTATTTTGTCTTTCCAGTGTCTCATGCACTATTTTTCAGTTATTAACAGCAGCTTCTATACATTTTCATAGCCTACATTTGTTGTAGGTTGTAGCCATCCTGACAAAATCTCAGAAATTTCAGTAAACCCAACATTTTAATAGAAATACTGGGCAAAATTAAATACATTAATTAAGTTTCCAAGCATGGATTAGGTAGTACTGAGGTCTTCAAATTAATTTCTTCAATAGCAAAAGCTCATGCTTAACTGTGTTGTATAACACAGGATGTGTCTAAGTAGATGGATGCCTCCCTACTTGAAATCATTGCTCTTTAGTTAAACTATGGACTGCCTCAGAATTACTCCAGCCTGAGCAACCCGGTGATTATTGCCTCTCTAAATTTCACTGGTTCCAGAGTAACCCAAGGAATTCTCAGAACATGCTCAAAACTGGTGTGTACTCACCTATATATGTAGAAAAAGAACTCTCTTGCAAAATATAGCTATGGCTTCTGTTTGTTCTGAAATTACTAGAGAGAGAGAGCTGTCACTCACCTTTCTGAAGTGGTAACTTAATGATTATTAGCCTTTCCCGTGACATGCCACAGTAATTTCCAAATCCTTCTACACTCATATTTTCAAAACACATTTTCCAAACTGGGAGTGAGAAAACAGATTGAAGGAAAAGCACCTTAGGAGAGGTAGGTGAGGGAGATGAGAAAGTCAACCTGCTTCTCTGTGCTATTTCTGCATGTCATCCTGATGCCATCCAACACACCTAGAGAATTAGGCCTATGGGCTTTGAACAATCAGTGTCTAAAACACTAGACTAAAGAGTCAATCGATCTAACCTATACATGCCCTGTAAACCTTGACTTGTTATCTGCAAAACTTCATCAAATAAACAAACTGCAATCCCAGCATAATTTCAAGCCTTTGAGATCAGGGCTTTCATCTCGCGGGCAATATATGTGGATTTTAACTCCCTCATGCTGAATGAAACTTCTTTCTGCTGAGGATTTGTACCAGTGGCTATTATCTAAAAAGTAATAACTTTACTACCTGTTTTAAAAGAAAATATTCCTGCTTTGAAATACACATCTCAGGAGAGGCTGCTGGGGTCACATTATCAAAGATACACAGCCATGCAGCACATGACCATGCTCAGGGGAGAGGGGGCATTTCAACACAGTATATGAGACAGTAATTTTTGTTTGTGGTAACATGGTGGAAATACAGTGCACCACAGCCCTCCCAGAAATTGTTATCTTACTGAAAAAAACCCAAAGAAACAAATGGTAGTTTCTGATCAGCAATGTGAAAGAAATCTACAAGAGGAAGGAAAAGCATGGCAGTTTTTTGCATCCAGTACTTAAACTGCATCAGCAATCATTCTATTGAAAACAGAGGTACAGTAATATTTAATATACCTTATATAAAAGATCATGCACAGTTAGGCCATAAGCACATTATTTGACCCCTGCCCAGGTACTGGCTGAGGATTTGCTTATTCCACAGGATGGAGAAGACAACTGGACATGACAGGTAACACACACAGACAGCACCACAAAAGACATCAGGATCTCCCTGTCAGCTGGGGTCTGCTGTCCCGGCTGTGTCTCCTCACAACTTGTTGTGCATCACCAGCCTCCTCCCAGGTACAGGGGAGTGAAAAGCAGAAAAGACCTTGACACTGTGCAAGCATTGCTCAGCAATAGCAAAAACATCCCTGTGCTATCAATGCTGTTCCAAGCACAAATCCAAAGCACAGCCCCCTTTTCAGCTACTGCAAAGAAAATTAACTTTGTCCCAGCCAAAATCAACAGAGAGTATCAGATAAGTCCTATGTGAGTACAGGTGTAGCAAATCTGGGATGAAAGGCAAAGGAGTAAATGAGAGCATATTTTATGCTTATGGGAGAGAAAGGGACAGATTCAAGTGTGGGAGAAAAAGTGTTAAGGATCAAGAAATGAGATACTGAGGCAGATAGTGATGTCATAATTTGCTGGATGTTGAAGATAACTCATCTGCTTAATGTCTCAGCCTAAGCAGGACAAAAACCAAAAACCCAATCACACAACAGAAGTTAAACCCATCCTTCATTCTAGAGGATGGTGCAAGGGAGGTGCAGAAGTGACAGGTGAAACATCCAGATACCATCAGACTTGTAGTTGCCGAGATCTGTTGACATCATCATCATCTTAAAACTGCAAATAAGCAATTGGCAAAGCTGCATCCTGGCCCTATAATGAGCTCATCACCTTCAGGAGAATACTCAAGCACTCCCAGATCATGTGCTATCAGCGGCACCCTGCAGCTAGTTTCATCAGTATCAATTGAATTAACCTTGTGTAAGCATGGAATGGAAAAGGCATGCATAAAGTCTATGATAGGATTTAATTTAGCCATCATGAGCAGATAGGTGGTTGTCAGCCTAGTCTTTCACAACTATGACTAATATTAATTTCATAACCATCACTGGAACAATACCAGAACTTTCATATAATAGAAAGGCAAAACCTCTCTGATGTAAGTGAAGCAAAACACTGTATATTTTGATCAAATAGAAATCTTAGTAATTGAATTGTGTCCTGTAAAATGGAACATTTTCACAGTCCTGAAACTTTTTCAAGGATAATGAATGAAAAATATTGAATTTCACAGATATTGTTTTCAAATATTTTTCTCCTACTTTTGAAAAGTTCCTTACAAGATATGCACCCTTTCTCCAACAGAAGCTCTAACTCCATTTTTGCACAAAAATTTTATAGCTCACTGACATCAGAATACAGTTATTGAGAGTTATCTGTAAAACCATTAGATGGTGTGATTACAGATGGCCCCAGAAGTGGAATTTCAAATTGCAGAAAACAAACAAAACAAAAACCCAATGCACACAGAAATTATTTGCTGGATCATCCCTGAAATAATTTTGTGTGAACACACTATTATAACTTCGTAAGGATAAAAGATGCATTTATCAAGCTCTTTTTAGTTTCTTTGCTTTAATTTTAGAAATTTTAATCACTAACACTCTTCTGAAAATGTTTTCCTAATGGTTATATTAAGCCTTTTTTACACTGCTTAACTATTTTAGCAACAGTGTTTAGCCCCTTTTCATTATTCAGACTGGTTTTTTCACTTCTATTAATACTTAACTAATTTCTGGACTTTCTATGCTGTAGTATCCTGGCTCAAGAAGTAAACTTCATGGGGAAGTTAGTGAAACCAGAGGGCCAAAATCCTCAGAGAGGACTGGGTTCTTCTCATACTATGTTGGTGGTTTTTTGCTCATAAACCTTTACAACAAAGTTATTCTGACCAGATTTTATGAATACTGATAACACATAGCATTTTCCTACTTCGATGTGTCAGCTTAAAATTGGTTTTTGTATGTATCACTGCATGCATTTTATGACCCATTGGAGAATATAAAAGGCATAAATTAAGGTATACATACTTAAAGTGAGTGTAATTTAAGTAAATTTAGCTCTAAATATTTTGCAGTGCAGTTTTGCAAGTTTTTGCTCAGATGATTTTAAAATATGTATTTTTTGTTATAAGTGTGCATTGGATATTGCATTTATCTTTCAAAATGTAATACAAATCATAAAAAATAGAGGCTAGCAGTTGTAATTCAACAATATATATGTTCAAATTTTCTTTAGAAGAGCTTTTTACTGCAGGGAGAAACAATTCACTGGATGTATAAAAATATATACATTAGTAAAAGACTATTGCTGTTGTTGCCACAGTGACATAGCACAAAATGTGCAAAGCCTCAGGAGAGGTATTTTCAAACACATTTATGCATTCACTCAATCTTCTGTTACATTTTTGATGGATTAAAAACACATACACTCAACATCAAAAGGATGACAGCTATATATTCATCTATTTTTTTTTTCAAAATAGGTGCTCATGAGAAAAAGAACCTAGTTGTGAATAACTTTGTGGTATATTACAGCTTAAAATCATATTACAGACACAGTATGTAGAATATGCAATGTATGTACAATAAAGAGAAAGCTATCTCTGGCAATTATAATCTAAAAATCATTCCCAACATGTGAAATTTATTTCACAATTAAGATGTCAAAATAGGACTGAACTTAGCCCTTACCTTGCCCAAAAAGTCACAATGCCAGCTCTTTAAGCATTCCTTTACTGAACTTAAATCTGCCAGATGGATGATGGAAAAATTGCTAGCGAAAATTTGCTTAAATTTGCTTTTACTTGATGCACTTGAAAAGAGCCTTGGTGGATGTGGCTCATTATGAAGTGCTGGGAAGAGAATTCTGGGATTATGCAGTGTTTGTTATGCAATGCTTGAAGGAGAAACTAAGATGGGGAAAGGGAAGAGTTTGAGGAGGAGGAAGCATGGTAAAATAGAGGAAATAGTAGGAATAGGAATAGTAGACAATCTTCCTATAAAATTCCTCTCCCAATTGGCTGAGGGCTGTCACTTTTCTTCACATTTGTTCACTTGAGGCCTGAGTGCAGCTACTGAGGTCAGGCCAAGGGTCAGAGCCCACGTGCCCATGGTGCAGCCCCTGGAGAGAGCAGAATGTGAATATAGCATGTGTGTGTGCGTTTGTGCAGCTACTTCAGCAGTGAGCATCAGACCAGACTAGCCAGAGAGCAGAACAAGTTTGGGGTCCAGGTATCAGAGGGGTCAAAGGTGTCTGAAGGACCAATGAATGTGAGAGTTGGCTTCAGGAGAAGCCAGGACTCTGCCAGTCAGCTCTGGGTGTGTCCATAGCTCGGTACCACCTACTGAAAAGGTTCATTTGCACATTATCACATGAGGCAGCCGGGTGAATCCAGGGGCCAGCAGCTGGACAGAAGACTAAGGCCAGCTGCTGGATGAAACCATATTATCTATACTTCTGCAGTTTCCATGTCTGATTTTTATCTTGATCATTTAGAGCAAAAGCAAGATTTTCTGCTTTTATTTTATCAGTGTTTCTCTGTGTGGCCATCCCTGTGCACACTTACAGTAAGTGCAATTGTGTGTCTGTAGGGGTGTGTACATACATGGAGTACATTTTCACCCTCGCTACCAGCTGGACTTGGAAGAACTGTGCTGCAGCAGGCTCACCTCTGATGAACCACCTGATTTGGCAACCTCTAACAATTCCTTCTCACAAGACTACCACACTTTCACCCTTCGTGCATTTAAAGATAAGACTCACAGGACTTAATATTTATTTGGAGGAAAAAGAGAAACATTTTAAGCATTTTGAAGAGCTAGAAGTAGATATTACTGATTTCTTTAGGGGACAAACTGTTACTTGCACAGCTCAGGTCAATGCCTAGACACAAAGGACATGGCAACATAAAATTAAAAAAAAATACAGTGAGAACTTAGCAGAAGAAGTTGTATTGAAGTAGAAAAATCAAGAAAAAGGTTTTGTTAATTAGTAAAATTTAAATATTGTAGAAGAATAGCCTTAATTACAAAGAGAAGATGATAAGCTAAAGATAAAGCTACCATAGAAGAACTAGGAAATGGCTGTGACTTGGCAAGGAGCTAAAATGAAGCAAGGCATGACTATAAAGGGAGATATTGTAAGAACTTTGATATTTTTTCTAGAATGGCACTAATAATCTAAAGAAAAAACTTTTAAGAGTAGTAGTCTCTACATCTGCATTTCTAGGTAGTGAAAGAAAAGCATCATCTAAAGCAGTGGAGTTTCTTTCCTAACTCTTAAATGAACAAGCAAAGATAAACTCTTAATGATCCCTTCAGGGGAAAAAGTAGGGAAAACAAACAAACAAACAAAATCCTAAAATGATGAAAATTCTTCCAAAAATATTTGTTGAAATCATAACTTATTTAAACATATCAAATATCAAAATAATATATTCAGTATGAAAATTTATATTGAATTAATATTCAAGATCAAAAGAATTCATTCCTTCAAATACCCAGTAAATTAATGTATTAGAATGGCTTAAGAGTATTTATACTCTACAATTTCCATCTGAATTCTGCAAACTCACAGTTAAAATCCACCAATTAGAATGAGCAAACAGCCGATAATAGGCTGGACTACAAAACAATTAAAAAGAAGAACCTGGAAAATCATTTGCTTCAAAGGAGATGTTCAAGATTTATTTCAATAAAATAATGAGGCCTTAGAAAATGTTATATATCACGACCAAGGCATTTTCATGTCAGTTAATTATTTGCGTTCCACACTGTGTCAATATGAAAAGATGCAAAGGCTTCTGGGACTTTTAAAGATGTATAACAAATTGTTGTGAAAAATGGAGAAAGTTGTTGTTGAGGCTGTAACTGGCAGAGTTGTGCTAGCAGAGTCTTTTGCATAGTCTGCAAATTCCTGCAATATCGTTGGTGTCTGTTAATCACCCATCTAGAAGGGACAGCACTTGCCAGTGATGGATGATGACTGAAAATATCTCACTACATCCTAAAGGAAAGACACAGCAGCAAGAAACAGCCTGTAACATATTATCCTTATGCTGGAAAACTTGGGGCCAAATATTGTTCCTTTGACAGATACTGCACCCAGCCTTTTTGCACTGGGCACCTCAGTATGAGACAGGACAGCCAAGAGCTTTGCTGATGTAATGCTGATAATTGCACACTAATAGCCTTCCTTGAAAATTGTGTATAACTCAGTGCTGGATTTCTCTTCAAGAAAAAAAAGATTAGTATAGGTAAATGTATAGTACAAATTGGACAAATTTTACAATAAACCTGGGACAGTAATGTAGCTAAGATACCAAGCTCCATCGAAGTCCCTATTTTCCTAAGGTTAGGAAGAATTTAGGTTGCATGTAAAAATATGCAATGTAACTGATATTTTCAAATTGTATAGAAGTGATTGCTGAAAGAAGAATTGTGTCTGACTTTTATATTAATAAATATTTATTTTTTCCTAAAATGCAAAGTGAAGCTGTTCACCAAGTAAACAAAAACAACAACAAAAAAGCCCTAGAAAATACTAGTCATATTTCTGCAGTCCCTCAAAGTACTAACTACAAAGTAGCTCTATTTTTGTCTTTAAAATGGAGGGAGAATAAATGAAATTATATGCATTCTATGAAGAAAAATTAATTTGGAGGTCATACAACATTTAAATTTTAATATGAGCTCTATTTTTCTATTTACAGCGCTCAGCAGAATGCAAAAATACTTATGTCTATCTTATTATACTTTCAGTATAACATCTTCAGAGCAGGAGTTATAGTTCACATACAGAAAATTTTTGTATGCATACTGAGAAATTGAAACAGTACTCAACAGAGGGCTAAATTTAATAAAATTTCTGTCCTTATACCAAAGGTTACTGCATAAGTTATCCAATTTAAAGAAAATCATTGTACAAGTGAAAGTTCATATACAGTGTGTGTCCTGCCATGATGGAAGACTAAAATGTCCACAAAAAAAGTGAATATAAGGAAACATTTTTCAGAATAGCATTACATTTCACTGTAAATGTCAAGTAGAGCTATTCTGAAAAATGTCACAGCAATAATTACATGGAAATGGTTCCAGGTAGTGTATACTATGTGGTCACATTCAGTGTATCAGTCAAGGGAAGTTAATATTATCACCAGTTGCTCTAAGAGCCTCTAACTGTCTTCTACAGTAACAGAAATTTACGCAGTTCTAAAATAACCAAATATTAAAATTTGATTTATAGAACCTGGACTAAAATGCAATTTCTTTTATATTAACTTCAAAATTAAAAAAATGCGTGTGTACTTGGGAACTCAAGGCTATAAGATTTCTGGGTCAGTGACTTGAGCTCCTGTTATTGAAGGAAGATATAGTGTATAAGCCTTCTTGTACATTTCTTAATCTTCATCTTAGAAGGTTTTTGAATTTTTTTGTCCTTCACTGCTGTGAATAAAATGATGTTTCAATACCTGATGTTTCTCACGGTCTGAAATTCCTAATTAGCAACATAAATTTATTCATGCTCACATTACATTTTTTTCTTCTTTTGACAACTTTATCCTTTAGCTTTAATAGGTCTCCTCTTGCCTGATTTTGCACTGTCTAAACAAAGCGTATTGATATTCTCTCTCTTCTTTCTTCTACTTAAGTAAGCCAAAGCATTTTGTTTAAATTTCAATAAGACAAGCTCTACATTTTTTTTTTTTTTTTTTTTGTTCCTTTTAGCTGTCCTTCCCTATATCAGCTGGCAGATTTTTTTCAGTGCAATATCCCAACAAGATTTCAGCTCAGTCCTGTGCAATAACATTCTCAGCTCTGCAGGAAATAATTCTCATGTTAAAATGTTGTATTTCATTTATGTTTCCCATTCAGCTGTCATATGCTGGAGAGGTTTATAGGCATCCTATGGTACATAATACAACCAAGTTTTAATGGGCTGCCTGCAGCTCATCAGATGAAAACTTGTCAGTACACTGGATAACTCTGTTTTTCCCAATTTACGAGGTTAACTAAGATTGTCTGTGTTAGTCTCTGATTCCTTTATATTGACTGGACTTTCCCGTGATTTCTAATCCATCAGTCTTCTGAGTTAACATACAGTTACCTTCAAACTGATATCACTAATATTAAGGAGTAGACAATAAAAAGCAATCAAGCAAAAATCTTTTTAAAGTCAGGCACAGCTTCATAAAAAAATTGAGTCCATGCCAAAGTTCTTTTCTCTTTCCCTGGCTTGTTGTGCTGTGCCACAAAAGAATTATTGCCTCTCTAAACCAATAAAGAAGTTCCTAAAATGGATTAGTACAAGTAAAAATTCTTTTAAAATCTGTCTGACCTATTTCTACTGTTTACCACAGTAGAAATATTTATATTGAAAAAATGAAATAAAAAGGTGAGAGAGAGAGGAAGAAAGGAAGGGAGAAGTATGAAGACCAACAAATTAAGTAAGTATATACATTTTAATGTGATATGGGCTGATGCAGGAAATTTAAATATAGAAGTAGAAGAGCAGAAACTGACATATCCATATCAAAACCAAAGATATTGGAATATTATGCTGAAAGTACATGGAGTTAATCCAAGATATAGAACTTGAGCCTTGGTAAAGTAATTCTGTATTGCACTGAGAGGGCTATATGGGTAATTTCAAATTTTAAGAGTAGTGGTCCCAGGAACAACTTTATCAGTAGTGCTTGCAGCTGAATGAAATGCAGCAATGCAGGCAGGACTTAAATCTGGGCCCAGGACTAAACTGAGCTTTGTAAGAGCCAGTGAAAACATCTGCTTAGCCATAGCGCTATTTGGAAAACAATTTAATGCTCCAAAACCTCTCTGCAGTGCAGGGGAACAGTAGCACCTTGCAGTAAGATCTACAAGACAGCAACAGTCACAGGCAGTTGATAAAACACACTGGGAATGACGACTGGCTTTTGAGGAGAACTTTCCAAGGTTAACTATAGTCCTTCTATCCAAGTCTAAAACTGTCTTGAAAGCAAGATTTTAAAACTCTATTTTTAAGTATCTGATAAAAACTCATTCTTTGCCTTTGAAATACAACATGATAGATAATAACATTATGTGTTTGATTTTCAGTTTCTGTATAAATACTAGGTATCCTTTTAAAAAAGTTTAAGGTAGGCTCATGAAAGGAGTTTTTTGCAGCGGGTGAGCACACTCAGTGGAGGAAGTTTGCCATCTACAGGATCTATAAAGACTAAGAGATAATTCATTCTAAAGTCTTAGTCACAGGAAAAGAAAGTATGAAATTTGTTTTGGGGAGTTCCAGTAACTCTTTACCAGAGACAAAGACTGAACATGTAGAGATGAAGAAAGTAGAATTGTTTTCTGTTTCTGCTTGCAGATTCTTTTCTCCATTTAAATTTCTGTGCACTTCTGTTTTAAAGTGAAACCTTGGGATTTGGAGACATTTTTGTAATCATTTCCTTTCAAGAATGGGGGTGGGGGTGATTCCTACAGTTGATTGGGTGATTGAGACCATCATGGTGTTACCCTTCTGAGGCAACTCTGAGGTTCTAGATAAGACATCTCTTGGGGTAGATTAGAGCGAAACAACCCTGAATGACTGGTATATATAGATAATATATATACCTATATATTATCTATAGAAATATATCAATATGAAAGTATAAAATATGATCTAAGAAAATTTATAAGAAAAATAAATAAAGACAAAGAAAGCCTAAGAGTAGACAGTGAAGATGAAAGATATCAACACCTGTGAGTTCAGAGATGAGAAAAGTAGATATCTGTTGGTCAGTCATGGTCACAGGCCTTGATCCATTTGGGGTGGGGGATGCCCACGAAACAAAGAATGGAACAGGCTGGTGTAAATTTAGGTTCATGTGGGAATGCCCAGGTATGTCCCCTGGAGAGAGGGTTTTAATGCTGTGAGTTATGCACAGTCTTCTGATGGAAGCATCTGGAAATGATTCAGTGGTCATTGCAGCTGTTATCTCTTCCATAACTTGGGGTGATAAGTGTATGAGAGGTTCCTTCCTTCCCCACAGTTTGCCACAGGGGTAAATTTTTTCCAGATGCATTACCCAGAATGTGCTAACCAGATCTTGCCTCTGCCAGCCCTGCCTGCCTTCTGTGCTTATCTCAGGCCCATTGTGGTGACTCATCCTATGGCAAATTCATTTCATGATCTTGACAGCGTTCAAGACAAGCAACTGTGCTCTTTAAGTACTTACATGTGAGGCCACAAAAAATCACAGAAGCCCAGAGTGGTTGAGTGGTTAAGGTTGGAAGGGACCACAGTAGGTTCATCTGGTCCAACCTCTCTTCTCAAGCAGGATCATCCCATGGCACAGGATTACATCCACAAGTTTGTATCTTCAGTGAGGGATACTCCACAACCTCCCATACAATGTGTTCTAGTTCATGCTCACCCAGTGAAGTTCTTCTTCATATTCAGTTGGAATTTCCTGTGCATCAGTTTCTGCCTGTTGCCTCTTGTTTTATTGGTTGGCACCACCAAGAAGAGCCTGGCTCCATCCTCTTGGTGCTCTCCCTTCAAATACTTGTTTATATTCTTGAGGTTAAACAGCCCCAGATCCCTCAGCCTCTTCTCTTAAGGGAGTAGCTCCAGACCTCTAGTTGTATTCACTGCTGGATTCACTCCAGGAGCTCCATGCCTGTCTTGTGCTGTGGAGCCCAGACCTGGACAACAGTCTTGAGTCCTGTGACAGCACATGAAATGGCACACCAGTCCATTAGTGCTCCACCCTGATGCTCTGTTCGACTTAGTCTTTCATTTGACACTTTAAGTCCCTCTTTCTCCAACTCCATCTGTAGGGTCTTTCTAGAGAAGCTTAACTCCCTGTGCAGCAAGGATGTAAGGCCCAGCTCTTACATGGCCAAGCTTTGCAACACTAGTAAAGACTTCTGAGAATACTGTGAGGAGGGTAAGTGTACAGTGAGAGTTAGGAATCATAAGATGCGGGTCAATAGTAGAAAAATAAGTACAGGTCCCTACAGGAAGAAAATAAAGAAGATCATCAGGTTGGCTCTGTTATATGTGAATATTATACAGCTAAATTTAGCTTCATATTTTCAAAAGACATACTGTCAAAAATCCAACTTTTTATTAAAATGTGGTTTAAGAGGCACAAGGAGGAATTAGGAGTTTAATTTGCTGAAGTGCTAATTTAAACACCAGAGCTGTCAAAGCTGGGATGTCTCTTAATGATGTGCTGAGGCACCATGTAATATTTTAAGATTAAAATAAAGAAATAAAATAACAGAGGTATCAGTAGGATTGCATGACCATGTAAAAGGGAATATTTTGGGTTAGAATTTTCCAGTTCATAGGTAATTTTCAGAGATGTAATATTAATTCCATATCAAGATGGGCTGACAGAAATGCTTAACCAGCTTCTTGAATGCAGATGGAAGTACTCACAGCAGACTTAGCTAATGAACAAAAGTGTTATACCAAGCAATAAAGAGGAACTTGGCAATAGTAGCATTTCCATGTTGATTCTGTTTGCAGTATTGAGCTTTTAGGATGAGGTTTCCTGATAGTTTGAACCAATCTTAACATGGGTTTATAAAAATTTACTTCACTAACTCATGCTAGGATGTGTGGGAATGTGCCATTTTCCAGGTCAGGGACATAATCTGGCTAATACATTGTAGCTGGATCTATGGAGGGAAAGGAGAAGAGACAAGGAGTTAGTTTCCTGCTGAACCAGTCAATGGAAGAAGGAAGAAAAGGCTGACCATAGAACTGTAATCTAATAAAATATAATCAGGGTAAAAAACTCTGTTTATAAATTGTTGATAAATAATCTGTTCATTAATAAGGTTTAAACAATTTATTATGCTCATAAGCAACTACGAAATTGCTTATCTAACTTGAGAATTTTTATTTTTCACACTAAGATATCATAGAGGATTTCTTCAAACAACTTCTACTACTTTTTTTCTATTCTGTATTCTCAGATATGTTTCCAGGGTCATAAACACCAAAGTGTCTGGCAACACTGTTCTTGCCAGCTGGAGCAATACAAATAAATTACAGAGTATAAGTAAACTAAAAACCAATCAAAACATATTCTGCAATTTTGTTAAGCAAATATGCCTGTTCTGATTACTGCTAGTGCTTAACAATGTTTACTATCAGTGACATAAATCTCCAGATTTATGTTCCCTTACAGTGATTGCATACTTTCTCTATTGTAAACTTTTCCTTCTATGTTTTCCTATAAAGCTGGGGAGACTGGCTACCCTATTTCTAGAATCCTGTCCTTGTCTAGAGTAAGAATACTTTATTTATTTATTTATTTATTTATCAAAGGTAGCAAGTTGTGTGACTGTCTGCATGTGATTTGTTTTGTTTACTTGCTGTGTTGCTATTTACATAAGTGCTTTCCTACCTCCTGTTAATCTGTTTTCCTGTCTGATAAGTCATTTAGTTATTTCCATTATAATTTTGTTATTAGATAGATTGACATGTTTTCCTGAGTACTTGCAGTCCTAGCAACATCACGTATTGGTTGTTTTACCTATATTTTTTCCTGATTTTTATATCTGTATTTTGATTTTTGTATAACCATTCCTCTGTTTCTCTCTTTTGTTCTCTTGAACATAAATATTAATGCATGCCATATGTTGACAAAAACAATGTCATAAAACTCTAATAAAGACTTTTACCAATATGAAAGTGCATCAGAAAACAAGATTCTTCATCGGGGGTTTTATGCGGCATGGTTGGGGTTCCAGATGTTTTCAGTGTTGGTGTTACATATTGAAATGCACAGAAAAAGCACTGTTACACGTGACATGTTTCTAGTGCACAATGCATGTGACAATATTGCCATTGGGAATGTGGATTGGGATTCCCTCTTCTCCCCATAAGCCAGTTGGTGCCAGCTGGTGGCCATCCTGCCCTATAGTGCCACCAAACATCACATTCATACAACCCTTAGTACATCTCAACTTGCTTTGAGTAGAAGATAGGAAAATAAGTGCATTGAAGGTTCCTTCCAATCTAAATTATTCTGTGATTGTGCAATTCAAATTCAAGCAGTGTTCTGACAGTCAATGAATAATTAAGAGATAGTTTTCAAACAGGTATAAAGCTTCCTCCTTAAAAAAGTAAACATATATCTCTACTTTCCCTTGAGTATATCAAATAAAAATTCTAAAAACATTTTGTTTTCAATCTATTGTATTCCAGAACAGTGCATGCAAAAGGGAAAATACTAGATAGGAGAAAAAAAGTTGTTGGCAGCCTGTTTAAAATTGGTTTCATCAATAGTTGTGCTGCTTCTGACGGGAGAACTAGGGTGAATAGAACTGCATAAACTTTAGAGAGGTGTTCCAAAATCTGGGAGAAAAACAGCTTGCAGTGAAAACTGTTTCATCATTGGATACACCAAGAAAACCCTCAGTAGGCTAAGCTATTCAATAAATGTGTTAATTAACACAAATATCTACATCCTGATTCAGTTACTCCTGCGCTGCATCCTTCATTCCCTTGGCACCACATAACAAAACAAAGCTTGAATATAATTTTTTTTTCAACTGAAACAGCTTGTTCCCCATTTGTTTTTTATTACATATAGCAAGGTTATTATAAACCTTTGTAAAATTACATCTCCAAATAGTTCCTGTATACTCCTGTTTAAGCATTATTTGGGAATGTAAGTCCAATATCATTATCCAGGTGTTTTGGTTTTGTTTTGTTTTGTTTTATTAGGCAATATGGGACCATAGCAATACCCCCATGATAATCTTATGCATCACAAAATGGAGGAAAATTGTCTTCAGTCAGTTTTTTTTCTAGTCCTATTTCTTTTCTGCAGTTGTTATGACTCTCCTACTCATTCTGGCTTTGTATTTGTTTTTACTGTAATTCTTAGTAGGTCTCTATTGCCTTTATTTGTACTGGCTTTTGCCAACTTAATGCAACCTTATATTCTCTAATGGCTATATTGAAAGGACATAATTCTTCTAAGTTATCCAAGCAAAAAATACACAAATCCAAAAATATATGGCTGATTTACCCATTAAAAATCAATTCATTTCATATCATGGATAATAAATTTCCAGTCATTTGAACACTTGACTATTCCTTGGGGTAACATGACACATGTAGTCAACAGACCATAAATCTCTTTACAAAGGGGAGTAACAAAATCATTGCCCTTTTTAATAGTCCCAACTGGCATATTTATTTTGTGGTAGCAGAACCGTCCTTTTTGTCTAATTCATGATTATTTAAATACACCATCATGCAAAAGTAACCCCTAGTTCAAGAATGGCCCATTATGCTGAGTTGTCTCATAAATACAATGCATTTTGGAAAAAATAAGCATATAAGTGCTCTCTAAAATGCCAGCAGCTTTCATACACTTCATCAGTCTTGCTAGACAATTACACTTTTGGTTATTTGATTTTTATTTTATGTTTGTAGTTTCAGACCCAGCTGCTTCTTTGCACACCAGTCTAGTTCTTTCTGAATATCTTCAACCTAGGAAAAGCAATCACTCTAATTTTATATTGATGGTTCTTTTTTCTATATTGTCAGACTATTTTTTTTCTTGTCATTTATCATAAAAAATCTTCTACACCAACAGAGTTCCATAGCATCTTCTGTACCCCACTACGCTCCATGGCCCATCATGTCCTTTGAAGCCAATCCTCATAAAATACTTTTTGTGTGAAGACTTGATGTGAAGGTGAAATTACATTCTCTCTGTTTTATAACATTTTTGCAGCCACAGAGTTAGATCACATTAGAGGTAAAATTTCATTCCCTGGCTTTTACGTGTTTCACTGCAGCTCTATGTACCATCTAAAAATCACATTTTTGTCTTTGAGATAACATAAATTTTTAAATATTTGTGCAGCTATATCCAAATATGTTGCAGCTTATATTAGATTTTTCTAGATTATGTTGCTTTCCATAGATAGTGATGTGACCCTACTACAGTGTTCTCAGTTTACATGCCTTTTGTGATGGACAGCATAGTAATTACATCTCAATCTGGACGCAATTTATTCAGAAATTGTCTTGCACATGAGATGATGACTGTTTTCAGATGAGCTCTAAAATTTCTTGGGATGCATATACTCGCCGTGGTGGTGTCAGAGAGTCTAAGCACTGATGCTTTACACAGTAGTGCTTCAGTGCCATGTCATGAACATTGCCGTGTTCTTAAGTAGCAGTTGTCCCAATATATCAGTAAAAGGTGTTTCAAAAAACACATGCTGTGCATAAAGTTAATTTTATCTGTAAATTTCTGTAATACATCTTGTCCTGTGGTGCTTACACTGATGATAAAGATTTCTGTCATCTGGCTTGAATCCATGAAACAAATATATATCCTTCACATTTTTCTTTATCCATTAATCAGCTTGTATCTGGATCGAATTTGATATTTTTTCTTCAGTAATGATAACCCTTTTTTTAGTGACCAGTCATATTCTCTATGAACTGTTGTTCTTTCTGGGCTTCAACTATTTGACTACTACACATTCCATTCCATTGATTCCACTCTGGGTTGCAATTCTTTCTTTCCTGACCGTCTGTGAAAATGGAGGCAGATCATCAGGCTTTTAATTTGCCATGCAGTTTCCTGAAAATTCGTGTTCAAATGGGTTCTCATCAACCTGCTGAGAGTTTTCTGAAAACTGTTCCTTTTTATCTAGAATAACTCTGCTGCCCTAATAATCTACGAAACTCCCTATGAATCAGAGAAATCTAAATTTCACTTCCATCTCTGCTAATGAGTCAAATCCACTTTAGGTAAATCCTTTCTTTTATATCTGGGTAAAACTTTGAATCTGTCACTAAAGGCTACATGCTGCATTCATTATGATGTCATGTGGTGCGGAACCTCTCATTCCTATGACAAAGGGAGAACCCAGAATTTGTAAATCTTCATGGGTAAAAATGAATGGCAAAGTCAAAAGAGTCCTAAGAAGCTCACAAAATTTTATTATTATACTGCACACTCAACATGGAAATTGATACATGCTTTACCCCTATCTTCTAATAGTAAGAGGAATAAAATAATTAAAGAAATGAGGGAAGAAAGAGAAAGTGAATAGGAAATCAGATAGAAGAGAAAAGGGGATCACCAGTCCAACATGCACACACACACTTTTGGATGTTGGTGGGTATTGTGGGTCCAACATCACACACTGGAGCAGTTTATTACATACTGCAGCCCATGGGAAGGACTCACTTTGGAACAGTTTATAGAGAGCTGTCTATATGTCTATAAACTCTATATGGGAGGGGTCCCACGCTGGAGAAGGGGACAACAGTCAGGAGCAAGGAGAGGCAGAGACAGTGGGTAATAAACCGACCACAGCCCCCATTTCCTGCACTCTGTGCTGCTGGGGGAAGGAGACAGAGAAACGGAAATAACGTTACACTAGGAAGAAGGAAAGAGTTGGAAAAGCTATCCCTAAGATTTGGATTTACTTCTTATTACCCTCCTCTGATTTGTTTGGCAATAAAATCAATAATTTCCCCAAGTTAAGTCTGTTTCAAGTCCATTTGACAGTAACGGTTAAATGATCTCTCCCTGCCTATTGAAGTGAAGGGAGACGACCCATCTTCCTTGACCAGCATCGACCCCGTTTATTGATTCAATCAGTCACTTTTTATAACCGTGTTAACTAAGTTCATGCATATTGCAAAATCCGAGCTCATGATAGGTCAGAGATTACAGACCAACCCCTCCTTTTGTTTTCAATACCAAGATTTGTGTTCTCAAAACTTACTTTTACTTTCCCAAAACAGCCAAAGATAGAATATTTACCTGTTATGAGAAAACTGCCTGGTATGAAAGGTTCTCAAGGCCTTCATGTTTGTCACTTTTGCTTTCCCATACCTTATCCAAGGACAAGACATTTACTTGTTATTAAAAACAACCTGAGAACTCCTGCTGTTTACAGAAACAGGCTGTGAGAATTTGCTCCTCACAGCTGCCTTTTAAGCCATTTCTGAAAAAATCTCCAACACCTGCCCTTACTCAACCAATGAACTTTTCACTATATTTTCTCTCCCCTGCCCACTTGAGGATGGACCATGATACAGTGTCTTTTATCAGCACTTTGTATCCAAGAAAGAGTAGCCCACCACAATATGCAATATTAAGACTCTGTCAGACTGCAGATTAATATTTATTTTATTTCTTGTTACTGTCTGTGGGCATACTGAATTGATTGTAGTCGTGTTCAGCAAAAAAATCTGTGACAGCATTTAAATGACAGCTTGCAAACCAATTTTTAATTTTATTCTTTTTATTTGTGATTTCCTATTAAAACTGTTATCTCTATTTTTCTCATTTGTGTAGTTTTGCTTATTTGCATCAAGTGAACAATTTTGCATATACGGATTGCTTGGATAGACCATATTTACTATGTTTTTGGTGTCAACAGCAGCTATCTTCTGTGTGTCAGACACTTGGGATAAGACTGGAATCCTATTAAAGGTGCTGTTGTGGCTCATGTACATCTCTTTGCCTTGACAGCTCAACACACTTCACTGGGAGCCACTCATCACACAGAACAGTAATCACAGAACTTTTGAACACTTGTCTTGCAGGACTGCCCAAAGCCCAAGGCAGGAAAATAAGAATCAACACTGGATTTTCAAAAATGTTCCAAAGATGTTCCAAAAATGGAACATTCCTATTGATATCAGTCAATATTTCCTTGCCAAATGTGTCTGTTCCTTTAAAATAGATTTTCAGATCAGGTGCTTTTAACAGAAAGGTATTGCAGTGGAAGACTTTCAACCACTTATAC
This sequence comes from Zonotrichia leucophrys gambelii, assembly GCF_028769735.1. Classification (NCBI taxonomy): domain Eukaryota; kingdom Metazoa; phylum Chordata; class Aves; order Passeriformes; family Passerellidae; genus Zonotrichia; species Zonotrichia leucophrys. The sequence continues at coordinate 139,714,925 of NC_088171.1, forward strand.
TTCACAACTTTTAGATGTTTAATGAGGGGTGGTCAAGCTATAATCTCTTTTAGACAGATGGCAGCCTCAGAGGTTGTTCTGGGACTTGTGAAGGAAGTAGACAGTTGATTAGTTATTTTCCTCGCTCCTAGCAGCTGAAACAGTTTCCAATAGTAAGCACAGAGATCTGGCAGTTTCTTTGACCTCATCCAGTCCTCTGTTCTTCTCTAGGCTCCCTACTGCTTGACATGCTCCTCCTCTTACCTTGTAAATTAATGAGTTGCAGAGTTCAAAATCTTTTCTCCTGCTATAACAGCTGTTCCAAGAGGACATTGTTGTTTGTGCACCCTCAATCATTTCCTGAGCAAAACTGTTTACATTTGGATGAATAACTCTAAAAATAAAATAAAAAAAAAAAAAAAGAAAACCCCTGACTAATAGTGTCAGATCATTAATTGGGACCACCTGATGTTGTCATGCTGTTATGTGTTGTCCACTATTTAGGTCAAGGCCAAAAAATACCAAAAGAATTCCAAGCCCTTGTAGTTTTGATAACTGAAAAACCAACTCAGACTGTCTTGCTTAAACTTTGTTGGATTTTTTTTATCTGTTTGAGTTTGTTGGTTCTACAGCTTGTCTGCAATTTTTAGAGGGGCTATAGATCAGTGGCTGGAACACACTATTTTGTTCTTTTACCGACCTGCATTCTTCCATGATGACCTTTTCATTTCTCTGTTGAGTAGGTGAGAGGCAATGGCCTACATGCTATCTTTTAATCTCAACCTCTGTTTCTGGAAAGACTAGCATTTCTTAAAGACACTCATGCTCACTGAAGAATTATGTTTTAGGTGTCTCCAAGATGCATCTCAATTTCCTTTTGACTGTGAGCCCAGAGAAAATGTAATATACCCTTTCTAAATTCCTGGCCTAAGGGTTAATTTAGTTGTGAAAAACCACTGGCACTTACAGGAATCATTGAAATAGATCTTTATTTTTTAATGATGGCATTTGTATTTCAGATAAAGGGTATGATTTTTAACTGAAAACTTGGATTAGGCAGGCCAACCATATTCAAAGTGCTATGGTAATGCTGTAGATTTTGGAGTGGGATCTTAAATGTGGATTTATGATCAAGGACTGTCTCTAGGAACAGTTCTCAGGAGATAAATTGATAGATCTGTGGTGCTTAGGAAAGGGGGAAAGACACCTTCCCTTAGGTGAATATATTTTTCCTTTAACGCACTGCATGCTAGAACTGCATCAAAAATTTGATATCATGCATGGGAGGATACAGAGCAGTATCTTACACCCCTGTAATGAATGCAGAAATTATAAATTTGCTTTTCCATGTAACACCAGCTTCCATGCCAGTGTTATTTAGACAGAGAATACACATCAGTTCATCAAAAACTTTCCTGAAAGGCAATAGCCTTCTCAAAATTATCATTTCACAGCAAAGAGATTAGCAAAAAATGAGTGCAAGAGCTGTATACTCTTTCCAGTATACAGCATTAAAATATATGGGAAAGAGATGAAAAAACCAAGCCTTAAAACTTACCTAATCTTATCAGCCCTTTTATTTCTAGGTGATATGAGGACTTAGAGTCTAATTTCCTATCCAACCACTTGAAAAGTTTCAATTACTGTTTCTTTCTATAGTGTGGTTCAGGTTTAGAAATAATCTCTTTTGTTTTGGTTTGGTTTTCATTCCATTTCAGCACTATATTCTATGCATTAACAATTTGCTCCTTCTTTTTCTCTGAACTTGTAAAAATCTCTCGTGGTGCTAATTGGTGCTCCTGACAATTTTTTCTGTAGCTTTTATTTCACCCTGAAGAGGCATATGTAATAGGAAAATGCTGCTGATATTAGTTGCAGAAGTGGCTGGTTATTCTTAGCAAATTTTCCATTGTGGTCTATTATGATCTTTTTGATTGGCTAGAAGATTCACAATGAGTGCTATCGTGAACAGGAGAAAAAAACTGCATCAATTAACACAAATTAGCATTCCTGATGGAAGTTTGCAAAAAACACAGACGTGAATGGGAAGGAACACAGCAAACTGAATCCCCAGACTTCATTTCAATTTGTACTGGTAGAATTAAACCTTACATAGCCTAGAAATTTACACTGAGATCAGCTGCTGCACAGATTTGGTCTTGGATTTTGTAACAGATAAACAATAAACTAAGGATGCACTGATCTATGTCTCATCTGTACAAAGCACTGTACGGTCCCTTGCTTTTACTTATTTTTCTGTATTCTGGGATCATACCACAGAGGACAGAAGCATAAAATTAATTACAAGCTGAATCCAAATTATTTTCTCCAGAGGATACAAACAAATGATTTTGTCCAGACAGACATCCTGATAAGTTTCTGACACCTTTGTCTGCACAGCTCTCTATTTTCCCCCATAACTCTCAGTATAAATGGTTTCCAATATAATTTCCTGTATTTATTCTAAAAAAGTAACATTAAAAAAAAACTACTTTATGGTCAGAGATACATTTACTGGTGCCACTGCTACATGTTGTTCAAAGAACTATTTTGTGCAAATCTCCACTTCCCAGGATTACTACTCTTCTCCTGACACTGGTGTCAAAAGAAACAGGCATAACTAAGAGTGTCACATGAAGAGAGGAGGAAGTTTCACTATCTTTTCCAAATGTGTTTTAAGGAAAAAGCCACCTGTGTTTAGAACTTGGAACCTCAAAGGAGAAAAAGGAAAACAGATACTTTAAGAGAAGAAGCTGGGAAGATTCAGCCTATGCTCAATATTGAGGGAATATGTCAATATATGGAACTGATCTCCTTGGCTGCTTAATTGATGAAATAGATGGATAATAAACACAATCTGGGATATTGCAATTGCTGGAATGAAGGTCCAAGCCAAGGCACACCAGGAGAATCCTTGCATTTAGCCCTTCCTATAGATACCACAGAGGGTCACACAGTAATTTATATGCTGGATGGATAGTGGTAGCAGTAAAGCAACCATGCATTCATCAGAGGCTAAAAAAAGGAAAGTTTCTCTTTCTGTAAATTAAAGTTATACCTCTTTCTCATTTTAGTAATTTCAAGTAGGTATAAGTAGCTGCTGAACCCATCTGTTCACCATTAAATAAAGCACCATGTAGCATTAATTTAACCCTTTAAGTTGTTTTAATTCAATGAAGACCAGTAGACCATCATGAAAATCAGAGTCCATTTCTTGAATACTGTCCACAAATAGAATTGTCTTATAAGAAAAAAAAAATTAACCAAATTTGAAAAATAAAATGACAGACAGGATAATCAAATATCCAGCTTTTTCTCAGAAATAGCTGAGCAGACCATGATTCTTCCACATTACAAAGTGACATAAGGAGAAAGTCATGCTGGTATGTATAAAACATTGTGTTACATGGAGACACAAAGCAATTAGTGAGAAATCAAATATCACTAAGAGGTGACAAGTTCAAAGCAAGAAAAATGAAATGCTTTTTTGCATTTTTTGGGATACTTTTGCATACATTTTTGGGAATTTTCCCACAGAACTCCGAAAATTTGATTAATCAGAAAAATTCATGGATAAAAATCCATGAAGGGCCATTTATCTCAAAGCTAAAATAGCTGAATGAAGATGCTGATCTGGGAAATTTAAAATGCTTTTCTTCAAAGCTGTGAATTTGTGGAAAAGGGAAAACACCCAAGATTTCTGAAAATAGGTACACAATTGGGAGATAGTAGTAAAAACATTTGGTTTGTTTTATTATTTCTGTCTTCCATGCTCTAGACTGTGCTAAAAAACCATACTCATCAAAGTCATTTTCTTTAGGGTATCATCTGAACAATAGGAAAATACCTGATTTCCTGAAGGACTGAAAGGCAGTGTGTGCTCCCCAACAACTGAGCAAAGTGGCTTTGGGTAAGGGATGAATTTCACTGCATCATCCAGCCCCTCCAAAGTGTGCCAGTCAATCAATGTGCTACAGCTGGTAGATTAACCCTGCTCACCAGCTCCTGGAAGGAGAACCAGTCAGCCCCTGCACTTCTGTTTCACAGAGCAGTGCAAGGAAATTGCATCTGTGCCATGTGCTGGGCATGTTTTTCATTGGTTTCTGTTTTGATGAAAAAAAGGAGAAGTCAGAGAATTTTGCAACTGGGAAATGTTGCTGTACAAAGAAAGAATTCAGGAAAAAGAGTATTGGTTTCAGGGGGTTAAGTAGAAAGATTGGTTGAGGGACTACCATAATAGGATAAAGAATATGTTTGACTTTTTGGTATTTTGTTGCTTTATTGAATTACGTGGCCCTTGTAAAATATTTTCTAACTGTGGAAAAACTAAAATCTCTTTCAGAAAAAAAAGTATATTCAATATAGAATTTAAATAGTTTAATTGGAGAAGAACAGAAAATCCTTTCTTTGTTTTTTTATTATTATCTCTTTATATTTTTCAATTTCCTCTCAATTAAAATTACTAGAGGTGTAAAAACTTTCACAAACATTTCAGTGAACTACATGGCCTTTTATGTCATCAGTTTGTTTCTCATCAATAATTTATGAGGCCTAAGTCTTACTATGTTCATAGAAAATCAGTTTTGGGCTAATAGGACTTTTAAATCTTTTCATGAAACAAGTTTAGTTGATTAAATTATATTTCAGCAGTGAATTATATAGAAGAAAGGCCATCCTGTCAACCAATAGATAAAATTACTTAGATAACAATTGGCTACATGAACAGTAGGTTTTAGAAACAGAATGCATTCTTCTTGCAATGAGTTTGCAGACATGTAATTATTACAATGCTTAGGTTCATAGAAAAACTCTAAGGAAAGTTTAAGCAGGAAAAAACAGTGAAGAGAATGATCTGTTCAAAAGAAATTAATGAATTGTAAATGAGAATTTTAACGCAGAATAGTTCAGCTTCTTATTTGAATCTCAGTCTCTTACCTTGCTACATTGGTCTTCAATTTGTGAATAAATATTACATATTCACAAATGAAAAATTACGATGTAAAAATATTGTAAAGAATAAATTATTGTAACACTCACTAACTAATATTTGTGTTAGCCAAAATAATTAAATGCTTTTGGAAAAAATACAGCATTGAAACAAATGTATAAAGAAAGACTAAGAGGACTTCAATTATGAACCCTGCAAGTCAATAATTCTTCATAGTGGTTCATGAACAAGCAATTTTCTAGAAAATCAAAACTCTAATTTTTTTTCTTATTTTTAAGAGTACTTAGCCCTTTTGAGGTCACAATTCAAATTTTATCAATGTAGCTGAGTGTTTTAATAAATCTTATGCAAAACTTACATGCAAGCAATATAAATTTTTATACAGTCACGACAAATACTAATTTGCAATGTTGATCATGCAGGGAGTGCAATCAGAGGTTAAAATTATTAACTTGTCAAGTGGCATAACAAAGCCTATCATATCTCTAATAAGTAGGTAGCACTGGATTTTCTTTATTTTTTGACAATGTCAGATGAAACAATGTGCTTTGAAAACATAGCAATATTAACACATAAATTCAATGTTCAAGGAGCATTTTTCTCTTGTTTTCGCTCATAATATAAAACAAAATCTATTCTCTGGTAAAATACAAAATTATGAGAATGAATATTCTGTATCACAACTGATATTTTCTGTAAAAATATAACAGACATTGCAGGAACCTTACCCCACTGGGGCCCAGCTCACAGCACTGTCATAATATTGTTAACTCATTTCACCCAAATTTACCAATGCTTAATATGCTGCAGTAAAGAAAATAATTATAGAATTCACTTAATTTACATAAATGTAGACTGTTATTTTTTTCCCACAAGTCTTAGCCACTTTCAGTGCATAGAGGAAAGGTAAAAGAAGCCTGAAATTTCCAACAAAAAGAAGTACATTCTTATCCCCTAAGGACAGAAGGGTGCTGTTTTAATACAGAGGCATCACTGGAATTGCAAATACTTTAAAAAAATGAAAAAAAGCAACACATTAATTCATTTATGCTGGATGTGTAGAATCTTTTTGGTGCCTGACACAAAATCAGAAGGCCCCTCATTTACGATGTGTACTTGCCATTAATGTCTGTTATTCTTGGTGCTTTGTTAAAAACCACCTCAGTCACTGTCTCCTAGACTAGGACAATGGTCTTTCTGCACTGACATTTACAGCTGTAATTTTTTTGGTGCTTCAGAGAGGATTCGTTTTCTGTGATGGTTCCTTCTCTCTGGTTCCTTTGTCCATTTATCCTTTCCACAGGACAACAGAGTCCCGTTGAACTTTTTCTATATCAGTGGTTGATAATTAAAATCAGTCCAAAGGCACATAACGTAACCAAATTGCCAACATCTTCTTACCTGATTCTTGTGAAAAGGAGAGTCAAACCACAGGTTCAAGTGCCTCAAAATAGTTGGATGATTGTATGTAAAATTTATTTTCCTTTGTATCCAAATGAAAATATAATTTTATTTTGTTGTTTCTTATCTTTTAAAAATCTAATGGAAGCTCTTTTACTTGTTGCTACAAGAAGCTGCCTAATTCTGTCTAAATTTCTCAAGTGTTGTTCATAAAACTAAATGGAATAGAAAGTGTTCCTGGTACTTCTAATTATAGGCTAATTTGAATGTCGTTGAAGGGAAAAGGAATGTCAAAATAGTGAATGACAAAAGAGAACAAGAAAGGTAGGCATATGACCTTGATTGCAATCTAGAGTTGTCACTAAACATTACACAAATCCTTAGGAGCTGTTGTTTCATATATCATTTGTGACAGTCTCAATAAATATTGAATTAGATGTCCTGTGGTGTACTTAAAACAAAATGAAAGTGCATTTAAAGTACCAAGATAAAATAGTACTTATTATGGCGCTAATAAAACCTCATGTAGCTTTAATATGATACCTGAACTCTGTATACCTGAACGCAGAATTCCCATGGCTCATGTGCTGTGTATTCACATGTACTGTCTATTCACTTCACAAGGGGTTGGGTTTGTTCACTTTTTGGGATTGCCATAATGTGCCCATTTATAAACTTGGAGCTTTTATGAGTTTCTCTTGAGTCTTACCTGTCTTCAGATGTTTATAGCTTCACTCATGCTTTTAGTTCAATATTTTTTTTATTTTGTTCAATATCTTCTAGAAAATCAGAAAATTTCTATAATGTGCTTTTTATGTAGCTTCAGAAATAATCTCCTAGTTGATGTAGTGCTACAGGTTGACCTGAATATATAGACACCATGTGTTTATTCCTATGTTGATCCATTTTTGAGAAGAAATTGACAAGAGAAAGATTCCTCTCTAGGTATTCCCAGAATCCCTACTATGGGTACTGTAGAAGTCTTGCTAAAAAATTTTTTTGGAGAATAAATTTACTACAATTTTCATGGATGGAACATTCTGATAAATGACTAAAATTTCAATTTTTCATCTGTTCTTCATTGTGATTATTTGTTTCACACCAGGTTTTGTCACCTTATAATCTTCTGTCATGGTTTGAGCCTGGCACAGAGCCAGTGCCCCCATGAAAATGCCCTCACCCTGGTGTCTGCTGTGAGATGTGACCAGGAATAAGCAAAACAGGCTCCAGCTTAAACATAAAGAACACTTTATTACCTAAACTACAGGAAAATAGGGAAAAACTATAAGGAAAAGAAAAAAAAAATTGAAAACCTTACAAAAAAAAACACTTTCCTCCTCCCCACTACCTGAATTTCCCAATCCGATACATTCTCCTAAAACACCAACTGCCCAGCCCGGCACGACACTTTAGTATACTCAAACTTCAGTTCATGAAGAGGAAAGGAGTCTTTCTTGTTCTATAGGCTTCCCCTGGAAACACACTGAAACCTCGTGTGCTTCCATGTCACTTCGGCACCGCCCGGAAAGTCCTTTTGCCGCTTGTGACAGCTTCCTTCCATGCCCAGTGCTCTCACCACTGTGCATGGACCAGAGCTGCTTTTAGGGTTTTCTTTTATGGATGCCTTGTCTCACTCCAAAAAGGCACAGTCTCTGCTTTGGGACATCTGTCTCCCCCATATTTTTCCAACCCCCTGGGGCCGAGGGGTCCCCACGATGAACCCTCCTGGTTCTGAGGCACTGCCTCCCCTAAGTGCAGTCTCTGTGTCACAGGAACAAACTGAGTCCATGGCCACAAGAAAAGTCCAGCCAAAAGGCCACTCCAAGCATCTCTCTCTTCACTCAGCCAGTCTTCTCTCCGTCCTTCGGGCCAGGTCCTTGTTTCATCTTATCTCTTATCTCCCTTCTTAGTCAGCTCCGAGGAGGATCAGCATTCTTGCAAGGCCCCAATCATGAAAGAAAGGGGGTTAAAAATCTCAGTCTCTGCCTGTCTCAGAACGACGATACTCCCACACGCGCTGCTGCTGCGGCCGGCTGGGCTGCACCCTTCTCCCCCCTTTCTCCTCCTGGGCCGGCTGCTATCACATTTCGTCTCGCCGACTCTCCTCTCTCTCTCTCTCTCTCCTGGGGGGGGGATGGCTGCCCGATGTCTCTTGGGGCTCCTCCACCCTTCCATCCTTGAGGGCCTTCTCACCCCCATCTCTGTCCAGGCCCCGGGCCTACCGCATGGCTGCCCCTCCCCCCGCCCAGCAGCAGCGGCTGGACAGGGGAGGGAGATCTGACCTCTTCGCCTCGACGTCCCAAGAGAGCTTCCCAGGGCCGAAGCTCTGCTTTTTAACCCCTGTGTATTCTCGGAGGTGTGTCCAAACCCCACTGGCTACACCAGGTGTCAGTATCAAACTCCGAACATCCATTGGTTTGACCACAGCATCCCAGAATTCCCACTTCTTCCTGGTCAAACCACCACATCTTCTAAAGTTCTTTTAATATTTGGTACAAATCACCTCTCTTAGAAGGCTAAAACTGTGATATTTCCATGTCTCTTTCCTGTTTTGTGGGAAAATCTTTGGTTTGTATTCAGCCTTTCATCACTTTGACATCTTTTACCATGGGAAAATAGGAGTTTTACAAAATAGCTCTGTAAAATGAACATTTTGCAGCATCTGGTCCAACAAATTGCTATAATTGCTGTAATTGATCATATCTAGTTTTTGGTCCATTTCAGGAAACTTCTAGCTATTGTCCTAAGCTTTGCTCCAATAACACCTATAGAATAATCAGGTTTTGTGTTGAACTTTATTTTTCAAGTTTTTTTTCCATACTATGAAATTTCTGGTGTTCTTCCAAAACTTCTCTCTTCTTTCAATGGCAACACAAACTTGGAGTTTCTCCATTAAAGCTTGTGACTAAAACACGGGCTTAGTCTTGCTACCGAAATTTTGAGTACAAAAGCTATTTTGGATATATATATTCTCATTCAAAACAAAAACAAAATCAAACAAACAAAACCAACAATTAAATTTATTTTCCAAATCCTGTTTTCTTGGTTAAAAATTTCAGACAAGGGAGATGTCTACTTTATAGTAGCCTTATACCTACCTCTTCCAGTCAGCATCTCATATGTACTACTGTTTTCTGCTTTCTTAAGTTTCCTTGAGGTTGCCTTTCATCTCCATCTTTCTTCACTACAGGCCTTCTTTTTAAAAAAAAACAAAGGATGACAGTGTCTTGTGGAGGGATAGAATGTAAGAAAATAAAGATAGTGCAGAAAGTAGTCTCAAACCTGAGGAGCTGCAGCTGCACAAATCACCAAAGATTAGGAACAGGCCTGCCCTTAATAGGCCACAGCTGTGTTCAATAAGAAGAGTACTACAAAAGAGTGGGTTAGCTGGATGAGGTGGGAGTTTGAGTTTGTTGGTTGTGTTGTGAAGAAGAAGTTGGAGTCAGTGCTGTGAGGAGCTGTCTGTGAGAAATCACCAAGAAGGTATGGGAGCTTTGCTATAAAATGACAACAGTGTCCTTTTTCACCCTCACCTCTAAAGGCTGGGAGACATCTCTGTCACTGAGACTGTAATTTCCTTCTGTCTAAATTCAGGGGAAATCCCTTTTCAGGATTGTAGCACTAGATCTAAATGTGAATTTCCCCTTTATGAGGGCCCCTCTCCAACACACTGTTTTGCACATTGAACAGATGGCATGTGAGGATGTAAAGGTAAAAGAACCCCTAAACATTTTGGTTTATACTGTTGCCAGGAACGTGGCATAATTTGTGTGGTTTTTTGGCTGACTGCTGATAACTGGAAAGTGTTTTAGCAGTAGACATAGCAGGTGTGGTGCTGGCATACTTTGAACTCCAGCTGAATTGTTAAAGTAAACCAGAAATACTGAACAGATATTTTCCATGTAATCAAGCAGGAGGAAATGTGCAGGTAGTGTATTATTCACCACTGACTTGAATGTCTTGAGCATAATTGAAATTATTTCTTTTTCTACTGCTGTTCCACATCTATCTGGTCACAGAGATATGTTTTAAATTTTTTGACAGGGAGGATTGTTTGACAGGATGGACTGTGTTATTTTGAGGTTTAACTCTGAAGACATGAAGGCGCACTGGGCTAGAAATAGTTAGTGGGTTTGTCATTAAATGAGTAAAAGTGCAAGTTTCCGATATCTTCAAACAAAATAAATACATGTTCCCATTGTGTCAGTTGCAAAAATTATGAGTGATCCAGAAAGAGAATGAAAAAAGTCTTCTTTTGAGTCAGTGAAATAAGTAAACATCAGAATGTCAGATGAGTTGCCACTTATGTAAATTTTGATATTTATAAATTAGGCTTGCTGAAACAAACCTTATTGAAACAAAGGGACTTTGACCTCCATCCATCATTGAACAGACACAAATTTACTGCTGCATTTCAGACATTGGCAGAAGGGCAAAAACTCTTCTCATGGAGGATAGATGAGCTGTATTCAGCAAGAGAAAGGCCAGAGCAACTCCTGCTTTATCAACCCTCTGCACCCTGGTGTGTGGGAAGCTCCACACCATGAACCTTCTCCCACCACATCCGAGTGGGCAGAATAGTAATTGCAGCACCCTGTTCCATGGGACCATTTCTTTGTTTGCATTCAAGGTCCCCATAAGTTGCTGAAGAATGAAGAATAAAACAAAACTGATAAATGCTGTAAATTGCTGTAAATGCTGTGGGGCAGTGGAACTTCCATTTTTTAATGCTGAAGGCTGCTGGGGAATGTGTTTGTGGAAGGAGGAGATACATGTGTGAAAGCCTCAGAAGAAGTTGTGAAAATTAGTTTTAAATCAGTTTTAAAATCTAGGTTTTGTTTTTAAAGGTGAGGCTCAAAATAGGAAAATTGTTTTTAATGCTTTTCTGCTTGAGAAAAAGAGTTGTAGAAATTCACTGATAAAATCACAGTCACATCAATTTTTTCATTGGGTTGTTTGGGCTTTTTGTTTAGCAACTGGATCAAATAGGACAATGGAGAACTAGCATATTAGAAAAACCTTCTTATATATGATTTTTAAAGGTTCTAGACTTTAAAGCAACAACAGAAATCATTCTGTTACTACTTCTGTGTAGTGGTTTTGCACATTTTTAAAGTATCTGCCTTAAAATATCCATATATCAGAAAAGTCAGAGACCGTGGTAGTCTTGATTGTCTCATCTCTCTTGTTCTGCTCCTCCCTCTTGCAAATAAGAAGGGGGGAGAGGGGGAAATGAAATAATTTTTCTGCAAAAACTGAACTCTCAGTGGTGTCAGAAGCTTCAGTCTTCTAATGGTTTTACATGCTAATGTTTAAGTTTAGAAAGGGATGAGAATGCATGTTCAGAGTATTATTAAAATAACTGAGCAGAATAAAGTGAAAGATATGGTATCCACAGTTCTCATAAATTTGAGGTTTCTCTTATACATATTCTCCGCTTAGGCTAGGAGACAAAAAGCATTGTCAATTTTATCAGAACATTTAGATCTTTGCCTTTTTTATTTTCCTTTCTGTGTAAGTACTTTGTAATGTTTATGTGATGCTCAAGAGAAAGAGCTAGATGTTTTTGACTTATGTTATCAGTATGAGGGGGTGCTCTTAAAGTCCAAAATTCTTGGAAAAGCAAAATGAAGATTCAGGCCCAGGTTTTAGTAATTTGCGTAGAAGTTATCTTTTCATTTTAAAAGCTTATTTTCCTGTGAATTTTTACTTCCCCATTTTAAGGTGTTGTTCTTTAATACAATTAACAAGTTTTTTAAACACAATCTTTTATGATATATTGTCTGTGATCTTTATCATACACTATTTCAGATGTAATAGGGACATCAGCTTCCCATAGGAAATTTATTTTCCAGTTTTACATTATTCATTTTGTGTTTTCCTAGCAAGAGCAGTTTCTGTGCAGAAAATATTTTCATTTTTTCTTTAATTGTAGCACATAGTTACTTGAATGGGTTACTTCATTCTTTGAGGTCTACGGGGACTGAGTAGTGTTTAGAGCCCTGGCTGAATAAAGAAAACACTTGGTACACCGATGAAAAAATCTTTGCTAATTTTGTAGTTTCTTCAATATGTTCCTTTATTTGAGATATATTTCTTTTATTATATTAGTATTCAAAGAAGAGCTTTTCTCTCTGAAAGGCCTGTTCTGGGTTTTTTCAGTTTTCATGGGTTTTTTTGACAGCATTTTAAGATCATTAACCAATCTGTGCAGAGATATCCCCTCTTTCTATTGGAATTGTTGCACTTGCTTTAAAATGAATAACACTCAGGTTGCCTTCCCAACTCTCCAATTAGGCCTCCTGTCTTATTTCCCTGGCCTAGAAATATTTTTGTCGCCCATATCATAAAAAAAGATATGAATGAGGTCTTAGTAGGAAAATCAATTTTCCTACTAAGACCTCATTCATATCTTTTTTTCTATTCTGGCTTTTTTTGGGGTGTTTTTTTTGTTTTTTTTCTTCTCTGTATTTGCCAGTCACATATTATTGAGATGTGGGATGGGCAGCAGATCTCCCTCAGATTTAAGTGATTTCTCAGAGCACCTTCATTACTGAATGAAGCATAATTCCCCACAGAAGCATATCACTGCACAAAAATGATAAAACAGCAAAGATAAAAATACACACCCCAGTGAAAATCAGGATGGAGAGAAAAGAGTATAACAGCAAAGCAATAAATCTATTGGCACTTTACATGAGTGGGGAATAAGGAACGTCACCACTACACTAAAAGGAATGCATTAGGCCACTCAGTTTGGATGTAGAATAACTTAGCTTTTATTTGGTCATTATTTTAATAAATAGTGAAGTTTTAGTACCTTAAACCAGAAGAAAGAAAAGTCTCTTGAGTTAAGAAAGCTAAGCATCTAAGTTAGAAAATGTACAGTTTTGATTTTAATTTAAGGTATGTAAAGGAAGTTTATTTTGAATTTTTGGCATTTTGAAGACTTCAATAATTCATGACTGTTTTTATTGTAAAAGAGGCTTTTTGTGATTGAAAAGTATTCCTTAATCATCTTTTTCAACCAAATCAGTGTTTATCTTCTAACCCCATGTCCTGTAATGCAGTAGTAAAATTGAAAGACAAATAAATTTGCTATTAAAAAAATGGGGTTTTTTTCTTAAAAACCAATTGAAAGGTAGAAGCAGAAAAAAAAATATTTGTGTTGAGAAGATCAGCCTTCTGACTAATGTTAATATTATTTTTTCATCTCTCTTTGTCTTCTGACTTTTTCCCTGCATTTGATCACTGTGCTGTGACAGCAATGATTTTTTTGTTCAAATAGCTTTACTATAACCTTTGACCATATCCAAGAGAGGTCTAGGTATCCAAAATAAAGACTTGATTTTTTACAGAAGGAGTTGACCTTGTGGAAATATGTACACACAACCTCAAACAAACCCCAGTATTCCACTGGCCTGCTGTGGATCAAAATTCTTTTCTTGGTTTAAATTTGTATGAAATTGTCCATGTAACAACAATCTGCACAAGAAAAAAATGTTGGGGAAAAAAAAGCAATAAAATGGGTTTCAAATAGTGAACAATGTTGTTGTAACACACACAGAGATTTCTATTTCTTCTCCCTAAACTCACTAAGATGTTATTATTTTAGTTCAGGAAGGAAAACAGATGTCAATATCTAATATCCTTGAAAATCACTTTCCCACTGTGCACGACTATATTACTCTCTTCTACTCTCCCATTTTCCCTTTACTGGATAGATTTTATTCTCTTTTTCCTCTCCTGCCCTTATTACATGTCCTTATATACTTAATATTCTTTGAAGATGTCTCAATTTTTTCCTGACTACAGTTTATCTTTTAGGCCTTTCACAGACTGCTATTTCTGGTTCTTTATATTTGGTGTACTCACAACTCTGATAAATTTCTCATTTTACTTATTATCTATATATTAGGGATATGAAATCTGATTCTGAGTTATAACATCATAGGCTATATGTTACTCATTTCAGCAGGGGCAGGATTTAAATCATGTTTCCCTTCTTTCCTAAGAGAGAGGGGATTATATGTTTAGATATGCATTTGAAAAAACAAGTTGTTCGGACCATTCTGTTCTTCAGCTGGAATGCAATGCTTAGCTTCATTCAAATTTATTTGAACTTAAGTGTTATGGTTTCCATGGAAACACGTCAGTCTTCCTGAGCATCAAATATTTTCCTTGTTGTAGACGTTAGCTCAGCAAAGTGAGCCCATGGTTTAGTGGTGGGCTTGGCTGTGCTGGGTTAATTGTTGGACTTGATGAACTCGACAGTCTTTTCCAGCGTAAGTGATTCTACTACTCTAAGATGACCCTGGATACACTGAAAATCCAGTCTGGTGAGGAAAATGAAGGAGGGAAGGGTTGCTTATTTTTCCCTGGTAAACAGCTTTGTAACAATATTGGTTTTAGAATAGAGGAGAAAGGTTTAGGTAATTGTGTGGCCTGTGCTTCAGCCTGTCTGTAGTCACAAAAATGAATTTAAAAAAATCAGTAGTGATCTTATCTTACATGTGTGATCACCAACTTGATGTACCATGACTTTCTGTCAAATATGAAGAGGAAGATATTCTAATATTTCAGTCATGATGCATTATTATTACTTCACAGCTATCTGAAGGGGTGATAGCACTTCTTTTCATTCATCAAATATTGAATGCAGTCTGAGCTTGAATGCAAAGTTCCTCTCTCTCACAAAGCTGGAGCTCCACAGCCTGACTTCATGTCATGCACGTCTATCCTGCCTCTACAGTTCTGTTAGAAAATCAGACAAGTCAAACTACAGCAACACAACACACTGGGCATAGCACTGCACAGCTTCAGTAAAATTTCCAGTGAAGTTAGGAATTAATTCCTTAGTCTGTAGAAGTCCATATTACTATCTAACTACATGAAAGGCCCCAGAAAGTGTAGCCACCACAACTATTTCAACACCACTTGACCAGGTGGGTGCATCTCTAAGAGCAGGTGCAATGACAAAGCATCATGCAAGACAGTGGGTACCTGCTTCTGTTACTGGTGTTCATTAGGAAATATTAGAGAAAACAATAATTCCATTTTAAGCTGATGTTTTACACAAATATAAAGTTATATTTACTGATCAGGTCCAAGAATATGCCCTGAGTATTTTGACTAACTATACTGAGCAGCTGCCAGTTATCTTGTCCAGCTAAACAGTCATGATTTAACAGTAGATTCTTTGCAAATTCCCTTTCTCTCAGTGGGAAAATAAATTAAAAAAAAAACAACAAACAAAAAAAAAACCCTGTGGTTGCATAGATGTCCATATTTCTATGCACTTTTTACAAACTAGATATTGTGTAACCAGTTTTAACATGAGTTGTATTCACAACACTCCCTTGAGAAAGGCTTCCACAAACTGAATTTTTTTTAAAAACTGGGAAATGTTACTATCTTAAACTGCTGCTATTTAAATTTTTTTAGAAAGGCATTACTTTCTTAGGCGCCTTATCAATACAATCAACCCACTCCATGAGCAGTACACGTACAAAGTTGTGTTATTGTACAGAAAAATGCATTCTTTGAAGATACTGTTGGTTTGATAGCTAATAGTGAAGACAGGGAATGAGAACTTTTTTCTAAGGTGGAATAAATATTTCAAATATATATATTTAGAATATCCAGGAAAGAAGAAGAAATGCCTGACAAGAATATGCGTCTGTAAAAAATCAGCAGTGTCTAGACAGGTATTCCCTACTAAGTTCAACTTTGAGGATGAATATGATTTTAATAATTGAATGTGTGATTTGGCATGAATTTAACTTACCAAAATGGAAAGAGGTAGTTCAAGAACTTTTCTGATCTTACTGTATTCCAATGCATCTGTCCAGGGAATCCCAAATAGAGCAGAAATCATCTATTAGTTGTATAACTAGCTGCTTTAGCCCAAGATAACCCAAATGCAAGAAACTCAGAATTTCACACTCAAATACCTCAGAGTCAGGCCTCTCTTGTAAATCTAAAATATCTGTGTTTACTGAAGTTTGTAATTCCACTAGAGTAGGAAAATCAGACTTAAAGTGGTCTTAGGATGGCTATAGTTTCCAGATATAGTTAAGAGATTTGGTGGTTTGATTTTAGTGTTTTTTTCTAAACTGATATGTGTGAACACGGCCTTCCACTGCTTAAGTCATTGATAGTACTGAGGATTAGAATGAAATGCAGGGAAAGGCTCCTAATTATACAGTCTGGTACAAGCTGCTGAAGAGGAGTTAGAAGCAAAACTCTAAAAGGAGAAATAATAAATTTGGCATAGAATACCTTGATAAAAGTCTGATTTACATTTGAAAGCCAGCTGACTACTGCTAGAAGGATCCTTTTTTACAAAAGAGAATAAACAAGAATGACATTAAAGGTAATAGAATTTTAAGCCATGCAGAAAGAGTCAAATCAGAGAAAGAATTATTTTTAACATAATTATTTTCATTTCCTTCAAAGTCTACTGAACCCACTGACAATATTTTTATGCAGCCATGCTTACATTTTAACTCAAATTACTTTGAACTACCAGTGTGTCCATAAGTAAAAAAGCAGTGTTATTTCCACTGCTAAGAGGAGAGGTTATTTTCTGTAGCTCAATGTACTTTTATTAATCTGTGACTTACTTTATCATGGGTTAACAATACGTTTCCTTTCTTGACAAGACGGCTTTCTCAGCATGCACACTGCAAGTTCAGTCATCCTTGCCTCACTTGGTTCATACCTTCCAGTCAGGAGCTCAGTCAACCAACTCTTTTTGCTGGTAAGATTTTTTTGGCAACTCCAACATCCAATTTTTTTTCATTTTTTTCCTAGTGTGGACGTTCATTGCTGAGTGAAGTTTTCACACCTTTGTTATGCAACTACCACATTACTAATTTTTAGGAAATGGGTTCTCTGTCCAAAGCACATATAAGTTCCATTAATTTTTGTAGCATGGATATATCAGTCAAAACACTTAAAACAGGAAATTAATCCATGTGATTAATTACGTAGTCCTGATAACTAAAGTATGCTGACATTTGTAATAGAATTAGGATTTAATCATAAAGGCTGTGAGTAGTCAACTTCAACTATTTGTAGGAAAACTTACTCTGTGGTTCTGAATGGTGAGAACAGTTTTGGGAGTGGTTGTTGTCTATGATTAATTTTTCTTCTATGTGTTGGAAGGTTATGTTGTGATGTGATATACTGTGCAATCACACTCATAGGATAATAGGCAGGCTGGAAGGAGAGAGGAGGAAGATATTCATTCATTAGAGGAGGGTTACAAGAGCAGAGACTGAGAGGACTAAGAAAAACACGAAGAAGGTAGTCATGATACTGAACAAGTAAAAAGAAAAAAGATGATAATTTCTTTCAGGTGTTCCCTAATGTTTAGTGCAAGCATGAAAAACCCACTGACAGTTGCTGGCTTGAACGTAAACTTGAAGAAAAACCCACTCTGAAAGACTGCTGGAGAGGGAAGACATTTGCTTGCATAACTCTGACCTCTATTCTGTTCAGATACTCTGAGTTTTCTCCATCTAAATTAACTCATTTTGAAGATAAAATTCCAATAAAACACAACTTTGATATTTTCCATGTCCTGTTCTGAAGTAAATGTGCAGGGTGTTGTATCTTAGAACTGTGTACACTAAAGGTCTTGTCTCAACACATCACTAGCCTGATCAGTACATATCCAAGAGAAGAAGAGATTAATAGATTTTGACAGGTTACATGCTGAAAATCAGAACTCATAATCTGGCAGCTGGCAAATACCTCTTCTGGTAGCTGTTTATCTAGAAATGCCCCAATACTCTCCTGCATGCCAGAGTAACAATTACAGTTCAAGTTCCAGTCAGGACCACTGAAGTCCTGACTGGAAAGGTCAGGCTCTTCCACCTAGTGACAGAAAAAGGTCATAATGTTATTTTTGCTGAGGATATTCTATTCCAAGTGTCTTTTCTGCAGTTTCTTGGGACATATCCTTAGTTTGTTGAACTAGGAGACCATTCTGCAGCGTGTCTGAATTATTTTAGCCTACATTTTATATATATATGCATTCAGAAAATTTGTTTTCCTTTCAGAACGTGTAAAAATATCAATAAATCACAAGCACATCAATCAATATGAATAAATAGTTAGAGTTAAATTTGTAAAGCTTTTAACTTTGACATAAGTCTAGTTCTCCTTTTATAGAAATTTTTTAAATCTTACAAAATTTTAGACTAAAATTTTTTAACTTAAAATTTTGATGTGCTGATCCTTTTTAGTCAATCAGTAAACAAGCAAATATGTAAAATAACCCCATATCAACAGGGTTCTATATAATATTTTGATGCTATATATAACACCTTATAGGGGAGGGTTTGGATTTTTTCTTACATTATGGCTGAAAAACACCATAAAGTGATGCATCCTATTTTGTGGAAAGCTTTCATTATGATCTTCCTACACTCTAACCTCAAAAACTAGTCACTTTATGCAACTGTCATCCTGCGTATTTTTATCTTTAATTTTGAACATGATTGCATGCTATTTGTGAGTTATTATATCTGTTTAGTTCATGAATCATTTGCCTTCCAGAAACAATCTCTATATGAATATTTCTGCAAAATCTCAATTCAAAAGTTATCTTCTGTTACATGATAGAAAGACCTTTAGGGGAAAGTGTTGCATTTTTTTCCCCTCTTCCAATAATCTGCCTTGGACTCATTGCATTTGTTTATATTTTAGTATGTCATATTTTATAGATTTTTTTCTTAGTGCATCAACAAAATCTAATATTAATGAAATTTAGAAGGGAAATAATATTATTGAAAGGCAAGAAAGGAAAAGAATATCTTCATCCAATCTAATTTTTAACTGAAAGTTTCATATTACTTTTATCCTCAGTATGTTATTCATTTTTCCTTGATTTAATTTCAGTCTGGTTTTACTGCATGTTTAGTCTTAAAAAATTTCTTTGCATTTGAAATCCAACAATCAACATCTTTTGTATTTTAGAAAAGCATTGATATGTGTTTAGAACATAAAATTTATGCATATAATAGCCATGATGATGACAAAGATCATAATCAGCAAGGATATATTTGTTTTATTTATCCCATATTAAAATTGTAAAAAAAAAGCACTATACCAGATTATTAAAACTTTTAATTGAGAAGTCATTATAAATCTCCTTCTAATCCCGTGTTATATTTACCATGACTTGGAAATTACATAAAACTGTGATGAAAAGCTTCAGAAAATCATGATTGTTTGGTTAATAAAGAATATTCAAAAATTGTTCTGAACTACTCATTAAAATATTTTTTTCTTAATAATCTGTGCTTTAAGACAGCAGAGGTTTCTTTCACTAAAGCTGAAAGGTCATACATGGGAAAAAAACCCTGTAAGTACATTTTTGAGATGGTTAATCGTAATGTCAATGTACAGACAGTGAAAAAGACTTAGGGGTAATTAACATTCTGAAAGGGAGTTGCTTGTTCCTTGTATTTAGTTTTGGAATGTACTAAATTAGTTTATTGCATTAGAAAGACTGACAAGAACAGAAGGTTGGTGAGCCACTGCAACAGGATGCCCAGAGAAATCATGTCTGCCCCATCCCTGGAGGGTCCAAGGATGAGTTGGGTGGGACTTGTGGCCACCTGGTCCACTGGAAGGTGTCCCTGCCCATGGCAGGGGGCTGAACTGGATCATCAGAGACCATGCCTTCCATCCAGACCATGCTATGATTCTGTGAATCTGAAATATTCATTGTCATAAAGAAGTAGTTGTTTTGTATGACGATGTGAGAAGCACCATCTATGTGAATTCCTATCAGACTGAAGTTGAAGTAAGTGGACAGTAATTCAGTATTTTCTTCTGTAATTATTAACCAGGGATTAATGATGTTCAAGCAAAAAGAGTTTTTTTCTCTTCTGCAAATATCATTTGATCCTTCTCTTATCTCCAAATAATAAGTAGAACCACAAGGGAGAGCAATTTAAGAGTTTAAGAGATATCGCCTCAGTATTGTCTAAATAACTCTGTTGTTATTCCTTTGAGAATATTAGAGATAGTCCTACTCAAGGACTATCAAGTTATTAAATTTAAATCTAGTTTTAAAGGAAATTTTAATGGTAATTAAAATATTAAATCAAGTTTTAAAAGAAATGCTTAATGTTAATTAAGAGCATTTTAAAAAAGTAATTATGCTGAAAAGTTCTTTATTAAAAAACCTTAAAGTAAAGTTACTGGGGAAAAAAAATCTCGAAGGAAGTCCTGAATTCCTAAATATACCATCTTTACATAATACCCCAGCACAGTAAGTGCAAATCTCTCTGAGGTAGTCCATTTGGATCTTCCTATATCAGGTTACAGTCAAGAAGACAGCTGTATTGCTGTTTTCTCTATCTGGACTCTTGCTCACTTACTCACAAAAACCTGTATTCCTGCTTTCTCAGCCTATACTAAATAATGATTGATACCTTTATTTATTTTTATTGTGTACCAATCTCCTCAGTCTTCACTTTGCAGCACATATCTGCCTTCTTTATTTGGATTTTTTGTTCTAATATGAAAGAGCTAGGAAATATGACTTTATAATCAGATGAAACGGTATGAAAGCCACTATTTCCCTGGCTGTATAATCAGGGTAGGATTAAATACAGCAATCACCTCCTGTAACATGTTGTAAAATTAGGTCATTTTCAATGACACAAGAAGTGAGTGTCCATTCCTAAAGTGGTCTCGGCTAAGTTGAGTTATTTACAAGCGCAGTTCAGTTTAAAGGACTATGTTCAACTTCATAATCTGTTTTTTCTAGATATGAACTGGGACCTGTAAGAATTAATTTTTTTATTGACATAGACAAAGACTTTTCAGAGGATAGGCTGAGTACATTCAGAGGTCAGTTGCTTTTGGAATTTTATGTTTTACAGTGTGACAAATCAATACTAAGAAATGCAAAGAGGATGGAAATATTTTGGCTGGCTTTATAAATTAGATAAACAAAGTAATAGCTTTGAGGAGCACAGGATTCTCTGATCTTTCTCAGTGTGTGCTGCCTGTATTCTTATTAAACAATCAGTGGTAAACAGATGGCTTTGGAAAAGCAGCTCTTCCATGAGTATGAAAGTTTGTGCTCAACACTGTGTCTGTGCGTGTGTGTGTGCACTCACGTGTGTGTTTTAGCTGACTTTTATTTAACTGAATACTGAAAAATATTTTTTTTTTTAGTCAGGTTGGGTTGATCAACACTAGTGCATCTCCACTCTGAAGGAACCTGAGTTATAAAAGTTGCTACTGTTCTTTCTGAATTTACTAACAAAAAAGGCAAACTAAACAACCACAGTCAATAACATGTGACTTAACCTTCCCAAATAATCTGTTTTACCATATCTAAAGCTAACAATTTACAAAGATTTTCTTACTTCTGTACAATTTCTGAGCAGTTCCTTGTGAAATCAGATAAAATGCAAAAATTTTGCTTTGAAAAATTCACATGCACTAAAGCTATTATCTTGAAAATTTTTGATTTGATTGACTTTTAAAGAAAACATTTTTTGTGTGAATTTTCTTACCATGATTTAAAAAACCTGTAATAGGAAGCAGTAGTAGAATTTCTAACAGTCTAAATTTCTGTATTGCTGTGTGTGAAAGGTACAATTATTGACAATGTGAAGGGTGGGGAAATGGTATTTAAAGGCAACAATTTTGTCTTTTCTGTTTTCTTCTACATGATTTTACAATATATTATTCAGAGTGTAAAGGCAAGTGCTCAGAAGCTGGAAAGCCACAGTAGAGTTGCTCTTATGCATCTAACTGGGAATTTTACAAGTGAATTATTAAGAGGATTTTTTATAAAGGATTTCCAACTTCTGAAAAACATACTGAAGAGGAAGGAATTGGGGTGGGTCAAAATTAAAGAGTAAGGCAATTAGGAATAAATTATATTTATAGTATAATCTGACTAATTTCAGCTTTACAATGATCTGAAACTCAAGAAGGAATCAATCAAGAAATAATGATATTCCTAAGGATTAAGAAAAACTGCTATAGCATGAGAGGAGAAAATCTGGAGGGATAAGGAACAAAATAAACCACTGGAAGAAGAGGGACAAGAATGAAAAAAAAGGCATATCTAAATTAGTAGAATACAACCAAGAAATGCCTATGTGAGGTGATCAGCGAAAACAGAAGGTTGGTGATGAATGAGAAGACCTGCAATTTTTTGAAGATTTTCTCAGCTTATACTATTAACATAAGTAGTATCAGAAACTCAGTACCACTAAGGACATGTATAATTGTGGGAGCTAATGTGAGGACAGGAATGTTTGGATGCTGGAATATTGGTAAAAGTCTCAGATAAAGCAGACCTACAGCTATTCTTATGAGCAACATAAGGAACTGTGTGTTCTTGAGCATTAAAAAATATCAGAAATTGTGAAGGAAGGGAAGAGTTACAGAGGATTAGAAAGTTATAAATGTATTTGTTTTCTTTGAAGAAAAAACAATAAGAAAAAAATAAAATGGTCAGGGACTTGTAGCTCATTCAGGCTACCTTCAGTATACAAAAAATGCTCAGAAATCTGGAACAAAAACATAAGCCATCTATTTTTAACAGTCAACGTTCATCTGTCAACAGCAAAACAAATCAAAACAGCTTAATGTCTTTTTTTGACGGGAAAAAAGTTTGCATGAGAGAAGAGTAGGAAATGTCACAGAATTAGAGATAAGAATACCTACAAAATTTTCATAGGGAAGTCAGGCAAACATTGTCTAGATGAAACCATAATAGAAGGGTACATAGACAGTTGAACAATGTTGAATAGTTCTTGAAAGTTTTATCAAGCAAGGCATTCAAAAAGTCTGTTCCAGGTTTCCTACTATTCAGTTTTGTAATTAAACATTTAGACACTGTATGAGAAAAATGTTAACCAGTTTGTAAAGTACATGAAAATTCAAGGAAAAGCACTGAGCATTTTAATACATTAAATTACTTAGAAACAATCCAGTGGATAGTAACAGAGCTGTTCAAAAAATAATTGGGATTGTTTAAAGCAGAGAACTGAGAGGATGACATGATAATGCTATGTTAAAGGCTGTCAGTAGGAAGAAATTACACTGCTGTGTCCACAAGATATAGGACAAAAAGTAATGGTCACAGACCAATCCAAGCACATACACTTCAAATGATTATATTGATCCCTGCAGTTACAGGCATGCACAGCCAGAATTTAGAGCTCTCTATTTTTCTCACTAATTGAGGAATATGGCATGACACCTATAAATTGGGTCTGTAACCATTAGTTACACCACTGTACTGAAAGTTGGAAAGAATTGCCCTGAACTGGGATATTATCTCATCTGTGAGATCATTCCCCCTGTTTTACTCTTTTGGGGTTCTCTAACTCATACAGATACAACAAAAACTGCAGCAAAGGAAAACATGAGAAATTTGTGGTTTATGGTGTCATGGTTTTAAGATTTATTTTGCAAGTCATTTATGTACATGCCTCCATGTATTTCAGAGCAGCTGGTTATTTCCAATATGTTTTAATGTATAGGTTTATTCGTTCTGATGTGCAAGTGAATGTCAAGAAACCCTTATTCTTTCTGGTAGCTCTCACAAATGTAGAAACCATCAATCAGTAGCACTCACTTAATTCCTCATCTAACAGACTGTTTACCATGGAATGTTTGTGATGTTGCCTGTCAGTTCTCATTACCTTTAGATCATCAGCATTTCAGGAATGGCACTGCCAGAAGCAGTTGACTTTGACAATAGAGTGCATTTAATAGAGCACTCTTATGTGTAAGTTAGCCATTTCACAGAGACATAATAAATTATGTTAACATTTAGAGACAATTAAAGCTAGGCAACCTCTAGGGTTCTGTGGTTTAAACTAGATTTGACCAAAGATAATGAGCATTTAGTATCAAGCAAGCCTCAAATGTTGTCAAATGTTATATTCCAAATGAAAAAAGTATCCTTGTGGTTTAAAAAAATGACATACCCTTTCTTTTAAACTTTCTTTAAACCCCAACAATAAAAATATTATTTTTCTTTGAATACATTCTTTCTGCTAGATGCTAAGGTCTAATCATGGTATCTACACTACTTTTTAGTCAAGATAGATACTTTATTGTGCAGAAATTTTGCATTTCTCTCTTCACTGTTGTCTTCTCTTTTTAAAGTGGTTTGTCACTGGAAAGATCCTCTCACATCATGTTCCTCTTTAACTTCTTGGAAGTTCATATACATTATTTAAAAAAAAATCTAGTTTTCCAAAATATTATTATTTTTTGAGAAAATTTGCAGACCACTTACACCAGAGATACAATGAGATCTGTGTCAAAGTAGAAGCTTCAAGTGTCTGTTGAGTTAACAGGGAAATTCTTCCATAAATTTTCTGTTAAATGGCTATTCCTGAGGGTAAATATTGTTGCACAGACCCTCTGCACACTCTCTGGTGTGTCTCAACCAAGACTGAGAGCACATTACATATATAGTGGCTTAAATATGGGAATTTCAGCTTCCTGAGTCACTCCAGCAAATCAACTTATGCCAGTCTTTGTCAACATTTTTGCCTGTTTTTATTAATAGTGCTTTGTTTATACCATCCTCCCTTGCATTTAAATTTTTTGTGACTATGCACTTATTTATTAAATTTTGGTAGTCTTTTGCAAAATATCATGCAGTGGTAGAAGTTAAGAGAGAAATGTTACTTGCATGCTTTTGAGAAAATAAGATTAAATTAGTGATGTCAGAAAAGAACCAACTTGCACCTTAAGGAGATATTAATAACCCATTTAGTTGTTAAATATGGGAGTCACTGAAACCAGTATCACAACGGTACTTATACAAGGAATTACTTGTTTTATTTTCCAGGTAGTTTACTTCACATTATATTGAAATTTCACCCAGATGTTTCTTTGTCTAGAAGTAACTTTCCTTTACTTTTTTGATTCCAAGTATGGTACAGAAGTAAAAAAAATTCTGAGAATTTATACCCTTGTTTAAAAAAGAAGAAAAAGCATAAAGAACTTTCCTGAAATTTTCTCTCAGCTTATGGGACATGCACACTGGAGCTAACCAGTAGTTATCTGACAGAATACTCCAATAGCACACAGTTTAGAGTACTCTGGTGAAGTGTAGTATACTTGTTGGGTTGGCTTTCAAATAACCTGGGATTACCAAAATTGAAGCACTCCAAGTAACTGTTTTGCAAAGTGGTTCTGGATGCAACTGAAAGTGAGTTTATGTCCATGGTCTCATGATTTAAATGGATTTTGGATTTTGCATTTTTTTCCTTAGAAAGGCATTTCATATAATTCAGCACGTGATTAACATCTGCATTGTGCATCTTGTGGGTTTCCCTTTTATTATAATTTTCATTCACCATTATTACTGTATTTTTACATGATTTTTGGTTATTAAAATATTCCTATCTCAGTCTACAGGTTTTACCTTGATTCTCCTCTCCATTCTGCCAGGGTGGCAGGCAGAGAGGGGTGTTAAGCAAGTGGCTACATGGAGTTTAATTTCCAGCTCAATTTAAATCATTACATGGTCATTTAAAGAAACACAAACCCGGAGTTGGTGAAAGTTGATTTTATGGATAGCAGAACAAATGAATAGGATATAACATGCATTTCTGACGTATAATGGTCGGTAAATTGCTTATCCTAGAAACATGAAAAAGCACAAAAGCTGTGTTTATTATGAAAGGCCCAGGCTTACAGCAACACTATAACATGTTCCCACCAATATCTAAGAATTGAATTCACATACTGTTGCCCTATATCTAACAAACTAGATTCTAGGCAATCTGTCTTGATTTTTGCAGAAAATACACCTGGATAGTTTATAATAACAAAAATAGACAGAAAAGCATATTTTTATGAAGATTTTAATAAACTTTCAAACATAGATAAATGCAGTAGCACGAGTACAAAGAAAGAAGGTAGTAACATTCAGTGCTGCAGTAGAATAATGCTGTATACAAAAGTCTATCTATCTTTACTGTTGTCCCCTGTTCTGAGTATTTTGTTATCACAAAACAATATAAATTTTGCAACAAATAACCACTTAAGAGTACTTTGTGCCCTATGTGATGTTTCACTGCAAAAGTGCAGGGTATGATATCACCACTAAAAGAATACAGTCCTTAATATTTTTGTGAATATGCTCATTTAACGTGAATGGAATATCCTAGTATAGTCCTATAGAAATGGCACTGAGGTATGTTTAGATATTTTAAATATATAAACTCCTGAGCTGTGTACAGCTGTTTGCAGCACTGCTGGGATATTCTTGCTTAGATGACCTTGGTGAGCAGACAATTACTTCAAACCATTAAAACTGTTTGGAGAGAGAAAAACACTTCCATTCATGACAAGCAATAACTTGGACAGAAACATTAACTGAAAGAGTCAAATAGAGCCTGCCAACAGATTGCCAGATGTCCAGATTAGTTAAAATATGATGACAAAACCTAGATATATTCTGTCAGCCAAATCCTGGGGTCAAAACCATTTCCCTTGGAAGATAGAATTTCACATTCAAAGGTAATATTCTCTCAATCCTGGTACTGTTTCTTTGCAGATGTGGGTTTTGTGTAGAGTTACAGCAGCCTAAATCTCTCTTTAAATTGCTTGGAATAGTAAAAATGAGAGAAATTCTTAACTGCAATAGAAGTAACAACTCTGTAGAGGGTCAATGTAACAGTAAAATAGAAAAGGCATATTTAGGCCACTCTTATATATGTATACTTAAACCTTTCTGATCTGCTTTTGATGCTGATCTGTGAGACACAGCTATTTTCACAGTGCAATTTCCAGCCATTGCAGGTAGCAGCCAGCTATACTGTGAAGCAATCTGGATTTCATCTCTGTTGCCTAGGATGGCTCAAGAATTGAAATGAATGTTGAGACAGATAAACTCTGAGATAATGGTGTATTTCTGAGAGCCTGAAATATTCTTCCCAACTTAGAAAATGCTGGGTCAGGTTTTTAAATGCAAGTGTATGTTTTAATCATTGGGAAAGTAGCAAATGAATTAATAACATCAGAGGAAAGAAAGAATTCAGCATGGAATATTAGCTAAACACTCCAGTCATCTCAGAAAGAGTAGAGAGGTGTCACAGTGTGCCCACAAGTGTATGCTCATTTCTTTGTCTTGGTCTAGAAAAATCACTTCAGTGGAGAATATTTTTGACTGTATCAAAGAAGAAAATACTTCTTGCATCCTGTAAAAGTTTGAATAACAAACTTCAAGAAGATTAGAATAGTCATACCAGAATTGTCTGTCTGTCCCAAAGCACATCTTCAACAAGACAGCAGAAAGTGCTTGAGAAAGGAGAGGAATAAGGCAAATGTGTCTTGACTGCTCACTTCCCTCAAATACCTTTCCAGCCACTCTGTGGCCATGAGACTTTCAGAATGATATAAGTGAGATTCTTTCTTTAATACTTTCCAATTTTACATTGTCAGTTATGCCTGAATAGCAATTGTTGATGAAAAGAAAATTGTTCAAGGTATCTAAAGAATGTGTACATGATTTTGTCCCTTCCTAAACATACATCACTTGGCAGTGATAGCATCATCTTTTATTTTCCATGAAATGCCCCCAGAAACGTTCATCATTCCTGCTTCATGTGTTTGTTGTATAACTAATTTTTAGAATCACAGAATATCCTGATTTGGAAGGAACTTCCAGGGATCATCAAAGTCCAGCTGCTGGCCCTGCACTGAACAATCCCAATAATCACATAATGTGCCTGAGTGTTGACCAAATGCTGTGTGAACATGTCAGGCTTGGTGCTGTGACCACTTCCATGGGGAGCCTGTTACAATGCTTGACCACCCTCCAGATAAAGAACTTTTTCCTAATATCTAGCCTAAATCTCACCTGGCACAGTTCCCTGCCATTCCCTTGGGTCTTATCTCGGTTCACCAAAGAGATTTATGCCTTCCCTGCCACTTCCCCTGGAATCTTTAGACCATGATGGGGTCTCCCCTCAGTATCCCCTCAAGCCAAGTGACCTCACACACAAGTGCTGTTCCTCACACAGCACCTGCTGCTCATATGGTTTCCTACTCCTCAGGCACCTGCAATAAGGTAGGTACAGTTTGATCTTTTTGATACGTTTTTTCTGGTAAAAATGACTTGTAAGCACCCTAAATTTTCATTACATTTGCATGACAATCACTCCCTGCACATATTAGCACTTTTGTCAGTGTGAAAATGTTCTCCCCAAGTGCTTTCATGAGGTTGATAACTCTCCAGAGACATTGCCTAGGTATTCATGATTGTAAAGCTACATTAACTACGTGCTGAATTTTCAGTTCCAGTCTCAGTCACCATTTTAAAATTTTCCAAAGTATTCTGTAAAAGAGGCTGAAATTCCAAGATGGGGAAAAAATAGTGCTTCCATTATAATGTGAAGTTGCCTAATGTGTTCAATTTTGTACTAGGTATTCTGGAAAGATGGAGTCTTCCATAGTCCATGATTTGTTTTGGCACAATCCAATTTGTCATTTAGGGTTTAACCTGTTCATTCATCTCGTATTTCTTTTTTTCCCTTCCTGCTGGAAATAAAAAACAACTAGAGAGGAAAGGCATTAAAGATTTGCTTAAGAAGATCAATTGCACTTTGATGCACTTCCTTTGCTGATTAAATTGAAAGTTCACATTTTATCAGTTTGACATATGCATAAAAATGAGGTATTCAAAAAAAACAAATAAGAAAACCCAAAAGCTCATAGAAGCATCACACTTCTTTTTCAGATTATTACACAAGGGTAGACAAAAAGTAGCAATGGCAATTTTTTTTCCAATGACAGAATATGTGGCAGATTAATGATTGTTATTTGAATCTACATTTTAGTTCATTTTCCTTCAGGACAAAAGTTAATAGGATATTGATGCCATTTGAACTCAGAACTACGTGTTCTGTAAACAAAGATTGTGTAAATTCTAATAGGTCATTTTGCCACCTGATCTCTGTACCCTCAAAATGTGGGTATATTTTCTGAGAACTGTTATAGAAAATAGAAATATCTAAAAAAGGCACATGCACTACTGCATGCTTTTTCCACTTCCCAAAGATGAAGTTTCACTCCCTTGTTTAGAGAAATTCTGCCTCAGGTTCTGTAAGGACTTAAGTTTAACAGTATGTTATACTTAATATAGCATTGCTTTAGTAGATGTTGATTTTTTGAGCTTATTTAACTTATTTTTCAAGTGGACATCTTCATTATAAAAATATTGCTGTTCAGCCAACCAGAGTGTCAAGATGACAACTAGTTAGTTAGTTGGTCCTTTCCTTCTTGGAAAAGACTAAAACTGAAAAATCAAACAAGCAAACCCAAAATATATATATTCTTATATAATACAGAGCTGTATTTTAATTAATAAAATCTAGATTCTGGATATTGGATCACAGTGTCTTCATTTGCAGGGCATATTATCTTCCTTCTGACAGTCAATACATAGGATAAATTACTAATAGTTGCCTGTAACTTTTTATGCTCTTAACTTTGGGTTTGTTCTGTGCAGTTAAAAACAAGTCAAATGACATTATTATTTTTAGTGACATAATTTACAGAATGAATTATTATGCTATATGAAAATAAATATTTTATTTGTAAAAAAAAAGATAATTCCTTTATTTTAAATACTGGTTTCATTTTTTTTTAAGCTGAATATGATTTAGCAAAACTATCATACTTTTTCAAGGCATAGAAAAGTTCATTTATTCAATTTGAAAAAGTCTTAGCTGTGGTGTGTATGAGATCCTATTAAGAAAAAATCCCTAGTAAATCCTTACATTTAAGAAAACATCAGCTTTTAGCCTTTTCCAAAAGGGCTTCCATTAATGCTTCCTTTACTCTCTTGTATGTCTTTATTTGGTTTGTTATCTCAATCAAAATCAGTTTAAGAAGTCTTATTCTGTTAATAAGTTTCTCTATTTTTTTCAAATGATTGCAATACTAAACCTCATTATTACTTTAACAAATCTTATTTTTCTGAGTTTGTTCATCTTGTTGGAGAACTTTTATTATCACATTATTATATCACATTATATAGTAAATCACATTATATAGTAAAGAAAATAGAGTATAAGTGCGAGCCACTGCAACGTCGTTTATTACAAAACACTTTCTCACATATTTAGGATTCATTGATTTTTCCAAAACTCAAGAGTGCCATTTCCAGTCCTGTTGACTTTGTGGGTCCTAGATTCATGTGTCTTTTATTATCCATAAATTAAAATAAAAATCTTATAAAAATATTTTATCTATATGTCTTGTGGCCCCATAATGGCTGATATAGGCTATCCCTGCAATAATATTGCTTATTTATGCTGTACCCAGGGAAGGACTCTGTGCAAAAGAAAAATACTAAATCATGGAATTGTTTGAGAATAGAACTCTTTGGCATCACCAAAGCTCGCCATCTTCCTGCTGTGCCAAATCAGGAAACACCTCAAAAAAAAAAAAACTCCCCCCAAAAAAACCCCACAAAAATCAAAACAAACAAAAATTCCCGACATACAAGCAAATAAACAACTACAAACAAACCATATGTCAATGTAAATACAGAATACAGGAATATGTTACTCTTTCAAGATAAAATGTTTTAGTATTTTTGAAAAGTAAAATTCAGAGCTTGAAATTATAAATGCAGTTGCTTAGTGTTTAGAGGTGAAGAACAGAACAGAAATTAGTAATGGTGGTGTCAGAATGCAAAGTTTCAGGTTCAGTCCTTTAGAAAGAAGTGTAAAAAGGATCAAATGATGATATAAAGTGATTTATCTGCTGATTCTCTGAGTATAAACAAAAAACAAGTCAGCTAAATCAGTTTTGTGGGGATCTCAAGAGCACTAATGGGATGACAAAGACTGAAACACCAGCTTAGGCCTGCTTAGAGATCAGACTAGTGATTTTCACATTCTGAGTTGCTTCTGTTTTTCCAGAGGATTTTTCTGTTTTGTGTCAAACCTTGTGAAAACACAGTGAATTCTAATTACTTGAGCTAATGGATGATGCAAAATGGAAACAGTTTTTGATCGCGCTAGGGAGTCATAAAAGGCCTAAATTCAACATGTTAATTCAGCATTGCTGCAAGAAGGTTCTTAGCTGCCTGTGAAAAATATTGAAACACTTCTGGCCCAAAGGCAGCAGGACAAAATGTTCTAGGAAGTTATCAATCGGTAATTTCTCAGACTATCTGTGGTAATGCCTGCACAAACACAGGAACAGGCTAGAAGTACTTCTCAGTTTCTATTTTCAAAATATAAAGAAATATTTACTTGATAATTTATCATGGAAATACGTTGGTGTCTTCAGTCTTTAGGAGTTATCTGCCTCTTGGACTACCACATATTATCAATTAGTCTACAAAAAAAACTAAACAATCCTTTCCCCTACATAAATTGTGCCCAGTATTTAAATGATCTAAAAATATCTTTTTAAAATTGTTTAATTCAAATTCTCATTAGTGCTTGCATTTTATCTATGACAGTATGTTTATAATGTGTTAAAAGGGCATTTTTAAGGGACGATAATAAGGTTATCTCTCTGGTTTATAGCACTCTATAATATAGAGTGGTTGATCATTTTAAAATGAACTAGCAACATGATTTTCAATATTTTTTGCTTTGTTGCTTTTTTGTTGTTTTTCTGAATAGGACTGACAGTGCCTTAACAATTTTATGCAAAACTGCTCTGTCTGAAAACTAAGACACTAGTGAGTTCATTCAGCACTGCAGATGGTAAAGAACACTTTTTGGCTAACATTGCTTCCCATATTATAGTAGAGTAGGGGGACAAAAGGGGAGAAAGGCTCTCTCTATGTTTTGATTACACTTTCAGCATGTGCAGATTCCTTAAAGATTCAGGAGTTGTAGTTTAAAAATACACTTACTTCAATTATTCCTCCTTTTGAGAAAAAAAATAGCTTTTTGCATTGCTACTAACATTCTTGATTTAGCCAGGTTGCGCAAAAAACCATTGTTTATATAGATTTAGCTCTTAAAAAATAAATAGAGTTTGTCTCTTTTAAATTGAAAATCTGAACTAAAATGTGTTGCGGTACTTCAATCCAAAGAATAGATGTCTATAATGAGTCTTTTTTTCAACCTTATTAGGTTGAAAATTAGGTAGAGATAAATTAGGTACATTATTAGGTAGAGATAAATTTATCCTAAATTGTTTTGTTTAAAATTAACTTGACACTTGTAAAGATCACAAAACTAATCTCACTCAGTTCTCTTTGTATCTCCTTATATGTTCAGTATAAATCCCATGAAATTTTGATGTCAATGAATTTCTTTATTTTGTTTAACCATGATGTGATCAAAATCCATCTTATTTTGATTTATTTTAATTACTAGCTCTGAGTAGATGCATCTATTGAAGTCTCTGGTGAAATTTCCTTTTTCTAATTTGTGCAGAGATTAGATTTTACTTCTTAAAACAAGAAGCTTGCAAGTTGCTTGTTTTGCTTTACATTTCTTTTATTTGGAATCTGGTATTCTATCCAGACAAAGATGGGTGCAAAAGGTTAGTGATACCCATGGGGCAGACTTTTCATAGAATTCATGAGATGATCTCAGAATAAATCCATTGAGTTCATATATTTGCCTGAATTTTTTAAATCCAGGGGTTTTCTTCTCAGGCAGCTCCCTCTTTCCAAGGTTCCGGGGTGGACCTTGGCTCTCTATCAGACCCCTACTCAACTGCTTTCTCATTTGCCCTCATTACTGAAACAGTAAAAAAAAAAAAAAAATTAAAACCCCATGTCTTGAGATACAGGCACTTTACTATGTAAAGTAAAGGTGTGCAGAAGCAAAGCTAAAAGAGGAATTAGTTCATTAAGTCCTGTTTATGGACAGGTGTCCAGACATGTCCTGGGAAGCAGGTTCTGAGTATGCATTTGGGTAGTTTTGGATGACAAATGCCATTACCTCAAATGCTCACACTCCTTCTCATTTCCTTCAGCTTTTATTGCTGAGTGAGACATCATATGATTTGGGACACCCTTTAGGTCAGTTGGTGTTGCAGTGTGTTGCGATTTCCTGTTTTACTCCCTAGTCCTTTCCCAGGTGTGGCAATACCTCTCTCCCTTCCCCCTCGCCCCCTTGCTGAGTGAGTTCTGTCAATCAGGCTTAATATTCCAGCAAGGCCTCGTGTGGTTGGTCGGGTTCAAAGGATGCCCTTCAGGCCTGGGGTCATTGGCCTGTCTGGGTGTCCCTTGTCCCCTGGGACCCTGCCCCTCCCACCTGGTTGGTTCTCACCTGTCCCTTCCCTCCCC
Organism: Zonotrichia leucophrys gambelii; assembly: GCF_028769735.1. Lineage (NCBI taxonomy): Eukaryota > Metazoa > Chordata > Aves > Passeriformes > Passerellidae > Zonotrichia > Zonotrichia leucophrys. The sequence goes on from NC_088171.1 coordinate 139,748,542, forward strand.
CTGTCCCTGAGCTTAAAAAGTCACTCAGGCCATGTGCTCGGGATTCTGTTGGAGCTGTTACTAAGATTCAGTCGTCTGTGACCATGGAATAAACTCTTGATATAAACCCTCCGGCAGAATCCATCTCCTTTTCCTCCTCACCATCGCCTGAAGCCTTTCCACCAGAGGTAAACTGAGTTTCTAACCTTGCCTGGACTTGTTCCAGTGCCTGCTGCCACATCCAGCCAGCCAAAGGTGTCTCTGAGGTGAAACACCACAGTTGCCGCCTTTGGCCAGCAGCAAGGGTCAGATGAGCCCAGGCACAATATACCTGGTAATATTGGGATCGTATTCCAATAAGTTGGGGTCAGCTGTCCCAGTTGTGTCACCTGCACACATCCAGCCTGCCAGCCATTAGGGAAGGGGCTGCAGGGAAAGCCTTGATGCTGAGAACCCAGCTCAGCAGTAGCCAAAACACTGGTGTGGAACCAGCCCAGGTTTAGGCACAAAGGCAAAGCACACACTGTGCAGGAAAGTTAACCCCAATACAGCCAGACTCAGTGCACCAAGGAATGCTGATACGTATTATTCATGTGTTACATGCTCGACCTTTGTGAGATGTCCTCCGTTCTTTCAAGTTCAGATGAATTTCAAACTGAGGTTGTGGAACTGAAAAAGCTTCAGGGTATAAATTTGCACAGTAAAATATTAAGCTTTCCCTAATTAGATGCATTAATGATCAGGCTTTTTGTAAAAAAGCAGTAGGGATTGTTTTGCTAATTTTCATCACGCAAACAAAATACCAAAGAACTTGGAAACAATTCAGAGGAGAACTTATTAGGGGAAAATGAAAAACATTAAAGAAGTACAAGGAGAATGGAAGAATTAAAAAGAAAAAAAGTTATTGCCTGCTTACTAGCAGACTTATTTATTTTTTGGATTTTGCATTTTAATTTAATTATTATAATCCCATTTGAAGTGCAGCATTTTACATGAGAAAAAATCCTAATGACTGAGCCTTAAAGAGAGAGAAGGGAAGGCATTAAACTAAATTGTATTACAGAAGGTTTAGTATTGTAAGTTTACTGGCTTTCCAGTGAGCTAAATAATGCGATTAATATTTAATTAATACACATTAAGGAACAACTAGCTACTTGTCACTTGGTGGCTGTGTCTGTATTCAATGTACTTGATTTTTTTTCTTTCCTCATTGAAAAGTGAAAACAGGCCTCTGTTACAATGTTAAAGTGGCTGATTCTTGAGAAGATGCTGCCCTGGTTGAGGCATTTTTTCAGCCTCAATGTGATCTTCAGTGTTCAAGATCAAGAGACACATCTACCAACTGATTTTTTTTTTTCTCACCTTATTGAATGCAACACATGCCAGCAGACTTTTGTTTCACTCTATTCCCAGTGTAGAGCAGCAATGGCTCAGATTGATTTTGTATTTTCTGAAACAAGGGAATGTATGGATGTTCTTGTATACAAGCATTTACTTGCTTTAAAGATTTTCTCTGAGGTAGTTATTTCTTACATTAACCACTATGTTTCTATATTTATCTTTCTACAAAAATTTGGTTTCTCCTAAAAGGTGTTTTAATGGAAGAAGTGAAAGAAAAACTTAAGGTCCTTTGAAAATTCAAACATTCAAAAATTATCCTCCTAGGAACAGGAAATTTAATTTACAGATATCAGTTTTTAAATGCAACTGTTGAAAATCTCCACAACCTGTAGTCATTATTTCTGTATTTGTTTAAAATGCATCTGTTTAAAAATTGTTTTCTAAAACAAGAGCACTTAGATTACTCTTTCATGAAAGCTTAGATTTGTATCTAATTTTCCAGAATCAGAATGCACAATAGGTAAAACAAGAAAATAGTCTTAACCTGAGAACTCACAATAAAATTATGAGAATTTTGAAGAAGTACCTCCTTATGTTGGTTCCTGGGGATTTTTTCCTCAGAATGGCTCCAACAAAGGACACCCAAATTCATCCAGGGGCTGTCAAGTTCTCTTTGAAAAATGCTACAATCAGTCATGCATAATCTTCCAGTTAATATCAGAATCAGAAGAGACAAGGATCAGGTGCTTAATACTGAGTAACTCATGGTAACATATTCTCCAGTACTACAGCTAGATTAAATATTGCAATATTAAATTACCCTAAAATAATATAAAAGCAGAGGAATTGAGAATATTGCGTAAAGGTGTATAACTAATGCAAAACGGCAAAAAACTAATGAATGTTGTTCATTATTGTCTGTGATATTTTGGAGTTCCTAAGTGACATACAAGAAGAATTACTTTATCAAATTAGTAATACAATATAAACATCAGCTTAGAAAAAGCCAAATCTTTCAGATTTGGAAATACAAAACTTTGTCTGTGACTTACGTGACCTATTTTTATCTGTCACATGTTCAGAAAGGTGTTCCTTTCCTGAAAAAATAAACAAAACAAATTATCAAAATCTACAAATATTACAGTATCCCACCCTCTAGGAAATGTTTTTTTAAAAATATTCCCAGTGCTAGGCATCTATATTATTAGTGTCTTGAGTATTTTTGACTTGTTCTCCATCTGCAAATACTTCGTTTCACACTATGGTATTTCATTCAGCAATTTGTAAAGCTGCACTAATTTGGGAACAAGGGAAAGGAAGGGGAGGTTACAATCTAAATCTATGCTTTTAAAGCCAAGACCCTTCTTTCTTTTCCACCTTCTGAATGTGACCACACTGATGGTAGAGCCTTATGATTTCTGCAGGATGTCTGCACAGGAAAGCAGCATGCAATGGGCGATGCACAGGCATTGGTGCTGGGATGCCCTCAAATCTTGTGCCATCATGGTGACAATCTTCAGAGCTGTCTTGTACAGGACAGCATAAAAGGATATGACATAATTTTTCCAGTCATGAGAAGAGTTTAACATGGCTTTTAAAGTTCTAATGGTTCAAAAGCTGCAACTTCTAAAACCGCATTCCTGAAGGGAAGTTTAAAAGGGTCTCCATTCACTATTGTTGGGAGACATACTGTCAAGGCATTAGTGGGTCTAGGGTCTTCAGTGAGACATGAGCAGTTGTGGGTTGCAGTAAGGTTGGTTATTGCATGAATACATCAGTCTCGAAGCAAAGAGTTCAGGAAGTTAAAGTCCATGCAAAATCTTTCTGGCACAGAGCTCCAGGTCCCGTGCAAGAGCAACAGCAACACTTGTTGTTCCCTGATGCAGAGTGTGATTGATGTTCCAAGCAGCAGCAGGGACCTGTATTTGTCCAGGTTTAGAGCAAATTTGGGGAAGAATCCCCCCAAAGGAGCTCCGGTGGGAAAAGCAGATCCAATCGGCCCCTCCCCCCAACTGGTCCGGGAGGAAAGAAAAATACCTCCTTGGAGAAAGGTGGAAAAAAAACCCTGTTTATTAAACAATAAGACCAAAACAGTATCAAAACAATGAGACCCCTTGCCACTCTAAAAGAAATGACAAACTGAGAAAACCCCGGGTTCAAGCAGCAGCTCACTCAGTCTCTGATCAGTCTCTCAGTGCTGGAATTGTCGCGGGCCAGGGCCGGCCCAGTGGGCCACAGCTGCAGCTGCCGGTGCTCTCCTGGGTGTTCAGTCCAGAGCAGTTCCAAGAGGTCCAAAGAAAAGGGGAAAAAAACAGTCCAGGGAACTTCTTTGCCCCAGCTAGCTAACACTAACTAAAAAGCAAAAGAAGAGCTCTCTGTCCCGCTGTCTGTCCGCAGACAGCACAGTCAGGAGCAGGAATGTGGAGGAGTGCAGTGTCTGAAAACAAACTGCGCGCTTCTTCTCTCTCCCCCTTCACTCTCTGTAACACTCTTAAAGGTACAAAACTTATTATTATTCAACATAAACAAAATGAGACGATTGGGGATAAAAGCATCATATAGTCAACCCAGGACAGGACCACAGCCTGCCTTCCTTCTTCTTGTGTCCTTCTTGTTGTCTTCTCCTTCTTGCTGTTGTGGTTGTTGATAGTCGTGGTTGTGGTGGTCATTGATGATCATTGCACCCATTGCAGGCATTTTATTTATAAAACATCCAATCAGCTAAAACCGCAATTTTAAAATGTTCTTTCTAAACTAATCTAAACTGGATTCTAATGTGTGAAAGTAGAACAAAAGTAGTGTCTGTCCTTACCTAAAAAGCTATGTATATAATACTATCTATTTATACAAATGTATTCTCTGTTTTCTTACTTAAAATTTATGTGTATAAGTTTATTTATCTACATGAATAGTTCTATTTATTTACACATCTAATTTTATCTTTTTTATGTCAATAATTCTATCTAGTCTAGTGGCAAGGTTCTGCTATGATATTGTTAAGTCTATAGCTAAGTTGTTGAACTTTAAGCAAGGCCTTAGTGCCTTTACTAGCTAGCACAGTTTCTTAAGGCATTTAAAATGTATCTCTGCTTACTTAAAACTATAACACACTTCTACTTACTTAAAGCTTAAACCCATACTTCAATTTCCTATCCATGTGGCTTAATATATATTAATTTCTATACATTTCTATAAAAAATTCAACCCCCTATATTCATCACCTTCTCTGAGGAACTGAGAGAGGCATACATTCCAAAAATATTCTACTTCTTTAGAGATACCTTGAGAGAAATATATTATTTCCCTAGTCCTTCCACATTTCACCCCCACAGAGTTCTGTTATCATTACTCCCTTTCTAATATTTTTATTCACCTTTCTATTTCAAGTATATGTATGAACACATTCACAGGGTGTCATTTGAGGATTGACATGTCATTAACAAAGCTTCATTCATATTCATCTACATATTCAGTATTTGCTCAGTGTTATGAAGCTGACAGGAAAGGCACGTATTTCACTGGAGATGAAATCTGGGTTCATATTAATTAATTCATCACTATAAATCATTGGAAGAGAGCATGTCTTGTTAGCTTCAGTTGCTCAGATAGCAATCAGTGGCTCATTAGCTTTAAAAATATCAACCTGGTTGAGGTATCATTGCTCTGCACTGTAGACTGATGAGGCACATTAGGACAAATGCTACATGGCACACAGAAAAATTGCTTTTACCCATTATTCCAGCTACATGCACAAAATCAGATTGGAATATCACTGGTAAAGACACTCAGTCAATGACCAAAAAAGCACTGCAACTGACCACAGTTTTTGGCCTTAATTTGCTGCTAAGCGCTACTTAGCCCCAGTCCTGCATGCCTTGTGAGTGCAATGCTCTGATTTGACCTGATCAAGGGGATTCAGATTAGTTCAGAAGTGAAGAGTTCAGCCCCGTCTATTTTTAAAGTTAGTGAAAGACATTTTCATTCATTACCAAAGCTATTTTTATGATATGAGATGCATAAAATTAACCAAAAATCCATTAATGTAATACAAAAATTTAAAAAGCATATATACTTAAAAGAGCATTTTTGAAGTGTGAACAATAGTATCTTCAATGTTAAACGAGTCTCTTGTAATTAATATGGTCAACATAAATGTAAGCATTAGCTAGTTTGAGCAGCTTTTTGCCCTCCCAAAGGACTACACTTTTACAAAGAGATAATTATTCAGTCATTTCTGCAGAGGTTTTCAGGTATCCAAATAAAATGAAAGGGAAGAGCACAAGCAGAGTTAAGCAGGGGCTCGGCATACATAAACGGTACTCTGAAGTGTCAGTATGCTCAGCCAAAGGCAATAGATGTAGTTTCTGAAAGACATAATTATGCCAAGACTGCAAGGGTAGGCGTGAGAGCAACAAGCCTTCACTAGTTTCTCAACACTGAGCATCAAGTCGATTTTAACAGCAAACATGTAAAAGAAGCATACACTTGTAAATTCGGGGGGTTTTACACAGTGAAAGATGTAATTAAATGTCTATCTCTGTTCTCACCATTTGCTGACTTGTCAAGCCACAAATTAAGAATGCTTTCTGAGCCTCTACCTCCTGTTTCTTCATGTAGTACCTGGAGTGAAAGGCAGCCTGGAACATGTCATTTGCAACAGAGGAAAAAGAAAGCAGCCAGCAGAAATAGAATCTCTGGGAGCAACTTGGTACTGTACACATGTGTGAGTGACATAGCATGTCCCCAGGCTCAGCCATCAGAAAACTATGTGTACAGTCTCATCCATCAATTCCTATCTGCAAAATGTCCTTTAAGGCATGAATTTCTCATGTTATGCTTCCATTAACTTAAAGGTCTGTATCTTATAATCAGTATTATTTATACTGCTATCTTTAGGCTGTTATGGATAAATTTTAATGTTCAAACAATTTTACCTGAGCTATTACAAATTTGAAAACATTCAGTGATTTAAGTAGTCACCTTTGCAGTGAAAATCTTAGTGCATCTAGTCTTAGAGAAACATTGAAATTTTTCAAGGTAATTATGGCTTATATTTAACAGCTTAAACTATTTTCAAATTAAATGTAAAGCCGCCATCGTAAAAAACAGATATATCTGCTGACCTGTCTTAGAATGCATGCCAGCAGACTATCACTACTCATTCTTAATTATTAGATTGATTTTAATTACTAAAATAGAGAATCAATTTATTTTATAAGTGGCAGAGTGTGATGGTATCCAGAGCAGTTTCTAAGAAAAATTGCAATAGTCATGGATATTCACATATAGGTTAGCTCTTTCTCTTCTGATTGCGTTTTAAAATTCTAAATGTGTTTTATTTTGATTAGCTCAATTTGGTGGTGTGCTTCTTTGATCCCAAATATTCAACACTGACCTGGGAAACCTGAACATAAAAAATGTCTGGGTTAACCTTCTGCAAGGTCAGGGTGCAGGCTGAATGGAGAGTGACAGAGACCTTCAGTTTAATGCTTCATGCAAAAGCTGACCTTTTCCTTCTGTAATTCTTTGTTTCCCTGTTTCACTATCAGACTAACAGTACTGGCCATTTTTCTCCTAGACTGCTGCCTGGCTTTGGATGAAGAGAGACACCTGACACTCTTGCTCTTTCTTCTGAGGATTTTTCAATCTGTAATCATGGCATTGGATGTCACACAAATTTCAGGAATTCTACTCTTACTGGCAAAGACTGTCTGTTCTGTGCTTCAGAAATTGTCCCTCTGTGTCTGACATCCTATGTGATGTGAACTCAGCCCTCACAAGAAATGTAAGAGAAGTGAAACCAACAGCCATGCAACGATCTCACACCACTGGAAGCATATGAATCACAGCAAGTAGTGGCACCTACCACCTCAATTACTAAAAAATATATGTAGCTTTTCTTTGGGTGACTTTAGTTTCCAGTACTTTGATGTGATTTATGTTTTGAAATGCAGCTCACAATTTTCATGTCATTGCTATATCTGCCAACTAGAGAAGAGATGAAAAAATGGAAGAAGAAATGTAGATTAATCCTACTTGGACAGCTCTGAAGCATAGCTTTTATCTGAATGTTTTTTAAAGATTTTGTATCTTATCCCAATTTGGGAAAAAATTAATATTGTGAAGGCACAAAAAGCTCATCTCTCATGCACACAGAGGAAGGCAGAGGGCAGTAGGGGAGGCCCAGTGCCCCAGTCAGAGACATGAGCCCCTGCCCTGCCTCTCCTCCTCTCAGGGATATCTTGGGGAGCACCATCACCATAGGTCTTGCAGGGCGAGGTCATTGTTAGATGCAGGAGAAGAGAAACCTAGGGTTGTGCAAGACTTATTATGGAAGAAATCAAAGGTGGGGAAAGGGAGGCATTAAAATCAAATGGGGCTGAGGAAGAGTGAGACAACAAAAGGAAAAGGATATAAAAGGTGTCAGTTGCCTGTAAACAGCTTGCAGATCAGCATGTTGGTCAGGCCATGTCCTGTGCCTGAGCAGAATAGTCTGTCCTGTCTTTTCATTAAATTTCACTAATTCAATAATTAAATTGCATTTCTAGATCCCTTCTGTAGGCATGTGTGTTTGAGGTCTGAGTGCAGCAAACTGGAGTCTGCATGTGCTAGGCAGTGAATATCAAGCAGGAATAGCCAGTGAGTAGAGTAAGAGTTTGAGATGGATCCTGGAGAGATCAGAGGGTTCTATGAGCTGGTTACTGGAGATTCAGGAGACTTCAGGCAGCTTCCAGAGAGTTTGTGCAGTCTGGGGATTGATTGTGAGCCCATTTGTGCAGGTGTGCATGAAGCTAGGCCATTCCTGCTGGAGAAGTGCCAGTTTTTGAGCCCAGCTGCCTGTGGCATCCATGTGTGTTTCCATGCCTGTGCTGATGTGTGCCGAGGTCTCTCCCAGCAGCCAAAGTGGGACTGCAGCATTGAGGGCTTCTGTGTGCAAGTGCCCCCCTGGGAAAACTGGGATCCAGGGACTGATGCTGGGCAGTGTCTGAGTCTAGTGCTGCAGGGATCCACATTGTACATGTTTATTGATATTTTCCCAATAATGAGCCTCCATCTTCTCAGCCAGAAAAAAAGGGATCAATCCTTTGGCCCTGTGTGTGATATGAGAGAGCTGCATTTTCTTTCAGTGTTGGTCTGAGCTGCCAGCTGTGTGCATGTGTGTATTAGCACAGTGTGCACTTGTTCCTACTGGGAACATGCTCAGCCTTGCTACTGGGTGGACCTGGGGACGAGCCGCAGAAGCTTCACTTCTATCAGGCTATTGGATTTGGCAGCAGCTAATGTTAAATAAGTCTGACATATGTGGTGGAAAAGGATGAATGTGTCAGTAGGAAAATTTCAGACTTTTCTTTTTCCTGTACCTGTACATTAGGCACAAGCAATAAATCTGATATTCTCCACCTGAAAGACTGAGAGTATCACCTTTGTGAAGTCTCTAGGTCCTAATCAGTGAATATGCCTCATGTGATTGCTTGCCACAGCATAGGGTGCACCTCTAGCAAGCCCAGTGACAGAATCTGGACCTGCCTGCCATCAGCAGTAGTACCACAGTCTCAGAGGAAGCTTGACCTTGGCCCCATTACACTTTTAGAATGTGTGAACATGAAAGTGCCATCCTCTGTACTGAGACTAAATTTGGTAAAACTACTGCAGTATCAAGTTCTATTGCTGCACTTTGCTAGATTAAGTTACTTTGTTTTGCAGTGGAATTATTTGAAATTATAATGATGCAGGAGGCTTTTTTCTGTCTACTCATACGTATTTTCTTATAGAATCATTCTTAATCTTGTCCTTTATTCTTCATGTAAGACACAGATTTTGTTTCCTGCCCACAAACACACTCTCAATCCATGGGAATCCAGGCTAAAAGAGGGAGATTAAGGGATTTGTATATTCAGGTTGAATTAAGATTTCTGTAAAATATGCCTGTTTCATTAGTCTTAGAAGACCAGAGGTGCAGTGATACATTATTATGACATGGAGTTATTCTGTATGATGCTGTCACATCCCCTTCTCCCACTACATTTGGCAAAGAGAAGCAAGAAATACCTGTGTGAATATTATCTCAAATACTTGCCATTTTATCATCTTCATAATATTAGAATTTCTTTAAAGCCAGGCCATGCTCTGTAACTTATCAGACATAAAAAGAAAAACTAGTCTCAATATATAAAAGACGAGTAAATAAAAAGTCACCTCTGAAAATGAAGCCAAAATATATTTAAAAATGTGCTGATGAATAGACTTTAAAATATATGCCATGATTTGCATTAAGTAAGATTTTTAAACTTAAGTAAAAAAGTATAGTAGATAAAAACAGAAAATGAAATGTGTGGTAGAAAGAAAACAGAGCCTTCTGCCTGCTTACTGATGTGAAATAAGCACTTAGAGAGTTAAATGAAATATAACCATTAACCATTTTTCCTTAAGCACTTTGAATCAGGTTTTTCCCTGAGTTCCAGTGGCATCTTATGATCTTTTTAGAACTTTTCTAGCTAGAGTAAAAATTGTGCTTAGCTGGTGGTTTATACAGGAATCTTTATTCCTCTCTAGACAGTGAAATTCGATTTATAGGAAAAATACAGGGAAAAAATTCCAATGCCCAATTAACTAATTATTCCATCAGGTCAGCAATACTATTATACCCCATGCATTTCATGTAGGAGAAAAAATTACCATCCCAACAAAAAAAGTGCTGTTTCTTTAATCACAAGTGTTTGTAGTTAAACTTCGCTTTAAAAAGGTACCTATGAGAACTAAGATCCATAATCACTACTCTGTTACTTCCAGATTAAGGACACCTAATACTGGCACACTGTAGGTCAGCATTAGGTGTCTAAAATTGTATCACACCACCTAACTTTAGACCTCTGCAACAGCAGAGATCTGTAAGGGAGACAGTTGTCCAAACTCCCTTTATAGACAGAGGAATATAAGAGTGCTTCTAGAGTGATTCATCTGGCCTATTTTAGCTGTCAACCTTGGGAGGAGATGAATCACAGTTTGGAAATACTTATTTGTTTCCAGTGACTATAAAGGGAGTTTCTATAATTAGCTCAGATGTGGATGTCTCCACTGTAAATGCACACAATTTGAAGTGATGAAGCCCACCTCGAGTCAGGTGATCAGGAGTATCTTCTTTCCTGAACTGTCCTGTTAAAATCATTGGCAAAGAATAAAACAAAAGTACTAATTTACAGATTTTATTTTTTTTTTACAAGATTTGCAGGATATATAAAAACTTTGAGTAAATGTACTAAAGCTTCAGGAAGTAGGGGAAGAAAACCCTAAGTGCAGTTTCAGGGAAACTAGGGAAATCATGGTAAGTAAACAAAGAGTTCTATTGAAAGTGGAATTAATGAAGCTTAGGTTTCTATGGATTTGTGTTTCATGCTTGATTTATTTTGTAAGTGAATTTTAATACAGCTGCTGTTAAAACTCACTTCTTATTAGACATCCAAGATTCTTCAGAGGTGAGAACCATCCTGACTGCCTCAGCCAGAGGAAAACTTCCAGTGAGAAAACAGGCATTATTGACTCTGGCACAACCATGTTGTAAAAAAGCCTTGCCTAAAAATTGATTCTCTGGTGCCTAGCAAGACATACATGTACTTTGGCTTTGTCCAAGTGTTGTCTCAGCTTTGTTCAAGTGATCTCGCTTCCTTACCTAGGCAGCTACTAACATGAAATGTCTGAGGATTTTGAGAACTCTTCTGCTTTATGCAGTTTGAATAAAATTTGCCAGAGGATATTCATCAAAAGTAATTGGGATAAACTAACAGAAAGATGTAGTGGTTTGCACTGATGCACCTGTGCATTTACATAGAAAATAAAGGGGAAAAATAGGATGTAATTTGTTTAGGCCATTATAAAGATCCTTTCAGAAATCTAATTGCTGAGGACTTCAGATTTTACATCTTTCTGGGAGGTCCCCTTCAATCATTTTATGCCTCTTAAAAACATTCTAAGGCAAATAGTTCAACACTAACAAAGCAAAGTGCCACCTGCTGCTCTTTAGATGTCTCATATCAAAGTTGTGAAATTACCTGACCCAAGATGTTGATCCGTAAAATATTTAACTACTTGATTCCAAAAAGATGTGTGAGAAAATGTCTTTCTTCCATAATTATGCTGTTCTCAAATAAAAATAATTTTTCAACCCAACTCCCATTGGTTCTTCTTTTGAGAATTCAGATATGTATTTGAAATTTGGGGTTTTTTAATATTTACAAGCTGTTTTCACCGCATCTCATTTCATTAACTGCTAGAGAACAGGAATTGATCCATTTTGTCATGGTTTATTCAGTGTTTCTGAGAAAACAGGCTGAATGCAATTTTTTCTCCTCTTCACAGCTCCTCACTCTCCCATTTCTTTATCAGAGAAATGGCATGTGTGACACAATGGTATTTGTGATAGTCTAATTACTGGCATAAATCCAGAATGAAGCTGTTACTGCATGCTGCAGCGCTCAGCCTCTGTCAGACTCTGTGACAGTCTATATGATGGACTCCAAACCACAGGAAATCTCAGGCATCTCTCAGTGCACCTAGATAATGCCACCACCTTCCTCACCAGGGTAGTGCAGCAGTTAGAGAGAAGCAGCAGGGCAAGGAGCAGCCCAGAGATGCACGCATTGAGCAGATTGCTCTCTTGTGATGCACTGAAAGGGAAACAATTTTGAACAAGGAAAAAGTCTGAATCCTGCAAAAGCAGGATGTGGCAAAGTAAATAATTGCCCTTGAAGCTATGCTTATATAAAATGTTATGATTGCTGTATTTGTATGAGCTATGTAAAAGTAGTGAGCAGGAATGCCACATTATGACCTTCCAGGCTTTAGGCTTATTCTTTGATCTTATGTAAAATAACAGAAAGGTCTAGAGCATTTGGAAGAAAGTCACTTTGCACACATTGCTCAGAGTAGCTGGATATAGGTCTCTGGTGACAGGTTCAAAGAATAAAATCAATTTCAACAAATAAAACTCAATACTTCACAGTCCAAAAACCTCTTAGCTATAATGATCCATGCTTATTCCACAACAATGAAAGCATAAAAAATATATAAATGGAAAGCAAGTGCAGATAGGCTGAAGAAAGGAAGGCCTTCTGTAAGTGCAACCTACAATCTACCATTTCCCCTGTCCCTTCCTTCATGGGGGCTATATTATTTTTACATCAGAGTGAAATTGATTAATCTTCTTCATACATTTGTTATTACCTTTACGTAACTTACTGGGTTTGGTCTGGAATTTGTTTTGTGTTCTACCTTCAGAGTTCATCAGTTGCTGCCCTCTTTGACACTAGAACTCTGTGCTTTTCATTTTCACTGAAACCCTTATAATATACTTTACTGAAATGCAATTCAGATTCTTAGGTTTATGGACCAAGACTGGCACCTTCTGGTGAGTGAATTTAAATTCACTGCAGAAATATGATATCCTAACAGACAGTGCTTTTAACAATTTGCTATTTAGAGGTATTCCAGTATCTTAGATGGTTTTGTAACTTAGTTTAAATATATAAAGTCATCATATTTTGCTACACGCATACATAAATACAATTATACATAGATACAGAAGAATTCCCCAATGAGATTATCACATTATAAATTAATGGTCATCAAATGGAACAAATTATTACATATAGATTTTTGATTTTGACACTAGGAAACTGGCAAATATGATGGATTTTTAAAGTGTAATGAAAGTTATTTGAGCTTATGGAACAACAGGAATAGGATTTAAACTTGAGAAATGTCATTAGAGTAGAGGCGCACTGTTTCAGGTATTTTTACTGATATGTTCTAAGACAGTACAGATATGTTTACAAAAACTGGAATGCTGGTCACTGAGGATTACAAAGCAGAGTATATTTTGCACACATTTTGGACTTGTTTGTTTGAACTGGTGTCATGATTAGAGACGTTTCTGTTCACAGATTCTCAGCTACCAACACATCTTAAGATAAACTTTGATATTTAGCTGTCCACACCAGAATAACCCATTAAATCTCTATGACAGCAAACAGAAAGCTTTCTGCAGAGTTATTTGGATAGATTTTTAATATATAAGCTATAAATGTCACAAGGAGGGAAAGAATAAACTTTTCTTGTTTTGGGGTCAGACAGTCTAGCTTTTCATGTGCAGCAGCCATTGAAAATGGGAGCAAGACACACAGCTAGTCTCTTTGAAAAGTGGTATGTGTTGTCCAACAGAGCAGCTTTCTAAAATTTCAGATAGAGATTGATTTATGCCCTCTAATCTGCCTCTACAGTGCTATACTAAAGGCAGAAGATGGCCTGAATTAAAAATACAAAATATATGGGGAAATGTTTGCAGGATTCTTAGATATACTTAATTTCTACCTTTTTGTTTATTTGTTTGTTTTATGGTACTGATATTCCTGCATGACCTAGAATAATGGAAAAGATGCATAGGTAATGTCCATTCACTAATTTGTTAATCAAAATTAAGATAGCAGTCAAAGGACCTGTCTCACTGCGCTCCTTCTACTCTGAGTTTTGCTCTGGTGCTACTTTCCGCTAGCACCAGTATGAGCAACTCACCTTAAAGACAATTTGTATTAACCCAATTCTGATAATTATGTCACTCCCTAAAACCAATTTATTTTTATCCAATGTTAGTGCAAATTCCAGCATTGCTTTTAAACCTCCTGGTAGTTAATTGTACAAAGAAAAGTGTTACCAAGTCCAACAGATTATTTCACATAAGTGAAGGAACAGCCATCACTTGGCAATTCATTAATGCCTACAGACCAAATTAATCAGCCTAAATGGTTTCAGGCCCCATATTCTTATCCCTTGTGCCACCCAGTCCCACTAGATTTCTGCTGAGTTGAATTCCATGCTCACTCAGATGCCCCCTCCTAGCACTTCACATTCCTGCTGTGCCTGCTCCCCACATCTCCTCCTAACTAGGTCAGAACAGAGAGAGAAAGAAAACAGTACACCAATTTGTAGTTTTTCAGTCTCAGACAGCACCTGGCTGGATGCCATTCACTTCAGGAGTAAGGCAACTTGCTGTCCTTGAAATAATAGCATAAGAGCTGCCAACCAATTGTGCTTGATGGGACATTATCGCTGGATAAATTGCTTTCCTACAGCAGTACCATTCACTTTAAGGATTTACTGCAGATAACTATAATGGGAAAGTTGTGATAGTATAGGGGAAGAAGAGTCTCATAGTTCTAATCTGAAATATTTCTGTTTTACTAACAAAAAATGCTTGATAGAGATCATACCCTGGAGTATGCCATATACTTCAATGTCAAGAACTCTAGTAAAATCAAGCTATGTTTCTGCAGGTGATGAGCTGGGAGAAACAGTTTTGTCCACTGTCCTCTTTACCTTTGTCTGATATTTTTATTATTATTACTGTTATGAAAACTTACATTTTGTGACAAATATTGTGGAATAGTACACAAAACTTACTGTATTTTACTATCTTAAGAGTTGTCTACATTTTTTTTTATTTTTGAATTATTATAGACCCATCATTCCCAAGAAGGCATCATTTCAATGTGAAAATACAACTTTGCAAATCTTTTTGTGTGTTTTATTAAGGAAGCTTCTAGAAATTAAAAAAAAAAAAAAAAAGTCTCCAGAAAGATTTAATGTTCTTAGAAGATGAAATGACACTGAGTGGTAAGATTTGTTTCCTTCCTATACTTTGCTTAAGAACTTTGTGCTGTAATTAGCTCCAGCAAGAAAAGCAGGTTGGTTTATATTACTTCAAGCAACAGTCAAACACAGACCCAGACAAGTTGCTAAGAAATTTTCATAACCAATTTACATTTGTCTTCCTACTTAACAAATGTTTTAACATTCATAATGTGCAAAGTGGGATGTTTTCAAGATCAATATCTGTTTTGAATATTTCAGACAATTAACACACATGCTGGAACATTCTGGCTGCTACGCAGTATCACAATGCTTTTTAAAAATACTAAAGGAAACAGAATTTGCTTCATGTGTTTCCTCCTTAATTCTGCCACACAATTAAGAATCCATGTGCAGCCCAGAATATTATGGTTCTCTGTCCTCAGATCAAATGCACCAGACAGAACCTGGTTTTTGCATCCTCCCTTGGAGACTCCACACAGTGGAGAGAGTAGGAGAGCTCTCGTTGGGTGAGACAACATGAGCCAGTGCACAGGGCATGGCACTGCCCGGCCTGAAGCTCATCCTCACTTGATATAAATTTATTGCAACTCCATTAGACCTTTTCTGTCTCATGTGAGACTACACAAATTTAATTGAAAGTTGATCCAAGAGACCTAATTTTTTTCCTGGAAATACTTCTGAGCTGCTGTTTGTGAATTTGGGTGGTTCAGTTTTCTATCTAAAAGGAAGATACAGCACTGCTTGAAAAATATGAAAATATATGAAAGGAACTGTGAAAGAAAGAGATTAGCGTTGCTAGCTAAAGTAAAATGCATTCCCGTCTAAACTGTGGATATCTGACATTTTTGTTATCAAGGAAAAATTAGAGCTGCAAAGTGAACTTACTTGTACTCCCCTCACACAAATCTAATGAAACCTCAGTGGTAAGTAGAAAGTCTGGAAGAGATATTTTGTGCATTTTCCTGAGCAAAATATATTTTTAAAAGTCTTTGGTAGTTATGGAAGTGGACTGGATTTGATGGCTCAGCAAGTCCTCCTTCAAAACCATGTTTTTATTTTGCAAAGTACATCTTTATGACTCAGAATCAGATGCTTTGCACATGACAGTTCTGTGACTGTTGTGGAAAAGTGAAAAAAATTTCATTTAAATAATCACAGTATAGATTTTTTAAACTCTGAGCTAATTTTCTTACAGATCAGAAATTCTATCTAAAAAAAGGTATGAAATATCATTAACAGTGGAAAGCTGAGGACATTTCTTGGGCAGAAACAGAATTTTTGTGGTAGACATGTTTTCTGCTCCACGAACTCAGAGTTGATTTTATGACAGTAAAAACATGAAAAGTAATAGAAAGCTGTCAAAATGCTAACAAAATCACTTTAATTTAAACAACAGATTCATTTTGATAGTGTCTGATTAGTTTGTTTTACAGAGGTAATTTCATAGACTGACACACCACCGTCACTTATTTATGCCAGTGTGATTTAGAATATAAACATGAATTATAGGCCTCTTAAACCACTCAGTCTACATCTGTGCCAGACTGTTCTCCATTGTCTATACACTAGCAGGTTTTTTCACTTTCATTAAAATTTTCTTTGTTATAGATCTTCTATTGCTTTTCTTGTGAGATCATATTCAAAGAAAATAAATCTCTCTGTCAAGAACTCTTTCTTTGATTTCTCCTCTCATAATTTCATCCTTCTGCTTCTTTTTACACCTCTTTTTATTAAGATATAAAATTAGACTGTGCTCCTGGTTGACTCCACCCCTCAGTACCAGTCTGTCATCACGTTCCCTGCTGGCCACTCTTTGCCAAGCTATAGAACTCAGCCCTTCCCATAAACTACTTCCTCACTGCTATTACTGCCCAGCACTGAACATTCTTGAGTTTGTCTGTATTTTATGGTAATTTGGTGCCTTGAGATATATCCCGTAATACAGATATTGCACTATGTGAATATATTTGAATACTTAGCAGAAGTCCTCAAAAAAGGAAATGTTCACCATATTCTGGTAATATTTCTCTACCTGTAATGCTCACTATTCCTTGGCCTATGCCTGAATTGCCTCTAGGGTTTTGGTGACACAACAGTTCCTAGGTATCTCCCATCAGCATGTTGGACTATATAATCTACCAAAGTAATTAATTTGAGCCTCCTTACTTCTAATGCACACTGATCTTTTACATTTTCTGTTGCTATTTCTGCTTACAATACCAAGCCCAACATTATAATCTTTCCTTTATCTGTTATTTCATAATGAGATAGCTTCTACTATCCCCACAATGGTCTCTATCTTGCCTATCAGGGAAATTCTGTAGTGTGATTTTGCAGTATTTATCCCACAAGAGTCCACTTATATGTCATTTAATTTGAATTTTGTCTAAGGTAGTAAAATCTATCAAATACATTATTTTGATCATTTATTGCATTTATTTCCTTTTGTTATACACTTGTTTAAAAAAAAAATTTGTGCTGTAAAAAGCCAAGTACTTTTTTTCTCCAGTTCCTCTTTAAAAAAAATTATTGTTTATCCAAGACAGAAAAACTTTTTCAGGAGCTTGAAAGTGTGATGTCTGTTGGGAGAGCAGCAAGTCTCTTCCCACAATGACAACAGTCAACCACATGTGCTATATGCAAATTCTCTTGGTACCTAGAATTCTTGGTAGAATTTGCTTTGAGGTCTCAGGGACCTATGGTGAAGTAAGTATTTACTATTTACCAGTACTCAGTCATTCACCCTTAGGAACAATCCAAGAGCAAGATGTGATCATGAGTTAAGTATTACCAGAAAATGTATTGATATTATGCTAAGCATTATCATTATTCTATAATTGATATACCATGGAATAAAAAAAAAAATATAATCAATTTTTTACTACATTGAAGGAAGAGCTTCATGAAAAAATTGAATTGCACAGCAATTCATATGGATTATATGATCTGTTTGCTAACACAGTTATTCTGAATTTATGGATAGAGTTGAGCGTTTTCACACATTATCAGACCTACTCTGATATGAAAACTTTGTAAAAAGATTCTTCACAGCATCTGAAATTTGGAACAGTTGAGATAAAGACTGTGAGAATTTTGAATCACGAAGTACCAACATGACATTTCATAGTTAATATTGTCCACATAAGGCCGTTTGTTATTTTCATCAGCAGAATCTGTCCTTTATCAGGTGCCTCTGAAAGTCAACGTGCACATCCTCTGCTGGATCAGTCATCCTGACTTCAGTCAGGCAGTCAATATCAAACATATCATTCCAACGAAAATATTCCACTTCCTACTGCAATGGATCAATAGATCAATACCATAGTTAATAGGTGAGTACATTACACTTGGAGCCAAAATTAAAAACAAATCTTATCATTAAAAAATATATGGGATCATCAATGCATGAGGATTTGTTGTCAGTAATAGTATTGACAAATCTTCCTTCACTCCACTTTACTTCCCATTAATGTAGGTGTGGAAGACTTGCTGTTATTTGTAAGTTGTTGTTCTTTCATTTCCAGGTAAAAAATGCAGGGGGTATTTACAATGAAAAGTTTTAAAATGTAGTTCATTCCAGCCAGCAATTTCAGCAGGAGAAACTAGAGTGTCAAATAAAGTTGAAATTCAGATGAACTCTTTCAATTCACTTGAGAATAAATGGCCCAAATACAAATGAAAATCTATTTACTGCTTTGCCAGTGTAATCAATCTGCTGCTTTGTGATGGTAGAGCTCTTCTTCCCAGTCCTTTAGTAGGAAGTAGAAATGCAGCCTACAGCTATCTGCAACAGAGTCAGTCACTTCAATTTAACTTTAAAAAAATCTGGCTGGCAGACAGGGAGCTGGTCTCCACAGTGGCAATTTTATAACAAAACACAAGTGTCAGGTAAAATTATATCTTGCAACTAGACTTCTACCACCTTATTCATCCAGTCAGACAAATAGAAATAATCCCTTCATTAGAGATTATTCATCTGAAACATACAGTAATTTTTCATTTGTTTCATGTAGTTTACAACATTCTTTCATATACTGTGGTATTTCTATGCTTCTAATTTCAAAACCCTGTTTAAAAAAAAAAAAAACTTGTTTCAATTTCTTTTTATTCCTTTGTTAGAGCGACTTTTAAAATTATCATAGCTATTATTCCAAAATATAAAAATGCCACCTGAATGAACTGAAATGCTTGAACACTTCGCTCATCTCCTCTATGCCTGGATGGTCCAGCTGCACCTCCCAAGCTTAGTCATAAACAGGACCACAGCATATTCTAAGACATGAGATGGCTACTTGCTTTGTAGAGCTCCAAAGAATCCCACCAGAGACAGCAGGATGTTCAAAACTAATGAAAGATAAAGCACTTAGCAAACAATATCTACATTCTCAACCTGCAGTGGGTTTCATCTCACCAAATTTAGAAATCTGAAACTGTACATTCAAATCAAATATGGTGACCTAGAGTGCCTTTAGAGTCAATAAAGAGAAACAGGCTTCTTACCAAAAAAGGAATAGGTATGTCTGTCTCCAGTCAGAGATTTCTGAGAATGCCAGATAATTGTCCAAAGTAAGTGTTTTCTTATTATTCGATCAGAGGGATGTTTTTTTGCTTCTCTTGGCAAGAAGAAGTCTTCAGTGAGAGCCTAAGAGTAATCTGTCAGGAGAAAGATTGAAGAGAATTGTGAAGAGTGCCTTTTAAAGTGTTAGGAGAGTAACAGTTAGGAAGCACCAGTAATAGGAATATCTAATTACCATGCTGGGATATTGATATAAACACAAAGCAAAAAAAATCTGTAAACTAAGTATTGCAATAGTTCTGCTGCTTAGGGAACAAGAAACATCAAAATGATCTCAACAGAGATTCCCCCTATACTTCTGAATATTCAACAGATCGATAAGGTATTTACAGACTTCACAGAAATTAATTCTTTCAGTAGTACAATGTAGTATGTCAATCTTTCTGTACTTGGCACTGACTTTTCCAAAACCCAGCTGTCAGAAGCCCTGAAGCAGCACTGAATCAATGGCAAAGAGCCTTGGTGAACAGAACAGACACAGCTGCCCCTACTGACACTCTCAGCTTTTTCCACCTTCATTTCCCTTCTCATTGTTCTCACAGCATGCAGGTAGGGTCACATGCTCTTGGATCACCTCTGCTGGGTTAATAAGTTCCCTTTACCTCTATCCCATCTGATTAAACTCTTGAAAGAACGTGTCAGAGAAACTGACAGAGCAATGACCTGGTCAACAACTGAAAGAACAACCACAGTTTTCTCAAGCTTTTGAAGCAGCAATAAAGAAAAACAGCAAAAAATCTCACGTGACCCAAGTCTATATATGCTAGTAAACACATCTCAGGTATGGGAAAAAAAAATGAGGCTGTATATGTAGGGGCAGCTGGCATTCCCCATCCCCCCGTACTGCTTAGTGGAAGGAAGTAGACAAGTGGAGTCTCTAACTCTCAGGAGTTAGGTTGAGCCCAGGAAGAAGGGAGGTGAAGGAAGAAGGTGTTTTAAGATTTCTTCGTATTTCTAGTTATTCTACCCTGATTTGACTGGCAATAAGTGAAAATAATTCCCTCAAGTCAAGCTAGTTCCACCAGTAATGGCAATGATCTTCCTGTCCTTATCTTGATCCACAAGCTTTTTGTGGTGTTTACCTCCCCTGTTTACTTCCCTGAGGGATGGAATGATGAGTGGCTTGGTGGGGACCTGCCATTCCACCAAGGTCAACTCAACCTAGCTACCATTTACCACAAAGTGCTATTTGTGATATATCCCATGGGAGTCCTCTCTAATAATCTGTTTTCTTACACACAGGTATTCTGGACAGCTCTGGTCTGATGCTAATTGAAACGTCCTTCAGGGAATTCTACAATGATCAACTTTTAGATTAAGATGTGATCAGAAAAATACAAAATAGCTGCTCTGTAAACCCCAAATGCCTATCCACTTGCTACAGGATTATTTGAATAGTAAATATTTGAACTACTTGAACTATTAACTGCTCATAAAATCCTATGAAAGCAAGAAAATTATCTTCCCTTCATTTGATCCTCTAGCAGCATTAGTAAGTTCCCCATTTTCCTGCTTTTCATCTTGAAATCCTCTTCAGAATTTGATTACAGCACCATATCAATTCATCTAAGCTTTCTGGTATTTTCTTGGAGCTGCTGTGTCACACTGTCAAGGGGCCTCCATGGAATTGATATAACATAATCATCCCTCAGAAAGATGTATATGTTAGGAAGCTATATCTGAGTCCTTCTGAGTTTGCCAGCACTTGACACTACCAAAATGTCAAGCCATGCCAAAGTGGCACAGTCATGATCCTGGCCAATATCTGGGAAGAAAAGTAGTAAGACACAATCTGAATAAAACAACATTTCATGACCTCAGCATTAGGATAAGAATGAAGACCTTGATTCTGAGGTGCACCTAGTGCAACATGGTCACTTTAACCCATGTCAGCAAATGAATGGTCCTGGGACATTGTCCATATTCCAGCCAGGACAAGTGACAGTGCTGAACCCTAAAAGCTGCAGACACACATAGTGTTCTTGCCTACTTTTACATAAATATTTTTCTGTTTGGGCCATAAAGCATGCAATAGGAGAATGAGTTAGAGCAAGATATGTACTAGGGAGGCTTGTGCTGTTGAGATGCCAAGGGCTGTGGGATACTCTCCTGCCATTGTGTGTATCTGCTCTGTTCAATATAGACAGAGCATAAATACCCTGATAAATGATCAGCTTAAGCATGAGCTTGTGGGTCTGCTTGATCTGACACTTCAGAATAATTACCAAACACAATTATCACAGAAGTACAGTCTCAGAGTGCCATAGGAGCACTTCTGTTCCAATAAGTAGCACATCCCTTTTTTCATATTTTTACATTAAAAGTCACATATCTTGTTTAATTCCCTTTTACCTTCCAATCTTTCCAAACTCTTCTATTTGTTTCCAAAATTTCTCTGTAATTAATTTGTCAGATTAATTTTATTTCTGACTGCCTTCTCTCCCAGATTTGATGTCTGTCTCTTTTTGTCATTCTAAAATAAAATTTCCTCTTATTTCCTCCTTTCACCATTCCCTCAGCCAAATTCCTTGGGGAATTTATGGGACATTGGTAAAATATCACAGTTTATGGTTTGGTTATATTTTATATCTTTCTCAACATTTGTCCTTGTTTCATTATTTAGATCACAGATTCATAGAATTGTTAAGGATGGTAAAAGCCTTTAAGTCCAACTACAAAACTTAACAGTTCCAAGTCCACCAAGAATACACTTATGGGACAGCAGCTTCCCAAATTTTATCTGTTCCTACCTTAATGGCGTCCTGTTCTCCATTTATTCTTCATGTAAAAGTTTATGAACAATAAATAACATCTTTGAGAAGCTTAGATCTGAATAATAATAAAAAAAAAAACCATGAAAAAATCCTACCTATCAGACAATGAAAAACACAGTACAGTTCTGCCATCTACCACAGACCTCTGTGTTTGTATGACCAAGCTACAGAGTCTGGCAAAGTAGCCATTTCTCAAACTCTATCTGTCCAGACACTGAGAAAAAAGCTTTTCTGAAGATGGTCAGAAGTGATGTTACAGAAAGCCAAAGAAGAAAAAAGTCCCTCAGCGTGGTTTTTATTTGAATAACTTCAGAGAGTCAGCTGTGAGAATTTAAAAATTAGAAAAACAGCATTTAAATTTGTACTTACTATTTAATAAGTTACTAGAGGAGAAGAAATAGATAAATTCAATTTGGGGGCTTCAGGAGAACAGGTAGGCTGGTCAGCTCAGCAAAAGTTAAAGAATGTTGGTTGAATTAAACTCGGCAGAGGTTTACTGACACAAAGAAAATTACCGTGTTTAAGACAGAAATTACAAATATCATTTAAAGGAAAGATCTGACATGATTTGATGATGACATCATTTGATTTCTAAAATGTTCTGCTTTGTTTCTGGCTCTTCATCAATAGGTAACAAGAAGTGGCAAGGAATCAATAGTGCTGCTAGGGTAGCAAACTGTATTAACAATTTGCCAGATGTCTTCAGTGGAGGGAAGTAGAAAAATGACAAGTTCTCCCATCATCATTCATGTTTAATCTAAAATTTTTGTGCAGATACTGGTTGCATGCCAGTGGGATCTTTTTTAACCAGTAGAAGTTACAATAATCAAAACTCAGACTAGATAGTACACTATAAATATGCATAATGTACAAAATTTCATCCCTACAGTGGGTCAGTGCTTTTTTTCCAAACAAAAGATATGAACACAGATCATTCAAACTCTAGAGCAAAATTTTCATGGAAAGCTATATTGTTCTGTCTGGATAAAATGTCATACTTGCTCTAAGGAGGTCCTGATTTCCCTTTATTTAACATTTATCAACCATAGTTATAACCATATAATATTTTGGCTTGGTAGAGACCTTTAAAGATCATCTAGGCCAAACCCCCAGCAATGAGAGTGACATCTTCAACTAGATCAAGTTGCTCCAATCCACCTTGAATGTTTCTAGGGACAGAATATCTACCCCTATTCTATTCAATTTGTTACAGTGTTTCACCAGTCTCATGGTCAAAATTTTGTCATTATAACTAGTCTAAAATTACCCTCTTTTCTAAAGTGCTTCTAAAACCATTCTTCCTTTCCTCTCACAAGAGGACCTGCTAAAATGCTTGTCCCCATCTTAAGATACCTTTATGTATTTAAAGGCTGTAATAAAGTCTCCACAGAGCATTTTCTTCTCCAGGCTGAACAACCTGGAGAAGCTCTCTCAGCTTCTCCTCTTGGAGAGGATCATCTTTGTGGCCCTTATGGATGCACTTAACCAGTCTATGTCTTTTCTGTGCTGGAGGTTTCAGAGCTGAGCACAGCACTCCAGGTGGGCTCTGACGAGGGCAGAGTGGACTGGTACAATCACCTCCCCCGACCTGCTGACCATGCTGCTTTTGATAGCACCCAGAATATGGCTGGCTTTTGGAGAGGTGAGTGTACATTGATGGATCATGTCCAGCCTTTTACCCACCAGTACCCCCAAGTCCTTTTCCTCAGGGCTGCTCTCAACAACTTCCCTTCCTAGATTGTATTGAATTAGGGGATATCACTTCATATTTGAAATAACTTAGCATCATTGTGCTTATAAGGACAGAAGTGAATCCAAAATATCTCTCTGATTTTGCAACAGAAGTTGCTCTTTAAAGCTTTCTGACTTAAATGAGAGCAATGACAGAATTAGTTTTGCTTCTATTGATGTGTATAAGCCATGGTCTATAGTGTTGAAAGGCTTATGTGGAGTCAGGAAGCTGCACAGTTGTACTCACAGATGAATGCAAGATGCCTGAGGCGAATAAGGGCTTTGGTGCATGTTCTTTAGGGATACACCAAGGCAGAGGTGTTAGAATGTGCCTGAAGGTGAAACTGAAAGAGGTGGGAAACAGAAGGAAGCTGGATATCTGGACTTGAAATAAAATATGCAACTGTTACCATTCAGGAGGAAAATTAACATGGTGAGCAATTTTTTGATGGCACTTAAAAGTGAAATGCCTTTCCACATTAAATGAAACATGCTAAGTCTTATCTGCATCTTAGGTACAATGATACAGCCACTGAAATGCTACATGTGCCTACTTAAAAAAGAAGAAAAAAGCCTGCTAATGCCATTATAATTAGAACGTAAGAGTGCATGATTATAGCACACAAGAGAAACACACCAATCAAAACTGAAAACCTGAGAAATACATTAGTGGTGTCTGATAAGTGTTTCAGACATCTGGAGGTATCTCATAAAATCTTATTATTTGGGTATTACACAACCTCATTCCAATAGTTCTTCTCAGTATGAGAAGTATATCATATACACAATCTTCTGGGGAATCTGAAAAGAGAAATAGACAAGAAAATGATTAAACAGATGCATGCTTTTTTCATTTATATTTAGTGGCAAATCCTCACCTTTCTTTGCTTTCATATGTTTCCATTAATAGGCCTGGCTTAGAATAAGCATAACAAAACCACACAAAAATTGCCTTTCAAGTCTGTGAGTTACAATTTTCTTGGCTCAAAATTATTAATGTGAAATGCAGCTTCACCTTATGTATACAAAAATAAGTGTTCTGCTATTATTTTTTTTACAAGCACCATCATACAATCCCCAAAGTGGCACTGGAATCAGTCAGCTCCTTCTCTCCAGCTCTCTCCAAGTCAACCTTTTTCTCTGATATAAAATGTAATTATTTTAAAGGAAGTTCAAATAAGAATATGAACTCCTGCAATTCCCAGTCACCACAATTTTAATGCCTTCCTTGGCCACAAGCATTTTTAGCTTCCCCTCTAAAAAAAAACATAATTAAAAAATTTGTAAGGCAAATTTAAGATTACATTAGATTAAATTTGAGTTCATGAATTTTAAATCTGATCCTGATGGATAAAGAACTTGAACATGAGATAGCAGTGTACATCAAAAGCAGAATGACAAACAGATTCTTACCCTGTACTCTGTTCTTGTGAGTCCACACCTGGAGTACTGCATCCAGCTCTGAGGATCTCAACACAAGAAGGACAGTAACCTATTAGGGTAGGTTCAGAGCAGGGCCACAGAAATATTCAGAGAGATGAAACACCTCTCTGACGAAGAAAGGTTGAGAGATGGAGTTATTCAACTTGGAGAAGCGAGGCTCTGGAGAGAACCTTATTGTTTATAGAAGGGATTTACAAGATGAAGAAAGAATTTTTGTGTAATGAGTGCTTACAAAAGAGATAAAGTGTTTTTACCAGAGTCTGTAGTGACAGGGCAAAGGGAAATGGTTTAAAACTGAAAGAGGGTAGTTTTAGACAAGTCTTCTGGTTCCATCTGGACGGGGTTAATTTTTTGGAGTAGCTGGGAGGGAGCATAGCTAGGACCCAGAGATTACTCTATACCACCTCACAACATTGCTGGGCAGGGCAAAGGGACTCTTTTCCAGGGAGCACAGACTCCTTCCTGCCAAGTAAGCGTGGCAGACAGAGCTCAGAGCGGCATGGCTGCGGTCAGGTGTTGTGTATTGTTGGGGGCTCCCAATTGTTGGGTGAGCAGTAACGGTTCCTTCTTCTTGCACCACCTCTCATTGGTTTTGCTAGTGTTACTGTTTGTTTTCTTATCTCATTGTTGTTTCCAGTAAATTGTTCTTATCTCAACCCGTGATCTTCCTCTTCTGCGCCTCCAATGCTCCTCTCCAGCCCTCCACAAGGGGGAATGGGAAGAGGAGAGAGGGAGCAAGCAAGTGGCAGGATGGTGGTCTGGAGTTTCAGTGGGAACGCTGAATTAGGGGGTAACATTAAAAAAAAATCCACAACAATTTGAAATAAGGAAGAAATTTTTTACAAAGTCAGTGAGACACTGGAACAGGTTGCACAGAGAACCTGTGAATGCTCAGTCACTGGAAGTGTTCAAGGCCAAGTTGCATGAAGCTTTGAGAAACCTGAGCTAGGGATAGTTGTCACTGTCTGTGGCAGAGGTATTTAACTAGATGATCCATAAGATCCTTTCCAAACCAAATCACTCAATAATTCTATAATATTTAAAGTCACTTGCTCCAGATGGAGATTATTCATTTGTTTATTATTCACTCCACTGACAAAATGTAAGTCACAATTTTTTTTTAGACACCAGAAAAAATGTAAGATACCTTACACAAGTCCACAGCAAATTAACATTTCAACAAAAACTTAATCATAGTAAAAAGGAAGCTTTCTCTGTAAAGTTACAGGAAATTAGCAATCTCAAATAGTGTTTAATAAAACTCACAGAAATTCAAAATTATGGTCAGTCTGCAAAGGCAAATAAAACAAAGGATGAAACTAAAATGCTATGTGACACAAAATTCTTTCTTGATCTCTTACTTTTATTTCAGAATTGTCACAGAGAGTCTGAAAAGGCCTTTGTAGTGCCAATCTAAAAGTAATTTTTTTGTGACATATATATAAGTTGTATTTGTTAATTAATTAGGGAATATAAATAGAAGTTGTCCAGAGATCTCATAATTGAATACAAGTGGTAATATTTTAAGAGTAATATTGTTTCCAAAATCTTGTCAAATATTTTTAATCTGGATATTTTAATTATCTATTAGAGGTGTGTTTTAAGATTCATGCTCCAGATTCCAGTCTCAGTGATGTTGGGGTTTGTGGTAGGGAAGAAGACTCTGCAAAGCAAGCAAGCAAGTAAGCAACAAAAGCCTTAAAAAAAAAGCCCACATGATTTTATTCCCTGAGAAATCATAAATAAAAAAAAACATAAATAATTTACCAAAGTTAATTGGCTTAGAATGGGCATATCCTGATTAACTTTGACCATTAAAAAGGACAACAGATAACATAGCCAATATAGATGAGCCTAACTGAGACACTAAGATTATCTTTAAAAATAGAAAAATAGAAACAATACCAAATAAAAAATAAAAATCATTAGAAATTACATTATAAATGTAAGCAATCTTAAAAAGAACTTCTGCTGTCATGTCATGCTGAAAACAGAGATGACAATGCACCAGTATTGTAATTATGGCTGAACAGTGCTTACACAGCATAATTTCTGCATCTCACTTCACCCCATGAGCAAGGAGGCTGATAGAACTGTCGGCATT
This sequence comes from Zonotrichia leucophrys gambelii, assembly GCF_028769735.1. NCBI lineage: Eukaryota > Metazoa > Chordata > Aves > Passeriformes > Passerellidae > Zonotrichia > Zonotrichia leucophrys. Next base: position 139,776,131 of record NC_088171.1, read on the forward strand.
TTAATTCAGAAAAAACTGGACCAGAGAAATGGACCAAATGAAACCAACAAAACAAAAAACCCAGCTGAATCACCCACAGACTCAAGGGCCTGGTTTCTCTTTTAAGATGAATATTCTGATCACTGGATAGCAAAATCAACTTCTTGCTTTCTTAGTTTTCGTATGCTTTTTCTTATGTCTTAGTTTTCTTTCTTGCTTTCTTAGTTTTCTGTCTTATGCCAGAGGAAAATTTATAGCTAATAAGCTAATAAATCCTCTACCCTCTCTCAGTCTGTCCTCCTTCTTCATTATTGCATGGTCTTTTGAGGACATTCCAGATATCATTCTCAGAATCACCTGAGAACTCAGAAGAGGGATTAAGCAAGACCTAGTGAGAGTCTATATACTTTATATAATATAATTTAGATAAAACAGTGGTTTACCTAAGGAAAAAACGATAAACAGTAGCAGAAGCTAGAGGACACTGGGCATATCTTAAACATTCTTCTGCCTCATCTGGCAATCCTTCCCTACATTAGTTGGGCAGCTGGCAGCCAGCTTTACATTCTGAAACACTTCCTTTATGCATGCAGTTGTCAAGAGAAATTTCTCTCTGGAAGGAGAATATTTAGTGAATATGAGGTAAATTTTCTCATCACTTTCTGCTCTAACAGAGCCAGTCTCTTCAAGTCCCATTTTAACTAACACAGCAGGCACTCTGAATCTCATCATGCATCTTCTAAGAATATACTGCATTATATTTTGTAAAAACAAGTTCCAATTAACTTTCATTTACTTCATTTATAGGATAATTACGATTCTGTGATTTAGTATTTGTTTTCATATTTTGGCCCATGGGAAAAAATTGAACTGTTTAAATTAAGGGAAAGAGGAATACAAACTTCACAAATTCATAATGATATAATGCAGTAGCTAAGTGAGGACATGATTAATTTATTAATTTAGCAACTATTCCTAGGCATCACGACATCCCTGAGAGATCTGTGTGCTGGAAAACTACAATGCCATGGATGACTAATTTCACTTACAAACCCTCAGATTATAATTGAAGTATGTAGCTTGGAGCACAATCTTTTCTAACTCACACAAAAAACTACTTTCTTTAATGCAAGCTGAAAGAAATTCTTGACTGTGAATATTACAGAAAAGCATCTCCACTTCTAAATTATGGTTTTCACTGAGTATGCCCTAAGGCTTGAGTAGTAAAAGAAATATTGTCTTCAGTGGCTAGTATGTCAATCCAGAGTGTGAAAGAGCTTTGCACTTCTAGAGGTCCTATGCAGAGTAGCTGTGTTAATTACTCTGCTTTCCACTGTCCTTAAGATGCTAGAAGAGCAGGTTATGCATTGGCAAAAATTACTGTAGCTTGTAGAGCACACTGTATTAAAACAGGTGCTAACAAGACAGAATTGTATTGGGAAGCAGCCTTATTCCCATTTTTATCATGTCCAAAAGCATTGTAACAATTTGAGCTGTGGAATAAGCATTTTGCCCCAAACAAGCATGTACTGATCAAAACTTAAAACTCTCGATGAGAGGGAAGAAAATCTGCTCAGAAAATTAAGTGCCATATATATACTACAAATGTATTTGCTGCTGTATGTGCAAATGTAACAGAAATAAAATAATCCATATGTGTAAATGCTATTATTTTTATCTAACAGTTTTTGAGAGAAATCTAATTTGAACTGTTCCTTAAACAGCACCTGAGAGTGACAAGCTCAGCATGAAGAGAAGTTGACTATTGGGGAAAGACAGCTCTTTCAGGAGTGCTTTTACTTCCTCATTGCTGATCTACAGTTTCATTAAAACTAGCATGGCCAGGTAATAACCATCATTGTGTCACCTGTCTTTGGGATGACATGGTTAAACTCCGGTTTTATTTTTCTCTGTTGCAGGTTGACCAAATTAGGTTAATTTTTCAGCTTTTCTTTTTCAGAACTGAGCAGTACAGGCAATTTTACAGGTACTGAACAGTGCAGATATGCAGAGAGCAGAACTGTGAAAAGTATTATTTTATAATTGAAAAAGTGGCTAAGGTGTTTAATTTTTTTATTCACTGAACAAGAAGGCACTGAGCAGAGCTATAGCAGCATGAATAGAGGATATTTCCTTTTAAAAATAATAAACTTTTGAACTTTTCCTTTCCTACTCAACTGCATGGCCTTGGTCTGAGTGGTCAGCATTATTATGTTAGCACATAAATAGCTAGAACAATATAACAGATAATATAAAAGAGGAGGATCAAGTTTAAAATCCTTGTAAACATATCAGTTTCATTTGACCATGACCTGAAACTTCAGTTCTTACACTGAGAAAACATAGAAAATAACTGCAAAGAATACAGTTATTTCTCTTTTTCTGTCTTGCACCATCATTCCTAGTTACAGGCTAATGGCACTGAGATGCCCTTGTGAAGCCATATTAAGGAGATATAGATAATTTAAACATGAGGTAATTTCTTGAAATTGTGGTTTAGTTTTATGTTTTTTTTCCTTTTATCAGAAGCTTTCAGCTTTTTTATTTAGTTATTTTAATGGTGAGAAAAAATAATCCAACAGTTAAATTGTTTTAAATCCCTGGATAATAGATGGCACTTTTCTACCAGCACAGGACTCCAACCCTATCACTAAAGTAGCATTAGGACAACTAGGAAATTAGTATCCATCTCAATAAAGACTCTCATAGGTTAATAGTATTACCATATCACAGACAAGTGTCCTACTTAAAAGACACTAGGATTCTTTTTTTTCTTTTCCTTTTGCAAGTTCTAAACATCAATTAACCCTAGGGGACTATCAGATTCTTGCTTTGCCTATGTTGTGTTGTATCCAATACATTTTTAAGTTGGGATTTTTTTTTAAAGCTGTTGCTTGTAGAGATAAAAACTTTATTCAGATCTCTATGAAGACCCCTGTTGGGAACACATCTGAAGCTGATTTTTGAAATGTAGCAAAGAGCCTAAAATCACCCTCAGCAGACTCTAAATTGGATATGGTTGAGAGCTGTGGGACGAAAAACCTAATAGAAAGATTCTAGTGGATAATGAAACATTTTTACCTGAATCAGCTTTCATAGCTGGTTTTATTGCCTGTAATATTTTTTGGTTTTACAGTTCAGTCTTTATGTGTTATTTACTGAAATGTTCTGTATGGTACATATATAATACCTTGCTGTGTAATTACTCACACCTCACCATAAAGAATTCAGATTAATTCTGCTGGCATTTCAGGGTATAGTGTATATAGAAAATTAGCTTCATCTCCTCACTACCATGATATCACAGGGAAATTTTCTTGAAGTATTTATTAGAATTAAATTCTTATGGTATCGTTTTCTGATGTCAATGAAAAATGAAATGTTCATTCCAATTTATGGATTGGTGAACAAAGATGCATTAGTGCTTAAATTCTTCCAACAACAGTGCGAATGGAACATCTACATGGTTTTGTGGGGATGGGTTTCAGTTTCTGAGTAGGGCACAAAGATTTACTATTCCACACAGAATCTTAAGACACAAGTAATTAGATTCCCCAGGAGCCTAGACTGATGCAATATCTTGTCTTGAACATAAACCAGAACAAGGTAACCCAGGAGGATAAAGAGATAAAAACAAGTACTTGGGTGTCCAAATTATACAGTATTTGTCATGGCACACAGAAATGATGGAGTCTGAGTGGTATCCGAAATAAAATGTGTCGTACTTCAGACATTTGAGCAGAAGTATTGTCTCAAGGACCAAAAAAAGGTGTGGAAAGAACAAAATACTTTTGGATCTGGACTGAAATCACTAGGGTGCTTTACAACTACACATACATCCTGGCTGGTGTGAGAGAAGAAGCAGATAACAGGTCAGGGACAGAGACATTTTTTTGCCTTACACGTTCCAGCTAGATCCCACCTTTATCTGGCACCAAAAAGCTTTCTTGCTTGGAATGAGAAGTCAGCAGCTCAGGAGCTGAGCAAGCATCCCTTGAAGTAAGTGTAACTCCACTGGTGTCATTGAGTTTGGGACCAATAGCAGCTACCAGAAGTGCTGAGTGAGTAAAATCTGTGTGCTGCACAATTAATTAATGCAATGTGCATGAATTGCATGTTAACATTTACACTGCAGCAAACAGAAATGGTGGTTAGAAGGGAGGCCACAGTGCGACTTGGATTTTATGTTTTTGAAGGTTTCCTTATCATTCTACACACTGAATCCTTTAAAACTATATACCTGTCTTCATAATTTCACAAAATCTATACTCTTGTACCAAAAATAAAATAAAGAATAAGTATAATGAAATTTAAAAAAATATTTTGCTCTCACAATTTTGTTTTTATTCTTGAGGAGCAAGATGTCTTTGTAATGAAGAATACTTGTAAATTGACAAGTCTCATACAGCTTTCTTTTACCCATTTATCTACAGGCTACGACTTCACTGAAGTAATTTCATTTAAAAATATCCATTTTTCCAGTACACAGTGTCTGTGCAGGTAGGTCAGTGACTTACCTCTGTGCTATTGAATTTCAGCATAATGCCTCATTTACCTTCAACAACCCACGCACATACACAGAACGCCAGCTTATACACATTTTGTAGCACCACCCTTTGTTCTCCAAGCTTTCATCCAGGAAGCGAACTGACCCTACAAACTTTAATTTATCATTTTCTTATTGTGCCTGGTGAGATAAAGTCCCTTGAGAAGGTAAAAATAGATGAGGGTAATGATCTGGGGAGATGGATATTGTGAGGAAGTTTCAAAACTCGTGGCAAATAAAAATGTGTCAATATTTTGTTATTTAGAAGAATTCTTTCCCGCATACTTCACACAATTCTCTCAAGCTGAGTTAACGTTTTAATAAAATTGAGACCACCATTTTTTCACTTAAATTGAAATTTTTCTACAGGTAATATTCCAGCTCAGTTTTTAGAGCCTAAACCTTCTGTCCTTATTAACTCTCTTTGAAATAGAAAGGGGGGGGGGGGGGGGGGGTAGAATTTTGACCCTAGTTGAGTGAGTGGAAGCCAGAAGGGCCAAATTTCATGTCCCTAGATTTGTGCTGATAATGATGCCACAAAAAAGGGTGAAAATTTATATAAAGGAGGCATGACTAACCATGACAAAAATATAATGCATTATAAAGTTTATATAAATACCAATTTGTGCATTTCCCGTAATTATGTTAGTATATTACCTGTAAACAATGCTCAGATTTTGCTTTGAAATTGCAAAAAGTCACTGCATGAAGTTATAGAACAACTTACTGCTACAGTATTCTCTACAAAATCAAATAAATTTTATTTCTCCATTCTATTTATGTGAATCATCTGCCTTCCATTTAGAAATATTTGTTGATGGTATAGCAATCCTCATAAAACTTTATTTCCTTACTTTACTCCTGGTATTTTTGTTGCCACGTTAGGCACCATTATTTACTTCAGTTTACAGAGCATCTCTTTTTATAAGAGTCAAAGCAGTTGATTAGCAGATCCTTAGAGCATGTCCTTTTCACTTTAACTTTTTTTTTTTTCTAGTAAGGGGAGAATGGGATGTAGTACTAGTACTTTCTAGTACTTTTCATGCCCTTTCTCACAATCAGCTAATGTTTACTAACACAGTTTTAATATTCTGTTTGGCTTTATTATTAGAAGAAAACTTCAGGCAAGAACATCTTGTCTTCTGCCAGAACTCAAGAGATATAACAAGAAATGGGGCAAAGAAGCCCCTGGACCAACTCCAAAGGGTTGGGTTGCTAGGGCAACTCATCTCCTATTGGATATACCTGTCAGACATACTAATTAATTAACCTGATAAAAAATGCCGAAAATCCTTTGTCGTGCATGTGCAGAGCCATATTTGTGCACCTGGAAGCTTTCATTGAAGAGTTTATTTTTAAATTATCACTCTTAATACAATTTGGAGATTTATGTGTCTTTATTCCAGGATACACTGGCACTGTAGGAAATACTTCCCAGCAAGGACTATGGCCCATGGAGCACCTGTGCCAGACCATAGGTAAAGAGTGAGAAGGAAGGAGCAGCAGAGAGAATCTGCTGATCCTGACCTTCTGCACCACTGCTGCCTCTCTGAAGGGGTAGGAGAGGTGTCCAGAGTGATGCAGTGAACTGGATAGCTATTGGGAAGGGGAGAAGAGAGAAGTCTGAAGTGAAGTTGAGGTCAGGAAAGGGGGAAGAAAAGATGCTTTTTCTTAAGAGTTTTAAAAGATTGTCTCTTTATATAGTCTGTTCATTTCCCAATACCCAAATTATTAAGTAATTATTTATGCTACTTAGCTGCATGAAGTTAAATTTTCAAAGTCAAATCTGGTTTATTCATGACAGTATGGAATAACAAAAACATTAAGGGGTTGCAATAGATCATTTCCATGCACCCAAGCCTCCTTGCAAGTACAAGAAGCAAAAAAGGCCTTGACATGGTGCAGGAGCTGCTCAGCAAGAACAAAAATACATCTATACTTCAGTTATGCTGTTTTGAGCACAAATCCAAAGCATAGCTTACTACTACCTCATAAGTGGCATTTGGATGATAAACTGAATTTTAAACATAGCCTATTTACTAACAGTCTGTAGGCTGTTAGGCTGTGTTCAAAGATAAATGAAAAAATATGCACATGAGGTATATTTCTAATTATATGAACCTCTACATCAGTCTAAAAAGAAACCTGTAATGCAAGAATCCACTGAAAAAATAGCAGTGATGGTTTTCAGTTATTCTGAGGTAATACTTGAATCATCTTGTTCTGAAACTATATAAAATCATCAGAAATACTTATCTCATATCCTGCCTTTAGGAAGAAATTAACTTCACATAGTACAGACTGAACAGATGCATATTTCCTAGAACATGCTGCATCATTCAGCTGTTATTTGCCTCTCTATCACAGAAATCACTCCCTGGTTTATTTTGCAAGTAGACTTTTCTAGACATCATTCTGTAAAAAATGCTCATGTATCTACTCATTATATGCACTCAAGTCTAGTGTAGTAGTACTTAGCAGTGTGTACTAAGGTGTAATGGGTTTAGTCTTTAGGCTTGTTAATTTAATTTCACTTAATAGCATATGCAATTCTATACAATTCTTTAAGTCAATCAAAAGATGCTCATTTAGAAGATCTATCTCCTGGCCAGAGGAGAATACTTTAACATGGCATCAGTCTCATGCTTGTCCCTGCAGGCGCAGTAGAGACACAAAGACATGAACAAGGACAGTTTTAAGGCAGCCAGCAGGAGAGCACTGATAACACAAGACCCTAAGGTTACTTCACCTGTTTCTCCCTAAAGCCTTGAAAGTATTTGTTAAGTGGGAACCAGCAGAATGTAACCCATAAAGATCTCCCACCCAACCTGCATTATACACATCTTAACAACATCTTTTCCTCTCTGAAGCACTATCAAAATCACATTTTTGCACATAAAGACATTGACTATAGCCACCTATCTCACTAACTCTCTCATTAGAGATTATTAAAAATCTGGATATTTTTACTCCTCAGAAAAAACACTTCTGAATATTATGGACATGAAATGGCAATCCAGTTCTTCCAAAGACATCCACTTAGCCACTCTGATTAGCTTGCAATATTGTCTTTCATACAGTAAATTTATATTTTTTTTAATAATGAAAGTACAAGAATAAAATAGTTTTCAAATAATTTCTGGCTGTGTTTTGAGGTAGATTAGATTTAAATTGAATATATGTTAGAAAAGTAATATCAGTGGGTTTACTAAGTGGTTACACAAGACTCATAACACTGACCCCAGCAGACAGAATTCTCATTATCAATCTGTTGCTAATGTGAATGCAAGGAGGACAACATTCAATTCTGCATTCATTTGTTATTTATCTTGTTCATTTAGATTGCAAACCCATAAGGGTAAGGCTGTCCATCTCTTTATACATTGTGGTAGAGTGGGATTTTTCTTGGGACAAGATAACTTGTAGAGGTATCTAGACAGATAGGAGCCTTTGGCAATCCTCAATGGCAAGAACAAATGGTGGACTCTGCACCTAAGGTAGAATAGCATCAAGCACAAGTATAAATTCAGAGAGGTGTGGCTGGAGAGCTGCCCTGCAGAAAGGAATGTGGGAGTGCTGGATCTGGGGCAGCTGGCAGTGGGAGCCAGCTGTGTGCCCTGGCAGCCCAGAGGGCAAACTGCATCCTGTGCATCAAACACAGCATCACCAGCTGGGCTAAAGAGGAGATCTTCCCTCTGTATTTAAAGTTGGTGCAGCCTCACCTTGATCAGTGTTGTGCAGTTCTGGGCCCCACAATTTAAGATGGATGTGAAAGTCCTTGAAAGCATCCAGAGGAGGACAACAAAGCCAGTGAGTGGACTGGAAGAAATGTCCTGTAAGGAGCAGCTGAGGACTTTGAGCTCATCCAGTTTGCAGCAAAGGAGACTCAGAAATATGAAGAGGGAAGTTATAAGCAATTCTCCCTGGTATCCAGTGCAGTGGATATGTGCTCTAGGATGAGTGGGAATGGTTCAAAGATGAACCATTCTGAATCTCAGGGGAAGTTCAGACTGAACATTAGTAAATATTTCTTTACCAAGAGGGTGGTAAGCACTCAAACAGATTTCCTATAAAGGTGGTTAAATCCCTAGACTGGTCAGTGTTTAAGAAACATTTTAAGAGTGCCCTTAATAATATTCTTTTTTTATAGACTTTTATAGATTTTGGTCTGCCATGAAGTGGTCAGGCAGCTGATGATCACTGTAGGTCCCTGCCAACTCAACTCTTCTCTTCTCTTCTCTTCTCTTCTCTTCTCTTCTCTTCTCTTCTCTTCTCTTCTCTTCTCTTCTCTTCTCTTCTCTTCTCTTCATTTTCTATTCTAGTCTATCCTATTATTTTCTGCCTAAAATATAAGCAACTATTCTAAGCTCATCACCTTCATCTAATGCTAAAGTTCAGTTTGAAGACTGGTAGAGGGAATCAGCCTCTGGATATTTTTTGGGTCTCTTCATTGGCTTATAGTGTAGGGGGACATCTACAGCTAGCCTTAGACTAGATGGTGAACATTAGGGGAGGAGAAAGTCATCATCAGTAAGCAGGTTGGCGAAAGAGTCTGAATTCCTATGTAATAATAATGGCTATTACAATTTCTAATTTAGGATCATGCTATCATATATGGCAATTCAGTTTCCACAAGGGTGTATATTTCAAAATATCTTATTATTATCTTGAGCATTTCTTCAGTTTTTGTCTGTGTTTTTACTTCTCTAATCTATCCAAATCTTTCTGCTCTGTCTCTCCTGGCTCTCTCTTTCTCTGTCTCTCTTATGATCTGAAGCAAGCTGAATGATTCCTCACAAAAAGAACTGCCTTGCACAGTAATTACTATTACTTTATAACCTTTGCCAGCTTCACATTTCAGTCTCAATAGGTAATTAGATCCAAGCTCAGCAAACTTTAACATTTATATATGAGTTACTTTTTCTGACGGGAGAAATCCAGCAACTATTATTTGTAGTTCCTTTCTCTGTTTTAACATGAAAATACAGAAAATGTTTGAGAACTTTGAAAGAGGAAATTCAGCTGTGCCTGTGTCCAGCTGCTCCACAGAAATCAAACCTGTGGAGTTATGCCAGCTCAGACATCTGTCTCCAATTACAATTAAAAATAGTTTTGGATATAATTTTTAATATAAACCATTTACAGTTTCTTCCTGTTGCTTTCTTGTGTTTATGCAATATGCTATTTAGAATCATTATGGAAGTTCTAATTATTGACCTGTAAATAATGTATAATGAGAATAATTATCTATATGTCTCTGCAGTGAACTCGTAACCTAGAAAATTATGTAAAAAAAATAAAGGGTTTTGGAAGGATTAGTTTATGGATTGAATATGTGTGCTTTTTAGGGGGATTGTTATTTTTTCTGGGTTTTTGCCTGGGACTTTCTTGTCTGGAGTTTTCTCTTGATTTCGTAGCAATTTGTGATTTGAATGTGCGCTTTTAGACCACAATAGAGTGGCTTTCCAAGTGTCATTTTATCTGTTCTGATCTTTCTAATCTTTCTCTGCTTTGTGTTCCTCCCTAACAATTTCAGATGATCTACCCAGAAAGGTATGTGAGAAACATGAGAAATACTGGCAATTTATGTTAGACAGAAGAATCATTCCACTTATCTCTCATTAAGCTTTGATTCTGCAAATCAAATTCATGGGCTGTGCAGGACACCTGCCCAGTCATAACCCGTTACAGGATCAGAATGAAAATAGAGACTGAGAAAGACTTGCTGAGGCCTGTCAGTCAGTAAAAGAACTCAAGTGTTTTTCACAGAAAGCAGATGAAATATATTCTGCTTGATAAAATCAGAGAGCTGTCCATTCATTTAGTCATTTAATAGGATGGAAAATGAGGCTCATGTAATGTTTTATTACAGGCATAGAAGAAAAACACTATAATTACCTTTTCTATAAAATTAATTCCACTGTAAGGAGAAATAATTTCATCATTTTGAGACCTTCTCTGACTATCTCTGTATTAAAACATAAACCACTATGTATTATAAATGTCAAATTCTATAAGACACCAGTTTACTAAATGCAGAACTTAGATTTGCTGAAGTTAATTAAATCTAAGAAATCTAAAAATGCTCATGGAAGAGAACCTGAGGTCTGCCATCTTTCTCTGAAAATTTACAAAGAAAAAATTTATTCCCTTGCTGGATGCATTTTCAACTTTTATTTATTTTTTACAGCATATGATAAAGAATGCACATCTTTCAAGTATCATTAGAGAAAGGAGAAAGTAATTAATTTTTATTTTTTTCTTGCATTGCACAATGTCTAGAAATTAGGTCACATTCCAAAATATGTTGGTTTTAGTGCTACATCAAACAAAATTATGTAGATTGGAAGCTTCTAGATAGTTGAAAGCAAGTGATTCAGTAAGAGATCATACAAGAGATTTCAACATGTCAGGCACAACCTGTCTCATCAGGGAATAAATATGCAAAGCCTTAGGCCTCTCCCATTCAAATATGTCTTCAAATCAGATGTCAAAGTGTTTTTGTGGTACTATTCTGCCTGATAAAGGGTTTATTGCCATTAACAGGTCAAGATTCTCTCATTCCTATTTATAGTGACCACACTTACAGACCAGTTGCACTGAATTTATTTTCATGTCTAAGAAAAACAAGATGGAAAACTCCACCAGAAATTAATAGTTTGCTCTCAGTGACAATGACTGAGCAATAAAATCTGGTTCACTGTTAACAGGCCTAGAAATGTACAGAATAAGGAGGAAGTTGCTTGAAAGATCCTTAAGGAGCACATGGTACTAAGAAAGGACTTGAAAGACTCTTGTTCAACACAGAAATATGAAAAACAGGTCTACAATAATGAGTTGTATTTTAGCAAATCTTGGGAGAAGAGTAAAAAGGTGGAAGGTATATTTTCAAGAAAAAAGTTAAAGAAAAAAGCAAAAAATAAAACACATTTGCTGCAAATGGGAGATATAGAGAGGAAGAGATGCATCATAGCTCCTTATTAGATGAAAATGAGGCATAAGGATTTGTATAAGCTATACAATACGGATGACATTTCAGATAGTATCAATATCAATGGCAATGCTAATTACAAAATGAATGAATAAAATAGTTATTTACTTATTAAATCTGAAGTCAACAAATAATACAGTCAGATTTTAGGATGCAAACAGATTAATTAAATAAGAAGATACATAAAGAGTTTGGCAAGGGTTGCCCATGCCATAGTGCTTAGGATTGAAACATGAGGAACACCTGAATTGTATCTTCACAGCCAAGTGACTTTCTTTCCCTCAAGTTTGCCTCTTCTGGCTTTAGGTATGAAAGGCCTTCAAGGCACTAAAATCTATTATTTACAGAGTTTTGAAACAGAAAAGGGTTTTGAGTGTGAGGCTGTAATGGTCTGTAATGGTCAATGGTAGATAGAGTGGTTGTGTAATGTCTCCTTATGGACACTGTTAAGGAGACATAATCAGCCACTCATTGCTTCATAATATTAATGAATGACTGTGGGGTAAAAAAATTACTGAAAGATCCTCTTTATCCAGGTAGCTAAACACTGACAGTGTGGAAAAAATTATCAAAGTAGAAATGGAGCAGTGTGCTCTTCATCTAAAACACATCTAACTGCATCCTAGTTTGAATTAGCAAAATGACAACTAGCAGCTCAAGGCAAGTGATTATTCTCCTCCTTTCAGCTCTGTGGCACCACATCTGGAGGGCTGTGTCCATCTCGAGGCACCCCACTACAACAGAGACTTTGACATTGCAGGCAAGTTCAGTGAGGAAGATTAGGTGACAGAAGCATATGGTGAGAGGCTGAAAGATTTGAACCTGTTTAGCCTAGAGAAGAGGAGAGGCAGGAAAGGCCATTCCTGAAACTACCTCATGGGAGAATGCAGTAAAGATGGAGGCAGACTCTTTAGGAGATGCACATGGTGAGAGGCGAGAGATTCATCTTTCAGTATGGGAAATTCATCAGAAAACTACTCTCACTTTCAGGTAGTCCGAAATAAGAATAGGCCATCCTTGGAGATAAACAAAATTCAACTGGACAAGGCCATGAACAAGATGATACAAACAATTTGGAACTGCCCTGAGTGGGGATTTGGACAGGAAAACTTCTGGAGGCCAGCTCTGATCTAAATTATGTCTATGAGACATTTCTGTGCAAGTGAAATCTGGGCTTGCAGCTTTCAACTGAAGTATTAATGAAACTAGATAGAATACTTTAAATACTAAAGCCAATCTTTTGCAAATGCTAGAATTTAGAACTGAGAGAATAAAAATTGTAGCAACTTTCATTTAAGAATCAAGTAATGGGATGAGAACCTGAGTAATTAAAAAAAACATGTGGAAAGATGTTAGAAAACATGTAAATGTCATGAATTTGAAAATAGATTGAAGAAAAATTAGTCATATAAAACAGACAACTTGGACTTATTCAAAACTTTATGAATAAGTCTGTTTTTTTTTTCCTTGCACCAAAATAACTGCACATTAGATAAAGGGAAAATATGTAGATTTCATAAATTTAGAACTTTGATGACTGCTGTGCAACAATCTCATCAGAAAACAAAGAGACTTGAATTAGATGTAGTAGGTGTACATCTGAGAACTACAGTCAAAGAAAGTTTTTTAATTATTCATCATCAAACTGTGAATTAACTGAACATGGCATCCCATAGAGGTCTGTCTTTGTCCCATTAGTATTTTCATTAATAATTTGCATGATGAAAGAGCAGGAGAATTGTTAATTCTGCAGGGGCAGAGTGCAAGGATTCCAGACAATATGATCAAAATTATTTTAATAAACTGAAGAGCTGGATTGAACTCAGACAAAACTCAGTAAAGGTAACTGTAAGAACAGCTGAACTGATATGTCAGTCATAGTTGAAGGGTGCACTAAAAAGGGCAAAAAAAGAGGGAAATAAATTACTAGGCAGCAGTATAGGACGTTCAGGGGATTCGATTGGATCACAAACTAAACGTAGCAGTTTGATGCCTTTTCTTTCTAAAAGTACAGCTTTCACTCTGGAAAGACTTTTTCTGGTTCATTTAGGATTGTTGAGGCCTTGGCTGAAGTAACAAAGTTTACAGAACAAGTGTTCCAAATGATAATAGTGAGCTGGAAGGAATCCACAGGAAATAAGAAAGCACTAAAATATTGGGAAGTATGACCTGCCTGCCTGCAAAGAAAGATTAAAATTGCTGCTTTCCTTTAGTCTTAGAAAAGAGACAGTTGAGCATAGATATGACAAGCAATAGACCATGTAAAATGCCAGTGGGAAAGGGATGATAATAATTTTTCTCTACTGACAAAGCTGAAAAAACAATGAGTTGTTAATCTAATCTGCAGAAAGTGTAGGTTGGATATTAAGCAAAAATGTCAAAATGCATTGCTGCACTGCTGAAATTCAGAGACAGATGTTGTAAGAATTTTATTAATTTTCTTTCCCTTTTGGATTTAAAAATGAACTAGATCTCAGAATTTAACTATGTAAAGTTGATCCTACCCCCATATGGAGGCTCAAGGAGACTGGCAGTGGTGCCCTAATGCCTGAGACCTGGATTGTGACACAGCCCACTTCTGCTGGGCACCACATATTGGAGAGTGATAGTTGGTGCCTGTACAGAGCCCCCCAAGTGATCACAGGAGTTTCATTTGGTTGTTGACACTTGTCTCAATTTCTAAATTCTGTGTGGGACAAGTATAAAAAAATTGGCCTTTTTTCCCTCTAAATATTCCAATAAATTTAAACCTCTGTTTTGTGGGGTAAAGCTCAGGGAAGCACAGAAATCATTTAGGAATGAATTACAAATATTACATGGTTAGAAAATTAATCAAGAATGTTTTTTAAAAGGAAAAAAATAGACCAGTAGGCAAACTGACTCAAATTAGCCCAGCAATTACTCTGATCAGTAGACAAGCCATTGAAGAATGGATTAATTACCCTAGCAGAAAATTAATTAAGTTAGGCAATGAGTCAGATAGGAATAATTTCTGAATTAATTGAGTATTCAGTCCTGTGACTTGGGTAACAGAGAGCAAGGGTGATAGCCTGAGAACACAATTTAGTTACTGATATAGCAAGTTAAGGTATCAGATGATGAAAGGAAACGAGATTTATTTCTAGCAACACTAGCCATTGAGACCACCAAAATGAAAACCAGGAAGAACTGATTTTTATTATACTGTCAAATTAAAAAACAAAAAAAAACAATGAAACACAAATCCTCCAATAATTGGGAAAGCTAAAATACTTTGCCATTATTAAATTTCTGTTATTACACAACATAAAAATATTTAGTCAGAATTTTAAAATCTAAGACATTTTGAGCTTTAAAAGTGTTATTTTCCTCACTAAAAAAGATAAAAAAGGAAAGCCAAGAGGAACTAATGACTGTGCAATGCTTGTAGCACTCTCTTGAGGTATCAAATCTTCTCTATTGTTCAGGGTTTGCTGATTTTTTGTTGTTGTGGGGAGGAGGGAGGCAGATTTGTTTAGTTTGTTTTGTTTTGCTTTCTTGACGTCTTTGTTTGTTTGCTTTTTCCCCAAAGACAAGACTTAGGAAATAAAGACTGCAAACCCCAGAATAACACTCTACCTTCAGAATCCAGAATACTTATGCAGGATGTCTGTCAGTCAGACCTTCTGAATCTATTCTAGTTTCTGTAAATTATATAAACATTTCTTGTGGTCAGAGTAATAATGGAAAAACATTGTTATAGCTTGATGCTTAGAGTACTCTTTATTCATGTAGAATGGCTGGTCCTAATTCATCATTGAAAATATTCTGCTTTCTGAGTCTAGAGGAGATACTTCACCAATTTGGCAGTTCTTCTCTTTTGGGATATAATTCACAATGGATAACCATCCAGATAATCTGCGGAAATATTCAGAGAACCATCCAGACCCAGAGCAGGTACTTAGATCTGCCTGCAGCTCCTAGTGCCTCCCCTTGCAGGCACAGGTTTGTGTTCTCTGAAATGAGTCCTAGGACATCACACAGAGCTGAGGTGCCTCTCACCCGCCCAGACCCTGCCCCGCTGGTGCAGCTCAGGCTGCAGACCGGCCTGGGAAGCAACAGAGCTTCCAGAGCCAGGGAAGCCACTAACAGCAAGAAAAGGAAGGCAGCCTAGAAACAACACAATTATTGGGCTGCCACAAAAGCCTACATCCAACCTGGGACCAGGTGATGGAATCAGACAGCTGTCTTCAGTTCAGACTGCTGGTTTTCAACTTTTACAAACACTTGCATGGAGTGGACAGGGACTTAAATAGCAAGGAGAACAAGCATGTTGCAGACTGTCTACTGTGGCAATTTGGAAGTCCTCTAGGACATGTTGCAGTCTTAGCAACAGAACTATTTTGTTTATTTGACTTTTACACAGTATTGTGCTATCTAGTTAAATTTAAAGTTGGTAAGAAGTGCCCAGAAGTAATAGGAGAACATCACTGGTGTAAGACAGGACCATTTAAAATGTTTGTATTAGACAGGAAAAAAATCTTTGAATAATCATTTTTTCATTTAATGTATGTATCTTTTTTTCCAGTAGGCAATTGTCAGCCACTTGTTACTTGGATTGGAACAGGTCTGGGACGTAACTCAAATTTCAAAACTTAGCAGCTCCTCTGGGACTGAGATGACACTTCTCCACCAGTTAAACTGGTTTGTGGGAGATGATGCTGAAAATTCACAATGCACTCCGTAGTAACTTTGTTTGTGCATTGAATTTTACTACCCTTAAATTAATCTGAGTCTCCAATATTTGAAAATATTGCATGGGATAAATCATAGTCTTACAGTGTTTAAGGCTTTTGAGTATGCATTTTAAAGATGTAACTTGAAGATTTTTCAAGCCTGCAGTTTAAAATTTAGTATTTTAATAAAGCTCACATAAAAAGAATTCATTCAAATATTAAGCTTTGGTTCTAAATTTTTATTCAGTTCAGCTGTTATGTCATCTGTAAGAATTCCTGGCATGTGTAAGGAGCCTAATTGATTCAATACCATATGGAAAATGTTCTATTCTTCTGTAGAGATACTTCTTCAGATGTGTGATAAAGGCACCAGTGGTAGATTTATGCTCTCCTGATAACAGAAAGGGATGAAGAAAAGGCACTTAGTTGTTATTATGGTGGCTACAGAGCAGGATCTCTGCAGACCCAGGCTGTATCAGCCTTTCTTTTCTGTTCAGTTATGACTTTGAACTGTTCCAAAACTTTAACAGGCTAACCAGTGATGGAACTGACATTTTCATGAAAGGAAGAAACAACAAGACATTTTCTGTTTGCTGTTGGAAATGGTACACTAAACTCTAGTTAGCAAACACATTCTATGCTAATCTGAATTGCTGCCTCTGTCCTAAAATATGAAAAATTTTGCTTTTGCAGTGCTGGAGAGAAAGTAATTTTTGCAGCTTCTACTTGCTGTGTTTCAATGTTGTCTGAAAGTTGGCAAAACATATCCAATACTCTGCAATAGTTCCCTGTGAGTAATTTGACAGCTACATTCTTATTCCTACTCAGAGGCCCTGTTGCTATTATGATTTTTTTTAATTTCTACTCTCATTTTTCTCAGCATGTTTTATGTAATTGTTTCAATTTTTCTCTGATTATGGAATTTGATTATGAAGATAAAACACAGAGATAACTGTAGGGATTCATTCATATTTTTCTGTGACTACTTGCTATACAAATACATTGGTACTCAGATCATCTTGTATGAATTATTCATGGCAGCCTCTGATGTACTTTATTTAGGAGCGCACATGTAAACAAAAGCAGAGGAAAACAGTGGAAGTAGATAAAAAGATAATCTTCCATTTCTTTCAGCTTCTGATTTTTTTTTCCAGGCGTTTTTCAATGTCTGTTTGTCAGTTTCAAACTGCTGCACAATTTTTGTCCCTTGATGCATAAACCACAGTCCATGCAGGGGTCACACAAAGCACATGCCTTAATGCTTCAGACCTCCTTAGACTCAAAATTGTCTTCTATTTGGTGTATGGATTTGGTTTAATTTGAGGACTGTTTTCCTCTCCTGGTAGATCAGCATAATTAAACTGGGGAAATTTACTTTATGTGTACATATATATATAATTTTTTTAAAAAATTGATTTAGCTTACCCTGTCAGGATTACAATGAACAGATCTTTTCAAAATATATATAATGAAACATCATGCTATTGACAAAAAGTCTGTAACTCAAATGTGATCCATATTAATACTCTTGAAACTGTAAATTCAGTTTAAACACAAATCTTACATATTTTTGGTGTAGTAGGTCAACACTACTAATTTTATTTCTGAAATAAAGCCTACCAGAGGGTTTTAAATGATCATAGAATTGATGAAAAAGTACACATTTAGATCTCCAATAGTATATGTGAGTTGTTCATTGCTTTGTTTTTCTTCATGTAGAATTACACAACAATCAAAATTATGCATTTTAGAGACTTGTAAATTTCAGCGTTATTACCTTTTCATCCATGTTCAATTACTCCAGTTTTTCAAGTATGTATAATACTGAACAAAACCACTTGAATCATTTAGCTGTCTGAAAAACTTTGGAAACTGTTCCAGTAGTAAAAATTGTTCTCCAAACTTTTTTGTGTGTGTCCATGCACTTAAAATCCACTAGTTTAAATACTTGCACAGCTGTGGTACCATCAAACAGAGCACAGGCATATTTAGTTGCAGAACTCTTACAGGGTCCAAAAGCCACTGCAAATTATTGAAATACTCCTATTCATGTCAGCAACCATTAGGTTATACTCACAGTAATTATTATAATATTTATCTTCTGTTGAAGCAATCTACAAAGCAAACAAGAATGCCCATAATAGGTACAGTCAACTGCAATTTAATATATACCATGTTTCTAATTTAGAAATAGAATTATAATTGTTAAAATTGCTACTACAGGCATGCCATAAGGATATTTTTTGTATGTTTAAATATTAAACTTTATGTATGTTAAATACCCCCTGAAAAAAATTGCTATCTTCTGTTGTTAGCATATTTATTATGTTTCAGCCTCAGCAAATTCTCTCAAATTTCATTAGAATGAGAAAAAAAATCTACCAATTCTTATGTGGCTATCAAGATATAGCTCTTCACCAATCCTACCTCTCACACAAAACCCAAACAATTATAAAATTAATAAAATAATAAAATATATATATAATTTATATTATATATAAAATAAAACAATAATTAAAAATTCTGTTTGTGTTTTTTGGTACTTATGACTTTGCCCCATCAGTGACAACTCAGATGGGAGTTTGGAAAGATGTGACTTCACGGTGGTACCACAACATTGCCCTGCATTACACGGGCAGCCACGTGAAAGCTGGTAAGCTTTGCTTTCTTGCTTTCTCAGACTTACAAAAACCTGCTGCCAGATTATAAAACTTCAGCCCAGACAGCTGAACACTTCTAATTTGTCAGATGAAGCAGGAGCACCATGCACACACAAAGCAACACAAGACCAACCTCTCCTGAACATAAAATATCCACGTCAAACCCGTGTTGAGTGTCAGAAAGGCAGCTGAGTCTGTCAGCTTGCATGAAGCCTGAATCTGGAGTATCACAGACCTTTATATTAAAGGAAGAACTTTTTTATATCCTCCCAACAGTTTGTTGCCTTTCCCATAATATTGCCCTGCTCCAAATAAAAGGGTTTGTAAGTAAAAAAAGCAACCTCTGAATGTTTTCCAGCATCTTTTAACAGAGAACAGTTGAAATGTTTCTTATTTATTTTGGCAGATAAATAAAACCCCCATAAATGTATTGAGAAATAGGGTTAGTGTGCCTGTCACAAATAATAGAAATTCATCTACCCTTATGATTAATATTTAATGTGAGCAATTTAGACTACTGATTAGCTCCATTAATAATTAATGCAATGTTATTGTGGATGATTAAGGCTATTTCTTTTGATGGGATTCTCAAATCCCTTCTAACACCTCAGTATTAGTTCTTTATGATATCTATCCATGCATTAGTTCCAGCAGCCTGTTACAGAAAGCTTTGTAATTACAATTCAACCAACCCTGCAATATCAACAAACAGAAGTTGCATTCCAGCTGCTGTATAAGAAACAGGTGCATAAGAATGCTTGAGGCAGCTGAATATTTTTTTCTTTCTTTTTAGCTGGCAGGATTATTTCAAGAAGTTTCCTTTCTATTTCCTACTTCAATGTATTTCTATTTTGGAGTGGTACAATCTTGGCTAAAATTAGTCATCATCACCAAAAACAAAATAAAATTCAACAAGCAATATATTTAAATATGTGAAAATGATAGTGGTTTCCCCAGACATTCTAGCAGATACTATAATTGTCATTTCAGATTATCACTATCAATAGGTGGTGACATAGTTTTGTGTCATCTGGAAGAAGGTAAATTCTGCCTGTTTCATGACAGAGTTGATAATTACCATAATCCATTAAATCATCTGATTTAAGTATATGGGCATTAAAGCTTCATTAATCAAAATTTATTAGGCTGTTGTGGTGGGCTGAAGATTGCTGGCAGCTAAGACCCTCACCAAGCTGCTTGTTCACTCCCTTCAGCAGAATCAGAGAGAGAATGTAAGGGTGAAACAAGAGAACTCATGAATTGAAATAAAGACAGTTTAGCAGGTGAAGGGAAGCTTGGTCCACAAGAAAAGCAAAACTAAGGAATTCATTGACAACTTTCCATCATCAGGCCACATGCTTAACCAATTGCAAAAAACAAAAGGGCTCCAGCATCCATAACTGTTTCTTGGGAAATTAAAGACCTTAATCCTTCAGTGTCCCTGCTTCATTCTTCTTTCCCTGGGTGTTTATTGCTGAGCACAGCATTATATGGTATGGGATATTCCTTTGATCACAGGGGGTTTGCTGTCCTGGCTGCATCCCTTCCCATCTTACTCACCCTCAGCATATTCACTGGAGCAGAGGGCAAAGAGAGAAAGCCTTGACACTCTGCAAGCAGTACAACAGACACAACACTCATGTGCTATTAATGCTATTTTTCTCACAAATATACCTGTCACACCATCATACAGGCTTCTATGAAGAAAACTAAATCCATCCCAGCCAGACACAGCATACTTAAACTGAAAAACTAACCTCACGTGTGTATGCTCAAAAGTTCAAAATTATTTCTGTAGAACTCCACATCTGTAACACAGTCATTCTTTTTGTTGTGAGTTTATAGGAAAAGTATTTAACCATGAGTGGGGCTCCAACCTGCTGTTGCAGAACAAATATAAGACATTAGATTTTATTTAAATCTCAGTACATTTGAAATAAAGAAGTAAAATTTTCTTGGCACTAATCAGGAATGAAATGATTCTCTGAATACCATAAGGCCCTTTAACAAATTGCTTCCCTTCTAAACCCTTAGAGGTTTGCACAGACTCTTGGTTGTTGCCAGTGACCAAAACTAGCCCAAGTTCAGTGTTTGGTACCAGAAAAAGAACCAGAGAAATAAATAAATAGTTATTGCAACACAGATGAGGTAGAAGGCTTGCAGGAAAAGGGAAGAAATAAATGAAGCAGGAAATATACAGTGCTGTTTTATTTATTCCTACTTCTGGCTATTGTTTCATGGTTTCTTACATCAGATTCTCAGTGTTCAAGGTAAGAGAAAACTTGACATTGTAATTGAAGGTAGGAAACTGATCATTCAAAGGAGTTAAATCTCTGTAAAACAAATTTAACCTGAAGGTCCTGAAATTCATACTGTTTATCAGAGAAAAATGTAGAAATAACAGTGGATTTATCCATTAGTTTAATGACAGAACCAGCTTTCCAATGATTTTCAGCCTCCCAACATCTTAGGTGCTTTCAGACTTATTTTATCACCCCTACTTTAGAATAAAAGATTTTTTAAAGCTCAGTCTTCAATGCACTAATTAAATCTAGCATATGCCTAAGACACATTTTCAATTTAATAAAATACATTTTGAACAGGTTTTACAGTTTTATCAAAAAAAAAAAAGTGCTAAAATAGGCTGGCTACTTATCAGTGGAACCTCTAAGATGCTTTTTGAAGTTTCATTATGAAGTTCAATGGTTCTCAAGAAGCATTAAAAATAAATCAACAAATTAATAACATGCCCTGTTACATATTTCTTTGCAGCAACTTAAAATAATTCACACTTCCTTTTAAAGAGATGGGTTAAAAATCTAACCTGAAATATTAAAGAAGGCATGATTATGTCTTGGGTTTATGCTCATCTAGGGACTTATTTTCATTGCTGATTTTAATATTTTTCAGTAACCTAATTCTAATGAATGCAGTTATAGAGATAAAATAACCTAATAAACTCTATGAATGAATTAATATTGAGAATAATCAGGATAAATAAAAAACAAAATAGACAATGTATTTTCTTCAGTCTACATATGTCATTTCCAGAGTACATCAAAATATTTTTCTCCCTTTAAAGGGTGGGAGAACAAAAGGAAAGACCAATAAACCAATCATGATACAAGCCATGGAATTACAGGACACATGTATGTATTTATTACAAAAGGTTTATGCAGATTGTGAAAGGAAGTTACAAAACTTACTAGTGGCCCAAGACAGCTGTAACTTCTGTACTGAAAATTTAGAAGGATTTTTATATGTCCATTAAATTTCTTCTGAAGCATGAAGATATTTCAGCAGTTTTCCTTCATTTGAGCAACTGGTAGACTTAAAGGCACATAATTTGTTTACATCTACCTGTATCATAAAAGTCCCTCTTTTTGTATTTTCCTCAATAATTGAAAAAGTTTTTTATAAACACACACACTAATAGGGTCCCTCAACATGCTTCAGGAGGTGTTGGCTACAATGTACCCCCCCAAAATCTTTCTCTACTAAGGAGGAACAAAGACAGCCCAAAGCTTCGGCCAAGCCCCAGAGATTCGAGGTCATTGACAAAAGTGAAAACTGGCAGGATGAATCCTGGAGTGCCCTGCTGGATGGTTACAGGCTCTTCAGGAGAGACAGGCAGGGCAGAAGAGGCTGGGGGTTGCCTTTGAATGTAATAGAAGGTTCAAATGTATGGGGTTTACAACTGGCAATGGCACAGTTGAAAGCCTCTGTTTTAAGAATCAAGGGACAAACAATGCAGATGTCATTACAGGAGTCTGCTGTAATCTAAAACATCTTTAAAACAGAAAACAATCATTGTCTAGTGTGGGTAGTATTACTACAAACAATGTTATTTGACAAAATAGCAAAATTGAAACAAGAATACTGACTGGAAAATAATCTGAATTGATGGTATCCAAGATGGGTCTGGCAAGAAGCCATATAGGAAGATCCTCTGCATGCCCTAAGAGCTCTGTGATCAAATACAATCTGCAGGAGATACAAGTGTGCAGACAGCTGAGATGGAGCCTCACATCTGCGAGATGTTCAAGGATATTTTATCTTGATGGATCACAAAGTTTAATCATTTAGCATGTACATTGGAAGGACACAAAAGAGCAGTGTGAGGGATGCTTATTTCATTAATGAATTAACCACTATGCCAGCATTCTTTGGAGCCTTACTGCAGGTCTGGTGGTTATATGAACATATGGATAGCAGATGTCCCACATATTGATGTCAGTACTGTCCTTAAAAATATCCCAAGAAAATCACATCAGTTGGTAAAAAGACTTGCAGGGCCAAAACAGTGGAGGCCCTTCCATTCAGGCAACTCTTCAAAATACTACACAGTGCAACAGATCTTCAGGCAGCTATAAAAAGAACACATCTGAGAAGAAAAGAGGCCTCTCCGCATACATTATTTGTTTAAGGTTAGAGACTAAGTCAGATAAATACTAATAAGCTCAGGTCCAAGTTCTACTTTTTTAGAAAAAACTTGATACCTTTGAAAAGAGAACAAGTATAATACAATTTTACTAAAAGCATATCAAGAAGAAAATCAGAAATAAACCACTTCATCTTCAAAGCTGGCAAAAAGGCTATTAACTTAAAAGGGGAAGATTGACAGAGAGAACTAAAATTAAAAATTATTTTTCATTTTTCTTTTATAGACTGTCTTCAGAAGATGAATGTTCCAGATATATTAATGACTGTGAAGGCTAAGTCCATGTGTTCTACAGAGCAAAAGTCCTTTTAAATTCACATGCTACAAATTGCTAAACTATATTTATTAAATATGGTGCTGATTAAACTACTGTAGTATTCTAAGCATTCCATCAAGTTATCTTCAGCCTGTTTATGTAAATTGAAAATAAACACAATTATACATAGTAGAAAAAGATCATATATTTTTGACAACTACATGTAGATTTCATCCTCCATCTGCTGCAGGACTATGTAAAACTGCTTCCAATGACATTCATATAATTAAATTTTTTTATTCGTCTGTTTATTAACCTGTAGTTCTAAATGAAAATATTTCTAATATATGCAGATAGAGCTCATCATGATTTAGAACATTGGTTTTTGCATTAATAAATGCCTTGTTACATCTAATTGTATTTAAATATCTTTCTTGGGAAATCATAGTAAGAAAATTCTCTAGTACTTGTACAGCAGTTAGCTGAAACATTTAAAGGTCATGAGCCATACTGTTTGACTTTAAACTCCTCCTTCCTGTAAAAACAAAGATGACATATAGATAATATCTAACATGAAAATCAAAGGAGAGCAATACCCTAAAGAAGATAAAAATTAGACATCAGTGAAAGTCCTTTTTATTGTCCCACCAAAATGCTGCCTTGTCATCGTGAAGGACCATATTTTAGAGCAAGAATGGAAGCTTATATCCATGAGTGATGCAGTTTCAAGTTATGTGATCATGTAAAAAAGCAAGACTGTCTTCGATGACGTTGCCATACATTGAATGAAGAATCTGCTGTCCTCATAAACCTTCCAAAACCCTGAAAATGAGAGAAGTTCAGATGAGTAACTTGCAGCCAGTAACAAGATGGTTTTCTCTGTACAGCAATGCAGTAGAGATGCATTGCTCCAGACATACTGCAGCCAAGTCAAGAACTGAAAAATCAAGGTGATATAAAAGGTATTTTGCCAAGTCAGCTTACCCAACATTTTGCTTTATGTAGTCTGCTTTTGATCATTGAATTACGTCATGCATGAGTAGACCCATCCATGAATCTCTACAGTAAGACCTATGAGATACAAATTTACCAAACTGAAACATTTTATAACTCTTTACTGTATTTTTGGAGTGACTTCAAAGCAAAAACAATAATACATGTTATTTATCAAGTCCCAGAAAAGCTCTTCCCCTGGCGGGGTGAAGAAAAAATTAAAAAGACAGATTCCAAATAATAATATTGGGCTCTTCTGGTCAATCTCCTCTTAGGAGGAAGAGAGGAGACAAGTGTTTGTTTTCAGTAATCATTACATATTAAGACAGAAAACTCATCTTGAGAGCTGCTTAATGTGGGATAACATTTTAATGTTTTCTACACAACTTTTAGTTCACAGCTATGTAATGTGATTCTCTACCAAGAGGCATTTGTAGTATGTCCCTTCAGGGCAATATCACTTTATCATAAGTGAATTCTGACCTCCTTGCAGCAAAAAAATCATGTATATAATGAATCCGATTTTTCAGCTAGATACAATAGTTATTAAACATGCAGTTGCTTCAAAATTGCCTTTGTAATGATGCTGTACACAGATTTTCTGGTCTTTAATTATGCTGTAGGATAATAATTAAATTCCAATTTAATTATTTTAAATTTCTAGTACAATAAAATATATATTTTAGGATTAATGCAGGTTTTTGCCTAGATTTTTATTCCTTTATTGTAGCTGAAGTTTCTAAAATTAATTGAAGACCAATGATTGCATATTCAATAACTATTGAACCTTGTCTCTTATTTTAATTTCAACACCATTTATCATGTACCTTGTCAAAATATACCTTTTCCAGTGCTTCCATTTAAGTTATCGAAGCTTATTTCTGAAAGCTATTGTTCATGTTACTGCATAAGTTTTGAACCCATCATTAAAATAGAGCTTTTATATTGGCTTCTGCTGTGCCAAAAAACACAGAGCTACTGAACAATCTTCTATCTGTTGCTCTCTCTACACCAAAACCACCAAGACTGTTTCATAGTCCACAAAGATGCATTTTATAATGTCCCCAAACTGGATATCAGCTCAATCTATAATTGTAAATTCAAATTCCTATAAAGATGGAGAATTTGGGGACTGTAGCATCATTTAAATGTGCTTTTCTATCAGTATTAGTTCTCATCAGTTTTATTACCAGTTAATGTAGGAATTGCCTAGATAACTACAAAGTAAGTGTTGGTTTTCCCATTCTAATTTTACCCAAATTTCATAATTTCATTAGGCAGGAATGTAAACAAAGTTAATAAAAATCACATGCCTTTTCAATTATTACTATATATTGAACACAGAATCAATTTATTTTAGTTATTGATAGAGATATGTAGTCATTTTATTAGGCATTTAATTCTACTAGGCTTAGGTAAGGCACATTTAAAAAAAATGAAGAAACTTGAGCTTAAATAAAACCAGAATATAGTAGGTCCAGAAAATATAAGCCATGAAGTTTGAAACATGAAAAATGTAGACTTAGTTCTTTCTACAAAACTTACTGTGTATGTAAACAAATCTCAGAGCACAAAATAAATCCAAATCATTTACAGGAATGATTAAGAAGCATTGATTTTTTCCATTCTATATTTTATAAACTTGGTTTGCAAATAGGAGATTAAAAGCTATTTTATTTTCAAAACTAAAATATTATACACATTAGCCTTTGAAGAAAGCTAAACCATTGAGAATGTAATAATGGGAAGAAAAAACAAATAAACCCTTATATTTCAAAGGGATGATGACCTACTTGTCCTGAATTTAGTATATTGTTCTGTTTTCTATTTTAGTATTTAATATGATTCGATATATATTTTTAATGAATATATTTTATCTTGTCTTTAATCTCCCATGCTTTGAAACAACTTCAGCACAAATTCAGCATTTATCAATATTGATCTCCTTAAACTAAGAATTGTCTTCCTGCTTACCCAGGAAATAAAAGACTAATAATTCACTTGCCAATTCTTCCCCCAAGCTATGGCTGATTTATACCGTCCAGCCTCTTTAAGCAGCGTCAAAAATGGTCAGTGATAGAAGTCATTGCCTTCTCTACTTTGGGCAATTATCTCACTGGTTACATGGAAGTGTCCATAAATAAAGTATTAAAGATTGTTTTCCTCCACTTATCGATTCTTTGGATGTTGCTCTTAAATTATATCATGCCTACTAAGCCGACATCAATCAATAGAGTTTTATTTGAAAACATACATTTTGAGTATGTGATACCAAGCAGCAGCCCTTAAAGAAGAGGAGAAACATCCAGAAGGCTTCTGCACACATGCACCAGTGGGCCTCTCGCAGACATCTGGCATTTAAATATCACTCAGAGCCAAGAAGATCCATTTTATTCAATTGCAGAGCCTCAGCTGACCCTCCTGAGCTGCAAAGACTAAAAGGTGCCATCCTCAATTGTTGGGACACATCAGCTTTGCAGCTCCTTTTATGGCTGACACTTAAAGGTGAACACTCTGCAGGGTACTCAGCTTGCCCTGAAAACAATCCAGCTCATGTTTTCTCAAGACAGGGATAGGTTTTAAGGCAATGCATTCACCTTTCCTTTCCAAGGAATGCTTAGCTCTACATTCAACCCCACTTTGTTATCTACTCAAACCTCTAGGGCCATATTGCTCCACAATTAAAAGCACAAAGAATTTACTTTCAAGGAAGATAAGCCTCTGGCCATGATTCTCCAAAGGGCAGAGGTTGGACTGGCACTGGGAAGAAAAGCAACAGGTGTTTGTATAGATGCAAATCTGAATTAAATCTATTTCACATTAAAATCAAAGCTGACAAACTTCCTCTTAGCTCTGGTAAGATGAAAACCCACTGCTTTGATTGGTTTTGTTCCTGACTAGAGGAAAGCTAATTAATTTATATTTCATATGCTAAGCTGTCTCACAGCTCTGTGATCCCCACTGGTAGCCTCAGGTACACTTCCCAAAGCTTCCAGCCACCTTTCCCTTTACAAAGTCATTCTCTGTAGTTAGAACACCTACTCATCTAATGACTGTGTGTGGGTAGCCAGGCAGGGATCTGATGTATCAGCAGGTACAAAGAAAACATGAGAACTTCATCACAGGGCTGATAAAAGCATCTTCAATAGTCAACTTCGTGGTCAAAAAAAAAAAAAAATTAAAATGAGACATTTCATTTTTTTCTAGCTTCAGAAGGCCAAAAACCTACAAACACATTTTGTACTTACCCCAGTATTGTCAGTGCTTGCTCCTCACACAGGGCTCTAAAGGACAGTGGACTCATGACTGACACAAGTGTCAGTCCCTTATTATTTTAAAACCTCTCATACCTTTCCCCTAATTGACAGGGGGCTCAAATGACTGACACCAAAGGTGGACACAAACACCAGCCCTTTTCTATGCCACAGTAAAACTATCGTACTTCTCTCTGCAAACTCCCCACAGACCTCATCTTCCTCATCACCTTCTTCCACATAACTGGCCAACACACTCTTTTATAACACACTTTATATCCTTATTGGACACATAGCTGTGACCTGTTAAGGGCAAGGCTGTTTCCACCCCTTGGTAATTAGTACAGCTGCAGCCCATCAGGGGCGAGATTGCCTGCAGCTCTAGCTCTTTTCTCTTGCAATCCATTCTCCCACAGCCCTGTACCAACGACCCAGTAACTGTTTTCTTCAGAGGAAGTGTTAAATGGGTGTTTAAAGTGAAGAAATAAGAATTATGTGATGATGAGATCCAGTATAGTGACTTCACATCCAAACTTGACTTTAGATACCTGGAGGCCCTAATCCAGAAGCTTCAAAGTACACTCAGCAGTAAATACTGAGGGCTAAGGAAATGGCTCTGTGGAAGTCAAAATTTAGATCCAATGTTTGTAGGAGATCCTAGATCAAATGTTCAAATATGAGAAAGAATAAAAAGGCCCAAACAACTGACAGTATATTCTCTGAAGAAAGACAAAGTAATGCCAGTGAACCCCTGGAGAGGAACATGGGTGTTTTATTTTGAGCACTAATTAAATGGATACATGACACAAAGATAATGCATACCTTATTGTTAAGAATGAGAAAAGCAAACTCTGAAAAACATGGCCAGTCAAAAATGCAAGAAGGAAATTAAGCAGGCTAAAAAATTGATTAACATATTGAAAAGAATACTCAAACTAAAAAAAAAAAAAATTCTGTAAATACATAAAAAACAAAAATCTTATTAAATACAATGCCTGATTACAAACACTTCTAAGGTTTGCTCAGGGGTTATAAGGCTTTAGCACAGAGGTTCCAGAATTCCTTTGTGTAGGTTTTTAATTGATTTGTTGGACAGATTCCTCCATGCAATGAACCTTTTATAGCAGATAGGTAAAAGGAACTAGGCAACTCAAAGAAAATATGCAGGAATAATCAAACAAAGCAAAATTTCTTCGATCCCTTTAATGAGATGTCATTTACTTAAGACCTAATTGACTGAAATATCAAATTGCAAATCTGCTGGCCAAAGTGTGTAACTTGACATTACAAACTATTGCTGTGCTGGATTACTAAGAGGTTCCTATATAATTCCCATGTAGACAGAGCAATGCTGGGGAGACTGAGAACCATAGCACAATGACACTGGCTTCCATCCCAGATAAGACAGCATAAAAAAATAGGGAGTTATCAAGGAAGGCAATGAGACCAAGACAGAGGGTGCAATTTTTCCACTATAGGAAAAATTGCTGTTCCCACGTCTTCGCTGTTGTCTACAATTGTCATCCCTACACCACAAAATAGTCCTAATGCTTTAGAGAAGGGACCAAAAGGAGCAAGGAGAGAACCAGAAAGAAGTGGAATAATTCCATTTTAAAAGGAGGCAGCTGTGGGGACACATGGTTAAGACTTTCTTTTGGAAAGCTGAAATAGACATTACTATTATTTATAAAATCTCACAGTATGGGAACTGGGGGTTACTTGAGAAAATAAGAATGAAGCAATTTTAAGACAGATCAAATGGCACTTCCTGGAGCTGTTAATTAGATAACCTCTATAAGCTGCTGCCAGGAGTCACAAACAGCAGCAGCCACATCAAAAAGTGAACAGATGGATTATCCCCAAACTCAGGGTGGAAGGTCTGGATGAGGGCTGTACCCACGAGCAGCACAGCACATCCCCTCTGGTTGCAGGGGCAGCAGGAGGAGGCAGGCCATAGGAAGTAGCCAAGCTCATCATTGCTACCTAAGCAGGATATTTTTCTGCCCCCATCAGAGAAAGAGTATTAGGCTAAAAAAATCCCACCACTAGCCCAGAATATTTCCAAAGTCCTTATACAGATTTGTACAATTTAAACTGTGCAAAGTTTGAACATTAAAAACTGAAAACTAGAGGCAACTTCCTGAAGATGACCAATATATCACTAAAAAATAAAGTCAAAATACAATTTTTCTTTTTTTTGCTTTAATTTTGCTGAGTTGACTTTTGGAAGATGATTATTACTTGTCACTAGAAGGTAGTTCAAAGGACTGTAACACTGCAGTATTAAAATCACCACCAGTTCCCTCTCTGTGAAATACTCTTAAATTCCACAATATTACAATAATGTGTGTTCTGTCTCTTGGACAAATTCACCTGCTCTCATTCACAGTTTTGGATGAAGAACATTTATTAAAGATATTGAATTGCATATTATTATTGCCATGAGTAGTCTTACTGTTGCTGTTATTAAAAATGAAATAGTCCTCTGTTCTTTTTACTTTTTTTTTCATATTTGCTTTATAAATGTATTCATTTTAGTTTTTGAAATTATCTTGATCACTCAGAGACAGCAGAGCCATGTCCATTTGCTAAGAGGTTCCATCCAACCTGAGGAATATAAAAGATGAAATTGTATTAAAACACAACTTCTCAGCACATGAAGAAATGTCCCAAAAATTTCTCTTTCTTTTCTTCCTAAAGTAAAAGTTCTGTATTACTAGTCATAAATTAGAATTCTACACCATTAAAAAATGAGCAAATAAAATCCAAATCCCAATGTTTTTATCCTTATTCAAGTGATATATTATTACTTAAAAATTATCTGTTTACTTGAGTTTTAGCTACACAATAGGGCAAAGTGATCTTAGCTTCAACTTTGTTATCTGTTTAGATATATAGATAGATAGACTAAACTAGACAGATAAATTTGTTTATCTGTTTAGAAATTAGATACCAACATCTCAGTATTTTTCAGTTTAGTCTGATAGCTACTCTGAAAAAAACAAAAAAAACAAAAAAAACAAAAAAAACAAAACCCTTTTTAAAGGTTTTGGGGTTTTTTTAAAATAGTTTTAGTGTGATATTAACATTGCTGACCTGGGACTGACTAGCATTTTTTCTTCTTCAACAATAGTACATTTATGGCAATGGATACTAAATGTCTGTGATTGAGACATCTTTTATTCTAAAATAACTGCAAGGTCCAAAAAGGCAGCATTTCATTATTCATTTTGAGCATATTTGTCAGGAGGACAACACGCTACACTTTAGGTAATTGTAGTGGTCTGAAGTTTACTAACATCTGGTCAGACCCCAAAAACTTGATCTGTGTGTGCTGGTGCCAGCAGCTGAACACGAGCCAGGTGTGTCCAGGTGGCCAAGAAGGACAGTGACACCGGGCCTGTACCAGCAGCAGTGTGGCCAGCAGGACCAGGGCTGGGACCATCGCTCTGTGCTGGGCTCTGGTGAGGCCCCACCTCGAGCGCTGTGTCCAGTTCTGAGCTCCTCGCCATGAGAAAGACATTGAGAAGCAAGTCCAGGGAACAACAGCGGGGCTGGTGAAGGGCCTGGAGCAGCTGAGGGAGCTGGGGTTGTTTAACCTGGAGAAAATGAGGCTCAGGGGAGCCTTATTACTATCTAATACTCCCTGAAAGGAGGGTGCAGCCAGGGTCTCTTCTCCAAAGTATCAAGCAAAAGGACAAGAGAAAATGGCCTTAAGAAAAGGGGAGGTTTACATTGGATTTTAGGAACCTTTCTTCATAGAAAGGGTTGTCAAGAATTGGAACATGCTGTCCAGGAAAGTGGTTGAGTCACCATACCTAGAGGTAATTAAAAACTTGTGTACGTTTGGCACATAGAAACATGGTTTAGTGATGGACCTGTGCTTATGGGTTAATGGTTGGACTCAATAATCTAAGATGCCTTTTCCAAATTAAAATATTCTATAATTCCATAATTCTTCTTTGTTAGAGTAGAATTCTTTGCTTGGAAAAACAATTCCTGTAATTATCAGTATCATAGGTTACCTTAAGAAGGTTTGGAAGTGTTGCTTTTCATTGGACCCAGTCTTGTTCAAAGTCCCAGGTAAAATTTCCAAGGTACTGGAAATGTTTAATTTTTTACTCCATCTAAAAGTTAGATCATTTATAGATATCTCAAAAATGTCTTAAGGAAAAGTAAGGACATCTGAAGGAAGAAGAACACAAAGGAATTTCTTTTCAGACAGTGGTACTACTGCAAGCATGTTCTGCCTTCTTGAAGTCAAAAGTAGATTTCAAGGCCTGTGAAAGCCCTCTACGTAACATGCAGAAAGAAGTGGACCATGCATGATGCACAGTGAGTAATTAATTGCAGAAATAAATGATTTTTTTGAGCCAGAAAAAAAAAATTATTTTATTATTTATTCTTTATTATGTTTTTATTCTTAATGTAAAAATATATCTAATAAAGAAATATTTATTTCTTAGAGTATGCAGATTTTCATTTCTATTTATGTCTGTATTTATTCATTTTTGGTTCTGGTTATCCATTTGTCAGTTCTGGAAAAAGATAAACCAGGTAGGATGGAAACTGCAACAGCTGATATGTTACTTCAACCGAAAGGCTTAATTTTATGGCAAACAGACAGGCTCAATCTTTTTATAAGATTTACAAGCAATGTGATTTAATTCAAAACATACAGATAAAGAGATCTAAAAGGATCCATCTAAATTAACTTAGGCCACATATTAGATTGGATACTTAAGTCACATAAATAAATCAGTATAGATCATTCCTATCTAAATTACTGTAGCTTCAGTGAAATCAGTCAAGTGAATACAAATAGTCCAGTTTTACAGTAGAGTCTGTACTTGCTACAGCCAGCATATTTCAAAATTAAAGTTATGCTTTCAGAGTGGACAGCAGCTGTAAATGCACTCTCTTTTGTTACTGATATTGCTATAAAACATGAAGCAAAATAAAGCTTTGATTTAATTGTGAAAAAATACAGCCCAAAATGTAAGTATTTTTTTACTTTTCCTTTCCAAAGAATTACTTTACTAAAATAAATGCCTGAGTTGTTTGAAGAGTTTTCACAAGATTTACTGGATGCAGAAAGAGACTCTACCCTTCTTGCAAAGCAGTCCCCAGATCTAGAACCCTTTCCCCTCCTCAGACTTGTGGTAGGGAACAAAATGCATTTATTCTGGTGTCCTGGCTCTGAAGAATGTGATCAATAATAAAGGACAAGTTCTTGGCCTTTTTCCTAATCATTAGGTAAATTAAAGAGAAAGAGATGTAAAGATAACAATAGGCAGAAATATTTAAAGAAAAAGCGTGAATTTGGGTGCCAAGAGAGCTGCTTGCTCAGCAAATACAGCTGAGCAGGGATAGTGATCTGGAGTGCTGTGTCCTGTTCTGGACTCCTCAGTGTAAGAGGTACATGGAGCTCCTGGTGCAGGACCAGTGGAGGAAACAAAGATTATGAAGGGACTGGAGCACCTCCCTTACATGGACAGGCTGAGGGAGCTGGGCCTGTTCAGCCTTGAGAAGAGGTGACTGAGGGGACTTCATCACTGTCAGTATTTGAAGGAAGGGTGTCAGAGGATGGATCCAGGCTTCTCTTAGTGGTGCAAGCAATCAAAAAAGAGGCAATGGGTAGGAACTGATGTGCAGGAAGTTCCACCTGAACATGAGGAAGAAATTCCTTACTGTGCAGTGACCATGCTCTGGAACAAGCTCTCCAGAGAGGGTGTGGGGTCACCCTCACTGGAGATAGTCAAAAACCATCTGGACAGAATCCTGGGCAATGTGCTCTGGGATGAGCCTGTTTGTGCAGGGAGGTTGAACAAGATGACCCACTGTAGACCCTTCCAAACTTACCCATTCTGTGATTCCATGAACTTCACAAAAGATGAAGAAAGACTGAAGGAATAAAAGGATGTATTGTAGATTATGACCCTGGTGATCGGCCTAGTGCAAGGTTTGGAATGCAAGGAACAATAGAAATGAGAAGGAGAAAAAAAAATTACTTGCTTTAGGCTTGACTAGGGAGAAAATATCAACACAGAGTGATCTTAAGAAGTGTGTTCCCTTGAGTGATTTAATTTTAAGTATCTGACTAATTAACAGTTTGGGAAGGGGTGGGAGATGACATAAAAATGTGTTTTGTAACTTTGCCATATGATATAGGACTTGTTTATTTCCCTCACCATAATCCAGGAGCAAGGCACAGTATAGTATTCAAATTACCTTTCCCCAGGTAAAAATTGAGATGGTTATTGCCTAAATGAGATTCCCAAGAAAACCTAGAAATCCAAGTCTTGTTGCAGACCCTGGTAATTAAACCAACAAAAATATAAATCCATATCTGAACTGATATAGCCTCTGAAATCTATTTGTCAGAAGATTTCCAGTGGATTTCTTTCTCAGCGAGACAAGATAGCCCCAAGTATGTAGTGCATCAGAGCTAAGGACAAACATGCTGTGATTGCAGGAACAAAAGCTATTAACAGATCTACTTGTTTTTGGCCTGAGGACTGAGAGGGATTGGAGACTAAAGAGTCACAAAGATCTGCTTGCTTCCCATAGTCAGCCTGAGAACAGGAACAGAAGAACCAAGCAAAGAGAAGAGCTGTTTGAAATTGAAAGCTTTAGAAAGGAAACAGAAATTCTAAACACAAAAAATGAGATTATAATTAAAAATTAATTAACAGGAGAGTGGGAAAAGTTTAATTCAAACAAATATAAAAATCTGCCATATATAGATATATATATATAGGGTCATTTACAGCAGATGACTTGGAAAAACCTTTAACTTGAGGTGAGTAATCAGAATTTGCTGAAAATCAAATCTTTGACAACAGTGCAAACAACAACTATAAACTGAGCAGTTACTTCAGATTATTTTTTTTTAACAGTTTAAGTAAACACCAAATAATCTTAATATATTTGGGGTGTGGATTTTGGTTTTTTGGGTTTTTTTATGGAGTCAGGCATTAAAAGTGTAGAGTTGCATAAATTGTCACTGTCAGCACAGTGATTCAACAGAAATAATAGTTTTTATTTTTGATTGGGAGATTCAGCTTTCTGTATTTTTCTGATGCTATTTCTTTCACTCATGTATTTGACTGGCATGGCAGTATTTAGAATGAACTCTATAAAGTAAATGAGCCCCATAAACTTGTCAAAATGAATAAAAATTGTAACAGCCTCTTTAGAGGCAGAGGATGCATCCTGAGGTCTGGATTCAGACTATCTGTTTGCTGTACATTGCTAAAGTAGGGAGGAAGGGTAAATGCCAAGGACAACTTGGGTCTAATGTGATGCTAGGAACTTGCTGACTCTCCAACTTGACACTGTCTGCAGATAGTCCTCCATCAGTTAGACTCTTGATTTAACCTCCTCAAAGGATGTGTCAAAAGTTAGGTTGAAACCCTGGAATATGTGCAAATTCAACTTTTTTAGAGACAAAAAAGTACTACTTTCAGCAGAGTAAATGTTTCCTATGCTTGAAGATCTTCCATATATATGAACCACCTGCATATAATCCATCCTTACTTGCCTTTGTCATGTTTGAATGCATATTACCTCCCAGTGTGAGACTTTTGAGCAATTTAAATGCTCACAAGGTAAAGGAGAAGTTGAGAGAGAAGGGTGCTTCCTTCTCATTAATATAAACTTGAACATTTATTTGACTTCTGGGATATTGAAAAAAGATTGCCAAATATTTGTAGAAATTAATGAGATGTGGATAGGCCAAACATGCATGCCTGACATTGCACTAATTATATTTAAAAGAATTGCTGCAAAATTAAAATTCTTTATGAAGAATGCATTCTAAATATTACCAGACTTGTCACAGATCTCAGTTCATGTCACAGATTCAGAAATCTCTTGTCCTTGTTACTGTAAACTCTATACTGAGCTGATAAATAGAATTGCTTTAGGAGACCTGTAAACAGAGTTTTCCAAAAGGAGCATCAGTTAGCACAGGCAGTATAACAAAGTGGGACTTAGAACCATAAGGTTAAAAACAAGCTTAAAGTGATTACAGTATAAGCACTTATTCTATATGTCCAATAGTATATATATATATATATATATATATATAGTGTACTAAAATAATCATAAGGCATCTGTGTTTTAACATAATATTCTACACTACATTTTACATTACAATATACTTCAATAGCAGGTTATCTTAGGAAAAATGTCTTGCTGTGTCATATTCTGTTTCTTTATGACTGCTGATTACTCAATATTATACTGGAAACACATAAAATATTCAAGGTTTATAAGCTAGAATATTATGCTGTGTTAAACAGAACAGAGGAGGAGGGAAACCCACCTTTTATTTATTTTCTATTTAATACTGAGTATAATAATAGCTTTCATTTCTATCACAATTTTGCTCCAAGAATTTGAAACATTGCTGTTGACAAGAAGTTTTTACTTTTTTTTTCAATAAAGCAATGTCCAAAACCTCCTGGATTATATCACAGAGGTTATTTAGAATGCAGCATATGCATTACATTGCAGAGAGGACAATTCTGTGTAACTTGATAAGTGTCCCTGTACATAAAATCCACAGGTCCTCAGCTCACACTCTGACTGTAATGGCATCAAAAACAACAGTCCTTATGTCAGCTGAAAATATTCAGTGTCCCATGATTTGCACTGCAGTGTGTACATCTCATAGATGAGGATTAATCTTCCTATGTTTTTTACAACAGATCCAAACCACTAGACTCCAAACATAAATTTTGGGCTAGTTAAATCTCAGCACAAGTACATTTGAGTGTACTTACAGCTGATCCGTATATTTGTGCAGCACTGAAAG
Source organism: Zonotrichia leucophrys gambelii (assembly GCF_028769735.1). Classification (NCBI taxonomy): domain Eukaryota; kingdom Metazoa; phylum Chordata; class Aves; order Passeriformes; family Passerellidae; genus Zonotrichia; species Zonotrichia leucophrys. The sequence goes on from NC_088171.1 coordinate 139,812,766, forward strand.
GTCAAAGAATTTATGGATACACAACTGTTGCCAAAAGGGCTTTGAGAGCAGACATTAGTTCAAGTGAGGTTATAATATGATTTTCTTGCTCCCAGGAAATTTACCTATTAAAGTGAATATTGACTGTTCATCTTTGCTCACAGCCCACAGCAAGATCAACCAAAGAAGCCAAGTGATCAAAAATGTATTCTGAGCCTGACAAAAGCAGCATATATGAAATAAAGCCTTGTTTTGCAACAAACTTAAAGTGCCTGTAGCCTAAATCAGAGCACAGAATTCTGATTTTCATAATTTTAGCAATGAAAGAAGTGTGTGAGACTATAGAAGTTGAGAAAAGTAATTTTTGGCTTCTCACACCAGCTCCAGCAGTAAGAGTATACTCTTTCTTCTGCAGCAGGAGTTGCCCATTTTCATCAAATACACTCCTTCAGTACTTTGTATCCACTTTCTCTCATCAAAGAAATTATTAAATGTGTAGTATTAGTAGAAATTCTTTCAAAATATTGCACTTATAATCATACCTGAAATTTCATCTGCATTAGTTTCAGCACCTTTGGTTCTATTCTTTGTTGCTGGTGACAAACTTCAGGAAGGTGGCAGACGAGAAAGGACACGTGAAACAACTTTTATGGGAGTATAAACTGGGCAGTAATTTGTTCTTTAATTCCTCCTCACCTGAGGGCAATAAACCACAGAGGAAAAGAGGCAAGCAGTGAGCAGCTCCAGTAGTATCCCAGTGTGATACCCTGGCACAGCCTCATGGCCAAGACTGACATCCCAAATGACAGCTAAAGGCAAAGTGTCTTTTGTCTAATGAGTCACAGTATAACAACTCCCTATGTCTGCCCATAATCACAGTATAGTGGTTGCTTAAATTTTAAGGTTATCAGAAGGGGAATAGATAAATATGTAAATAATTACTCCTAAATTAATTTTCCTCTTCAGAAAATTAAACCTGGATGAAAAATTACAATATTGTTCAAAAATCCTAGCCTGGTGATGCCCTCAGACTGCTAGTGGAGTTCTGCAGGGCACCATCCTGGGCTCTGTGCTCTTCAACATGCTAAAAATTACTTGCACAGAGGATTGGAAGGGACACTGAGCAGGTTCACAGACAATACAAAACTGGCAGGAGCTGTTGACTCCCTCAAAGACAAGGGTCCCTGCAGGGCAACCTGACAAATGAGAGGGCTGGGTACCTGAAGGGAGCCTACAAGAAAGGTGGAGAGAGACTTTTTACAAGAGCATGTAGTGACAGAACAAGGGGTAATTGCTTCAGATTGAAAGAGCACAGGTTTTTGTTCCATGGCTTTGCAAGTGTTCCTCAGGGTGAGAGAGATAGACGAGGATCTTGCTCTCATGATCAGAAGGCTGGATTTATTAATTTATGATATATATTACATCAACACTATACTATAAGGAATCGAGAGAAAAGTTCAGAAGCTGCTATGCTAAGAATAGAATAGGAATCTAATAAACAAGAGAGCGCTCTGTGAATCTGTCCCAGAGAGCTTGGTCCTGATTGGCCATTAATTGTAAACATGGAACATGGGCCAATCACAGATGCACCAGTTGCATTCCACAGCAGCAGATAACCATTGTTTACATTCTTCTTCTGGGGCCTCAGCTTCCCAGAAGAGGAAAAATCCCAAAGAAAGGATTTTTATGAAAAAATGTCGGTGACAGGTTTAGATTAGCTATTAAGAAGAAATTCTTGACTGTGCTGGTGTTGAGGCACTGGAACAGGTTGTACAGAGATGTTGTGGCTGCCCCATCCCTGGAACTACTCAAGGCCAGGTTGGATGGGGCTTTGAGCAAACTAGTTTAGTGGAAAGGGTCCCTACCCATAGCAGGGGGTTGGAAGTAGATAATCTTTAAGGTCTCTTCCAACTCAAACCATTCCATGATTCTATGAAAATTTCAATCCCTTTGCATATTTATGACAACAAAACTCTTTCAACAAAAACTTTCTTAACCAATTCTAGCAGGTACACAAATTAAGAGAACTATAACAAATAAAAAGAAAATGTCATGAAATTGTTATTCCTGCTCAACCTCCTTTGACTTCCTTTTGTTTCAATATGGAAAACCATTATGTCTTTAAGGCAAAATTGAACGGTTTTGTAACCATAGCAACTACATTTAGTCACAAGTAAAATAAATTTAAAAGTGAAGACTTGCTATATGATGTGCAAATCCCTAATTCTTCTTGAGAAGAAAGCCACATATACCTCTCTTCTCCCTTGCACCCTCTGTCCTACTGTATGGCCAAAATGAGGCATCCCAAATTCATAGCAGCTGCCATTTAAAAGGAGGTACCTTTCAGGTTACCTTCCCTTGGCACCCAGAGCTGCTTTGAACTTGACACCTTTACCTTCTGGACTTCTCCACCCACTTGCATAATTTTCCCAGCTCCATTTGTCCTCTCACACTTGCTGCTCTTCAGACATGTCAAAAAATTAGCCTCTGGCACCCCAGTGCCTTCTTCCAGAGGATTCATTTTGTTATACCAGGCATTCTCCAGTTCACTTCAGCTCTCTGTGTGGCTCTGAAGCTCTTGTCACAGGGAAGTCACAAGGGGAAGACGTCTCAGGCAGAAGGAGCAAAGTCTCTCAAAAAACTTCAGCTTTGAAGATCAGAACAAAACTAGTTTATGTTTTCTTCCACTAAACTAACTACATGGAACCATAATTTGCTAGAATATGAATGCATACTTTTTTCTTCTGCTGCTTAACCCTCATTCATATTTAAGCAACAATGAAAGACAACTGACTGTGGCTGGGAGCACTTACCCTGAAAGGGGTCACTAAAATATGGGAAGCCAAGTTTCATCAGCCTCACCTTCTAAGCAACAGACCTGTGTGATTAGAGGAATTCTCTAAGTCTGGGAAAGGTGTTTCATCTGATTGCCACAGCCTACTAATCCAAAATTCCCTGATGATGTTCGTGCTTCAGACCGCGTTCTTTACAGAGAATTATGCATTGTCCTTGTCCATAGGCAAGGTGCTACAGTCTTACACTGGAGAGAGGAAGATTTGTGCCATTGGGAGCAAAAGTCAACCCCCTTCACGAGGAAATAAAATCTTTCTTCTCTCCCTGAATTTTTATTTTCAGTTTAGGAGTCCACTTAGATATGTAAGCTCATATAGCTCTTATCCATTTCAGCATTCATGGAAGGAGTATTCCACAGTTATACTTATTCAAAGAGAGATCAACCAAGTATTAACATGACTAAAAATCTTACTAATGCTTCTTGACTGAAAACATCATTTAATGCCTTTGTGGGATAGACTTAAACTGCTACAATGAGTAGCTGAGCAATAAAACCCCTATGGCATTTACCTTCTAGTATGTGTCACTCCCCATGAAGCCTAAAGCTTCATGTTTTGCTGGTCCAGTTGCACATTAACAGAAGAGAAAATGTTACATGTTTGGACAGAGATAGGTAAACTATGTATTTCATCCTCAATCAGTTAAACAGGAATAACATGAAATCTGAGAGTGGTGACATACATGCCAAGCAGGTGGAAAGGGTGCACAGCTTTTAGAAAGACATAAATAGGTTAGAATGTGGAAAAGGTCACTATATACCTGTATGAAGTATTATCTTAGGTATCATATTTTGTATATTTGCAAAAGTTCTGCAAAATATATGGTCCATCTCAAAATATTCTTTAAATAGTTTTAACTGGGGCAAAGAAATGTGAGTTTTCTCTGAAACCTTAGGTTGTTAAAAGAGAGACCTGGAAAAGGGCAACGTAAATTCTAAGGTTTTTTCTGAATTTCCAAATCATAAAAGTGGATCTAGTATGCAAAAAAAGCATGAGTTTTGGTAAAGCATAATTCATTAAAGCATTATATTATGCTCTGTATCTATTCATATAGATGAATAGATTCAGGTGACATTGAAAATACAATATTTTACAGGATTATAGTCTTCTGTTAATAAGTGAGTTTGGACTTTAATTTTCGTCCTTCCTCTTTCCTTCTGTACCTTTTCATATCAGAGCAATCACTTGTAAACTATTAATCTTTCCTTTGAATAAAAGCCAGATATCCAAGTGACAGTGATGAAACATTAATTTTAAAATGCTCAAGTGGAACATTGTACCTATGCATTTTACTTCACACTAATAGGCTCAGAATGAGACAAATCCTGTAGCTTCAGAGTGCTGCTTGAGAACAGTAAGTGTTTCATTCCCACAACAAAAAGTCAAGCACGGCAGTGCCACAGATGATGCAGTCTTGCCCCAGAGTAACTGGCTGTGCAGCAGTGGGGGGAAGGCAGAAGAAAGCAAGAAAAAAGCGGGAAGAAAGAGAGGAGAAGGTGTTTAGGCAGGACAGAGGATCTAAAACTATTCATATTTTAGAAGCAGAAGGTTAGTAGGATTTTCCAGATCCTCAGACCCAGAGGGAAAGTAGTAGTGCCCAGTGTAGCAGGATGCTGTCCCTGAAGTGGGGGTAAAACAGCTCAAACTGTTTATAAAACCATCAGTGGTGAATAGAGAAGGGAGCATCATGCTGGTTTTGGTGTTGAAGAATGCTGAAGCCAGCCTGACTCATCAATCTGGAAATTAGACATCTTTGTAGAGAGGTGAAGACATGGCAGACCTGATAAGGCACCTGACAATGGAGCAACAAGTTATCCTATACCACTACTAACTTATCTAAAGATACTGAGCTGACACAGCTGGCCTGAAGACATATGAGTGACAGTCTTTCATTTATATTATAAAAGCCCATTCCCACTTTTTAACAACAAAGTCTTCCAACATATTCTTTCTTGGAGAATTTGTGGTCATTCCTCCCTTGAGTGCAGACATCCTTCAGGGTTACTCCTCAAGGCATAACAAAAGATTTGCCCAAGGTGGTTGCTGAGTAAAATCAATCTCTACTTATTGTTTTTGCTAGCTTTAATATAATTGCTTCAATATTGCTTCAGAAATAGTGCACTATGCCACAGTAGTAGTTACAGCTACCTATACCATGTAGTAAAGATAATTCTGATTAAGATCTTTTAGTGCAATCATTGTCTTAATAAATAATTTCTTTTTATAGAAATTTTTTTTTTTGCCCTCCTTAATCACGCAGGACAAACTTTATATAAAGACTCAGTCACACCTACATAATCTTTTACACTAATCCATTGTCAGTCTAGGGCTGTGATCCAGAGTCATGTCTGAGAAGGAGTAGAAGCAAGGGGGTCCATTTTGCACCTTGTGACTCAACAGGAGGGTTTCTCTAATAAACTTTGTCTGAAGCTCCATTCTGACACCCAGTTATACACACAGTACCCATGCTGCTTAGCAGCTTGCTCTACTGCATTGCAGAGCTGTACAGTGAATTTGAAATATATCTTCCCCTGGGAAACAAGAAAAATTTGTGGGTTTTACTGCTCTGTTTTTCTAACTTTTCTTTGTATGCTACTAAAATAAGAAGATAAGCTTCGAGATGTCATTATATAACCACTGTTTTTGTATAATAATGTGCCTGTTTTTCTTCCAATACCTGCAGAGGTTAAAAAATTTATGAAGTGTATTAAAGTGGTCAGCTTCATCATTCAGTATTATGTCTAACTGAAACAGTTATATTCAAATGAGGGATTAATCTGTTGTTTATATTGCAATCTGAATTCCTAAGAAACATTGTGTTTAGGGAATGCATTTAATTCTGAATCTGAGCTTATTGTTCATGTTCATAATGCTCTTTTTATTTTGTTTTAATTGTTGGGATATTTCCAATAAAATTTCGGTTTTCAAATTTTCATAGGATTGAAAGTCCTCAGCTCAAAGAAAAACATACTAAAAATAAACAGCCTCAAGCAAAAATACAATTTTGGATATTTGTTTTTTTACTTCTTTTCAGTCTTAGAAAACTAATCACTCCTTCTGTTTTGCAACACAGCAATCAACCTATAATAGCAATATTTCCACTTGAAAAATCAGATGAGGCAGACTGCATGTGTTTAGCTTGCGTGAATGTCAGCACAATGCTGAGATGCCCTAAACTCTCCAACACTTGCATCAGGCACGCAAACACCTGCAGATAATAAGCCTTCCTGTACAGCAATACTTTTAGGGCACACACATGATCTTAGGGAACTTCTGACAGCATTAGACTCCTTTACATGGGAATGCACTAAGTTTAGGAGACATCCATCTCAAAGATTATAGCATCTATAAGTCATTTGGAAATTCAAGTCACAGCTGAAAACTGCTGCCTGGACATGAAGAAGCGAAGCAAGTGTGATGCCACTGACTGTTCTAGAAGTTGTGTTCTTACTCATTGTTCTCATGACAGCAGCAACAACAACAAAAAAAATCAAATGAGCAAACAAAAAAAACCACCAAAGCACAAACTTGATTAAAAAATTTAAAGTAAATACTCTCAGTTTAATTTCCATGTGAGAAACGAAGAATTATGATATATTTTTGCAGGCAGGGGTCAAATATCTCTCTCCTCAGGACAAGTCCTAGTTTCTGAATGTTAGCCACAATTTGAAGAAAATTTCCTTCCAGCCTTATTAGAATAAATTGTTGGGTTCTTACTCATATAAATTTAACACAAGAAAATCAGTTTAAAAACAAAAAGCAGCTCTTCTGAAAAATGTGTGTATAGAGAACATCACATTTGAATATTCATTGACAAAGTTTTATGTGTTAGCCTTAGTGTCACAGATTTAATATAACACAATTGAAAATTAGCAGTAAAATAAATAAACCCAAATTACTTAGATGGAAAGAATTTACACTGTTAATACTTTATGCAGTCTCTTATTAAAAAACGTATATAACAATGATTAAAAAACGTGGCTTCAGGCGAATAAGTAAAAATTTTGTGCTGACAGTGAAAGTTCAGTTTACACTGAAAGAAATTTATACATATTTTTTGTGATGCAGAATGGTAATAAGTCTTTCTTCTCTAAGTTTCATGCACAAAAATAACCCTATGAGTTAGTCAGATAGGAAACTTTTTTCTCATGCATTTTTCTCAGTGATCTTCACAACCATATATTGTTCATCATTAAAACTGTGGCAGGGATAGACTGGGTAGGTTTTTGACCTTGTAGAAGCCTAAGCAGGAGGGAGTTAATGCATTGCTTTGCCTCAAGCACCAATGAGCATCCAAGCAGGCAAGTAAGAACAGCATTTGCCTGGAAGGGGGGAGAGGGGAGCATATGGATGTATGGCAGCACCTTTCTGGAGCCAATTTACCTGTTCAGGTCCGTGAGGATGGCACAGTATGCAGCACAAGCATAGACGTGGGGTCAAGGAGCAGGCTAAACCAATAGAAGCAGAAAAAGACCACAACAGAACCCTCAAAGCCCCTCATCCCACTTCAAGAAAGGTCAAGAAGAACGGACTGCACATGATAATTCATTTAAAAGAAGATCAATAAACCTAATCCCAGTGGAAAACTTACCTATAAAAAGGTACCTCCACAAGGCCTACATGGTGGCCCCAGTACCCTGGACATCCTCTCAGCTGGATCAATGCTGGACACAGCCCTGGGGATCCCCCTTTCCTCTCCTACCTCATCTCCCTTTCATTTTTCTTTCTTGTTCTTTATTTTTATTCTTTGATTATCATGATCACAATCATGATCTTAATGATGATAAGATAGAAGCAAAATATATACCAATTTCCATGGCTTTTGCCACTCTCTTTCCACCATGGGCATCTACATCTCTTGGTGCTCCATTCCTCCCCTTACCAGCATTTTGAAAACTGTGCATTGCACAGTGCAGATCTCTGTAGATCAATTGTTCTGGCTTCTGTAGAACATGCTGGCTTCTTGTTTATTAATCTTCATATTTGTTATATCCTAAAAAGGGCCATGAAAATATGGAAATTATCTTATGTTGTTGTTAATTTACAGGCTTTCCTGCGAGAGGTCTTCCTTCAGCAGCAGAATGCACTCGCATTTGAAGACATCATGGGAGGGGCATACAAAGCACTGTCACACAAGGAGAATTATTTATGGAGGTCATCAATTGTTCAGATATTCCAAATATTGCTGTTTCTGACTTCAACACATCTTAATTCAACATCCACTTATCCTCTCTCTCCACATCTGAACACAGAAGATCTTTTCTGTAAATTTTGGAGTGTCTCCATTTGGATAACCGTCTTTTGTCTGCTTTTAGATTAAACATGAAACATCTACCTGTCAGTGAGTATCAGAACATGTGCTATGGAAATGTCAAATTAATTAATTAAATGCCACACTATGGGTGTAATAAAGTTATATGTGTTTTATGTAAATAACAACCCCTAGGAATTTACAGCTGCTAAATTAGCTATAACCTTTACTTGAATTATATATATGTGAATTATATAGCCCCAAACTTCAGGTTTAATTAAGTTTTTCCATGTGCAATAATTTTCAATATGTTTCTGTTGAAGTCAAGAATCAGTTGAAAAACTCTATAAAGAAAAAATTGTAATTAACATTGGAAGATTGCAGCCACAATACCCAAACAAAGGCTATTCTCTGGAAAACACAAGGAACTAATCACTTAGCTGGGGTCTTTCAAACCAAATGGTTTTAAAATGCAAATTCACGTACTTGGAAGCGAGGAATACCTACAAAGTTAGCAACTTCATCCTGGAATAAGTAAATCCAGAGAGATGTAAATTAAAAAATCCATCAGAATATGGACTTTTGGGATGCTATTCTGACAAAGGGGCTTATTTAAAGCCCAGATTAATCCATTGTAACTTGAGGGCTTTTGTCTGCATTGCCAAAATGTAAAGTTTATCTCTGTATCTTTACATAGGCAATGTCAGGAGTCACGTATCTCCAGAGAATGATGCAGATATTCAATAAGGTGAGTTACTTACTGGGGCTCTCTGTCTTTCTGTTTATTACTGAGCTCCTAGTTTTGGCACACGAATTATGTTTCCTAAAATGAGTCTGATAAATCTAAGCTCACATCTTTTAAAGTGAGTTTGTGCAACGGCTGTCTGACCTAAAAGATGCATTTTTTATCTGATATCTTCAAAGTAAGATGGGATGGTCTCAGAAGATGTACCCAGAGAGGAGTTACAAGTTGGCCAAGGACAAGTCACTGAATTCAATGCAGAACAGAGGGATCTGGCATAGCCCCTAGAATAACTCTTGGTGACCTCTGAAGCAGTGAGGAATGATCAGGATGCTGAGGATTGGTTAATTATAATAATTACTTCATGCACAAATCCAGCAGTGGCTTCACTGTCATACCTCAGCAATGTCCTCTCTGCCCTGTGCCAATGCAAGTAATATACAATTACTTATGTTTCTGAGGAACATTCAAACCTAAAAACTCAGTCTGAAAAGCTGATGGATTTACAACAGCAAATCTCCTTGAAAACAGGAATTTGGGCTAGAAATCTTCTGTGTTGTTCTGACTAGCTCCAGTCACAACTACCTTGTGTTACCTGTGTGGTGAGACACAGCAGCTGTGAACCTACACATGGGGCAGGGAGACAAATGCAGCCCTGTTGGCAGGTGATCGATCACCTTTGGGAATACTGCATTATTGGTGCTATCTTAATGTAGTGCTCAGAAATCTGCTGAAGCTCTCCATCCTATGTAGCTTTTTACATTGTTTAAATTTAGACACACGTATCTTAAACTGGATTATTTTGGATTTCCAGTCTGATAATAATTTTCTATTTTTTGGATTAGATTATTTTCCTATATCATGGCTTCTCCAATTTTTACTATAAACACAGGAAGGATGGGTTAGAGATCAGTCACCCCAAACTCATTCCCACCTTCAAGAATCCCTCTCAGTCTTGAACCAGTAATGAGCTTCATAGAGTAAGCACATTCAAATTGTTTTCCAGGTAAGCTTTCGACATTCCACTAGAAATATAAGGTCCACCAAAAGCCGTGTTGCACAAGGATCCAAGACAAAGAGAAACTAAGGTACATGGCAAAGCAGACTCTATCTTTTAAAGAAAATAATTGTTCCCTAACCAGTTATGTTGGGGGAAAACTCTTGGTCTAAACATCAGTGAGGTCTGACAGCCTTTCAGCTCAGGAAGGAATAAATAGCTTCAGAGGAGAAAGGGTAATGCAGACTCTAAATCTATCTGATGGTGTGATTGCAGGGCTCTGATGGGAGCTCATTTATACAGGTGAGCTGCTCCGTGTAAAAACTCTCTTCATGCTCTAGATGCATCTTGAAATATACGTCACTCACAAAGCCATACCTCTTTATCAGAAGAAAGGAAATCGGCAGAATTTTTAACTGCTTTGGCTGCTGCAAATTTAGTATTGTATTTAGAGTTTACCCAGCTGACAAAGGCAAAAAAAAAAATAGCTTAAACTGTGAATGTAAAGAGGCATCAGATAATTGGGCGTACATCTGTCTGCAAGTCAGTGTTCGAATATGAACTTTTGCACTGCCAAGAAATCTGCTGCCTGCTAGATAGAATGGGTATTGCCTGCCTGTAAATTCTGATAATGAAAAACGTGGCATACCATGAAGTCTCTTATTAATAGAGATGAGACAGGAGCATCAGATAGGAGACTGATCAGGCATTGATCCTGATTTGGAGAAGAATCAAGAAAAAAATATAAACTTGTATGTTGAAATAAGATCAATTTATTATTGAAATTAAGTAAAATACAGTGTTATTAAAATAATAATGATTTAAAAAGGAGAGAGAATGGGTTAAAACCCAAGAAAAACAGGTGATGAATAATACAATTGTATAACACCTGCTGAGTAATGCCAAATCTGTTTCCAAATGGCAATTGGCCCCCTTCCAAGTATCTTCCCCAGTTTATATATTGGGATAGATATTCTATGATATGGAATATTGCTTTGGCCAGTTCAGGTGGCTGGTCTGTGCTCCCTCCCACATTTGCTTCATGTCCTCACTGTTAGAACATAGGAAACTGAAAAGTCCTTTACTAGAGTAAAAACTGTTCAGCAACAACCAAAATGTCTGTTATCAACATTTTTCTCACACTGAATCTAAAAGCCATCACTGTAGATTTCTCAATGGATCCATTAGGGATCCATTTTCTCACCGCAGGTGGATGACTGATCTGCTGGTTGACGCCTTCATAATGCCTGAATTTTGAATTTTGGCCACATTTTTTTCAAGCCCTTTGCTATTTGCCAGTCCTGTGTTTCCTCCTAGAGAAGTGCAATGTAGTGAGGCAGCTGGCCATGAGGCCCCACACAGAACTGCTTGTGTGTAGGAAGAAGGGTGGAATTCTCAGTGGATCCATATGCCACACTGTGCTTGGAAACCATTTTGACAATGTTCAAAAGCCTCACTGGGTGTGTCCAACGCAGCAACACATCTTGCAGCCTTGAACTCTGCAGTTCTCCAGTTCTACATGCTTTGATATGCAATGAACTCATACTATGTGTTTATGGCAACAGCGCTCACCAAGCTTAGGGCCGTGATAGCAAAGTTGAAATACTTTGCCTTCACTGCATGATCAAACAAATGTCTTGAGGAAAAACCAGAGTTGTACAGACTTTCACACACCTTTAAAGCACATTTCTCAAATAATGATAAAGATTGCCTCTAGTATGTTGCTGCTGGAAATGTTCTGCCAGGTTGCTATGGCAACCTTCTGCTATGTAAATTAGTAAGAGCTTTATCACAAGATTTTTACATTGTTGGATTTGGGGAAAAATTTTGGAATAAGAGCTGAAGTGAAAAATAAGCTGGAGAAGCATCTAAAGGGATCAATTAGTAGTTAGCCTTGGTCCAGTGACAACTGGATACTAAATGATTTTTTAAACCACAGTTTTCAACATTATTCTATTTTCCCCTCACAGTCTGTACTGGCAAAGGTGGTGGCACTTAGGTTGAAGAAATTCCCTTTTAGGCATTATGCCATTTTAAAATAATCCACTTATACTCTTGAAAGGCAGAAGTGCAGAGGTGCAGAATCTGTAAACTTAAGGCACCTTAAGAGGCTAAAAGCAAAATGAGCAACCACAGAAAAGAAATACCTAATTCTAAGATTACCTCAAAGTTGTTGAATGCTCTAAACTTTTGAAAAACCCTGGAAAGTCATTTTTAACACTGTTCTGCTCAATAAAATAGCAATGTGAGTGCCAGGGGATTCTTTTTCTAATGAGCCTCTTCATTTCAAAATGGACCATGAATTTCTGAATTTTCTGAGTCTGATCCAAAGTATATTGAAAGGCACCTGGTGACCTTAGCTGATTTTGTATTAATCCCTAGTATATTTAGGGATGATTATTTAGTTTACAGATAGTGACAACCTACGTGTTAGAGATTCCCAGCCACATTAGTGTTTCTCCATGAAATTTCTAGGTGTACAGACAGAATACAGCAAAATGCCCAATCCTTTTTTCCAGGAGACTAACAGACCTAAGAATAAAGTAAAATGTTGAGGAAAAGCAGCTTTTTCTTTTTCTTTTTCTTTTTCTTTTTCTTTTTCTTTTTCTTTTTCTTTTTCTTTTTCTTTTTCTTTTTCTTTAAGCAATATGTCTGTGGTTGCCTGATGGTACTTCCTCATGTTAACTGTTGCTGTTATTGACACCAGGTTATTATACAGCAATAAAAGGAGAAGAATGTATTGCCCCTTGTGGATGGGTTAGCAGGTGACAGGAGCATCAGGAGCAAAAGGTGAAGTGATTCAAAGGACTTTCTGTCTGATAGTATGCATCCATTTGCAAAACATTTGAAAACTCCTATTTTTAGATCATCGAAGAGCACAGTATTATTTTTCCCAATAGAAAACATTTCAAACAAAAAGCTTATGCTGAACTAGCTCTTTCACAAAAGTCTGTGTTTTGTCAAAAAATAGACCCTTTAATGATATAATTTAGAGTTTTTTCCAGAAATTAAAAAAATATGAAAAGAAACATGAGGGAGAGAAAAATGCAATACAAGAACCTTTCTAGTAAAAAAAAAATGAACAAAGAATGCTCTCAATGAAGATTGGAATAGATTGGAATATATAATATAAGCTTTGATGTGTATATATCCATCTTAATGATGCATGAGAAACCTTTCACGCACAGTTTTGCATTAGTTATTGGTAAATGCGAGGTTGATTATTTTGGAGAATTTTATGGCAAATGAAAGGGGGTTTTTTGTTTGTTTTTCCACTATATTTATAGAGACTCTGCCTACATAATTTTTCTTCCTGAAACATAGAATGATTTAGACTATACACCAAAAAATAATGAGATTACAGGTGGAAATGCAAACACTGATTCAACACAAAATTCACAGTAATATTTTTATTTATTTAATTTTTTACTGCCTGACTTACATAACAATTTATTTGGTAGAAAAAACTTTGTGTATTAAAGATATATCCTGCTATTTTAGAGGTCAAAAATGAAGATGTCACTGCCATTTTTATAAAAATGAAGCTGTCACTGCCATTTTTATAACATCAGGGAGATTTCTAGGAAGCAAAGAATTTATATTCCTGATATTTGGCACTAAAAAAAGCCATATTTTTTATTGATAAAATTGCCACCAAAATATATTGAGATTTCCCCCTGCTCCAAGTCACATATAAGAGAAATTTTCTTCTTAAAAAAAAAAAAAAAAAAGAGCTTTGTGGAAATTTACCTGTTAATATTTTCTACTATTCTCCCTTTTGGAGCTATTGTTTCTGATGTCCTACAAGTTCTGAATTTTTGCTGTCTGCATATCAATCGTCTAATAAATTCAGAGTGTAATCAGTAAATATTTAATGTTTTTTAAATATGGAACTTAAATTTAATTTTACATTTTTCATTAAAAATATTATGCAAAAATTACTTTCTTGTTCTCATTAGATAAGAAAGGAAAAGTTTGGATAAGGAACAATGAGGTGAGATTGCTGTCTGGTAAAAAATTCTAATTTTTCAGCCTACTGCTTTGTATACTGTCCTGTTGTTAGAATAAAGAAGAGGGGAATAATCTAAAAGTAAAAAAATTTTATAGGGAAAAAGAAAACAAGACATTCATCCTTTTTTTTTTAATTAAAGATGTAATAATGAAGACAGGCACATGTTTTCCTCAACACTTGTATAAGAGGGTATGACAGAAAATTCAGATGCTTCAAACCTATATTAAAGGACTTGACTTTTGTAAACGGTATCCCAGCATGGACGGCTTTGGAATTACAAACAACTGGGTAGGAAAACGCAAGAAATCGGGGAGGGGAGGAGAGGAGGTTGTTGGTGTTAGGATCAAAGTTGCCAGACAGCAAGATGAGTGACAGTCTGGAGGAAGAACTTTGAGATTTATTGTGGCCCTTTAGAAAGTTACCAGCATAAAAAACTAACGTCATTCATCAGAAAAATCACATTTCTGAGCATATCAAAACTAAAGTGATGTTTCAATCAGCAACAAATCAAGGATGATGAAATCTGGTGTCATCAGTGTCATTATTGATATCAGATGACATTTGCTAGGTCATAACATTTGACATTGGTTTGGCAGCCTTAATCTGAAACCCAGGTGGTCTGTTTGTCTGAATTTGGAATAGTGATTAATCAATAAGAATCAGGCACCTTTAATGGCTTCAGTGATACTCTGCAACTTCCTGGGCACCCTCCTGGATCTGATAAGTCTTGCAGGTAGAAGCCAACAACTATTTGACAAGTTTGATGACTGAGCTCATCAAACTTGTAAAATGCTTCTCTGACGACTCAGATTATTTTGAAGAGAAATTTTGGTACCTTTCCATGTAGACATGGACAGCTCCAAAGCTTCTAAAAGATGTTTTCTTACATTCATGTAAGCTCCATGGTACAGTTTGGGTGCTAATCACATGAGATCTCTGTCCTGGGATAGCGTTTAAGTTCACTGGATCCCCCTTTAATGTCTGAAGTCTCTACATTTTATGTAGAGACTCTCTTCCCATTTCCCCACTGCATACTTAATCATCTCAGATCTGTGATAGCTATCCCGAATCTCATTACAAAGTCAGGCAAAGAGAAAATCAAGGCATACCGTAATGCTAATTAACTAAATCAGGCTCTAACTGTATCTGCTTCCCCTTTGCTGTTCAGATATGCGAGTAAGAGATGTTCCCAGCTAATTATGTAAAAGCTATGGCTTGCTCTATTGCTTAGTGTACTCATTGAGCCAAAGCCGCAGCAGAGGTAGAGCTGATGGATACAGCACTAATTCCTGCTGTCACACTTTGAGAACCACTTCCTCTCAGCTTTAAGCCCTCCATGTCATCAGTCATAATTGCCTTTTGCATATGGTTCCATAATCGATTTTGAATTAATGTGGTCAGTGGTTCTTTGCAGGGTGGGCTCCTGACATGTGAGTATCTGCTGCTTATTAGCAGAGGTTCCTATGCAAGATGTGAAGCTCAGAGAGGTCAGTACTACGCTGATTTGATTTAAATATTAAACAATCTATTCGAGTCATCCTCTCCTCTGACTGGAAATCAATGGAGCTTTACTGCTCTGAAATGGAAAGGCTATCTTGACAAATCAGGTCTTTTCTGTGTGCAATTCAATTAATACAGTACGATGAATTATACATAGCCAGTGAACAAGATGTTTGACATGGTCATAGCGCTGCAGATGAGATTTGGTAGGTGACCTACAGGCTCAGATCCTCCTCAGTGCATAAAGATCCAGCCCTCATTGTGGATTATGATATCCAGCAGGCCTCACAGCTCTCCTTCCATCAAGATGCTGAAAGCTCTCCCTCTGTGTTCATAATTAATATGTTCTATATGTAACAGAAGAACTTGCATGATTAACAGCTCCCCTTTTACATACATGACTGCCTAAAACTAAACAAAGCATTTAGAATGACAGAAAAAGGGCAAAGCAGATAGCAAGGTATTATTTTCACTCCTTGTTTCAGCTTTGATACAACAGAGATAATTTCTTTAAATAATGATTTTTAAAAAGCACATTATTTGCATTCCATTTAAACGCCCTGTGCTTTAACAGTTGAATAGAATGCTACCATCCTTTTTTTTTATACAAGTGAGGCAGAGAATTCTGATTCTGATCCCACTCTGCTAAGTCAAAATCGACTGTACAATAAGAAACAAAGCACAAAGGGCTGAATCTCAAGGCAGAAGTGCCAAAGTGAAGCTGTAAGGCATTAATATTAACCCGTGGTTAGATTTTGAACCCTGAGACATAAAAAGAAATCCCAGGATTTATAAGGCTTTGTTTATTCACAGGTACTCAAACCAGACAGAATTACCAGCTCAGAATTACTGATTAAATCTCTTTGCTAATCACCAGATAATCGTAGTTCTGAATTTATGGTAACTATTTTTGCATCTTTTTCTGGAATTCTAATTTTATACTTAACAAAAATAATTCAAGACCTGGATAGATATGATGTTATTCCTTTCAATTCTGGTAACAAATGATGCAGGTGACTTTACTATCATCTGCCCAGGGCTGATTGCTTATGTGTGTTTCCTCTGGATTTCATATAATTTGTGTTACTTTTACAATAAACAGATTTATAAAAGAAACAACATGCATATTTCAGATAGGAACATGTTCTATTACCTACATGATAGATCTCTGGACTTAATGAAGATATTCTTACTGTAGGAGTAATAAACAGTATGGTATTATCTGTATAAATTGGGCAATAGAAGAATAAAATCCCATAAAATTTTGCTTTTTTTTCAGGAAAACAACATTTCTTCTTCTGTATCTCTGAATTCATAATATACGTTATATAATTTGCTACAGAAAATCACTTCTGCAGCAGAATGCCCAGCTGTGTCCTTAAAGCAAATTGTTTCATAGGGGAACAGTGCTCTCCAGTGATCAAAGAAGGGAACTGTTTTGGTCATAAAACAGGTGATTTTAGTATCCTTTATTTTTTAAGCTTTACCTCCTTTTTTCCAGTGATTGGTGGAATTATCTTCTATATAAATATTCGCATTTTCATTTCCAGACTTTTTTCCCTTTTCTTAATATTTCTTGTGAGGCTAATTGTTTTATACACTTAGTTCTCCTTGAAATTCCCACATCTCCTCACATACACTTCTGAGAACTTAAAGTATTTCTCTGCTAAATCACATGAGTATTAGCAAAGTTATATTTACAAAACTCGTAATCATTTTTGTTAATGAAAATTATAAACCTATGACTAATTAATCATGACAGTTATTGGAAGTATTCAATTCAAAGTAGTTTGGTTAATGTTTTATTGATAAATAAATTCCCGCAGAATTGTCAACTAAAGAACTACAGAGAACCTTCTGCGAAGTTTTGCTAATCGCATACTTCTAAAGTTTAAGGGAAAAGAAAAAAAGGATAAATCTTTGTTTTTCTGTTAATCTTGTATCTTTCTAGGACTGAAATATTAAAAACATGTGAAGTACATGTGCTTTATATCAGTACATTTAAGTCAGTGGAGAAAACGAACAAGACCCATCTTGACATATTAGGCATCCATTAGTCAGCTGGTAAGCTCAGGCTTCTGCTGTACTCAAAAGAGATAAATTGCCACACCACCCCTTTCTAAGAGGTGTGAGAAGAACCATCTTCCAGAGATAACTTAGTGACTGCAGAATGAGCCTGAGTACTAGTGCAAATGTCCACCTGTAGATGATGATGATGACTAATGGTGATGAATGCTGGTAGATATGATCCAAGGTGCTAGATTCTGGACCAAGAAAATAACCCAAAAATTGAGGAAAAATCCTCACTAAAACCAGAATCCAAAGCCATATTTTGCAAAATGTGTTTTAAACACTGAAATAGAATAGATTCAGTATTATACTCTTTTTCAGTTGCCTCTATTTTCATGCAGAAAAAGAGGCAACTGGAAAAGAGTATAATAATGAATCTATTCTATCTCAGTGTTTAAAATCTATTCTATTTCATTATTTGAAACTGCATCTTAGCATTTTCCCATCCTGTCGGTGTGAAAATGCTAAGATGCAGTTTCAAATAATGTCACAACAGTACAGCCTACAGTCAGGTAGCTCTTCAGAAACAGGACAATACTCTTCCATGCAGAAATTTTCTTCTGGCGACTTTAACTAACTCTGAGCTATGGAGCCAGTTCCTTTTGAATCTTCGGCCTATTGAAAGCACAAATATCTACTGGAGAGTATGTGGTTGCATTCTAAATAGCAATGACTGCATAATTTTCAAGTTTCTTAGGATCAGAATCCAGATGCCATTTCTGGATTAGTACAGCAAACTGCACTAGGGTGGATCTAAAGCATAAAGCAGTTGGTGTTGAAGCCTCAAAATCCTCATCGAATGCACTTCTGAAGGTTTGACCTCAGTTGGTTTCCTGTGTGGCCCTACAGACTGAATGACCAGATTGTATTAGCTGTGTTAGACCCACTTTCTCAAGCTTGGTTTCAACCAAAATGAATCCAGTTTGAGTATACCACTGCAGACTCTCCATTGTAAACCACACTACAATGCAGAACAAAGTGGAACAGAAGAGAATTATTAGGAGATATTTTCCTGATATGGACTACACGAATTTGAACACATACAGTTGTGTATTTGAAAACATACACTTGATGTTGCATGAGTATTGCTAGATTTTATCTTTAAAATGCTGATGGGACATTTGGAAGCCAGTAGAGTTTACAAAGTGATGATGTTCCTCCTAAAAGCACCTTTAAAATAAAAAAAATTACATCCACACCCATGTGTGCACTATATACAATATCTTTGCTTTGCAGAGGGTGTTTTTTATAAAAGTTACAGTTAAATATCTAACATGTATCTATTAATTTTCCAGCTTCACCCTTTGAAAGATGATTTGAAATATTTTAAAACAGGCCTTGTGACATCTGCCTTTAAAGCTATTGTTCGTTAAATTGTTTTAGTTGGTAGCAGAGAAATTTCAAATGTCTTCCTAAACACAATAATGCATATTTACTATAAATTTGGTTTTACTGTATATTTGTGTTTACTCTATTAAAAAGTTTTTGTGTGATCAGCCTGCAGACCTAGAAGAGATCTTGTATCACTAGCAAAATTATATCTTGCTCCTAACCTATTATGAGAAATACCTTTCAAACTCAAAGTCAAGCTTTTGTTGCCAGATATCACAAAGATGGCATTGTAGGAAAATACAGTTGTTTTAACCATGATGTTTTAAGGACAAAAGAGAGGCAAAATGTATGGGATGATATAAGGAAATAAGAGACAATAAATACTATCATAACACCTATGCTTATGCTGCTTACACCTATTTTTTGTCCCAGACAAACTGGCATAGTTCTAGCCATGTTCATACATTTACTAGCCAGAACTGTGGCCACAATACATCTTTGCTTTGAGAAAAATTCTTGGATCCTGCAAACTGCCATGCTGTAACTAGTTATTGTTATGGAAAATTATCATGGCTTCATGACCAAAAGTGTTCCAGGGTCCCTTCTAAAACTTAATAGAAAATACAATCATTTGGCAAAACCCATGACCACACCTGGCCCAGTTTGGTTTTGGGTTTCTGGGGTTTTTTTAAGTATTATTATTTTACTAGGATTACTTGAGACTTCCTTGCACAGTGCTACCAAAGTTTTAATCTCTGCACATTATTCTTAGTCAAGGTCCCCTGTTTATATACATGGAAAGCCACTTTCAAACACAAATGCATGATTTTGGGGGTACTTGTTATTTCTGTCATCTTCTTAGCTTTATAGCAATAGGCATTCTGTTTAAAAATAAAATCTTGAATAAATATCTTAATTTCACTAATAGCTCAAGGGAGGTGGTCACAGCACCAAGCCTTTCAGAGTTCAAGAAGTGTTTGGACAATGTTCTCAGGCATGTGGTGTGATTCTTGGGGTGGTCCTGTGCTGGACTTCAATAATCTTTGTTGGTGTCTTCCAATTCAGGATATCCTGTGATGATTCTGTGATTCAGTCAAATGAGATATCTTCAACTGAGGAGTTTTTTCCTGAATATTCAGGTAGTTGAAAAGTATAGACAAGCAAACCAGGAAAGTGATTCAGAGACTATTTTTCTCAAAGGTCCTCTCCTCCTCGCTCACTCTCTCTCATTCTTACTCTCCTTTTCTTCCTCCTTTGACTACTCCAGTGAGTTTTGTTCAGCCTTCTTCATTCTTGCTTTCATTGCTTTTGTGGGAGTTACCACATTTCATCATTAAAGATTGGTGATATGTGTATAAAACTTTTTTTTTTAAATAGTGATTTCAGCATCAAAAAGAAAGAAATATCTTTCTCATTCACAAAGAAGTAGAATAGCACCCTATGACTTTGCAATAACTTATGAATCATTAAACAGTATCTTAAAACAATACTGAGAAAAAGAAGAAAAAGAAGAGACAAGAATTCAGAATTGGGTTTTCCTTGTGGATCTTATTCTCTGAACAATAAAGACAGTTCCTTTGAAGAAAACCACTCTAAAAAGAGATTTCTAGGATCTCTACTGAGAGTTCAGAAATCTTCATCCTTGATTCCAGAAAGATATTAGCTCATCCAAAAGCAAAGTATAGCGCAAAATCAGGTCTCTTCTGAAGATCTATTTGTATTCAGCATAGTCAATTTTTTTTCTGTTGCAGACATAAGAATGTAGTTGCCTGTCACATGTAATTTCTGATCTGAAAATGTTACAGAACAACTAACTTGCTCCCATCTTAGGTATTCACATATGTTGAATTAAAGAAAGATAGATGAAGGTTATTTTTTCATTTTCTGATAACTGTGATCATATCAACCATGTCCTTGCATCTTAAGAGGAATTATATTCAAATTTCATTTTGCATTTGTTTTGTTAGTAAAAGAGGTATATTGACCATCTAACCTTTGAAAATATAATATAACTGATTTAGACAATTAGTTTTGGGGTTAGGGTCTCTTTTTACCAATATCTGCAGTCCTACTTAAATATAAATTATAAAAATAATCCAATAAAGTCAATAAGCATCAAAGCTGATACTCTTTACTCCCTATTAGTTGTTTCTGTGGAATATGGATGTTCTAACCTTGGCAAATTTACTCTCTTACTCTAAAAGTTGTTTCTCAATTTAAAATGGTTTCCTGCAGTGACCAGGAATATTTCTTAGTACTTTGTCTTCATTTTGGTGCTGTTAGAACTCACTAGCAAGCAACCATTGCCCTCCCACTGCCCAATGAGCAGTGCTTAGGCAACAATTTTGTAAAGTCACAACTTCAGAACTTCCAGTTTTCCACATTCCTTCCTAAAAACAACTCAGACAGCGTTTGATTCAGTCTGGAGGTGAGCTCATTCCCCTCATCACCATGCACTGCCATCTCACATGTAACAGCTCAGTTTCAGAACCATCTTTGCAATGATTTTCTAAGCTCTTAAAGAGCTTGCAGACAATAATCCTCCCTTCTGCCACTATTCACACTCCATACTCATATATATAAATGGTCAATTTGTCCGTAGCTTAATCCAGGTTTAAAATTCCATGAATCTTAACTCACATGGTCAGTCTCCTTAGGCCACTCATTTATGCCTTCATAAATTCTCCATATGAATTTTCTGTCTGCACTGTAATTCCCAACTGCAATGTCTTAGTGTTACCAAAGTTTATAGTACTTGACAGCTACTGGTAGCTATGAGTGCTGTTTTGCGGAGAAAAGAAGAAACCTCACAACTTTATAAAATTGTAAAGCTCGGTATGTTTATTTACGGTGCCGGACGCACACGGAGAAAATTCTCCTCAAAAGGCATGAGTACCCCTGAAGATTTCAGACCTCCTTTTATCTCCCTTCCAAATGCATATGCATACAGTTTCACAATAAGTTCATACATATTCATCCCACATGACATTTAGCACCAGTTCTTCTTTATCAAAGGAATTTCTAGGTCGGGGCAAATTGACCTCGTGGTCTTTTCTGTTTTTTCTTTCTCTGTCTCCTTGCTGTCTCGGCATACGAGTTTTTCCTTCAGCTTTGGCCTCACAGACTTTTCACCGTTGTTAGACACTTCACCTAATTCAGGATGGATCCCTACTCTGTCTCAGTGCCACAGAATTTTTGAAGTTATTGAGAATTGTTGCTTATGTTTCATTGTGACTCAGTATACACAGAATTTTCCCACTACATTTTTTTTCTACATTCACTCTCATTAGTAATACCACCAAAGTCCTCTTATATGGATATTCTGAGTGTTTTCTGTCTGCATCTCAAAAACTGTTACTGATTATATTAGGTAAATTTAAAAAAAAAAAACAGCAGCATTTTGAAAATTCTGTTTCTAATCTTATACCCAGATGTCACACAAGCTTTATTTCTTGGGTTACTCTGTATACTAAAAATCACATGGAGTGCACTGAGCTTTATATTTTCTTATGATTACTAATTTATATGCACTATTTGTTTCTTGCACATCTGCTCTTTACACTATCTACAGCTTGTGTATTTTTATTCCATTCTCTTTATTCTGACTAGTTTAATTACAGTTCTGTTTGTCTTTCTTTTGATTTTCAGCTTTGATATCAATGTTCATATTTTGTGCCAAAGACTGAAAAATTCTCTGAAGTTAAAAGATTTTAACAGCAAGCCAAAACTATTGGAAAAAGTTTTTATAATTTCAAGTATTCTGATGAGGTTTTGTAAAAGGTAAAATTGAAATATGCATCAGATTCAGTTTTTAAAGTACTTCAGCACTTGTATTATCAAATCCTATTGTCTTGAAATTAGATCAAATTGCTGAAGTGCCTGCAGCAGATTTAAAAATGCATCATAGGCTCCAGAGTCACTTAGTGAATGCCTGTACTGCAGATGAACTATTTATGCCCCAAAAGTTGCACAGAGCTCCACCAAGGCTCATTTATTCCCCACCTATTAAACCACTCTTTGCAGACCGGTGTGATACTATGATTTAGCCATTTATACATTTAAGTTTGTACTGGGGAAGGGGAATCTCAGCCCATCCCACTCCGACCAGTTTGATGCCAGTGCTGAACCAGGATGCCAAGCACATGGAGAGGGACTGCAGGTCAGCAGGAGAGCACCTGAAAGGCAGCACAAAGGAATTCCAGCCACTCCAGTCAGTAAGGCAACTTCATCAGTGCCCTAACTCAAATGTTTCTATGAAAATGCACATCACATGGGGAAAAAACAGGAGTTAGACACATGCACACACCGGCAGGGCCACGACCTTGTTGGCATCATGGAGACATGATGGGATGGCTCCTATGACTGGAGCATTGAAATGGAAGGACACAGACGTTTTAGGAAGGACAGGCAAGGAGACAAGGAGGAGATGTCACCCTCAGCAGTCACTCAGCTGAAGCCAATGGTGATTTCTTTGGGGGTGAATGAGGAGCCAACAGAGTTTATAGGTCAGGACTAAAGGGAGGAAATGGACAGATGTCATTATAGTGAGGGTCTGCTACAGGCCACCCAACCAGGAAACACAAATGGATGAGGTCACCTATAGACAGATAAAAGCAGCCTAATTGTTCACAAGCCCTATCCCTCATGGGGGACATAAACATCGCAATATCTATTGGAAGGACAACAAAGCAGGGCATAAGCAGTCCAGGAGGTTCCTGAAATGCATTGAAGGCAAATTCCTTCTCCAAGGGATAAAGGAGCCAGCAACGAGAGGTGATATGCTGGACCTTGTTCTCATCAACAAGGAGGAGCTGACAGGGATTGTGAAGCAGCCCGGGTTTCAGTGGCCACGAAATGTTGAAATTTGAGATCCTTAGGGCATTGGGGAGGTCACACAACTCACTTCCCTGGAGTTCAGGAGAGCAGATTTTGTCCTCTTGAGGTACTCCACTTGGTAGAGTACAATGGGATCTAGTGGAATGTGTCCCTGACCATTGCAGGTGGAATTAAATGATTATTTATCACAGTCTGCACTCGCTGTGACCCCTTGTTCGGCTTGGCCGAGGTGAGTTGGCAAAATAAGGGACAGGAATGATGTCCAACAAAAATAAATACTTCAATAACAAATAACAAACATGGAAACCACAGAGTGTGGGGACAAGATACAAAGACCCGGGGTGGGGGGGCATGGGCCCACAACCAGATAGGGTCTTTTGAGGGCAAAGGTCCAATCACAAACACCAACTCGGAACATGACATTTGTATCACATAGTGAATCAACTGAGAACAAGGACCAGAAACCTGACCAAATATAGGATAGTTCTATTTACATACTGACTACCACAACCCCACTCTTCTCACCATGGCCTGGCTAGGTGAGCCCCCCTCAGTATCCTATTTCCCATGGCCTTCTGTATCTGCTACTGAGACAAAATCACTATTCAACCTGGCTGGATGTGACTCCATAATTGTTAAGGTCTCTTCCCGAAACCATTCTATGATTCTGTGATTACAACACAGCCTGAAGCACAGATGACTCTTCATGTGTAAATGATTGCAATAGAAGCCATGGTCAAATCAGCTTAAAACTACATTCCTCACAAATGTTTCTCACAGTTAAGAGGTGATTTTTTTCAAAGAGTTGAGAGCTGAATGTCCTTTGACAGGAGCAATTTTCTTTGTTCACACATAATTTTCACATAGAATGTACATTCACAGATAAGAGGTGTTTGATTTCTACAGCACTTGAATCCTTCTCATGGCCATGCATACAGTGCTATACTGTAGCTCTAATGTTTTAGAGTCTACTATGCAACTGGAAGCAGAATTATTGCTACTGATTGGATTCCTGAAGACAGAAGTATCAGGTTGTCCTATAGACAATTAAGCTAATGAAACATGATTTTTTTTTCATATTTGAGTCCTATTTCATTTATGTCAGCCACATCACCCTGGTAAAATTACCTCTTCCCTGCAGCAGATGCTCCTTTATGAAAGACACATATAAGAAGAAAAAAGCAGGCATTACTGTGGAACTACATACATATGAAATGGCTGCTTGTTACTAAAGGGAATGTGTAATGGCTGATTTCACACTCCATTGGCCTCAAGTGAGGTACTATTTTGGACCTTTCTCCCTTTAGTCAATACCACTTTCAGTAAATTTGTAGGGACATCATTAATTATCTTCAAGAATTCCACATAGCTTTTAGTGAGATTAAAATTGCCAATATATTTCAAAATTATCAAGAAAGGACTTCAAATTAATCTCATTTCATCAGGAAAAAGATGCTATATTTTCCATTCATAACAACCATTATCAGGAATTCTTCTGAGTACAAACACGGTATAAAATGTATCAAATTGAACGTAGGAGTCCTCTGTTACTGGGGGATGAACATTAAGTTTATATATAAAGAGTTATAACTTTGAAAATAAGGAAACAAAAAGGGAAAAAACCCAAAAATCTGAATTTGTTCTCGTATGTGCTTGATTTCTCTATTTATTGAGTTCCTGAATAAGTTATTCACCCACAGTTCCCAAAGTGTGATATTTTTCTGCCAACAAAACAATAAAACAATACCAGAACATGTTTGGATATTTTCTCTTCTTTTACCTAGAAACCCTTCATATGTTTTATTTATATTTTTTCCATCCCAAGTAACAGAAAATCAAACATTTATTATGTGCATTTTCAAGCAAGATGCTGAAGGTAGAGCTCCCAGAAGCCTCTGTGTTAACATCTAAAATTTGAAAAGACAGAGATTTAAGAGAGACTATTTGGAGCTTACGCTTGGTCTGTTGACAAAAAGCAAGCAAAGCAGGAGCCCTAGCTTTAACTTCTCAGCAGTGGTAATTTGAGACAAAGAAATGATCTGGCACAGAGGGAAAGAAGGTCCAGTTGCAAGAGGGGGTTGGAAGCTGGAACCAGAAGTGTCAGAGATAAAACACGCCTCACAAGGGAGTGAAGTTTCATGCTATAGTAGGGGTCCTAGTAAAACATATGTATTGTATAAGTGTCCTTGCCCCGATCCTAGTTGTTCTAAATGGGCTGCAGCTGTGATGTTCTTAATTGGGCAGCAGCTGTGGCTAACGAAGATAACTGGGATAAAAGAGGGTGGACTTTCTGGTTAGGGAGAGTTTTGGAGGAGCCCTGATGAAGAAGCAGGAGCAACTCAGAAAGTATGGGACTCTAGGAATATGGTAATAGCAATATGAATACAACATCATGCCTTGGCAAAAAGGTGAGATGCAGCCTCAGCATTGCCTTGTAGGCATCCAGGAACAGGAACCCTCAGGGGCCCAAGCTCAGTGGCCACCTTTGTGTGGCCTGGGGGATGCAGCCCCAGCTGGGCTGAGGCGCTCATGGAGCTGCTCCTGGGACTGGTGCTGGTGCAAGTGTACCCAAGGAAAGTCCTTGTGACCCATATTTGCAGATTCTGTGTAGAAATATGTATTGTGATGTGAGACTTTAGGAAGTATTGTTCATTAATCATTTTCTGTTAGATTTAAGCACAAATGGGCTCAGCTTTCCTTGAGGGGTACCATAAAAATTCTCCAGCACAAGCCTCTTTAGAAAGAAGCTTTATTCAGAGGATGATTTTCAGCTAGTTTTTGTCATAACTGTTCTCTGTCAGGAGAAATAGTCCTGATAGGCTAACAAATAGTTTGTTAGCCTTTATGGTGAGAGATATTTACCAATCCCCCATGTAAATTTGTGTGGTTCTGCAGAAGGTCTTCATTGAAGTTTAGCATTACTATATATAAAAATGGCAAAATGTGTGGCTAAGTTGTAAACAATATTTTTTAATAAAATCAGGATTACCCTGCAAGTAGGATAAGAGCTAGGTAGCCAGTGTCAAACCTAGAGACCAAGAAGGTCACTGTGCTGGCTACTGGATAAGCCATGGGGTCCCAGACAGCTGTTGGGGACACCATTGAGACTGGGGGTCAGCTCAGACACCCATTTGTGTGTGGGTGAGCATGAAGAAAATGAGGCCAGGGCGTCTGGGACCAGTTGCCAGGCAAGTCTGAAAGCATAAGCCAACTCTGGAGGGCTCCATAACATGCCCTTAGACCTCACAGTCATGCAATATTGTGGTCACGGTCATGTAAAAGCTGAGACATCTGTACTCCTCATGTAAAGCTACTATATGTACTAGATTTTTTTTCTCCTCAGTTTGTCACAAAGTGTTTCTAACTGGTGGAAGTGTTTCTAACTAGTGGAACAGTTTCAGTTAAGTGAAACTGAACTGAACTCTTCCTCCATGTTCACATCTCCTTTGTGTATGGAATACATAAAAAGTAAGTTCCCCCTAGCAGAGGAATATAGTGATGCTTTCTAGGGAAAGCTAATGCTTTCCTATTCCTTTTCTATTCTTACCTATCTTATGTCAAAAGTATTCTACACTGGTATCCAGACTTGCCATTTGTCTACCATCCTCAGTCATAAAGAAAATGTTTGATGTGAATGAAGGCTTCCAGGGATTCCTACAGGAAACTTGTTTTCCAGAGAAATAACTAATGCCATAATGGAACATCATGTACATTGTTGTTTAAAGTCAAGTAAAATACATCATGCTAGAAACATTATTCCACTTTTGAAAGCTTGAAATTCAGAAGCCCAGGAAAGGGGCACTAAAGGAGAAAACAACTATTTTAGCATGATTTTGTGGTACAATGGTTGTGGCTATGCTTGGCAAGTGGTTTTTGGGGACTGCATTAACACAGGAGTGCAGGCAGAGTCCTGCTTACAGTCCTCTTTATCTTAACGACCATATTATTTCTCTCACTACAAAAAAACAAAAAAGTATCTAAAAATGTGGATAAAATTCCTCTTCATTTGAATCAGGGATAGCTATGACAGCTACATCTTTATGGAATAGAAATTAAGTAGCAGTGTACAGCACTAGATACCATTTCCCTCATGGATTTGAGAAGCAGCAGCCTGAGTAATTTGCTGCCTTCTGTCTTGTGGTAACTCTTGCACCCTGCATGAGCTAACTTTACACTGAAAATGCATTTGTCATTTTATCTGACAGTCATCTCTCAAGGATTGTCAGTCTATTGGTCTCCTTTTCAGACCAACAATCTGCTACCCTACTGAGGGTACTCTCCACTCCCACCAAAGGGTAATTAAGATTATCCTGTCTGAATGCTTCTTTTCAACCCTACAAAATTTGAAATAAACTACTACATGAAAAGTGCTCACATAGGTATATAATTAAATCCTTTGGTAATAATCCCTTTATTCAGGTCAGTGCAATATCTTATGAGAAGACCTGCAGCTTACAATTTGAAGTCTTGGCAATTACTCTATTCAGGAAAACCACTGTGCCCACACAAAGCCTTCTCCAGATGGAAGCATATACAAAGATTTGGCCTGATCAGTACTTGGATAGGATGTGCACTGACTGCACTTGCATCAGGGACTGATTCACTGAGTAACTTTCCACATCAGCTAAAATGATGATTTAGGGTATGGTATTCTTGAATATGCTGCATTCATTAAAGACAAGACATGTTACTGAAGGATACCAAGTGACATTTTTTTTTCACCTAATTTTCCACAACATAAATAACCTCAGGGCTGTTGATCTCCTTTTACCTCCTTACAGTGTCTCTGTATTTTCCCTTGCATGCAGGATTCTTCCCTGGCCTCACTCCTACACAGATCTGCAATGCTATTTTTCCTGGCAAATAGCTGTCATATTCCACTCTAGAACAAACTGCTCCTCTTTGATGGGCATGGTGCTACTTCCAAATGAAGTTTGCTGGCTGTTATATTATTCTCCAGGGTGAAATGAGATATATTATCACATAAAAGCAAATGGAATGTTTTCACCAGAAAACAGCTTTGGTAATTTTCTCTGGTGAGCACCTTAACTTCTGGTTGCCAGATCTTCCTTATGAGATGTGCTTACAAATTCCATACAGGCCCTCCAGTATTCTTCTCAATAATCATGAGGCATTTACACCAAATGAACAACACCAAGGAAAAACTAGGCACTGAAAGGCTAGCAATCATTCTTAGTATTGTTATTGCACTAGTTTCTAGCACACTATTAGCCTAACTTAATTAGCATTCTGCCCAAACAATTCAAAGGCACAGTTTGTGAATTAGCCAACACAATGTACGCTTTCAGTATAGTTTGAATATTGCTGCTCTGAATTGGAAGCAAAGACAGTTTAATAGCAAGGACATAGCCAGATTTTACTCCCTGGTCTCAGAATCACAGCTACTGTCCCAGCCTAAATGTCCCCTTAGGATCAAGTAATCATTTTAGTACATAGCCATGCACAGTGTAATAGTAAAAGATTTTAATAAGCAATTTCTCAATGTGTCTGACAATCCCAGACAGGTATCATTTACACACATGGTAGATTCAACTTTAGTTAAAAAATCAATCATAAATGGAGATACCTTGCAAAATCCCTGAGAAGTCAGGTAGATGAGTCTTTGTTGGACCTCTTGAAATCCAGGGGAGGTATAGGTGTCCTCTGGCCCCAGAACCAGGTATGAATGTTTCTAAAAAAAGTCTACATCTGTTACACAGCAGCAAGGTAAAATTAGGTTTTCTGTAGCAAAAGTAAGAATGGAGAGATCTTGCAAGAAGTCTAGAAGAATCTCTGAGAATTTCTGAGTCCCAAATTAAGACATTTCCATTTAGTTGTCTACGTGGACTCGTAGGAGTTGATAAATTATTATTTTGTGATTATTGTCATGTGAAAATATGACAATAAGCACAAAATAGCCAAGATATTCCACAGAACTGACATAAATGGCAGTAGACTTTTGGAAGACATCTTGTCTCTCTGGATGAGTAACTGGGAGCCATGAATAGCTAAGCAACTGCATAAAAATGCAAATATTTTCCCATAACTAGTGCTTTCTATGAACATAAACTAATCAAACCATATAAATGGCCCATGGAAAAATGTGTGATGTGGTTGACTTTCAGCATCCTATTGACCAACCTGAAGGTCACAGAGCCCAAGATGGAAGCAAAATTATGCTTTATACTTTTAGCAAAATCTGGGGCTTTTTCCCTTTCTTCTAGCTTCAGATCTCAGCTAGAGAATATGGTAACACTAAGGCACAAAACAATGAACTGGAATAACTTGGAAAGACTTTTCTTATTTAAAATTTTAGTATTCAAACTCTGGTGTCAGCAGTGGAAGAAAAAAAGTGTTTGTGCAAGATAAAGCTATAAAGGCAGATAGTGTTGAAAATAAATGTAGTAAAAAAGGACAAAAGGACATTTTTGTAAAAGAAAGCAACTTTTTATAGTCATTAATAACTAATTATTCCCTAGCAATCAATTAATAGAATAGTCAAAGTTGTTAGTACAATTTCCTATTCATGAGGAATGCCAAGTAGGAATGATTGTTTACCATTTGCATATCATTGAAATTAATGCCACTTTCATGTATAAAGAATACAATAAAAAGTTTAAAAAATTAGACTTTAAGCTATCAATTGTGAATTCATTAGCAGCTTTCTCATAATGCTTTAAAGTCAGAAAGACTCATAACAAGATTGAATTTCAGGATCTTTGACAATCATTTTCCATTTCAGGACAAAAGAAATTGCTGTCCATAGCCACTACACAAAGGAGAGTTTAGCCTACCCAGGCCAATGGTCATTTTATTTTCAACTCACCATGTGCTGTGCTATCCAGTCTTTTGGAAAAGTGATTTAATTTACATCATTGTGGATGGAGAAACACATTCAGATTTACCTTTGAGCCACCCTTAACTGCTTTTGATAGCCTGGGTATCTCTAGTGCCCTTAGTGGAATCATAATAATGAAAGTAAATTAATAAATAGCTTAGTGTGTATTTCTCCCCAAGGGAAGGGGAAGGTGACAGTGAGGCAGGCAGGGCACTGTCCCCTCCAACACAAGGGCAGTTTTACAACACTCAAACAAGAAGAGCAGAGCAGGCTGGTGACGGAAACCAAAGTCAACCAACAGTCAACAACCAAACATCTCTATAGCTCCCTTCTTATCTCCCAACAGGATGATATGGGTTACAGCTGCACTTTGAGCATAGACACCCACAGAGAAGGGTGTTGCAGAGCTTCTAGGTGTACATGGGCCCTGACATGATTTTCTGGAAAATATGTCATAAATGAAAGAAAAATTCAACATGTAACAATAGTCATAAAAAAAGATTATGATATATTTCTGAAGTCTGAAAGACCAAAAAATTTGTACAGTTGAACTCATTAATCTGATGTATTCATGGACTGATCCAATGAGGTCACTCCCTAGATTCCATCAATGAAACCCTGAAACAATCAATGATTAGAAGTGACATACAATGAGCAATTCAGGAAATTGCCCTTTTCCCTCTCAGCCCTGCCTCCACAAGGACAGGCAGCCATCTCCTACTAAGGGGTTGAATATGGATTCATATTCAGTTTAGCAGTATTCTGCAAGTTAGACTGCTCTGAGAAGTCTGCATACATGGAAGCAGCTGTAACAAGCAAGGCAGATGTCCCTCCACTGATCAAAGTCAAGGGTATTTGGAGCTCAGAACCTGAAACTGCAGAGCATCTTGCAGCTGTAATGACTCCAGGACAATCAATTTTGTGGGGTGTAATTCTATATCATAATAACACTAAAAGTGGTCCTCTAACATCTTGGACAGAATGTAATTTTTTGAGAAAGATATGTTTAAGTTGCAATACAGCAGTAATGACTGGAGTGTTCTTCAGGGCATCCCTGATAATAAACTATTTCTGTGACTTAAATTATGAAAATTCCAAGTTCCATTGCTGCCAGATTAATTTACAGGAAAATGTAGACAGAAAATGCTTTATTTTAGATCTGAGTCAGAAACAGAAACTCATGGTGAAAGAGCCCTATTAAGTACAATGGGGTGAGCTCAGCAATCTTAAACTGATAGTAAGAAAGCTGGAAAAATTCTCCAGGGGAACTCAATTTATTCTCTTAGACACGACAGATTTAGGCTGAAGAGTTCTTTTAATGATGGATACTTACTTAGAAAGTGGAAATCACTTCATTCCCATGACAGGGAAAAGTAGAATAAAAACTGCTTTCAAAAATGAAGGGGACTAAGCAAGTAGAAGAAAATAGATCAGCCTAGAGTTATTTAGGAGCACAGAAGATATTGCGATACTCTTCAGAAGCTAGCTCTTTCTAAAATTATCTGTTGGCGAGTTTAAGTTTCCATCCAAATTATTTAAGAAATAAGAGTGAGTTATCTCACCATGCAGCAAAAACAAGAGCTATCACTGATAATAACAAAAGGACTCTTATCTGTAATAAGTTTCAATTTCACAAGAAAATAGTCCTAAAAGCCAGAGTGGTTGGCTTTGAAAACTCTTTTCCATTTAACCACCTTACATTCAGGTTTCTCTAACCAGAGGAAAAAAGAGAAGCAATTCCTGTCTTAGTTCAAGAGAATTTATCTTTGATGTTGTGCTTACAATGTTTATCATTCAGCTAAGTCCCCACATTTCAAAGTGGAAGTTGCACTCCAACCACTGGAAATAGAAAAATTGAACATGAAAAAAACCTGCAAAGTGCTTTGAGGTATTCCAGTGAAAACTGATTATTATTTGATATGACTTTATTGCATACAGTAGCACACTCTGTGCACTCAATAATCCCAGCTTCCTTACTGCTGCCTCAACTGCAGAAATGCACAGTCTGGTAATTAGCAGCACATAGGTAGCCCTAAGGATACCAAAAAAATATTAAATAGAATACACATGAAGTAACATAAATTTGTGCCATTTCCTTAACAAAATGCACCAGATTGAATCTATTCTAAAACTTACCTCTGAGAGTGATTTTTTTTTTAATAGCACAGAGGTATAAAACCCAGGTTCAACTGAGTGAAATTTTTTTAATCCAGATTTCGATACAAATGTATTGAGCATTTTGGAGAGTATGTATTTTGTTTCCTATAAGAAACTTCACTGAACTCTGTATAAAAATAGGAGGACTTGCACCAGACAACCGCACATAATGCAAAGTGATGCAACAGTCTCTGCCCCCTCCAAGGGGAGGTACCTGGGCATTCCCACTTGACCCAACTGTTTATTAACCCATTGAATTCCATGTTTTTGGGGAATCCTCACTGCCAAGAAGATCAGAAGAAAATGATCAACAGGGCACTGTCAGGATCCACAGAGTAGTGATATTTTCTTCTTAATCTGTCTCACTGTCTTTTTCCCCTTCTCCTACTTTTCTATTTCTTTCTTTCTCTGTCTCTCTCTCTCACACCCATATTTACTGTTAAATAAAATCCATAATACTGACTTTGGCATATGGGCTTGTTTTCACCTTGATTCAGGCAGAGGCTTCTCCCTGATAATTTTAATAACTAGGTCATAACATCTCCTTATAGTAATATCAGCAAGCTTATCTCCCTAAAGCCATCTTCTAATACTTATCCAAATATCCTAAAGATTCGTTACCTGTGACAGGACTGACAGCCCAGAGTCAGTTTGTTCCTCCATGCTACAGTATCTCAAACCAGGTTTACTTGTAATGCTGAGTCACCTTGACCTGTTTCTGGAGGAATTAAGTGAAAGAAACCATCCATGCTTTTTACACATCAGTGTGCTTGGCAATGATATCACCTGAGGTTTTTCAGATTCAAGAAAGATCATATTTTCCTATTTCAGGTGTTTATCATGTGCATTAAATAAAATACAAATATAACTGTGCAATTCATGAGGAACAGAATCTTAGCTCTAGAGCATTTCTATCTTAAAGTCCTTGCTAAAAAGGCTAAACTTAAACACCTAAAACAAATAATCAAGTGTTTAAAATATCTTTCAGATTCCATTATGATTTCAAGCATCAAATCATTTTCAAGAAAACTCTGAACATTACCAGCATATTTGGAAGGCTGTATATCTAGAACATGCATGAAGGTGCTTACTCTCAGTATATTAACTGCTGGGTTAATACTGTGTTGAAGGTGAGAACAGTGAGGCAATTCCATGTGTTCCCACCATGTTCTCCGGCTGAGATACAGGGGCATTGGGGTAGTGGATGTTTCTTTGGGAATCCAAGCACATCTCACCTAATGGACCACATGCATTCTGGACACCTTCTCTCATTCTTGTGCTGCTCCATTTTATGTTGGTCTTCCACATATCTTGTCCTCTAGTATCATGTCTCGCCACACACAGTCTCACAGGTTTTCTTTCTCCAGTCACTAAAACCAGAGCCTCTGTATCTGGTTATCTCACAGTCACCAATTTCCCCCTCAATCTATAGCCCTATTGTCAATGGCCTTTGTTTAGTACATAGTTTTGGGGCTATTAATCCATAAACCCAGACAGAGAGGACTATTATTCCATAAACCCAGATATATCTACACTCTACTATAAACCTAATCCATCAATCCCTACATCCAATATGTTTTTTAACCCAGAAAACATATAAAAGGTTTGCATCAAACATTGAAATCTTCTCCCAAAATAATTTTTGTCAAGTGCCAAACAAAACATTTGCCACTCTTCTCATGGTAAGCTAAATGGAAAAAAGAATCATTGAAGTTTTTCAGTATCTAAGATAAAGCCATGGTAAAAATGAAATTCTTTAGTTATGACTAATCTTCCAGAGGACTTAGAAACCCAAATCACGTATTGGAAGTTTTTTCTTCTTTGTTCTATGGAAAGACTAATGGGAAAAACTGAAGTTTGAGTACTTTGCAAGGACAACTCTCTATGATGAATAACTGTTTACAACCTCCTCTCATCTCTCCAGCATCCAGTCCCTGTACAATAGCTAGAGATGCAGAAAAAACAGGCTCAGAGACATTTCAAGAAATCACTCAAAACCAGGAGCAGACTGGTTATTAAGATAACTGCTTTTGTCTCTTTTGGTGATCATGAAAAAGTCATCTTTGATTTATCAACAAAATCACAGAATCACAGAATAAGCTGAGTTGGAAGGGATCCACAAGGATTCTGAAATCCAACTCCTGTCCCTGAACAGGGCCATCCCAAAGAATCCCACCATGTGCCTGAGATCATTGTCCAAACTCTCATTGAGCTCTGTCAGGCTGGTGCTGTACCACTTCTTGGGGAGCCTGTTCCAGTGCCCAACCACCTCTGAGTGAAGAACATTTTTCCTAATATCCAACCTAAGCCTCCCCTAACACAGCTTCAGGCCATTCCTTCGGATCCTATCACTGCTGACCACAGGGAAGAGATCAATGCCCTCCTCTCCTCTTCCCCCCATGAGGAAGTTGTAACTGCAGTGATGTCTCTCCTCAATGTCTCTTCTCCAGGCTGAACACACCAAGTGACCTCAGCCACTCTTCAAAAAGCTTCTCCTCAAGGCCCTTCACCATCTTTTGTTGCCCTCCATTAGCAGTAGTTTGAAGTAATTGACTTATCATCTTGTGTTTGCTTGCAGACAAGCAGTCCATCAAATATCATCCCACAATGATTGCTATATTGATACAAAATGTTATTCTTGTCCTTCATACATTCTTGCTCCACAGCATAAGAAGAAAATTATTTCTTCCTGTTATGTTTAAAATTGGTGAATTTCAGAGAAAATTTGCAAAACTTTTACAGTGAAGCTTCTACTAAAGACTCATTTAATTTTAACTGGAGCTTTAGACATGCAGAATCTTCTGCAGTTTGTTTTTTTTTTTTTAACCAAAGGTGAATTTTACTTAGTGGGAAATTTCCTTAGTTACCTTACATATATTTTTATATATTTTATCAACATTTCTTCCATATAGCTCTATCTGTAGAGATATTATATTTTAAAGAACTTAATCATCTCCATAAATGCCCTAATGTATATGCAACTACATCAATATATATCTGTACTTCTTATTAATGATCTTGATCTTTGAAACAGATTTTTACTAAAATAACGGCTACCAGTTATTTCAGTTATATCAGTATTCTAGTTAACTACACCAGCATGAGGGTAGAAAGAAATGGGTCATGTACAGACATGGTATGCCTAAGGGCATAAGTGGCAAGAGTTAAGATATTTCTGCACAATCCAATTCTCCTGTCTCCTGAAATCCATAGCACATCTGTGTGTGTGTGCCTGTTTGTAGCTTGGTTCACTCCAAGCACTGTACTGACAAAAGGCATATCAAGTAACCAGAAGTTCCTCACTTTGTATGACTCCTCCATCCTCATCCCCACTTGGCACTGCTCAACCTTGAGGTATATTTATGCTGCACTGCAGAATATGGTGCAAGGATTCATCAGCAAGCAATGAATGCCTTGCTTCAAAATCAGAAATTCATCAGACATTCTCAGAGTGATTCTGAGCCCAAGTTAATAAACCTGCTCAGACATGAACAGGAGATTAAGGAGAAGTCAAGTCATGATTACAGACCTCAAAGAGCAATATTTTTTGGTAGGAAAGCAGCAAGAAGCTGGAGGCAATTATTTCCTAACCTGATTCAACTCTAGAAAGAGCAGTTCATCTCGTCCAATTTTCTGCACCTTTTGAAAACCCTATAAAACATTTTGGTGTATCTAGGAATAAAAAACTACTATTTTCTCAGGACCTTACAATCTCTTTGTTATCTGCCTTAGCTATATCCTACTTATTCAATAAATTTTGAAAAAGACAGAAGCATAATGATTTCAATCCATACCAAGAGATGGAAAAATATCTATCAGTGTTTGCCCAGGGAAACAGTATTAGATCCTGCTGTTATGAGACACAATTAAATGTAAATGTCACTTTACGGTAAAAATACTACTTAATTTATAAGCACATAAAATGGACTTGAAAACTATGGGTTTTACACGTATTCATAAGATTTTAATGCTGTTCTTATAAAAACAAACACAAATAGTTTTTTCTCCCGGGGTTTTATTTCCCCTTTCTTTTTTTTCCATTAATTGCAGCAAATTTCAAGGTAATATGTGAAGTTACTACACAGAAATATGCACTAATATAGTAAATGCATATGAATGTGTACTAACATATCCATTTCTACTTATTTGCAAAGCAGTTATACAATCTTTGCTTGAAATTAATTTTTCAAACAATTGGACAGTGTCCAATTTTTTTTTTTTAATTATTGATTTTGCTCATGTTACTTTCAAGGCTTTCTATCTTTAAAATAGAGATTATATCAGTGAAGTCCAACCCCATGTGATTTAAAACTAACTTAAACTGTTTCAGTAAACAATATTCAATAGGTAATGAACAGGAGAACTGGTGAATTGCACAGCTAAGGTTTAAAATATGCGAAATAATTTTTTTTTAATTACATGGCTTAAGAATTGACTAGTGTATCTGAGAATACAGTGGGAAATCATTGTCAAATATTATTTTCCTACATAAATTTTCAATTTGATGGTTGTAAGACCAGTGATTCATGATCTGGAATAAAATTCTAATTTATTTAATAATTTTCATAGGTCATTAAAAATATATATACTCAGCAGCATGAAATGCCATCAGGAATGCTATCAAGAATACCATCAAGCAACTCACATCCTAGAAGCAACATATCTGGATTCTCATTACTGTTCCTAAAGTAAATACCTTGCATGTCTGAAGAGATTTTTGGATTGGGCATAAGGATACTGTGGCAGTGGCTGTTTAGCTTCTGATTTTGAAGCATGTAATTTGAGGGTAGTTGGAAAATCTTTGCAACAAGTTTTACAATGACAGAAAGTCATAGGAAAAGAGGGAATGGCTTTAAACTGAATAAGAGCAAGTTTAGATTAGATTTTAGGAATAAATTCTTTGCTCTGAGGGCAGTAAGGCACCAGAACTGGCTGCCCAGAGAAGCTGTGGATGCCCCATCCATTGGCAGTGTCAGTGCCAGGCTGGATGGAGCTCTGAGCTAGTGGAAGGCATCCCTGCCCATGGCAGGTGAGTGGAGCCAGATGATCATTGAGGTCCCTTCCAACCAAACCTTTCTATGGCTCTATGACTCTAATGAGGATAAGTATGACTGAGGAACTAAGAGTAGCAAATAATGATGACAATTTACACAGTGTGGTCTAAATATCTTTGTTGGGATTGTCCCTTTGAGTTCCTTTGATGCAGCAAAGCTCAAAATTATACAAGGAATTACTAAAAAGGAGATACTGAAAAGTGTTAGTGTTCAGCTTTAACATCATGTGCACTTTGCAGTAAATGAGTGAACTAATATGTTCTGGTGTCTTGCAGAATTAAAAAATAAAAAACAAAAACTAATTGAATCTTTGAATATGAATGCAGGAGTACATCTGAAAAAGGGAGGGAGACAAGTTTCATCTTCAGAAAGACTGGTAATCATTGATGAAGCTAGAAGGACAGTTCTGTTTACCATATTTCATCAATAAAAGATTTGAAAAAAATGAGATAGGTATAAAAATGAAGCCACGATATATTAGAAAATGCATTACTTGCATTAAACAGCCATGTGATTTAGTTCATTAAATCTGTTTTATTTCACCAAATGAGTAATTTTTAGAAAGAAAATAATATATTCAAAAAGTATTTTGTTCCAGTAGAGAAGGTCTTGATGACTGCAGAAAAAAAATTTGAGTTAAAATTTCCTTTTACATTTACAGGTGAAAAAAATGGTTCTGTTCACTGTTTTTGTTTACTGGAAACTGATGGCAAGATCCTTTCCAAAAGCTATTCTTAAACCATGAACATGTCATGGGTCTCAACAAAACAATAAGAGAAGAAATGTCTATGGTAGGTAATGTATAAAGAATCAAATGAATGAACTCATGTTTTCTTCTTTTAAGAAGCATTCATTCATTAAAAACTCTTAGTCATTAAGCTAGCAAGCATCACAATTACATTATAATGCCTTATTCTGACTAATTCCAATACTGTGAGAAAATACCCACCATGAACTCGTAGGGACAATTGCTGTTGAAGCATACTCCCAAGGATGCTGTTCAGTGTGAGACATTTCTGGTGATTCCTGCCATCCACACCCACTGCTGTGGTCTTCAGCACCACCTACACAACCTCTGTAGGGCATTTGGAGAACGGGGTAGGAAGCTACAGCACTTCCTGTGTGTATCCCCTTGACTCCCAAAACATTTCCAACATCACAGAAAATGCTTCCTATAGCTGTTATCCATTCTCACATGAGTTTGGAAGCTCATGTTTCAGAGGTAATTTGCAGCCAGATCTCTTCCTACAGGAGAATGTCTTTGTTCCCAGGAGTGTTACAGGCAAGAAGAGCTTTTCTCTGGGGAGTGGGATGGCACCAGATGTGCTTTGCTCCTGGTAACCTGCCAAGAATGCAAGAGAAGAACAAGAATGCTCCTCAGAGCCTGGGCTGCATAAGAAGAGGTGGATAAAAGCAAAGCAAGCTGAGAGAAGCTGAAGCCCAGCACTGAGAGCAAGGGTAAGAGAGCTGTATTCAGGGCACCTGGTTTACAGCTGGAGAGCGCTGCTGCCGGAGGGGCAGTGATGATCACTCAAATAATCTCTCTCTCTCACACCTTTCCTGCTGGGGATCCTACATCCTCACTCCCAGTCCCACAGGACCGAACAGAGACTGGGACAATATTAGGTGCTGTGAAAGCTGGGAATTAGATGGAAGAGTCACAAAATTAAATATAGGAAAGGAAAATAAAAGCTGATCACGAGAAAATTTACAGTGTCCAAGTTATCCAGCACTGAGTCCTTGTCATGCTAACTTGTCACAGACATCTTTTGTGAAAAATCCTTTCTTGAGATTTTTCTCCCTTCTGAGAAGCTGTGGTCTCAGCAACAAAGTGCAAACAATGGTTATCTGCTGCTGTGGTATGCAACAGGTGGATCCGTGATTTGTCTCCTGTGGATGTTTGGATTTACTGACCACTTACGGCAGAGCTGTTCTTGCTTTCTGCCGGGACACAGATCTTTGTTATTCATTCTTTTCTATTGTTAGCTTAGCTAGCCTTCTGAGAACTTTCCTTCTATTTCTTTTTAGTATAGTTATAATGTAGTATATATATCATAAAATAATAAATCAAGCCTTCTGAACATGAGGTCAACATTCTCATCTCTCTCTTCACCCTGAAAACCCTTGTTACCACCGTCACACTAACTGCCATCACCAACACCAGTTTGGTAAATATATATCAAATTATATGCATAAATTTTTAAAGAGGCATTAGAGTAGCTAGCTACATCACACTGGGCCCTCATTATCTATAGACTGTGGCAAAAGATTGGCTGGACAGACAAACTGTCTTGCAGTATATCCATGAGGTTTCAGAAAAACCAATCCTGGTAACATAAAACACTTCTATTTTTATTGTATGCATAAAACTACCTAAGTGCAGTAAGCAAATCTGTTTGTTACCATGGAGCCCACTCTTAGAGCAACACGGTAAAATCCAGTTTTATGTGTGATGTGAGAACAATATAGATCTGTGGTTGTCTTAGAGCTACGTAGATGGCCCAATGAAATCGGGAAATTGAGAAATTGATTATGCATCAGCATCCTACAGAAAACAAAAACCAAGAATTGTGTTTTAAGAGACTAAAATTGAGCAGTGCATGTTACCTACAGTCTTCCCAATAAATTACTTTTGTTTTACAAGTAACCTCTAGAGTAGCTGTAGATCTTTTGTTGACTCCTCCAAAATAAATATTTTCCACATATAAGTAAGTGGAATATTAATCTAGATGGTATCTGGGAGTTTGCAAGATAGTAGAGCCTTACAATAACTTACTCAGCATTGATATTTTAATTGTTTCCACACTTTAAATTAATATTACTTTAAGTTAATATTTTCAATTATCCAATAAAAGTGAAATGAAGTACATATTTTTAATCTTTTTGGCATTAATTTTGGCATAGAAGGTACTTAAACTGAAATATACTTTTCCAAGCATATACTGAGCTTGGTGCTAATACATGTCTTATTCTTTTTAATCTTAATATAAATACAGTGGGGGAGATTGCAATTTAACATAATACATTCCCTGTCATCTGAATATATTTTCATATTTCTTGTAACACTTTCCAGTTGCTTTTCATAATTAATTTCCAGTCTCTTTTTCTCTGATGAAAAAACAAGACATTCACACACTGGGAGTAAAGACATTTTTTAGTCAATCCAATTCTGGTGAAAAACTGGGATGTAGGCTTATCAAATTACATTCACCCATTCTGTGGTCCAATGCAGGACCCTGGGTTATGCCAGCACATCTCTTTGTAGGTCCACCTTGCCACCTACAGTGAAGAACTGATTTGGCTAATGGCAACCACACTTCAAAAACTCCTCTAAGGAAATAAAACTACACTTCAGTTCTTTGCTCTGACCTGCATATTATTTGGTCCTGAATCTGGTGTCATTATTTTTTACTGATGATCTGTAGTTTTAATGTGCATTTATCTTTCCACTGTGCCTGGTAAAAAGAGACTATCTTCACATTGTCTTCCTCTTCCCATTCTAGTCTCCCTCCTCTTCACACTAGATCAGCATTTTCATTTATGAAGGCATGCAGTAAACCAGCTCAAGCACTGGTCTTCTGAAAAATAAGTAAGTATCATGTTATATTAGTATTAAATATGCTGTCAGAGAGTGAAAATAAACAGTTGGGGGCATAAAAGAGGTAAGAGTGTCCATCACTTTCCAGTGAGTATACCAATTTATGAGCATATCAAAGTACAGCCTCAGAAACTAATTACAGGTAGCAACTTTCCCTTTCATCTCTGTATAAGAAAACTCTTTCTTTTCCACTCAGTGTTAGTACATCTTTACACTTCAATGAGTGTTTTACAATGCTTGCTGAACATAGCATGTTTTGCATTTGTCAGCTTTTTTCAAATGTTTACAGGAGAGTGAAAACCATAATAAGCAGGGAAAAGATGGCAGTGAAATATACTGAAGGTAAGCATAATTGATCTCTTATGGCTCTTCTGGCTGACTTCTGGCCTCCAGAAGAACTTCCTGTTTAGAAGAGACAGTATTTACTTCCAAATAAGTACATATCTATTATTCATTATATGACACCAGCTGCATTCCCATGGAGTTATTGAGGTTGCAAAAGACACAATTCACTGCCAGCAGAATAAATTGCATATTAGCATCCAGCATAGGTAGGATGTGTCTCTTAGTTCCATGCAGTAAGGGAAGATATCAGTCAAATGTGATTTTATTGCAAGCCTAAATTTAGTCTATAAATTTTTCTTTTTATTTCTTCTGCACACAAACATCAGGAGCTTTACATTGAGGATTAGTACAGGTTTTACAGCTCATGTCTTCCAGAATTTAGTTATGAGAAACAAGTGAACAACTCTTTTCAAAACAATTTTTTTCTGTAGCAAATTTCCTTCTTTAGAAAATTCCCATTTTGTTGAAATTCTTCAATTCTTACTGGAAAAAGGAAAAAAGAAACACCAAGAAAAAATAAATCCATGTGAAACCATCTTCTTCTACTGCAATGGCATGATGTTTTTTCAAGATGGTAATACCCTTGTAAACCATTAGGTCATCCTTTGGTAGTTTTTGACATCCCCTTATGGCATTTCAAGACTAGGCACATAGAAACTGGAGCTGGAGAATGATATTGTGCAATTTGCATAGCAGATAGCAAAGAGTAAAAAGGAAGCAGGCTGTAAAAAGAAAACAAAAGCTAGCTTTCCATGTGGACTCTCAGACTCCCATGAATATAATCAACATGCTGCTGAAATAGTACACCATTCAGCAAAACAACATCTTCCACAGGTCCAAATTAGTGCTGCATGAGAGCCATCCTTTCTGCTTGCTGCCTAGCAAAATATAATCCCTTATCCTGATTGGTGTCTAGGGATGCTACTCTTGTGCAAAATATAATTAACAACATTATTAATGCACAATTATATCAACATTCCCATAATTATTAGAGAAGGTTTGTTTGTCTTGAGCTTTAGTAAACACAATTAAATATAATAGTCAATTAAGGTACTGAAAATACCTAATAACAAATTGTCTATCTAGGGACTTTCAGCAAGAAAGGACACCAAACTAGAAATACAAAATCAAAATCACAAATATTGTGATAAAACTGATAATCATTAAAAGTTACTAAGAATGTTATATTCCACTACTTTCATCAGTATAATCCAATAATTTAGAAATTTCAGAAGTGTATTCTCTAAGTTTCTTGAAGAATTAAGCGCGTCAGAACTGGTCCCTTTGACTTGATGAAAAGTTATCAAGGGAAGAAGTAACTCTCCTTCTACCTCTCTGGAAGCCTATTCCACCAGTTTCCCTCATAGGGAAAAAGCTTCTAATTCCCAGATGGAGCCTCTCCTGTACAAACACATGTCTACCACATCTCTTCTTCCAACCAGCAATGCTGTGAAGAACTCGAGTGCATCTTCTTCATGGCTTCCATCTGGGCACTGAGCAGCTGGTTTGAGGTTCCCCCCCAGCCACCTCTTCCCTTCCTGAACAAGCCCACTTCCCTCAGCACCTCTTCATACGGCATGTGCTCCAGCCCTGACAGCTTGGTGGGCCTCTGATAAATGCACTCCAGCTCATTAATATCTTTCTTGTATTTGGGGTACCCAGTCCTGGATGCACTGCTCTAGATCTAAACAGTGCCAGCTAGAAGGGA
Organism: Zonotrichia leucophrys gambelii; assembly: GCF_028769735.1. Classification (NCBI taxonomy): domain Eukaryota; kingdom Metazoa; phylum Chordata; class Aves; order Passeriformes; family Passerellidae; genus Zonotrichia; species Zonotrichia leucophrys. Next base: position 139,856,037 of record NC_088171.1, read on the forward strand.
ATACAGCCTAGGTTGTTGTTGCTTTTCGTTGTTGCACACAGGTTCCTGTTCAGCTTGCTGCCTCTTGCAGAACTGCTCCCTGATCAGGCTTCCCATAGGCCCCAGTCTGCTGATGCCCAGAACTCTCCTCTCTCAGATGTAAGACGTTGCATTTGCCACTGTTCACTTTCAAAATGTTCTCTGTTGGCCCCGTCCTGCAGCCTGTCCAGACTGCTCTGAAGGGAAACCTTGACACTGAGCATACTGGTGCCTATGTTTCATGTCATCTGCAGACTTGATGAGGGCATATTTTGTAATCTCCTCCCAGTCATTGCTGCATATTAAATGGGACATGTACCAGACAGATCCCTGCAGTATCCTCTCAAGAACTTGTCTGTTTCTTATTAGGTAAAGTCCATTCCAGTAAGTACTCTGAGCCTGATCATCCAGCTTGTCCTTTTACAATTTAGTTGCCCATCCATCCACTCTGTAATATCCCTGGGGCATTCACATTTTCTGAAAAATCCCTTTGCCCAGGATTTTTCCCCTGGGAAGCTGAGAAGCCTCAGAGAAAAAGGAAAACAATAATTATCTGATTTATTTCTCCAGTGTTTTGCTCCTTTTGAATGTGTTTGAAGATTGTTTACCACAGGTGATTGTTTTATTGGTTTATGCCATGAATTCTTTTCACGCTTTGGCCAATCAGCGCCAAGCTGTGTCAGGACTCTGAAAAGAGTCACGAGTTTTCATTATTATCTTTTTAGCATTCTGTCTGTATCCTTTCTGTATTCTTTAGTATAGTGTAGTTTAGTATTCTTTAATATAATATAGCACATTAAAATAATAAATTCGCCTTCTGAGAAAATAGAGTCAGATTCATCATTCCTTCCTTCATCTGGGGGCAACCCAAATACACTATATCCCTACTTGGATATGAGAATATTGTGGCTGACAATGTTGAAAGCCTTGATAAAAAAATCACACCTACTACTGTCTGGTAATCTGAAAATCCAAGTATTTTGTCATACAAAGCAGGCAGGCCAGTCAGGGCTGATATACATATATATATATAAATATAAAACTCTACTGACTATATATATATATAAATATAAATCTCTACTGACTATGCCCAACCATCTAAGACACCCCAGATTCTTGTAACAAAAAAAATAATTTTCTTGTTAACCACCCCTTTTGTCTGGTGCTAGGTTTACCTTTCCAGTGCTTCTTGGACGCTAATATCGTCAGCATTCCTCCAGGAGATTGGGAAGGGCTGGAGGGAATGTGAATGTGTACTATTTCAGCAGCATGTTGATTATATTCATGGGAGTCTTGAGTCCACATGGAAAACTAGCTTTTGTTTTCTTTTTACAGCCTGCTTCCTTTTTACTCTTTGCTATCTGCTATGAAAATTGCACAATATCATTCTCCAGCCCCAAATGGCATGAAGATTTCTGTTTTCTACACACTGTGTAAGTTTGCCAGGTCTGTACACCCACAGTATTTCCAGAGGTTAAGCTCAAACAGCTCAGACAATAAACACTTCACCACTAGATAATTACTGAAACAGGGCAAGATATGATCCCACAATATCAACACAAGGCATTTTAGTAGAAATTAAAGAAAAATCACTTTCACTTCCAAACACAAGACACAAACAGTGGAAGAGCAGCAGTGGTGTTCAGTGAGGAACATTTGGAGCACATCCCATAGGGTGCCAGGGCATGGAGTCACCAGCAGGAGCAGCACACTGTGCCTACCCATCCTGCAGCTGCAGCCTGATCACACTCCTGGCCTCTTACTTCCTTTCTCCTCACTAGAAATTAATATTAGGAAAAAAATAATCACTTCCCATGTCTTAAAGTAACAAAAATGTTTGGAAGCTTCATGACAGCATCAGAAGTCAGAATCAATACCCTTTAGATGAATTTTGTGCTGTTCTCATGAAAAAAAATCCTTTTGTCCCAGGACAGGTCCTTTCACTCTGTGTGTAAGAGGCTAATCCACACACAGAGACAATTTGATTTATATACAGTTCTGTGCAGAAAGGGGATCTGGATGGCAACTCCACAAAACCAGAACACTGACTATAAAAATCTTTCAGTATTACACATTTTAGCAAACAAAGGCAATAATGTTCATTGGGTACAAATCACACTGTCCTCTTATTAAACAGTATTCTATCTTCTACTGGTTAAATGATTCTCCCTCTTCTCCTGCTAATTAGCCCACACACTAAATCCTCTTTTTTTGAGTTGGTGCCTTCCTAGAGACAGTGGTTCTGATCTCACCCTTTACCTAGCTGGATGAGATGGCTTTGATTTATTCCTCATAATCTGGCATCATCTTGGTTGTTTCCCCAAGTGTCCTTGGTTCACTGGTTCAGTTATGCCTGGGTTCAGCTGATGCACTGAAAGAAGTTTCTTTCTTGTTTTCTTTTCTGTATAGCTGCTACATTACTGAGACATGTTAAATGTAATTTATTTCTTTGGGAACCATTAATCAATATTAGAGTATGTCAAGTCAAGTGTGCTGAAAACAAGTATCACAGACAACTGAAGACTGTACTTATTTTCTTCATTGCCTAATAAAAGACAAATCAAGAGTCAGTGTGAACAATAGCTTAAGAACTCTACTTCTTCATCAAAAGTGTCAGGGGTCTGTATAAACATACAACTATTAGTAATATTTAGCCAATGCATGTGCTACCACTGTGCGCACACTGGCTTTAAACACCTCATTAGGCACCAAAACAGAGAGTATGCAAGAGAGAGTCTTGGGATCTTGAAGCTAAAGACTGAATATCTGGCCAACAGTCTGGACCAGCTCACTGCTTGGAATGCCTGACTGGGACCATGGGTACCTGTGGAAGGTTTCTACTGGGTTCTGAGAATACAGACATCTCAGAAGAAGAGACTTTTACTCATTAGTGTCAAACTGTTATATGCAGAAAGCTCCCCATGTGCCAAATGAAAGATGTTTGAGCCACCCTAGTTAAAAGAAAGACTGGTGAGAATAGGGAAAAGTCTCAAATTCTTGCTATGTTTCATACTTAAATTCTTTTCAGGAATGGAATGACTTCTATACACATATTGTCATGTGTGCCTGCCTGCAAGAGGAGAAAGAGGTGAGAAAATTCCCTCCTCATTGCCTTCCTCATGGAGCCCCCAGCCCCTGAAAAGATTCTGGAGGACAAGTGACAGACTGAGGTTACCTGATTTGAGAAAGCTCTGGGGATAGACCTACTGTGTTTAGGCCTTTTCCTGATGAAGCTGACAATAATTATGCCAAATACAATAATGACTTTGCAATATGGATAAGTATTTTCCAGCCTCATGACTACAGTTTACACACTTCTTGGCATGGAAAAAGTCATGGAAATAGAGATGGAAGCAAAATAGGCATTTCTTCTTCAGCTACCCTTGGATATGTATAGAATCTCATGGTGTCATTTAGCAAATGACACATACAAAACATATTAGTCAAAAATATCATCCTATTGAACAAGAGAGATGTTAAGAGTTCATGAACTCAGATTTAGTATTCCAGAGCTGATATTAATTTGCTATGGGAATATGTTGATGGTAGTTTTCAGGAAGGGCACTTGGACTTCACTTACCAGACAGAATAAACTGAAATAGCCACTGTTATTAAAGTAATTTAATTTAGCTGTTGTATGAGTGAAATTTCACACTGACACATGAAAAGCATAGAGCAGAATTTTCCTTCCTAAAATAAAACTGATTTTCCTGACAGATGCCTGTGTTTCACAACAGTAGTCATGATGCAACTATGGAAACTAACTGAAAAAGGCATTGAAGAAAATGTTCACTATAGGTTGGATAAAATGAGTCAGATAATATATTTTGATTAGCAATTTCCTCCCATGTTTGATACTATTCTTGACAAGTAGGCGACAGCATAAAGAGGAAGGAAAGAAGTGTGTCTACATGTCTAAACATGAAATTAACTTAATTATTGTAACAAGAATGTTTAAGTTATGCATTTGGGCAAAGCTTTTTAGCATAAATAAAGAAACAATTGAATATATTTCTTAAGAGCAACCTATAGTTCTTATAGCTGCATTTTAAGTACAAGTAAAGGACACACCTACTATCACCTACTATTTCACTAGTGTGAAACTGTGATTCTGGGTCATATAGAAGCCTCATTTTCCATTTATTTATATGATGCAAAACACAATGATTACAAGTCTAAGCTTTCTTGAAGAGCAAGAGCAAAACAAGACTGTCCTTCAGGAAGTCACACGTCTACCAGGACAAAAAGATTCCACATGATGAAATCTGGAGTGTAACGAATGTGAAGAACAGATAAAAGATGAATCACACATAATGTCTGTAACATTGCTAAAGCTGTCTACACTGCACGTTTGAAGACCATTATTTTCCAAGGCTTTTAAACTGAATCAACATTTAGCACTTAATCTTTCCATTTCACTTAGCTGTGGAAAGTAAGGCACCTAATTAATTACCACTGCAGGCAAAAGAGGGAGGTAAATGCTTGCAGATTACTTTGTTTTAAGAGGATTGTTTAAGCTAGGTGGTTACCATTGATCTCTAGAGAATATGAGGGCAGTCAGCTAACACCAGGTACCTCCTCAGCAGCTGTGATTGCACAAGCAGAATCCCTTCCAGAGATTGCAAACTTGCACTTTTTCATGTGAAAACATATTTAGGATACCTAAAAGGTATCTCTGAAGATATCTGAATGCTATTTTTAAGACGTATGACTAGATCTTAAATTGAAGGCATGTGATGGGCTTTGGATGCTTGAGGAGTGTACCATGGGTCTCTGAAGTTTCACCATTACTGTCCCTTTCTAAGATCCTCTTAAAAAAGCACTCACCTTATGCTGCTCTTCCTTGCCCCTCAAGAAACACCATATGCACAGGGCATCCTGATTAACTGCATCCTCACATTCAATCAGGAGAGAGAATGTCCCTTTTCAGGCGATTTCAGATATCACATAGAAACTTGTTAAATTAAGTGAGAACATTTCTTTCAACTTCACTCAGAACTACTGACAGCTGAGAGAGATTAAATGCTAAAACAAGGATGAAATATTTAATCAATCACAAAGTAGTTTTCTGAAAGGCAGAGAAAAGGTAGGAGAGGTGACTACATTCTGTAATTATGATGCACTCATGTGTTTTTATAACAACCTTCAGCCAACCATTTTACAGAACTTCCTGGCAACTTTCAGAAAGCTTTTAGAATACAAAAGAAGCTGTGAAGTCAAAGAAAAATAATCTTTTTCTTCCCTCTTCATCCACTAATATAATATTTGTTATTTTCTAACCCAGACATGTGAGACACAGAGCTAATGAATTATTTGGTAGAAATTAAATTCAGTTTTAACTGAAATGAAGCAAAAAACCTTCAGGAAAGAATAATCTTCTTGGAATATATGTCACAGACTGCAGCTAGCAAAATAAAATTAATATCAGTGTCACTGGTGAAAGAACAACTATTGAATTTCTTCAGAAGATAATCAAAAACAAGATCTCACCAACCTGCATTCTGTTTAGATTTGGATTTATATATGCACTCATTATTTCAAGCAGCAGAATAGTCTACCTACCTGGGAGGGCAGTTTTTTCTTTACATATCTACCTTACTAAGGCTTCTTCTTACCTTGAAATCCTTTGAGAACATCTGCCCACACCACCCAGTGTTCACAGAGAGACCTTCTCTGCTAAGGTAAGAACATTCATCACAACCCAGGCTTGGGGCAAAAAGCACAGGAGCTTCATTTACATTCCTGGAAATGCCCAAAAAGTTTAGATCTGTCAGGACTACTGCTAATTTCATTTAACATAGTGGTGATATTTGCCTTTGATGTAATCACTTTTTGGTTAGGAAATTTATTCACAAGAAAGTTCATTTATTCAGTTTTTTGTGGACAAGTAATCAAAAGACACAGGTCAGCTGGAAGCTGAGTTAAGCTTACCATAAATCATTGTTCAGTCCTGACTTAGTCCCCCTTACTTTTCAGGGGAACAAAATATGAGCTGGGCAGCTTGACCACCTGAACCTGGAGAATTTCATTAGTTTTTAGACTATTGTGCAAAAATCAGAAAGCCATATCATGCCTTTTCCATTCTAAGGAGAAAATTAAGTATACTGTATCCCAAATAGTTGGAGGCATTTGACATTAACTATTGGTTCCCTATACTCTCAATGGATGTAACAGAAAAACGTTTTAAGTAGACTGGATCATTTTATGGAGACAATCACATTTCTCTGTAGTCAATGAATAGAAAGAAATAGAGAGAAAAAAAAATGCAATCACCTAAATTAATCTCATATTCCCTTCCATACATTCCTCCAGATATCTGCACTTTAGGATGATCATAGAAGCATGCAGTCATAGACTGGTTTGGGTTGGAAGGAACCCTTAAAGCTCATCTAGTCCAATCCCCCTGAACTTAGCAGGGATGTTTTAAACTAGATCATGTTACTCAGAGCCCTGTTAAATCTGACCTTGAATGTTTCCACAGATTGGGCATCCATAACTGCTCTGGGCAATCTGTTCTGGTGTTTCACAAACCTCCATGTAAAAAAAAAATTCTTCCTTATATCTAAATCTACCCTCTTTTAGCTCAAAGACATTACTCCTCACCCTATCACAACAGGGCCTGCTAAAACCTCTGTCTCCCAGCTTTCTTATAAGCCCCTTTTAACTACTGAAAAGCTCCTTTTGGATTTCCCTGGAGATTTCTCCAGGCTGAACAGCCCCAGCTCCCAGCCTTTCCTTACAGGAGAGGTGCTCTAGCCCTTGATCATCTTCATGGCCCTTCTCTACACTTATTCCAATGTGCCCATGCCATTCCTTTGCTGAGGACACACAGCTGGACACACTACTCCAGTTAGACACCCACAAGAGAGAAGTAGAGGGGCAAAATCATCTCCCTTCACCTTCTGGTCACAGTTCTTTTGATGAAACCCAGGACACATTAGGCTTTCTCAGCTGCAAGCACATATTGCCAGCTCACGTCCATCTTTTGATCTGCCAGCAGCCCTAAGTCCTTCTTGGCAGGGCTGCTCTCAATCTCTTCATCCTCCAGGCTGTACTGATGCCTGGAGTTGAATTGCTCTGTATTTACCATGTACTTATCCAATTTTGCTTGACACATTCCTCCAAATACCAAAAGCAGCAATACGATTTTTGTTTTCTGTAGGGCAATATGAAAATATAATCCATACCATCCTATAGCTTTGTTTATCTCCTTTTGCTAAGTGACCACCTTCCTACATAGTAATCATTCAAAATGTGCCAATTATCTTAATCAGCCAGAAGCCATCCTCATCACACTGTTTGGACACTGAAAGGTTGTGCTGTTAGCTTACCTGAGGAGGAAGAATGGGCAACTGGAGAAGAGGAGGAGGCATAAAAGCACCTTTTCTCTCTGTCCTGCAATGAGTTGAGGGACAACTGCAACAGAACTTCAACCTAGACTAGTCAGGAGGAGGCTGGAGGATGGACAAATGGGGCCCAAGCCCTGGGCAGGGACTCTGGCCAGACACGATGGGGACAGACTGCTTTGGTGCCTGAGTGACCATGGATGTGTGCATGTGTTGTGGGGGAGTCTGCCTGGAAAGCCCTGCCCTGGTGGTCTCGAGAGAAGGAAGAGCACTTGCAGACGGTGGTGATGTCTGTGTGAGTGCTGTTGGTGTTTGTGTGGGTGCCAGGAACAGCACTGCTTTCTGTACTGACCTATGCAGCCAGATGTGATGTGTGTGTGTGTCTGCACGGCCCAGGAGAATTCCCCTGAGACTAAATACTCACTAGATGTGGCTTCCTTTATCATCTTCTCTGGGCTGTGGCTCCACGATGAGGTGAAATGGGGTTCCCACAATTTCCTGGATTGTAATTGGAGATCTCTGGTCCCTTTTAAGAACACTGGCAGTCCAGCATGTCAAATGTTTATTGTAAATATGTTCCACCTCAACACAGAGAAAATCGTACCTTGCTTAAGTTTCATTTTATTAGGTCACCAATTTTTACCTCATTTATATGTTTGTACCATTGGAAAAATTGTCTGGAACAGTGCTTGTCCGTGAAGAATCAGTTACGTAAACTGCTGAAAAGATACAATTTGTTTGTCTTATCAGCTCTGGCCACATTTCACATTCTCGGTGGTATGTGGTTTTGACAAAGAGCCACAGAAAGGGTGTATAATGCGAATATTTACTTCCATCAGACCATTGTAGTAGTCTGGAAACCCATTTGCATTAATTGTCTTGATTTGTTGGTTTTATTTTAAGGTATCATGCATGTTAAGCATTAAATATCTATTTAAATATCATGGTTTAACTAACATGATTTATAAATTGCTCACTCTTCCATGATTTGACTACGATCAGTTAGAATTATTATCTTGGGGGGTCTTTCTATAATGCATGTGTGTTTTTTAGCAAAGAAGGAAATTAAACAATTCTTATAACTAAATGCACTTAAATTTTTTTACCAGTTTCAAAGAAGGTCAGCTTCATTGTGCCCATACAAATAAATATCACAAGAATTTTCAATTTATTGACATGGAAACTGCAATTTCTGTTATGTCTACAAACATTAATCAGGAAGAGATCTACACAAATGCAGTTTTCCCAACCTCTATTTCAAAATCACATACAAACAGGTATGAGTGGAAATTACAGAATCTTGAAAAGATTAGGGTTAAAAGGGACCTTAAAGGTCATCCTGTTCCAAACACCTGGCCATGGGCTGGGATGCCTTTCACTGGACCAGGGTGCTCCAAGTCCCATCCAGCCAGGCCTTGAGTACTTTCAGGGATAGAACAGCCTCAACTTCCCTGAGCAACCTGTTCCAGTACCTCACCACCTTCAAGAATTTCCTCCTAATATCTAAATGGACCTTTTTTCAGTTTAAAGCCATTGCCCTTGTCCTGTCACTACAGGCCCTTGGAAAAAGATGCTTCCCAGTTTTCTTGTAGGCCCACTCCAGTCACCAGAAGGCTGCTTCAAGGTAACCCTGGAGCCTGTTCTTCTTCATCCAACTCTCTCATCCTGTCTTCATAGGAGAGTTGTTTCAGCCCCCAGATGATCTTCATGGCCTTTCTCCAGACTTGCTCCAACAGGTCCACCTGAGCAAAAGGAATAAATGACTAGAAAATTCATTTCCATTTTTGTCAGTGTCCTTAGCACCTAATATTCTGGAAACCTAGAAAGAAAATATTAAATCCTATCAAGACATGTTATGGTCTAGAAACTCCTGCTATATGCTGTAAATAGAATGCATATAAATGGAGCTATTTTAAACTGAAATCTCAGGTGCTCTGTGTACTCTTGTGTATGAATTTTACCCAAAGTCATCTATAGCTCTCAAGGAGAATTAAACTGCTTAATGAAACTTCAGTCATACAATATCTGTGAGGACTAAGGCTAAGGTAGGTATGCATAAACTCCATTAGTCTGAGATTGTTTAGCACTGTCAGTGACATAGGTATGACAGTAATAAGCATGAAGAATTTTGAAGACTTTTCATACTGATAAACAAATGACTGTTGGCAAGAAATTTTGTCAACAAAATCCTAGAAATAGATGAACGTAGACATTACATGGTAAGACAACAACTACCTTAGTTTGAAAGCTCAAACAGTGGAAAGGAAGGAAATCAGCCAATTTGTGCATGGACCAGCCCACAGCTGAGGAAAAAATATCAGGGAAACTTAATACATGAAGCTCTCTGGAGTTTCCTCAATGTGTATCATTGATCCCTTAATTATTTCTAGAGCTATTCAACTGGTCATACATTAAGAAAATATGCTGGTGTCCATAAGTATGGTTTCCATAACAGTAGATTTGGTTATGACTATAAAAATTTAATTAGGAAAGAAAATTCCTTTCTAACATTTTAAATTTGAAATTAATCTATCTAGGTGTCTGAAAATGCAGATAAGGGCTTTTAGAATATTCAGAAATACTTATCACTAATATCCACTGATTCCAAAAATCTCTGTATTGGCACATGTTGATACTGCAGAGGGTTTGCCATTTCAAGACATACAAAGGACATACAGATGTTGTTCTAGTAAAAGAGAAGCAGTTTATAAAAGAATACTTAGAGTCAAAGCAGAAAAATTAATTTGCCATATCAACTCATAACACAAAATTTCTGTCACAGGCAGAAATATCACTACAGTATCACTGCCTGACCAAGACAGCATCAGATGCATTGCTGTGACATGCTCAGATAGGCCTAAAAAGTTGCAAATCCAGGAGGTAGGATATGTAGGATTGCTCAAGTATATAACTATGAGACATAACTTCACACAAAATTCTGAGACTATATTTTTGGATGCAGTAAATATAGCAGCTAGGCTGAGAAGACAGCCAAAGACAAGCAATATCATTCCCCACAAGTTCTAAAGGAAATCAATTCATGCCACATGTAACCATGCAGTTAAAACTGTCTCGGTATCAAGCATAGAAAGGAGTAAACAGGATGAAAAATTTTTTAAATTACTCTGGTAACCCCAGTGAACTAAATCTGAAATTGCACCAAGTAAATTATAAGAAAGTATAATAAACCATAGAATTAAAAAGTTGATACTTGGATAAAAATATCTTGCGGAAGAATCAACACAGCTTCGCAAAGAGAAGCCATACCTCACAAATAAATGGTAGAAAAATCTAATCTGGTGTAATCCTCCAGGCTCCTCAGAAAGCACTCAGCAGAGTTGTCCACCAAATCCTATTACAGGCAGTAAGCTCTTGTGAAGTAAGAGGGAAGTCTCCACAGGGATAAAGATCTCCTTTAGAGGTATGAAACAAAAGTAAGAATGAGCTTTTTTTTTTTCTTCAGTAGAAGGAGGCAAACAACGGGATCCTCTAGATGTCTGTGTGAAGCTTTGTACTTCAACATGCTCAAGAATGATCTGGAAAATAAAAATACTTGAGTGATTTGGTTTTCTAATGCATCTAGGTTATTCAGGGCTCTAACTGCAAAAGGTACAGTGGGAAGGGTTGGGGAAATAGAAAAAGAAACTCATGAAAGTAAGCAGTAACAAATGAAAATCAGTCTAGATAAAATAAACTAATGCACAAAGTGAAAAACAATCTTACCTTTATATTTTCATTACTGGATTCAGAATTACCTATCACTACTTGAGAATAACATCCTCTAATGTTTTCTTGCAAAAACCTGATCCCAGCAAAGAGGTCAAAGCCAATACAAAAAAAACAGAAATAGAAAATAACATTGAACAGCTCATTGTAAATCCAAGGTGCATCCACAGCACAGATATATTGTGCTGCTTTGGTGTCTCTCCACTCTTCCATTCATAATGTGTAGAAGATAGTCAGAGAAGGTTGAAAAGAACATTGAAGGATGGAGAATGAGGTGTTCAAGTGTTGCTGCGTGTGCTTTAATCTAAGTCCTTTCTTTTCAAAGAATTTTGCTTTATAGAGATGCCACTGTTCTACATATGCCTAAGCTTTATCCTGGCATCCTGACTACCAACAGATCTGCCTGCTCTTGGTCCATCAGAACTGCTGCAGGAAGCAAGCCAGGGTGTGAAGGCTGCTGAGCTCCACATGAGCTGCAGTCAGGCTTCTGCAGGCTTTGCCAAGTGCTGTGGGCACTCAGAGAGCACATGCACCAGGCTGAGGGCTGGAATCAGGGGGGGAAGGTGTAGCTTCCACTAATTCTCCCCATGGACTCCTCCTTCTACAGGCCATGAAGAGATGTAAATGATCACTCATCTCTCAGAGGAATGAGTATGTGTGGGTCCCTTCCAATGAAGTTACTCCATTCCCTCAATTTAGATACATACAAAAAAAAAAAGCATAATTTTAATATAGTACCAAACACAACCTAAAACTACCAGCTCAGCACCAAAGCTCCTAAACTCTCCTGTGTGTCTTTTGACAGTGGGAATTTTCATCTAAACAACTCAAAAAAATTTTCTTCAAATTGCATAATTTAACAGCAGGTGGCACTGTCACATCAAAACTTGTGCAATCATTTCCTGTTCAGGCTGAATCAGATTTTATTCCTAAATAATGGCACTGAAAAGTGAGTGACAAGCAAATTTGCACATTATAATTAAATAGCATTTCCTAAATATTCTTCTTCATTTCTCATCAACCATTTGAGTCTTGCAATATTTTTAATCCTTTGATTTGAGCTATTACATTTGCCAAAACACTTGCAATGATCCCCTTTTTTTTCTGTTTAGCCATCCTTGCAGTTCTACATTCCCCAAAGAAATTGAAGCATACATAACTATTTATTCCAAAACTGCTTACCTAATGAGACACAAGATTGAAATTTCCTCTCTTTTCACATACAGCACAATGTATGAAAGCTGTAATGACAAAGAAAAATCAACTTTGACTGTTTCTTGAAAGCAAAAGCTTTTTACTGAAAGATTTACCAAATGGCTTGAAGTACTCAAGCATTTCATGAAGGAGGAGCAGGAGCAGTTTGACTATTCTGAAACACCAATATCTACAGCCATAAGAGTTCTATGTAGAAGTCTCATCTGTAATCACCTCTGGAACAGGCCCCAAACCACATGCTCCATGTTTGATATCTACAAGATACATTTTACTTTGTATTGCAATTAAAAAAAAAATTAGATTATTGACTAATATGATGGAAATTATGGAGTCAAGACAGAAAACAGAAAAATAATGTAAGATTTAAAAAAGAATCATACTATTTGAAGTAGGGATTTGTAATACATGGGTAATTATCCATAATACAGTGAGAGAAAATTTCATCCAAGAGGAAAATTTGATACAAATACAAACAAATTTGATACAAATACAAACATTATTTTTGGCCTGCACTGGAAAAATATAGATTATTAAAACAAAAATTCAAAATTTTAAACACTGCAAGAGTCTTACAGAAATATTTTAATCTGCTATTAAAATTATGCTATTATTAGGTATTTGACTTGTAACTGAAAAGCCAAGTTTGTGACATTTCGGCTTTTTTGGCATATCTTACAGTTATATCACAGGCATCACATTACAAAAGAGAAGACGAGATCCAGCCCCAGCTTTGATCTGGGTCCCTGTGCAGCAAATAAAATGTGTGACATTCCTCCACCATTGCTAGATGTCTCCAAAATAGATCTAGGTCTCTTCGGCAGCATCTGTGTGTTCACTATCCTGTTTCTGCTGGCATCCAGAACATGGAATGAAGTGCAACAAACAGAAGCTGAGCAGGCGGGTTGCACCACATGACTTCCAGAGGTGTCTTCCAACTTCAATCACTGTGATTTTGTCATCCCAAATCTTTTCTAGTCAGAATTTGCTACAGGAAACTACCAAATAGAAGTGGCTTCCATATAACAGTAGGGAAATTTTTGTGCACTTTTCAAGGGGTTCAATTCGATTAATTTCCCCAGGCTCTCTCTGTTTTTAATATGTTGTCCCTTCACCCATCTGCTGTAAGAACTCTATGGAGATGCTGTTCAAGCCAGATGTAGGGGTGTGAGGATGTGAAATTCTTGTCTGCTGCTTCACTTCTGGGCCATTCAAGATCCCATATGAATATGCTGCCCATGGAAAAAGCTATAGAGGCAAAACTCTCCCTTTTTGTAGGGCGTAGGCTGAACATGCCAGTAGCCAGGCATGCACCATTGCACAAGTGGTGCACAAGCAGATTCTCATTAGAGCTCCCAGGGGAAGGCCAAATATCACCAATGCTGCTGAGACCTGTTCTCCAAGTCCTTTTACTGAGGATCAGCTCTCTTTCTAGTGCTTTCAAAATTTGGTTTTTGTACCAAAACTCCTCTCAGAAGTAGGAAGTTAAGGGCTACATAGAAAACCCAAGTAAGCCAATAACCCAAGTACTTCAATCTGTAAAGCCAGGTCCCCTTAAAAACCAGTTCATGTAGTTTCAGGAGATTGATGTTCTAAGCTATTCTGCTACCATATAAGATTGAACCAAAGTAAAAAGAAATCAATTGTACAATTTAAATTTAAGCTAAATTAAATTCAAGCACATTATGTCTTAAAATCATCCAAGAGCATACAAACTGCTGGTGGAAGAGTAGAAAATTTGTTATCAGTGTGTTGTCATTATATTGCAAAGGTTCCATATTATTGTCTCCCTACTGTAAGAGTTTCATACCTCCTTGATGTTTCTCATAGTCACCTCCTCTAATCACATATTCCTCCTTCTTCTCACAGTATCCAACTGACTCCACTTCCCCTTTAAACCAACCAACACACTCTTTTCTAGCACTCTTCTCATTGGCTACAGCTGTGGCCTGTTTAAAGTCAGGCCTGTTCCTAATCTCTAATAATTAACCCAGCTGCAACTTCTTAGGGGTAAGATTACTTTCTATACTACCTTTATTTTCTTATATTCTATCCCCGTACAAGTAAGACCTTTTGTTCAGGTAAGTCAGCAAGCCAACTTCCCAAATGCATAAAAGTAATACATCAAGACAAAGAAGTTTATCCTACTTTATTCCATCTAGATCCCATTTATTCCAACCAATAATCTGGCCCAGTACCTTCAAACTTGCTCATGCAACTTTGTATCACAACTATATTTCAGTGCTGACTACAGCATAGCTGTCTAGTTATGTGGTGTATTTAATATGTTAGCACATTTTTCTTTCTGACAGCTTTGGAAAGTACAGGAATGTTCTTTCTCTCTTCTGTGCTCCAAAGTGTGTACTATTGTAGTGCTGGTATTCTGAACCACACCACAATGCTAAAACTACTAATCTTGTAATAAATGAGAGAGAGCCTTTGGGATTTTATTTCCACCAGTACATTTTACATACTTCTTTAGTGCAATCAAGAATCACTGAGATCTTTAGGATGATAAACAGAAGATATAGGCCAGGAAAAATGAGTATTTTTTTTAAGTCTTATGGTGTACTGTATTTTAATAATTGATTATTCATTCACTGGGTGAAGATGATAACTTACAAGCAAAAAAAAAAAAAAAAGACCAGAAAAGAGCTGGAAAGGAATTATTTCAGTCAAAGTAATAATTATATTTCAAGGTAATTCTTTGGGTAGGGTAAAATTAATAATTAGCTTCAGATGAGACTTTTTTGAGGCTTTATTTCCTATATATGACATTTTACTCATTCACTCTAAAGTATTTAAATTATTTTAACAAAGATATTTTCGGCTTGACTCACTTTTTTAAGAGCGAGTGCCATCTGATATTTCTAAGGGTACCTGACATATCTGCTTAGAACTAGCAGATGTGAGGCCAAACATGTAAAATATCTGTACTGCCCCAAGGAAACAAGTGGAGGCCAAGCAGAAAGAAGCCTGTGTGTACGTGTTGGGTAGCCTGAGATGCAGGCAAGTAACACTATGGGAAGATGCAGTTGAGCTGAATATGTTAGCTGCAGGAAAACAACAGGGAAGAATAATTTTAGAATGATCCTTCTCCTGTCTATCCAGAACACAAACATTCATCTTGACAATTTGAAAGCCGATTTAGAAAACAGGAAGGGAGGCACACTTTTTAAAAGTAATATAAATTATCATTAGCCACAGCCAGAGGACAAAATTTGCTGTAAATCACATTTTAAAAACTGAATTGTCTTAGACTTAGTTAATGACATCCAGTCTAAACCCTCCAGCCTAGCAGCTAGAACTTAACCATAGAACTTAGCTGGAGCCATGAAAAGGTAATTGTTGTGAAGCAAATAAGAAGCAGATATTTCCCTCACACAGAGAGAAGCATGAAAGGGCAGGCAGTCATGTTGCTGAAGTAGCTCAAAGCAGTCAGTTTTGATGAACAAATTGAACCCTGAGTTGCTGGAATTACTCTGGAAGTCATAAAACCTCAGCAAGAAGGAGTTAATGTTATTAAACCTGATGATCTCAGGATAAAAATTTAGGAAGGATGGTGCCTGGAGAAGACTGAGGGGATCTGATTAATACATATAAATATCTCAAAGGAAGGTGTCAAGAGGGTGGCACCAGACTCTTTTGTGGTGCCTAGCAGCAGAATGAGGAGCAATGGCCATAAAATAAAACACAAGAAGTTTCAGCCTAACAAAAGTAAGAACTTCTTTATGCTGATGGTGGCAGAGCATTGGAACAGGCTGTCCAGGGAGGTCATGGAGTCTCCCTCAGTGGAGACATTCCAAACCCACCTGAACATGTTCTGTGCAACCTGCTCTAGGTGACCTTGCCTTGGCATGGCAGTGGGACTGGACGATCTGCAGAGGTCTCTTCCAACCTTAGCAATGCTGTGATTCTGTGAAAGGAAGGTAAGGCAAGGCAAGACAAGGATATGAAAGCTGACACTGGGAAGGGGACACAAAACTGACATAAGGTGCAACCACTGGGTGGTTTTAAATTTTTCATGCTGAGGGGAATTCAGGTGAAAATAAAAATTAAACTTGAAAGACAATACTTGTTCCAAAAATTAGAGATATCTAGTTAAAATTAGTGAATTAGAGTAGAACAACTTTTGAGTTTTATAAGTAGAATTTAAAGCAAACAAAATTTAGTAAAGATCACTGAAGTTGTTTTGTGGCAAGCAATGATAATGTACAGAGAATGAAAATTCATAGTATCTGTGAATTCACAGAAAATTCATAGCTTAGTAAGCTTTGTTCAATATTTCTCCCATTTACTTTTAAAACATTTTTACTCATTAAGCAAAAAATTATTCCTACTATATATATAGTAGGATTATACTATAAATGATCAAGTAAAACACTAACAAAGGCACATAAATTTAACTATGCCTTCAAACACAAAAGAAAATAGATTATTTTACAAAATCACATCCCAAATATTTATCAAACACACAGTCTCTCTTATTAGGATTATAGATGTTCAATTAAAGAAAAGTATACATTTGTGCTTGACTTCATAGGTTCTTCCTGAAATAACTCAGTTTATTTGCATGTTAAAGTTACACATTTTCTTCTTGGTGACAAGTTTTACAGCGTTCTTAGATGGCAGTGCTTTTGTGAGGAACTATTCCACTGAGTCAGAGGTTGAGAACCATCAAGCATAGCAGCACGATTAAGACCAATGGAAATCAAGCTAGAGTGGAAAGGAAAGAAATTACAGAAATGAAGCAGTTGTATGGGAAAGAGAATGGGAAAACAGGGCCATGGGCCTTCCAGGCTTTCTACCATTCCATTTAGGCAAAGTTTTGATACAACACAAACATGGTTACAGAAGAGACGATTTGGATGTTGTAACAGAATACTCTCATTCTTTTGTATTCTAACTTCTTTTCATTTGTCAATATGACTGTATTTATGCTTACTTATTTATGCAATTTTATTCTTACTCAAGGTTATTTGTGTTTTATTGAGGTTATTACTGCTATAATATACATTATTAATCAGAAGCAAAAGACGAGGGGAAGTAGAGAGGATTTCCTCTCTAAAGCAGAGAAGAATTAGTGATGCAAAATTCCTTCAGAAACTGTCTGTGGAACAGAAAACCTGAGTATTTAGCCACTTAGAACTTTGAATTAGTCTGTCTGTGAATTCATTATTAGCACTACATAAGGAGACTTCCTGCAGTCTGATAAATTATGAATTCTTTCCTATTTGTGAATACTATAGGCTTGATCCAAGCTATACAAAGTCTCATGAAGCCTAAGAAAAGGAATTAGATCGATCAGCACACCCATCATCACCCCTAGGAAAATCTGTCTGACAACAATGAAAGACTTACAAAACTCAGAGACATTAAACAGATTTTTTTGACAGGCTCATACCCATAAACATACACCTACTGACATCTATAAAAACACTGCCTGTTGGAGCTTCAATAAGGAAATAACAAAGATATTTACACTAAACAACTGTAATTAAAATATCATGAGTGAGGGGAATCAATCAACATCTAGTTTTTTGATACCTAGTTTTATGCATGTTTGAGGTGATTACTTTCACATGTTTGCTTATATTTCATTCTTTTTCTTCTTAAACACACACAACGAAATCAAGAAGTTTCTAATGCTGTGTGGGAATTGCCTGTCAAATGATTTATCCTCACAGTAAAGCCTACAATAAGGAAGGTGGGTTTCAGCTATTGAACAGAAATTACCATGATTACTTATTACTGTGCAGATGTAGTAAGAAGTGACTATTTAGAATCCAGTCTTCTCCTTAAAAAAAAATTGTGTTGGCTTTGGCTGGGGTGGAGTTAACTTTCTTCACTTCTGGTGTGGGGCTGTGTTTTAGATTTGCGTTGAACACAGGGTGATAATATAGAGATGTTTTTGTTATTGCTGAGCAAGGCTCACACAGACCCAAGGCTTTTTCTGATTTTTGTACTGACAAACTGGTGAGGAAGTTGTGGGTGCACAGGAGATGAGGAGGAGACACAGCCAGGACAGGTGACCCAGACTGACCAAAGGGATATTCCACACCATGTGACATGTTCAGTATATAAAGGTGGGAGAAGAAAGAGTAAGGGGGGAATGTCTGGAGTGATGGGTTTTGTCTTCTCAACTCATCATTACTGAGATGGAGTCCTGGTCTCCTGGAGATGGCTGAGCACCTGTCTGCCCCTGGGAAGGGGGCATTAATTAATTTCTTCTTTTGCTTTGCTTGTGTGAGTGGCTTTTGCTTTCCCCATTAAACTGTCTGTATCACAATCCCTGAGTTTTCAATCTTCTACTCTTCCAATTTTCTCCCTGATCCTGCTGGTGGGGAAGTGAGCCAGTGGCTTAGTGGGACTTGGCTACTAGCAGGGACTAAACCACGATAGTCACAAAACATCATTAGTGCCTACACCCACAGTCAAGTGTGCATGACATAAAAACTGTTCCAGTGAGTGCTCAGATCACATTGTTGGAGTAGTTGAAAAGCCTGGGAAATTTAGTCTGACTAATTAATGAGATACTACTTATGCAAATGTGACAGGCTGAAATTTAGGAATAAGGACTGTTTCTATCCATGGAAATTTCCTCCAAATTGCATTCCAAAAGCTCTCCAGAGGACACAGAGCCTTCGTACAGTACAAATAGACTCCAGTGCATGAGCTGAGAAGTCAATGAACACACTTTCCCTTCCATGCACCCAGAAGCAGAAAGGAATATCTCCTGCACAAAGTTCAGCACTTTTTCATGCAGTCCCATAGGACCCAGATCCCCCTAAATGTTCAGTCACCTGGAAGCATGAAGTGTTCTGGGGAAGTACAGCTTAATTGCACATGGCAGCAATTAACTGCAATTAATCATAATGGTACTTACCTATTTCACAGTAGTGTTGTGAGGTCTAATCAAATGCCACATTTCTAAAATTATTTGTGACATGCAGAACAAATTATGTCAAAAATACAAAGCATTTTCTAAATGTTAAATGCTTTCTAAATTTATCTTAAAAAGGATATGATACTCGTTAATAAATAGATAATTATAAATAATAAAATCTAATAAATGCTTTTCTTGGTAAGAACTAATAACTGTACTTACATAAGTAGTAGAGCATTTTTTTCACCAAAAAATAATAAGAATAGTAAAAAACTCTGGGGTCAGATTCATCTGATAAACCATAGACATCTACAGTGTTAATAATTTATCTGAACTGTTGTCTAGCCTTCCCTTTCCATCAGGGAAGACAAACGGACCTTGGTGAGGTGTGATTCATCCCATCCTAAAGCAGATGTGTGTACAACAAATAATTGCTTTTTTGAATCTTCTATTTCTCCTCTTTGACTGAAGAGGCTAAAGAAGGCTGGCAGGGCAAAGAAATCTCTGCTTCTCATAGGCAGGCAAATTTGGTCAATTATGTATTCAGTCACACAGGAAGTCAATTTACACATAATCACCACTTAACCACAATTCCTCTTACAAAAATAATTAATCTAGCTAAAGGATATATGTGAGATCAATTTACCAAAATTAATTTTGTAAATTTAAGGCTTTTAAGGTCATTTGGATGATTGAAAAGATGGTGAACAGTCATCTTACACACTAGGCCAAGTATTGGGTTTTGCATTATTAGCTGAAAGGAAATTATCCAATACACAAAATGTAAACTGCAGGATTGTGGAGCAAAGAAACACCAGTCAAAGTCAGCAGAGATGAAGGTGCCTGAACACGTTTATCTTTTGTGCTGAATGAAATTATCTCAAGTTATTTCATGATTATGTTCTCCTCTGTATGAAGACATGCCTGTACTAGTTTTTCTGTTTGTTTTCAGACACTGACCTATTTTGCCTGTTCAGTGGTGCAAATTTAATTGTTAATTACACAGACAGATGGATTGGGTGTTTTTCCATTAGTACAGATGTGGAGGCTGGTGGGCCAACAGAGAAAGAATCCACAACACTCCCCTGGAAGGAAAACCTTCAAGTGATAACCACGCTTTTTAGGGTTAGGAAAAAGGCTTCTCCCTGCCTTGCTGTGACATGCAGATTCAATGTATCCCATTGGCCCTTCCCCCTCACTCCACCCCTGTGCCCTCATCCTATTGGCCCTGGTGTTCTGCCCTGCCCCTCAAAATCCACATATAAACCCCTGCCTTCCCTGCCTGAAAGAGTCTTTGATTCTGTATGCCTTTGAGGAAGAAGCTGAAGAAAGGCTCTCCTTGGAACCCCACGCAAAGAATCTGTGTCTCTCCTTCTGCATCGCCAGAACATTGAAGAGATAAAATCACCCAGCATGAGCACAAACATGCCTGTGTCCTCAAGGTGTCTTTTTGAAGATGCTTCTTCGGGAAGGTCATAGCACTCTGAACGCCACCCACCATGACATACAGATATGAGTTACTACAATAAAAAAATTTTATGAATGACTCAATATTTTAAAGTTGCCTTAGGTTGATAACTTGATTCTGTTATACAGATTTCTAAATAATGCCTAGTTTTGCCTAAAACCAATTGCTTAGAGATTGCTACTAATTTATAAGTGCCACAGGCGGCAGTGGGAGCTTCAGACAAAGTTTATTAGAGGAGCTCTTCTGCTGAGTCATGAGGTGCAGGAATGACCCCTGGCTTTCTAAATTCCTTCTCAATCTTAGCCCCAGACTTTACCAACACTTTGAGTAACTATGTCCCGCAGGATTAATGATGGCAAAGCAGATTTATTTTGATAAAATTAATTATTTATTATGCCATATGGCAAGGCAAAAATCTTAATTAGAATTACTTGCTGTACAGTCTAAAAGCTAAAACTAATAGTTAGGTATTGTATTGGATATGATAGTGCACTATATCAGAGCAATTATATTAAAGCAACTATATTGAAGCTAGCAAAAAGACACAATTATTAAGTAGAGACTGATGTAATGCACCATACCAGTGCTCATGGTCATATCTCTTTCACTCAGCCTTGAGTATCCTGGGCAGACAATCTCTACCCCAGGGAGGAATCTCCACACACTCCAAGGAGGAATATGTTATCTAACCATATGAAAGGGGACTGGACCCATCGAGTGTGAAGCAGTTGACTGCCAGCCACATGTCTGCGGGTGCATCATTACCAGGATGTTCATTTTGGGGTTGGTGAGCAGACTGGTTTTAGCATAATTCAATACCAAAATCAGCACATGACAGCCCCTCTCAATCTAATACTGAGAGGCTTTCAAGTAGGGCATTGTCCAAGTAGCTTGACCACAGTCCAGGGCAAAGCATCCTGCCACAGTAAGTAATATTTTTATAGGCTGGAATTGATCATATCACTCTTAAAGAAGATATCCTTGCTGTTGGCTGTCATACTCTCTTACAAGTGGGAAACATAAAGTTGTTATCCAGTGTGCTACTGAAGATCATGATCTGGTACATAGTACAATGAACATTCACAGATTTAGAAGCCAGTTTCTTTGAAGGGCAGAGATTTTATTGCCTGAGAGAAGTTTAAATTTTAAAAGATCATTGTCTTCCATCTCTGCTAAAGTGATAATGAGAAAGTAACTAATTAACTGAAATTCCTCCAGAAACCTTCACTTTTGAGAATCCTCAAAAGAATTCCACTTAAAAATGGAAGTGTGGATGTTTTGTTAACATTAACAATACCAAGCTATACATAGGAATGTAGCACGTGTCTATGAAGAAGAGCAGTGAGAATTGATGTTGGTTTGAAATTCCCAGCAGATGGCCCAGCCAGGTTCTTGCACTGATGATGGATGCCAAGCAGCCTAGGGTGTGCTGAGGTACGCACTTGCAACTCAGTATAAAAATAACTCAGGTAATAAGGTGCAAGTGGTCTTGAAGGCAAACAAGTCCGTGCAGTAAATTAGCACAGGAGAAACTAATGAAGAAACACAAACAGTAAAATGTAATCATTGGAACAGACCACAGGAAAGAATGAAAGCAAAATTGATTTAAGAGCTGCATAGTTTACCTGGACTGGTAGCAGAAAGGAACTGACATTTCCTAATTAGAAGATTTCAGCTGTAAGATTAAGTAATTTCAAGTTTACTTAAGGAGAAGACTGAAAGCTTTGCTAGTTGGCTGATGGAGCAGTGAGCTTAGCTGCTGAAAAAAACAACTAATTTTAGGCAGGGACAGTATCAAGAACAATGCAGGGATTGTTGCATGCATTAAATGTTTATTCTGTTTCTGATAAGATCAATTTAAATCTCAGACTGATTGATTAAAATTTCATCCTGTGTTGAATGACTTCACTCTCCTTGTTCTATTTAAAAATTTATTTTGAATAAAGCATTATTCTGCATAGTAAATCATTGGAGCATTTTTCCAGAGTACAAGCACAAGCCTGTTTAAAGGGAAGTATTTTTCCTCTTGATACATATATGTAATCTTCCTTGGTATTGCTGGGATATGCCTGTTCAGTGATAAGAGGATGGAGTAATAGCTCCTAAAAAATGCATTAGGTAGGTCAACAGTCAGTTCTAATTGCATATTTTTTATTCATCTCAGAGGACTTTGGGGATTTGGAATAATGCAGCTAAAATTAAAATTTGAAAATTCTTATTAATCTCCTTCACCGATGTAGTAAAAGTGAAAGTAACATCCAGCCTAGCATTAGATACAGTGTTTACCAAACTCAGTTTTATATATCAGTGCCCATTTCCATTACAGTTTCATCAGAAAATATCAGCAATTTTCCTTCCTATGTAGTTGGTGGATATAAAACTGGCCCTTACTTTGAAAAAAGAACTGCTCATATGTGTAAGTTGCTTTACAGAACTACCTCCCCAGCTATGCTTTTTTTACTTCCTACCACATTGTAAAAGGCAAGAAAATAAATAGGGTCTGAAAGTGGGTAGTGTTCAGAGATACCGAAAACAGCTTTCTTAACATAGCCCTGATTCCATACTCTCTTAAACTGTTTTCACACAATGTGAACCAAACCGTGTGTCGTCTTCTGATCTGTCTGTTCTGTGCAGCAAGCTCAAAGGAAGTGAGATCTGGCTGGTTTCAGCTGGAGCATTTCCACAAGAAAAGCAGAATATCCCTGGGGGGAATAAAGCTCTCTTAATAAGCTTTTATTCCACTTGACAAAGGAAACAGCAGAGAGTTGTCTAGAGAATTTTTAGGTTTAATCTTTTCTCACCTGTTATTGCAAGAGTGACAGTTCAGCAGCTCTCAGACTATATGAAAGAAAGTCAGGCTTCAGACACCTAGGTTGTAAAAGAACAACAACTGCTCCTGAAGAGCACTGCTTTACACTAACCAATGGGAAATATTCAACAGAGGATGTAGCCAGTACCACTGTTGTTTGCAGGAGTAATTCTTGATTTACCTGAAGAAAATCGAGTTGATGATACAGATTATGTCTCATGCTAAATGCAGTCCAATTCAGGGCTCAAAATTTGAGTCTTGTACAAAATTTGTCACAAACAGTGATACTGCTAACATCCATTAATTTTAACCCTTGATATGATTTATTACTCACAAAGCTTGCTTGGATCCATGTAAAAACTAAATTTATATTATTATAACTAACCACTTCTCCAGAGAATATTGTATGGCAGATGTCAGCAAAATCATGAATGGTACTGGCAACATGAGCAGGACACCATTATTCAGCAATCACAACACCAGAACAGAGAACAGTTAAACACCCTTCAGTGGTATCTTTCACCCTGTGCACAGTTAAATTGTGGAGAACCTTGAACAAAGCATTATCAACATTGAAACACATTAATTCAAAGAAGAATTTACAGCACCATGAAAAATTATTAAACATGTTAGGCTCCATGCAGCCACCTGCTTATCAAATTCCTGTGGTACTGAATACTATGAAGGTGTTCCTGGAGGGAGTTTGCCTAGAAATACTGTACCTATCACACTTCTTCCTAATGTTTTCCCTCTGTTCTACTACATAAGGACCAAAGGAACCATTTAGATTTTAAGTTCCAAAACAGACTAATATATGAGATCAAAATATTAAAAAATTTGGAAATCCAGTATGTCAGAAATTACAGTAATTAAGAATCAGTTGATGTGAAGCACTACTTCTGTACGAAGAAAATCGAGCCTATTTGAAAAGATAATGACAATTGTTTGGACCTGCACATCCTGGCTTTTTTTTGTATATCACAATATACCAGCTGAAAAAAAGTGACTACACAGTCGCCATAAAATCATATTTTCAACATGAGTAGATAAAATCAGGAAAACACATAATAAGAGGTTTTTGTAACAGCTGGCTCTTGTGCTGAAGTAAATTTTTCAACTCCCACAAGAGACATACTGGGTTGCAACTCATATTTCAGCATTCCATGTTTTTTGGGGTTTTTTTTGTACCATGTCTTGAAATAATGAAATCTGTTTTTTCTGTCAGTGATATCACATCAGGGAAATATCAGCAGAAGCATTGGTAAAGACATCAGTTCAGACAGATGTCATTAGTATTCCGTTTTTTCAGATATTCTGACATGACAAAGCAGTATAGTCCCTTTGGTCTGAACCCCAGATCTGAACCAGGCAGACATGGTTCTGTCCAACACTACTCATTCCATGGGCCAAACCACCTTGGAAATGTCTGTGGTTCACTTCAGCTGCAGTATTTCCCTGCCAGCATGATTAAGACCAAATGACTTCTTGTCCTCTTATAGCAGCTTTTGCTGCTACTCTAGGGGTATATGAATATGGTTGCTCAAGAGGGTTTGCCAAGGGAATGATAAAATTATGGAAGTTGTTACTTTAGTTTCTCATGTACAAATGAGCAGGAATGATGAATAGCAGATCCTTTAAGAGTTTCCCTGAAAATGAAATATGTACCACTAAAAGTGTGTTGCTTCTGTCTCTAGTAGTAGAAAAATAAATCCTTTGGTTTTGAGCCTTTCTTTGAAATGTTCTAACTTTATGTTATTGAAAATTTGAAAATACATTTGAAAATAATTTTCAGAAGTTTTCTATAAGTCCCTTTTTAATAAAGATCTAAATTTACAACTAGTAGAGAAACAGTACTTAGAAGTAAGGTGCTATGTCATACACATATCTCCTGTCTATTATGTGAGTTTACAGTATGGAAGTTGTGGACACTACGGAATTTTGTTGGTGATGTCACTTTCCTGCAGTGAGAAGTACATAGAAGAATGCAAAAAACTAAAGGAAAGCATATCCTTAACATATGGCTTTCCTCTACTGTTTTGAAGAAAACACTCTGATCTGAACAGTTGATAATCAGACAAAAAATTAAGTTTGAAGTGAAATAAATATATCTGTATACAGTCATTATTCCATAAAGGACATAAGTAAACAGAAAAATGAACCTGATTTCTCAAGGTCTCATACATGCACTGGAAATTATGTATCAGAGTATTTTAAGAAGAAATTATCTACAGTTTTAATGAGGCTGGGCATTTGAGGCAGTTTTGACTTTG
Organism: Zonotrichia leucophrys gambelii; assembly: GCF_028769735.1. NCBI lineage: Eukaryota > Metazoa > Chordata > Aves > Passeriformes > Passerellidae > Zonotrichia > Zonotrichia leucophrys. Next base: position 139,881,772 of record NC_088171.1, read on the forward strand.
ACTAGACAAAGTCAAAACTGGTAGCCAGGTTCTTAGAAACACCAGTGAATCTGAAGTAATCCCTTGAATTGTCATGATGGGAGGAGAGTGTTTTCAGATCTCCCTTCTAATGGAGAAAATATTCCTGAAAAAGTCTTTCTGGCTGATGGAAAGAATGACTACTGAGAAGAGGTTGAGTGGGTAGTTTATTGACTAAACAATTAGGGGTCTATTACAGCCAGCAAGGCATCTTGCTGTTCTGAGGTACTTCTCATTGATGCTGTTAAATTGGTCTGACTGGTGGTTTTAATTACTTTTTAATTATTGTTTTTAATTAAGTGCTGGCTTAAGTGCTATCTGTCAGAGGGATTGCACTTCTGAGTGGCAACCCTGGATTAAAAATGAGTGATTCCTGAAAGCCTACTGCATAACAGCAGTTGTTGATAGGAAGATTAATTCATGGGTTTGTGCTTATTCATTTAAATTATATTTAAATTTTATTTTTAAACAATAAAAAGGGAGATGTCTATGAAAATAAGTATTTTTCTTTATGACACACTTCAAATACAGCATTAGAGAGCTGGAAGGGGTATCACAAGTTCATCTAACCCTTCCAGCCTACCTCAGGGAAAGCACACATTTACTATTCCTGACAGATCCTTGTCCAGCCAGCTCATTGATGACCTGCAACAGACACAAATCTGCCTTTTCCACTGCTTCATCAAAGCCTTTGTAATGGCTACTCTAAATATCCTTCTTGTTCTTCAACTACATTACTTCTACACATGTCCAATTCATCCAAGGAGAACAGAGTATATCATCGCTACCTTTGTGAGCAGCCTTTTACGTGTCTGAAGACTATCACAATGCTCCCTCCCTTCCACTGTACCTATCCCACTCTGTGTTTTCTTCCTGAGCCATGACTTCCAAACCCCACCCTTGCTATTCTCCACTGGATTCTTTCTGATCTGTGTATTTTTTTGCCAACAGTCACTTAAAGAGATTTCTATGCCAGCAAGTGCTGAGTAGAGAGGTTGCTGTGGGTGTTGCAATTCTGCAATATGGTAAATGTTCAGCTCAGCTTCATTTGAAATATGGATTACCAGTACCCAAAAGATGAAACTCTTATGAGATCTCGCTGAAGTAAATGTTAGAAATGTGCATAACTGGACACAGCTGTATGCAACAAGCGATGAGGGATAAAAAGCTGGTGGGACGTCCCATGATGCTGGTGGCATGACACACACGCCACATTTTGCACGCTCCACAGTTTCCCCTCCTGGGAGATGCCACTGCAATATCGGCAGCTGCCCACCCTCGCAAGGAGTCAGAGGCAGCAGAAAGCACGAATTTCCAAAGCAAGTACTTGTTAGAAATAACTGCTTCACAGGAGAAAGGGAAATATAATGAGGAGGGTGAACAAAATTTTTGCATTGTTGAACTGAGGACCTACAAAGTCAGCACAGGTAACGAAAATACTCCAGAGTATTTTTGAAAACAGGCTAAGTGCAGCTCGGTTAAAACAGGCTCTCTCACGCCCATCGACTTAGAGTGACTTTACGCGAGTGACTTCAGGCTTGAGCCGAGGGAGCAGTCTGTGCGAGGACACGTTCCCGGCTTAGCGACACGTGCGGGGTTACACACCCCGCGGAGGGCCGGCTTGCGAACCGCCCTGCCAGCTGCCTCGGGGAAGTTTGCAAGCTCTGGGCTGTCGCGGAGGCAGCCTCGGGTGGGGACACACCGCACGGCCACCGCACCTGTGGCTCCGGGCCCGCGGCTCCGGGGCGGGGCGGACTCGGCCCCGCGGCCCCGCCCGGCCCAGCCCGCGGCCCCCTCAGCACAGGCCCCGCCATGGAGAGGCGCTGGCGCTGCCCGCAGCTCTGGAGCCGGGGAGCGAGCGGAGGCAGCCGGCCGGGGGCGGCACAGCCGGGCGGCGGGCAGGTGAGGCGGGCCGGGGGCGGGGAGCGGCCGGGCGGGCCGGGGGCGGCAGCCCTGCCCAGGCGCTCTGTTCGCGGCGGCTGCCCCGGCGCGGGGCTCGCTCCGGCCGCAGCAGCCCCGGCCCAAGTGCGAGCGCGGGGCGGGAGGGGACGGGCTGGCTAGCGGGCTACTGTCGGGGCGCTGCCCGGAGCGGCCGCTGAAGGCGGCGTTCCGTGGCGTGCCCTGCCGGCGGGTTTCCCCTGCCCCGACCCAGCGGCTGGCGATGATCGCTGAAGCGGAGGGGCCGTCGCGGGCGGACGGTGCCGGCGCGGACAGCACGAGGTGACGCCGCCTCAGGTACCGCGGCTCCTCCGGCATCCTCGCGAGTGCGGGCGGCGCTGGGCTGAGCAGCACCGCCTGACCTCCGCCCAGCTCCAGGCACCGCCCGAGGCAGCGGGGACGGCGCGGTGTCCCTGGCACGGTGGCCAGAGGCAACATTCCGAGCCTGGCGGGGCAGCCTTCTCTGCAGCCGTGTTGTGATTTTGATCCTGGAGAGTGTGGGCTGCTGCTGGCAGCTACAGGATGAAGTCGCCTCCCTGCTGCATGTCTCTTTCTTCCCAAGCATCCTTGGAGGAACCGGGGAGTAGCACATCCCTGGGTTCGCTGGAGTCCAGTGTTTTCTCTAGTGAGGAAGAGCAGGGGCCCCTGCTCCAGAAGGTCATTCCCTCTCTGGACTGCTTTACTATCAATGTAGGAGGCAGCCGCTTTGTGATGTCCCAGCAAACTTTGTCTTGCTACCCTGACACCCGTCTTGGCAAACTGGCAGTAGTGGTCTCTGCTGCCCGGGACGTGGCTTCTGGCCTCCTTGAGCTTTGTGATGATGCCAACCTTGTGGAGAATGAGTATTTCTTTGACCGGAGCTCGCAGGCGTTTCACTACATCCTGAATTACTACCAGACAGGGAGGCTGCATGTGATGGAGCAGCTGTGTGCACTCTCTTTCCTGCAAGAGATCCAGTACTGGGGTTTGGATGAGCTCAGCATTGATTCCTGCTGCAGAGACCGGTGAGTTGTGGGAAGATGAGGCTTCCTCATCTTGTGGATTGTGGGCTAGATGAGTTCCACATCGACTTTCATGCAGAGACCCTCAGATGAGAGATCCAGCAATGGGGATAGGTGAGGTAGCAGGAAAAGTTGTGTGAGTTGAGCCCCAAGTGCAGTGGATGGAGATGTGTTGGGTGAGGTCACAGTTACCACTTACTGTGAGAAAGGTTGCTGGTGAGGTCAAGATAGTGAGACAGTAACAGGAACAGGGTCTGGGATGTCCTGTAGTGGCTTCAAACTGGCCCTGGAAGCTCAAAAGGTTGAAAAGGACAATGCCTGAGATGAAAAGGGTTGTGAAAAGAGAGATGCCCCTTCAATCATTCAGTTTAAGGTTATCATAGAGGGATTGGATGTGGAGTCAGACACAATGCTGGGAGGGTTTGGATCCTGCCCACCTGCGCTTTAATTTTGAAGGATTTCCAAATCCAAGCTGGAGAGGCAGGAGGGGGGCTGGTCACCTGCCAGGCTGAGTGTGGGTGGCATGGCTCCAGGAGGAGCCTTGAAAGGAAGCATCGCACGTGGATGTAGCAGCTTACAGGGAGGGGGCAGCAGCAGCGGGAACATGGCTCGCTGGAGACAAATTATACCAGGCAGTTTGGGAACGAGGTGGGCTTTGACTGAACCACCCCCAGGATGTTTCTGTTAATTCTATTTGCAGTTAATTTCCCACCATATTCAATGTTACTGGTTTTGGTTTTTTAGTATTGAAGAAATGAATTTTCTAAAGAGGGTAACTGCTATTTAGCTATAGCAGTTATGTCAAAATTATTAGAAAGAAGTAATACCATCTCAAAAAGATATTAGTGGTATCCTACCCTAGTATGGTTTAGTTCTTCAGCTGAGAAGATTGGAGCCTAGTTTTCAAACCTTTCTTTTCTGGTAGGTGTAACTGAATGCTCTTACTACTTTAGTGATACACAGAGCTACAGACCTTTTTGACATATGCAGGACTAACTGTATTGAAGACAAAATTGTACAACACCTTTGTCTAAGGCTTGAACTTGACAGCAGTCAAAAGTAAAGATATGACAGAAAAATATTTTTTTAGTGTACTTTGAGTGTTTATGATTGACAAAATTCCACTTTAAATATACTCTTACTCTGACAAAACACTCTATGTATTTATAGTCTGTAAGTTTTACTCTGTACAAATGTTTGTCCACTTTCTGTGAGAGCTGATATATCTAAAGAAAGAAAGATACCTTGTCATCTTAGTCTGTATTGATCAGAAGTTTACTCATGAACTTCAGTTTTACTATTGCATATATGGACCAGTGTAATAAAAAATGGCATACAATTAAATAAATTGAGAACTGTTTAAAAACAGAGGATGTGGTTGTGCCAGGATTGCTTCTAAGAACTCATGTCAGTCGTGCCGCAGATCCTACTGTGGTCAACATGTTCCATATAAATAAATCGCTCTCAGTAAAATTATTCTGCATATAGAATGTGTCACTGATGTGAAATGGGGTAATAGAAGTGTATCATTCAGCAGAAACATGCTTCTGGGGCTCAACAAGCCATAGGCTTGATATTACGGTTTTCTGACTCATATAAGGTAAACTTTAATGTGTATTCTTCTGACTTGCATAGTAAATGATAAGACAAGCATCTGCCTATTGGTATTCAAAATCTCTTGGGGGGTGTTCCTGGGCAGGTACTTCAGGAGGAAGGAGCTGAGTGAAGCCTTAGACATCAAGAAAGATGCAGAAGAACTGGATGCCCAAGATGAAGAAGAGGACTTTTCTGGTAGCCTCTGTCCCAATGTCAGACAGAAACTTTGGGAACTTTTGGAAAAGCCTGGCTCCTCTGCAGCAGCCAGGACGTTTGGCACCTTGTCCATGGTTTTTGTTGTTGTGTCAATTGCCAACATGGCCTTGATTTCAGTAGAGCTCAGCTGGCTGGCCCCAGCCCTGCTGGATGCCCTAGAGTACCTGTGCATTGCGTGGTTCACAGCGGAGTTTGGCCTGAGGCTCCTGTGTGCCCGAGATCGGTGCCGCTTCCTGAGGAGCGTGGCAAACATCATAGACCTCCTTGCTATTCTGCCTTTCTACATCACCCTGCTGGTAGAGAGCCTGTGTGGTGGTGAGAGCTCCCAGGAACTGGAGAACGTGGGGCGCATTGTCCAAGTGCTGAGACTTCTCAGAGCCCTAAGGATGCTGAAGCTGGGAAGACATTCAACAGGTATATTTTGGCCATAGCTGTGATACTTCTCAATTTCACTGCCTGCAATAGTTGTCCTGGGCACAGTCCTCCATTTTGTGTATGCATTGTGTTACACAATCTGTTCGCAGTAATGGCTTTTGAAGATCTTCCTTTTGTACATTGTAGTTGAGTGATAAAGGCCTTCTCCAAAAAATTTTAGCTCTTCAAAAAGCTTTGCATATTGTTTGCATTGAACATTTACATAAACAGACCTCAGTGTTGCATGCTGTAAATCATCCACCAGTCATTCATAGTATGATAAATTTTAAAACATATATATGTTGATTTTATTAGGGAAGAAGCGGAGATCATCAGCCCAGGCTTTTTGTATGTTCCAAGGTCCACTAATGACAGCTTTCGCAATTTTGTCTGTTTAAAAGCATATGTAAAGAATGACATCATGATTTTGTCCATGTCATAGATCCTGAAAACAACCACAGTGGAGAATGTTTCAAGAAAACTGTTTAAAACCTTTGGAGGTGATGTGTTGAGGGGCTCTCTGGCCCCATTGAACCCTCTGGTATTCCAGTGGTATGAGGAGCCCATCAGGGGCTGCTTAGGCAGGGGGAGCTGGGTGCAGGGCAGAGCAGCAGTGCCAGGTTGAGCCAGCGTTCACCAGCTGGTCTGGGGCCCTTAGTGCCCTGGCACTCCTGACAGGTGAATGAACAGCAAGCAGGGGTGGGGTGTAAGGTGAAATGCATTTCTGTGAACCATCTTGTTTGCTCTCTCTGGTGAAAGGAAGGCATAAAAGTTAACACTTTCCAGTGGGAATTTATCTGAGAAAACTGGAAAGCATTAGAAAGTGTTGAATTTCCTCTTGCATTTCCCCTGATTTTATTACTTCTTTGTGGCATGTGCATGCCTGGCTATATGAAAGAATAAAAACTGTCTTGGCATTTTCAAAATGATTCTCTTATGTACCCACCTAAATCAGTGGAGAATATGGTGCTGAATTTTACAGAAGAAATGTTCAGCCAACGCTAGTAGCTTTGAAAAATTAAATCCTAATAGTAAATCATGATCTCTGTCCTGCAATATTAGCTGTTCTGAAGACAGTGATGACTGTTCTTGAAAAGCACCCAATGTGCCTTTTCAGAATTTCCAGCCATGAAGCAGGAATGGTTTGATGCCTGTCCATATTTTTGGAGAGCCCTCTCTGTAAACTGGCCCAAATTCAGCAGGAGTTACAGTGTGCTCACAGCAGCAGAGTGTGTCTTATTTTTGTAACCACTTAAAGGTAGTAAACCTGCCTGCCAGTGGCAGGGAGTAGCTTTGATACTACTTATAAGCATAGTCATAGTGGTTTGGGAAACATCTTAATCTTACTCTCTGCACTAGATTATGCCTATACTGATGCATAACAGTCCCTTAGAAAGCAGTTGAGAGAAAGTTTGTAATGATTCAGTCTGGCAATTTTGCTTTATTACAAGTTTTGCAGGGTTTGGTAGAGGTTTTTTGCAATTCTGTTACCCACTTTTGATGGTACTTGTGATGTGAATGCCACCCTCTCTAACTGTGTTTTGAAAATAAGAAAAATATTTTATCTCTTCAGGGCACTTTTGTGCTGACTAACAAAATGGTCATACAAAAGTATGTTAATTCAATTTAAGTTTCCAGTTAAATGCAATTTACTCTTACAGAGTGAATGTGTTCATCCTGTCACTCAGTTCTGTGGCTCTATCAGCTTGAAATGAGATGTTTCAGATATTTGTATAACTGCTAACTTCAGGCAGACATACTTTCAAGGGTGGTCTAAACACTTAGGTTTATATATTCTTAAATTAATTATTCCATATTTACCACAGTTTACATCACAATATTGAGTGATATTGAATTTAATAGTACCATGTCAGGTAAAAGTGAATTAATTTCATAAAAATATAGTATCGTGATCTGGAGGTGTGCTGTCTTCTTTTTACTGGAATCAAAATGCCAGTTTCAAGGTACAAGAAGCAACACATGTATCAATTTAAGCCAGTTGGAGCAGTGTTACCATCATTGTCTTGCTTCTTTGGTAGGTCAGTTGCTGCCTGCTTAGTTCCAGAGTGTTAAAGCAAATCTGTATGACTTAAATGTAGAAACTCAGTGTTTTGATCTCCTGTCCAAAGTGTGTTTATGTGCTTCTAAATACATCCTTTACCAGAGCTCCTAATACAAGAGCCTCATCTTTATCATGCATAGAGACCATTTTCCTTGCACATCCCTAGGCAGTACTGATAACCTCAGTGTTCAGGGCAGCTCTCAAAGCTCTTCTTGCTCTCTTGCCTTGGATCTGACAGGTGCCTTCCAGTGAGGCTTCTCTCCAACTTCCTACACTCTCAGACCTGACAAAGCTTCAGGTACTGCTCAGTTATTTCATGTGGCAAGATGAATACAAGAGCAGAAGATTTGTGTCTGAAGCCAGCAGCTTCTCTTTCAGCAAGGAGGGGTGTTCACAGCCACAAGGAGAACACACCTCTGTGCTACTTTATGGAGCCATAGCAAAGCTGGGATCACAACAGCAGCCTGGCCCTGCTGTCAGGGGGAGGAATGAGTGAGGTAAAAAAACATCAGTTCTTTTCTTCTCTTTCAAGAAATAGCAACTTAACCCTTTCTGTGGGACAAGAACAAGAATGAAAATAAGAAATGAAAAAAAGTAATTTCTGCCCCTTTGGAAGCTGAAGCCAGCTCACTTGAGGGATGTGATCTTAAAAACACTCAGGCTAGACTGGTGTGAGTGTGCAGCTACTTATGCTAAGTACTGTACTTCATCAAGGAACCACTGAGAAATCAGTAGTACCTCTGTCCATAAATTGTGTAGCTAGAGGGCAAGACTACTTCTCCAACATATCAAAATTATGTATTTTAGTAACTTCAAGAAGAGAACTGAAGCTGCATTTGTCATGTTCTCAGATGCTCCTCAGCTGTTGCCTTGCCCCAGGACCATGTTTCCAGGGACCTTGCTGTTCTCCTCTGGGAAGCACATACAGAGGGATTTCTTGAGGAGAAGTAGGGTATGAGCATCTTACTTGCAAAGGCAATGAGCATGTCTTTGAGAGAAGACCATAGCATATTTAAGGCTGTTGTGCCTCTAGAGTCATGTAAAGTTGAAACTTCAACACTTTCTGTGTTAAAACATTACAGTTGTTTAAGCACTGTGTAAACTGAAGCTTCTGATTATCAGCTTGTATTGCCAAGTCACTTTGGACAAAAAAGAGATAGAACTTGACCTGCATGGCAGAAATGCTTCCTCTTCCTCTTACCAGAGCTGGGGCTGCTTGCCAGCCTCACACCAACTCTGTTAAAGCACCTTAGCACCTTCCAAGCATGAGTAACCAAGCTGTCACAGCTCCTGGCAAGGAGTTCTCATGAGAAGCTGTAAGACTTGCTGAGGTGTCTGTGCTGGGACAGCCCTAGTTTGGCCATGTGCCAGGACTCAGAGACATTTTTAAAGGGTACAAAGTAATATAGTAGCATACTTTATACATGTCATTGCACCAACTGATTCCCTTTAGGATGAGTTGTGGAGTCCAGTAACTTCTCTGATTCATGGATTTGCCTAGTAATGTTTCCTGACTTCATTTAAAGACATGAATAATTATATCTTAATTTTAGATTAGTACACTAGAACTAAAAATAATAAAAAGAAAAAATCAGACCCTGAACAGTTAGAATAACTAGTCATAGGAAAAATCAGAGTGTCATCATTGTGATACAAAGATTTAACAGTTACTGTTCTTTTCCTCCTTATTTTAATCTATTTTATGTGAAATATTTGCTTTTTATTTTAGCTACAATACTATCAAGATTCATCATAAGGTACAAGCTCTGGCTTTTATAGTATTCATTTATGCTTTGAAAAGAAGTCCTACAGGGGTAATTTTAAATTGTACCTTCTTCCTAGCTCACCTGAAAGGACTTACTCTTCTGCCTTGTTCAGTAGGAAGTTTTACAGGGCAAGGGCTCATAGGGTTCCTTGGAAATGAGAATTTGATCTGAGTTCTTGCAATTATCTCACAGAGCTTTTGCTCTGCTTATATTAATGTTTCCAAAATATGAAGGCAGTCATATTTACAGAGAAAAGATTTCAGTGTTGTATCTCATTCCCTTTGTGTTAAAGATTTAATCTATATCATTGTAATAAACATTCTACAGATCATAGTTATAGTAATGTAAGATCTCAGTATGGGTAAGTTCTTTACTGGAGTTCGTAGCAGATAGCATTGGAAGAAAACTCCAACATTGCCTCCAAACTCTACTGTGTACCTCCAGTTTTGTTGTACATAAAACTTCTGAAATCCATTAAACCTGCAGGGGAAAAGAAAGAGCCAAAAGCAAGAAGTGTTAACATCTTGTTGTTTGAGATTGTCAGACAGTCAAATTCCCTATAACAATAACGAGCACATGAAGTCTGCAAGCAGAGCCAGAGCCTCAGTAAGCTGTTTTGCAAACACTAGTTTAGTGAGAAATATACCTGTGAAGAGTAATTCATAGGCATTATGTTGTTCTCATTTATTAGAGAAAGCATCTCACATTTTTTAAAGAACAGCATTAAAAACTAATCCAAAGTAATTTAAAAGATAATTTCAGTCTCCTGTGTGCCTCAGCTGAATTGGTACCCTGTTATCTTCCTTCTTTCTTTCTGTGTGCAATATTTATCCATTGCACTACTTTTGGATTTACTTTCCTGCTCACTTTTGTGGGGCAGTCTAGCCTAGAAGCAGTGGCTCTAACAGGAATATAGGGGGTTATGGAGAGTGGTCACAGGCTCGTGGGCAAAAGGACTGATGCAGAACATAGTCAATTAACAGGATTCATGCTTGCATTGAGAGGATATGCTTTGCTGCTTGCTTTGCTACCTTGAGTTTGGCACAAGTGCATCTGTTACTGGAAAACCTTTTAGTTTTGATCTCTACAGTGCAAGGTAGCTTGGGCAGAAGGAAGAAGGGTCAAAGAGAGTCTGTGACAATTACAAAAGGATTGAAAACAGTCCTCAAAGAAAAAGTTGAGTGAACTGAACTGGGGTCTCACTCAGCAACACAAATTTGGTAACTAAGGGATCCTAGATCCAAGAGAAAAATATGACATTGGCTGGAAAACAGAGGCTTGGCACATTTAGTCTCCAAATATAAAGCAGGTGTTTTTAGTGTGTTTTTAAGTAGTTTCGAGTGGTGCTAGATCTTCTCTTATAGCAAATTAATAAATCAAGATAGTTTAGTTTGTCTAAATTATATGTGTATATAGTTCAGATGATAAGTAATAAGAATTCCTATGGTCTATATTAAGAAAATACGAATGATGTCAGGTGTTCAGTCTCTAACACTGTGATCTATTTATGTAAATCACTTTTTCTCAGCTTCTGCTTAGAGCAGCGCCTCTTTTTAGCCTACCAGGGTCAGTGCCTCATTAGACCAGCAGAGAGATGTGGTGGTCAGAGGCCATTATGAGCAATAACCATGAAATAAGAGTGTTTTCAATTCATGGTGAAGTGAGGAAGAGGTCAACAAAACCTCTAACATGGATTTCCAGCAGGCAGGACTTGGCCTGTTCAGGACACTGGTTCAGAGAGTCCCTTGGGAAACAGGCCCCAGGGCTCCAGAATGGCTGGACATACTTATAGAAAGAAGTCTTAAACGCTCAGGAGCAGGCAGTACCTATGTGCCTTAAGGGAAGCCAAGGAGGAAGAAGAGCAGCCTGGATGAACAGGGAGTTTCTTCCAGAATTCAGAGAAGATAAGAGAGTTTATGACTTTTGGAAGAAGGAGAGTAACTTGGGAAGAGTACAGGGATTTCATTAGGTCATGTAGAGAGAAAATCAGAAAAGCAAAAGCTCAGCTAGAACTCAGTCTGGCCACCAGTGTGAAAGGTAGTAAAAAGTGGGTTTATAAATACATTACCAACAAAATGAGGGCCAAGGAAAATCTCTGTCCTTTATTGGTTGTGGAGGGGGGGGTAACATTATCACCAAGGATGAGGAGAAGGCTGGGGTACTTAATATCTTCCTTGCCTCATTGTTTAACAGAGAGAGTGGATATCCTCATGGCAGCCAGCCCCCTGGTAGACAGGGATGGGAAGCAGAATAGACCCCTGCAATCCAAGAGGATGTAGTTAGTGACCTGCTGTGCCACTTAGACACTCACAGTTCTATGGGGCCACATGGGATTCATCCTAGGGTGATGAGGGAGCTGGCAGGATGGCTTGTCACCATGCTGGCCGTCATTTATGCCTTCATTGACCAGGGAGGTCCTAGGTAACTGGAAGCTAGCAAATGTAATGCCCACCAACAAGAAGGGTCAGAAGGAGAATCCAGGGAACTACAGCCCTCATCGTGGTGCTGGGGAAGATTATGGAGCAGATTATCTTTAGTGTGATCTTGTACATGGCAAGTACAGGACAACCAGGGGATCAGGCCCAGCTCTGGGCTTAGGAAAGGACAATTTAGCCAAGGCTTGGTCATCCTGATCTTTTATGACTACATTGCCTGCCTAGTGGATGAGGAAAAGGTTATGAGTGTTGCCTACCTGGGTGGCAATAAAATCTTTGACGCTGTCTCCCACAGCATTCTACTGGAGAAACTGGAGGCCAATGGCCTGAACAGATGCTCTCTTTGCTGGGGTAAAAACTGGCTGGAGGACTTGCCCCAGGGAGTGTTAGTGTATGGTGCCACATCCAGTTGGTGGCCAGTGACTAGTGGAGTCCCCAAGGCTCAGTATTGAGACAAGTGTCGCAGACATTTTTTCATAGAAATCTTTTCTTTCACATTTGTCCATCTTCTGGGAAGCAGAGCCCCAGAAGAAGAATGTAAACAATTGTTATCAGCTGCTGTGAAATGTAGCAGGTGCCCCTGTGACTGGCTCATCTTCCATGTGTACCATTAAAGGCCAATCACAGGAGCAGCTCAGGGACAGATTCCCTGGACACAGAACTTTGTTATTCATTCCTTCTATTCTATTCTTAGCTGAGCAGCTCTCTGCAACTTCTCTTCTTATTCTTTTTAGTATCGTTATAATGTATTATATATCTTATATAAATAAATCAAGCCTTCTGATCAAGAAACAAGATTCTCGTCCTTCTCTCACCCCAGTGACCGTCTAAGGCCACTGTAATAGACAAGTCCTGTGTAATATCTTTATTAATTATCTGAATGAGGGATCCAGGTCAGTTTGTAGACAACACTAAGTTGGGTAGAAGAGTTGATGTGCTGGAGGATACAGCAGGGTTCTGCAAAAGAATCTGGACAGGCTGGATAGATGGGCTGAGACCAACAGTATGGTGTTCATTAAAGCCAAGTTCTGGGTTCTGCACTTGCATCACAACAGCCCCTGCTGCAGTGCAGCAGGCTGAGGGAAGAGTATCCGAAAAGGATCTGGGTGTGATGAGCCAGCTGTGCCCAAGTGTCCACAAGGGCCCAGGCATCATGGCCTGGGTAGTGTGGCCAAGTGGACTAGGGAATTATTTATCACTCAGTACTCAGCACTGGGAAGCCTCAAATCCTGTATCCACTTCTGTACCCCTCACTACAAGAAAGACTTGGGGGTGCTGGAGCACGTCCAGAGAAGGGCAATGAAACTGGTGAGGATCAAGAGAGTAAATCATATGAGGAGTGGCTGAGGGAACTGGGGTTGTTCAGCCTGGCGAAAAGGAGGCTCAGGGGGAACCTTATTGCTCTCTGCCTCCTACCTGAAAGGAGGATGTAGCTAGGTAGGGTCAGCCTCTCCTCCCAGGCATCAAGCAACAAGAAAAAACAGCCTCAGGCTGTACTGGGGAGGTTCAGGTTGGACATCAAGAAGAATTTCTTCATGGAAAGGGTGGTTAAGCTTTGAAATGGGCTGCCCAGGGAGGCGATATAGTCACAGTCCTGGAAGTTTTGAAACAACTGATGTGTCACTTTGTGCTATGGTTTAGTTGACAAACTGGTGTTGAGTTAAAGGTTGGATTGGATGACCTTGGAGGTGTTCTCTAATCTCACTGAATCTGTGATTCTCAAGACATGTTCACCCACATTCAAAGAAAATATAAAGCAGTCAGCCTTTAAGTAAGAAATTTTTTGCAAAGATATAATGACAGCTACATGAATCAACCTACTGACAGCATTTCTTATCTTTCAGGCTTGCGGTCCCTTGGGATGACTATTGCTCAGTGCTATGAGGAGGTTGGCCTTCTGCTTCTTTTCCTCTCTGTAGGAATCTCTATATTTTCCACTGTGGAGTACTTTGTTGAACAAGGTGTGCCAGGCACAACTTTCACAAGTGTACCTGGTGCTTGGTGGTGGGCAACAACTTCCATGACAACAGTTGGTTATGGTGACATTAGACCAGACACTACCATTGGTAAGGTAGTAGCCTTTATGTGTATACTATCAGGAATACTGGTTTTGGCTTTGCCAATAGCTATAATAAATGACCGTTTTTCTGCCTGTTATTTTACTCTGAAGATAAAAGAAGCTGCTCTTCGGCAGCGTGAAGCTTTAAAGAAACTCATGAAGAACTCATCCAGCGATTCAAATATCAACGTGAATTTGCGAGACATATACGCACGCAGTGTCATGGACATGTTGCGGTTAAAAAGCAGAGAGAGAGCAAGTACAAGGAGCAGTGGTGCAGATGAATTTTGGTTTTGACTTTGAGTGTGATGATTTTTGGTTTTGGCTTTCAAGTTATTTAACCTTGTGTAGCACATAGACTACTTCAGAAATTTAGTATTAAATATCTCTTTTTTTATTATTTGCCACACAGTGTATTTGCTTTTCCAGGTGGAGTTTTACTTACTTGGACAGACTGAAATATCTATTGTACACAAAAGGCAGAATTCATAACATGGAATCTCTCAAGGAACTCTAAAACCTGCTTTCAGGACTGGATCATGGTAGGTGAGATAGGAAATAACGGATCCATAAAAGTAAAACAATGATGCAAGCATTTGTCTAATGTAAATCCCTACTAATGTATCATAATAAAGTCTTGGTGAAAATTGCTACAGTGTTTTGAATTTTAAACATCTGGTTTTGTATTTGCACTTGAAGAACAAAAGTCAAAGTCATTAAGGAAAACTGAAAAGGGAAGTCTAAGAAACAGAAATATTGATTAAATTTAGGATGACATACCTATAACTAGCTTAATCTTGATCCCCTTTCTTATCTCCATCTTCTATGAAAAAAAGTCATTCTGGGGTAGCATGAGGGTTGGGGGGAGGGAGGAGGGGGTGGGTTTGGAATTTCCTCATTTACAGAGAAGCAAAGGGCTACCAGATACATAATGGATATTAGGAGATAGATGGAAGTATCAAGGAGATGAGAGATCTATAGCAAAGTATGAAACAGTCATTTAATAAGTGCCATAATATAGAACAACCATCTGTAGTTGCTTCAGAAGTTGCAGGAGCTAATACAGTCTTTGCAATACAGAAATAATTTACAAACTTAGTTTAAACTATGTCTTCTCTATATGTTTTGATTCCCATAACTTATTTTTTTAGTTAAGTCGTTTCTGTGCTCAAGTAAAGTCACCACTGGATAACAGGAGAAGCAGAAATTGTAAAAGATAACAAGCTAGTGATTTCTCTGTCTCCCATTAAAATTGTAGGTATTCCAAGTGAACCAGAATTTTAAAAATATATTTATTTTCACTGATACATTATTAGAAAAATGCTTCATTAAAATATTTTGTTTCAAAGGAAAAATGAGCACTTTTTGGACTGAATGCTTACTTCATGTAGTTATCAAGGTAAAAACCTAAAATAATCAAAGGTATTTTTGGTCTAATTTCTCACCACCCACCTCTCCAGTGGCCCAATACCACTCTTAGCAAATAAAGCTTTTCTTTAATATAATTTCACTAATCTAGACTATGACAGTCCCATAGAATGCATATAACTCAGCTAGTAGGTTAAATTTAAAAATTCACAAACCTCTCACATTTCACATTTCTTTTGGGCAATATAAATACTGAAAAGACACATCTATTAACTGTGTGTTATTAAGTTTTATCTATTTATGTATATTGAAGGCTTAAACTACATTTAAGCATATATGAATGGGTGGAATCACCCAATTTTAATAAACATTGAATAATACTTGTTTTGAAATACGAGTGTGTTTTTCTGTTATTCTCTGTAAATAATGGTGTAAACATAACACAGCAACCAAGATTTTCAAGGCACCTTGGTGCAAACTTGTAGGAGGGAGCAGTCTGTAGGAGTGATGAGGGGTTGCACGGTCAGGACAGATGGAGACAAGAGGTCTCTGAAGCCAGGTCGTGGAACTTGTGGTTTATTGCAAAGGGCCTGGGTGCAGGGCCCTGCTGGGAGCTGCCAGCCACAGCTCGGAGCAGGCCTGAAAGAAAAAAGGGGTAGAGAGGATGAGAGGGTAAGAGAGCAAGAGCATAAGAGAGTAAAAGGGGTAAGAGTGTAAAAGGCAAGAGAGCAAAGTTCTCATTACAATACAATAAATCATCTTCTGTGTTGAATATTCTGATTCTCACTAACTAATTTAGTACAAATCTTATAGCATTTCTATACAGCCTATAAGAATCACTACATTACTATACTCTGCTACATTTTAAACTCTAAAAGCTACACTTTGGACCCCTTCTGCCAAGGTGGCAGGGTCTGCTCAGACTCTTGGACCTGCCTGCAAGCAGAGGGTATTGTTTCATCAAAAGGGGATTACCTTCGGCTGGCCACACTCTTGTTTTCCTGTTGTTCACTAACTAAGGGATCTCAAAGCTTGCTTTCATTTCAATCTCACTTATAGTTTCTATATTCTCAAAATCTTTTGCCAGACAATCATATTTATAAGGCTTTCCTGTTTAATCTTCCCTAACACAAACTGAGCAGGATTTTGCATGATACTTCTGATTTGTCATTGGCATCAGTGAGCATTTTGATTTGGGAGCAATGCAGCACACAAAACTGTCACCAGGGTCAGAAGGAAGATAAACACTGGATACCACCAGAGATTGCCTAGGTGTGAAAATTATTAGGGTGGGTTATTCTGTGGTAAACAGAGAGCAACTGTATTATCACAGTATTCTCATTTCCCCAGATACTCTATGAATCCACCACAAAACTCCCAGTGATGTCCAGGAGACAAAATTAATTCTGCAGGGGAAGGTCTGGTGCAGCCCACTCTAGGTTATTATTTCATAGCTCTTTGGAGCAGGAAGTCTCTCAGGCTGCTCAAATTGTACAGTCTGTTTCTCATTCAAAAGTCATTCTAATTATAGAGAATTAGGAAGAAGCTTTCATTGTGGGAAGGCTGTTTTGTAATGTCTTTTGTGCTGTCTTGTACAGCATCTGATCTGTATTTGAGAAAGGAAATGCAGTCAGATAGCTGATTGATTCTCTTTAGGGAAAGGCTGCTTTATTGCATCCTGTGCTTTTTGTGACGGACTCGAAAGAATGAGAGAAATATTCTGGGATGTATTTGTGGATTCACTCCTTTGACCATCTCTGGAGATGATTTCCTAGAAATGCCCATGGGAGAAACGTGCTCAGGCTTTTTCAAGCAGTTGCTTTGGCCTCTGTTTTCAGGCCTCTTGATTTTAAAATCAGTCTCCCAAGCAGTGATTGTCAATCATGTTGTTTACACAAAACAGCCATCTTTCACGTTATGGGCTGAGACTAGCAAACCTTTTTACAGAGGAAGGCCAGTTCTGCTTTCAGCTCTTACAGACAGAAGGACCAGAGCATTCATACTGAGAAACACGCAGTACAGGACATCACAACTCTAAAAAAATGAAGGTACACTATGTATGTGCTACCAGAGATTTGGGAAATAGCTCAGCCACCACTAAAGCACCAAATTAAGAATGTAACTTTGCTATCTTTAGAAAATCCCACTAAAGACAAGAAGCTACCTTTTGTCCTCACTTCTGTTCTGCCATCCTGCAGCAGACTTGGCAGACATGACTGGTAACATTGGCTGAAAATTGAGTATTTTAGCTCTAAGTACCGAGTATTTTTACAAACTGACATCAAGGATTGTAGCTGCAGCACATAGAAAGAAGCCCTGCAATTATCTTTGTTCCCTAATACAAGAATTAGTAATAGTGAAAATTATAGAAATATATAGAACAGTTGGAGTAGAAAAGGATCTTAAAGGTCATCTGGCTCCAACCCCCTTGGTGTAGGCAAGGACAGCTTCCACTTGAGCAGGTTGCTCAAAGTCCCATCCAGTCTGGCCTTGAACACTTCCAGGGATGGGACATCCACAGTTTCTCTAGGTGTGTGTGTCGACACAAGCAGGCAGGTGGGACAGCCACAAAGTCACTGTTAGAATGTAAAGAGTCTATTTATTCCTGTTTCCTTGCTTTCAGGGGGACCCTAAAAGCAGCACCTGGGCAAAAGTTCATAAAGAAGACACAGGCACCTTTAAACTTGCATGCTAGTGAGTCACTGGCCTGCTGTTGACTCAGGCTGCAAGGTCACTTGATTGATTTACAGTCCTCCTTGACAGTTTAATTCATATCTTCCAACACTGGGCAATTTTACTACCCTCATTGTGAAGAATTTCTTCCTAAAATTAAATCTAAACCAACCTCTTTCAGTTTGAAGCCGTTCCCCCTAGTCCTGTCACTACATTTGCCTTGCAAAAAGTTCCTCTTCAGCCTTCTTTTAGGAGCAAAAACTTCAATGTAGACAAACAGTCTGAAAAATCTTTCATTTTTGTTTATAGATGCTTGGGGACAGCTTTTCCTTTGGGCCAGTGTAGTCCAAACCCACCAAAAATTTTTAAACATCACTAAAATTGTTGTCATTTTTACTTTGAAGAAAGGATCCTGGGTTACATTAGGCAGAGCATGGCCAGGAGGTCAAGGGAGCCAGTCCTGCTCCTCAGTCTGATGACACAGATCTGGGTGATGTGTCCAGTGCTGGGCACTCCAGCACAAGAAAACAGGGACAGGTTACTGGGCGTACTCCAGCAACAAAGTGGAGGGCCAGGCTGCAGAGATCAGCACATTGGGAAACCCTTGAGTCCAGGAGGGACAGGTGTGCTGATCACTGAGAGGGAGGGATTTATCAATTCTGGGGTGTTTTAGAAAGGTATTTAGAAATTCATGTCTGCTAGTATTTTACATATTACTTCTTGTAGTGATTTTGATCTTGATCATTGACTTTCAGTGATCACTTTAATTATTGTGTTGTTAGTAAGTTAATAAACCACTTCAAACTTGATTTGATATAAACTATGTAAATTAAGCAGTTTTTCCTTCAGAGAGGAATTTTGCTGGTCAAGTCTGAGCTTGTGGTATTGCACATGGCAAATATGGTTGAGAACAAGAAAGAGCAAAAAGGAAAGGAGAAAGTTAAGAGTTTTGTAAAGTAATTTAAGTTTTCTGACATAGCTAAGTGTTTTCTTCTTGTTATGATTGATGAGTGGCATGTTTTTCTTATTTGCTACAGCATTGTCCTCTCAAAGCTCCATTGAAGTATCCATGCACAAACACAGCTTTAGCAGGACACATCTCTGTAGAGATGCTCACCACCCAAACCGTGCTGGAGCAGCTGTTGCTGATGCCTCCAGACACAGCTGTCTGTGCTCTCCCTCACAGCCTCACTGCAGAAACGGCAGAGCAGGCTGCAGTCACACCTCTGACTGCAGACAGGGCTCTGGGGGCTTGGAAAGGTCATTCACCAAAGAGGAAGGCTGCAGTTAATTATGTCTGTAAGACTGAAATGCCTTATTCAATTACAACCTCTTGTCAATAAGGGGTTTTCTTTTGAGAGAGAGAGTTTTAATGAGTCCTGTAATAATTGCAGTTTTTCCTTTTGTATAAACACAAATACTAGAAGTCACGTACATCTCCAGACCAAAGCACAGCTGCCACAGACTCTGTTTGTAGCAGTTTGGATGCATTTAAATTTGGTAACTAGTGAGCTTGATCAGTCAATAACTGAAATCATTCCTTTATAAAATGGGTTTTAATTAAACACTAATCTGAACAATTCAGTTATAATTACTTGTTGTTTTTTGTTGTATATGAAATAGAATATTTTCTGAAAAAAGGTATGACCCTCATGTATAGGGCTGGCACTTCTGCTAGAGAATGGCACTGTCAGCAGGAGGAGCACAGTCCATTTTACCTGTGCGTCTCACTTGCATTGTTGAAAGTGAGCAGACACATCCCTTCCCACAGAAAAACAGGAGAGAAATTTAGGGCAGGTGGGTTTTGTCTGCTGTCCTATTATAGGATTTCTACATGAAACAAAACCAAAAAAATCTAAACTTACAACAAAGCCTATTTAAAGGTATTTGGGGTACTATTACATGTTTTATTTATGTTGCATTTCTGCTTTACAGACACCAGGAGCCCCTTTAGCTGGGGTGAGGATAAGGAAGGAATCCCACCTAATGGCATAAAAACAGGCCCAACCTCAATGTAAACCTCAATGTAAACCTCAGTTGTTCCCAGTCTTTCTCAGACCCCCAAGAAACAGCTGGTGAGATGGATTTACCACATACAAGAGAATCTAGAACAACCTGAAGTTAGGTTGGGTCTTATAAGAAGACCCAACAGTTGTTTTCATCTAAGATTATGTGAAAGACCTTTATAACAGCTTCTGCAAATTAAATCCTCTTCTTCTCAAGAAAAGAAAGACCATGCAGATGTAAGATTTTCTCTAAATATCCTCAATTCTGTACAGCTTTCAATAAAATGAAAAGTGCTTGTAAGTCACGTAGCATTACTGTGTGGTCCTGCAATTCATTTAATTTCATTTCTTATGGTTTACTCACAAAGACAGTTCTATTTGCAACTCTACAGCAGAGATAGATGCTGGGAAATGGCACAAGTGTGCATGACTCTTCACTACCTAATGCATGAACATGTTTCTCAGTAGAACTTGAAAAGCAGTTCAGAACGTCCTCTTGCAATTGCCATAAAAACAAGCACAGTGAATTGACTTGTCCTAAACACATTTTTCAACACAACAAAAAAAGGCAACTGGCTTGGACGTATTTAAAAGTAAACTAATGAATTCACTCTTTACAGATTTCTGAATTGTAACTCTCAGCTTGAGGTATGAAATATATTATGCAATTCAGATGTCAAATTATAAAAAAGCATTCCAAGATGAACATGTCTTTGTTTAAGAACTGCTCTCCAGTGAAGCAACATCCATAAACTCTTAGCTTTTTTTTTGTTCTAAACCAGCAACATCATCACAGCCTTTGAAAACTGCCAGTTTCAGGCTCCATGCAATCACTCTGTAGCTATTCTGATGTGTGTTAGATGCTACAGTGATAAAAGTTATTACTACTGAAACCATGAACAGACAGATATAAGCCATTATTAATGCTGAAAATATGAGAAGAAAAATAATGAAGGTAGAACAGGAAAGAGAAAATTAATTTAAATTTAAATTAGTTTTAATTTAAAATAAGAATTTGACATTCTTCAGCTGAGATTTACCAGTGTCTTTTTGTGACTGACCTTGTGTGTTTTAGTCTTCATATCTTCTCATAAGAAAAGAAGAACATACTGCAGAGGAAGAAATTCTTTTCAGCTCATTAAATAACATACATCATAGGTCCATACCACAAATTAGATCACGTACTAATAAATCATACCTCATCCTACCATTCAGCCCTGTATATTATACACACCTCTGCCCTGAACCAAGTGTAAGCACATGCCTTCATATGTGCATTGTTTTTCTGTCAATCAACACAAAAAACCCCATCTTTTTGTAAGAACTCCAAGTTAAAAGAATAAGATCAGATTTAATCTATTTACAGTTTCTGCTATTTTTCATTTCTGCTGTCAGTTCTCATTTAACTTTCCCATCTTCTCTTCCTGGCAGGAATTGCCAAAAAACAGGTGGAAGAATTGCCAATCACAGCCTTTTACTGTCAAAATGTAGACAAACCTACCTCACAGACATGTGTTCTGCTTTCCTATGCTGGAAACAAAATCCAAGTCAAAAGAAGTGAGTATGGTGGTTTTTCCCCAGGTGAAAGGATGGCCTTGATTAGGAACACAGGAAGCCACAGTTTTCCAAATTACTGGAAGCTGTGTGCTTATAGCTGGTCAAAACTGACCCCTCATTAACTCAGCTGTTTATATCACTGGGAAACTAGACTTCAGTAATAAATAAAGGAATACATTCTGAGAAAATACCTGTCCCCTGAGTTTAGACAGTTCATAGAATTGGTACCACAAAGCCACCCGACAGGCCCGATCTCATTGTGCAAGCATTGCACTAAGTCAAAACACAGCCTTGTCCTAAAGACCCTTCCACCCAATTGTGTTGCACAAAAACAAACCCTGTATTCAAACTGCAAATGTAAAGGAGAAAAGCTTGTCCTAAAACCTTCATAGGGATTAATTGTTGGAATAATGTGACATGTTCCCCGTTGGCAAGTGTACTGATGTCATGGAATTACAAGAAGATGAATTTGGCCCACTTCCCAGCCAACACTCTCCTATAAGGGGCTTTGTTGTGTGAAAGTTGCCCATGTGGTTCAGCCACAAAAGGGACCAAAACCAACATTCAAATTATGGCCTCTGTTATGCAGACTCACTCTTTCAATATGGAGATTAATCCAGTTGGCTTCTGCCAAGCATCACAATGGAATTACTGGCAGGCTGAGCTAACAAAATGCCACTGGCCAGCACTACAACACAGAGGCTGGATTATGCTGCAAATGCTCCCATCAGCTGTCCAGCAGATGTGACAATACACAAGCCAAAATTTAGAAAAAGGGAAAGGAAAAGCTCTTGTGCTCACCTATAACCAGGATTTCAGTCTGGTTCAGAGCTAGTGCATTTCTCTATCAATTATTTAATGTACTTAGAATTTTTGTAATATACTTAGAGAGACAAAACCAGGGTAAGCAAAATATTTAATGCAAAATTGATGGGTGTAATTTATACAGTATCTTTCTGTATTATGAATGTTACTTTCCAATGACACTTCAGTATTTCAATAACCATTGCTTACATTTCCAATCACAAACATCATCACAAACTGCAGGTCTGTTTCCAGCTGGGTAGAGACAGTTTTACTTATTCATGGTAGGCTTCCGTTCATATTATCTTTTCAGTTTCTGAAGATCAAATGTGCTTTTCTCACCTGCATTTTCACATCTCAGATCAGAGCTACCTCTGCCAGGAAAACATGTTCCTTCAGAGAACCACACTGGAATGATGTTGTCTGTGGTGCAGTAATACGAGTAATAAGCAGGAGAACACAGTGCAGGTGTAATAACAGGAAAGTCACACAAGTGCCTTTTTCAGAAGCAGAAGATGCTCTGTGGATAGCAGAAAGCCTCAGCTTTTGAAATGGCATCCTGCAATCCAAATCCAGTCTGCAAAATAAAACCAAGTGGTTATTAAATAAGACCAGTGAAATGGAGTCCCACTGGTCACGCAGGCAGAAGAAGCTGCTCTGCACATTAGAGCTTTGTCTCCAGCTTGTCTATTCCTCATTTTTCCCATCTAGCCCCCCCAAAACTGTGGAAGAGGGCACACTAGCCTGCCTTAGCTGAGAGGGCCTATTCAATGCCACTAGTACAGCCCAGGAACAAACATGCTAGAATTTGAATGTGTTAAGAGATGAAGCATTATTTGCAAATTCATATCTAGACAGTGAAATGTGCTTTCTTTTTCCAGACAGCTTCATTTCCTCACCTTCCCATGCAGAGGTGTCCAATTAGCAAGGTAAAATATAATCTTCTCATTAAAAGGAAGATTTTAGCAAAGACATTTAAGAACCTCAGTAAGGCAGGCAAGATGAAAATACATTATAGTTGGGTAATGGTAAAAATAATTGAAAGAAAAAATGAAATCTTAAAAGACTGAAGTGTAGTTTGAGACTAGGCTAAGGGAGACAAAAAAGTCAGGAACTACAGAAGGGATAAGACAAGTCCAGAATGTGAAATCCAGGTTCAAATGCTAAATGTTTCCAGTTATGAAGCATACAATAACTCCCATGCAAGCTGCTAACTTTTTTGAGTTTCACTTCATTCTATACTCTGGGAAAGCCTTAGACATTTGATCATGTCAGATTCTGGTTTGCCATGATAGGTGTGTAAACTCAAACACTTGAAAATTTTGATACATCTGGATGAGATCTGACTTTCAGTGAGAGAAATAGCACAGTAGCTGAATGTGTGCTTTCCTTTTGAAAACAGAATAGTTAATAATCCTTCACACTTTAAAAAGTCTGGTTTCCACATTTCTTGAATAAGAGGATCTGAAGCATTTGTTTAAAACACAAAACGTGCTGAACACTCAGGAGCTCTGCAGAAGCATGTTAAATCTCTGCCAGGTTCACCTCCTCCATTCCCACCTCAGTGCACATAAAACAGGCACTGAAAGGCTCCTGAGGAACATTGTAGAAAGAATATATTTTTGCTTTGGGGCAAATTTACACCAGGGAAAAAGCCAAGTGGTAGGTTTGCTTTAGATACCTGAGAAGTGTTGGTATCTTCAATGAAGTTCCCAGCATCATGATAAGAGAATGAGTAAAAGAAAACAAAGTATTATATTAGTGAACCAGCTCATTGTTTCTGACATGGGTTTAATGCAATGTAGCCCAGACAGAAAGGACAGGGACACCACAAGAGTGGCAAGTAGTTTTATTTATTGGTTCCCTTCCCCACCTCCAGAAACCAGTTTAAGGCCAGGAATCGTAGCATGCAAAGCTCATCTCCCATGCTTATTCAAGCTATATAAAAATGACAGGCATAATCCTGTCTTTCCAAGGAGGAAGCTAGCAATGGCCAGCATTGGTGCTCAAAATGTCTCTGGAAGACCAGCAGCAACTGCTGCAACTGGCCTCAAATCATGGATTACACTGCCTAGCAGGATGCCTAGCAGCAAGGTTTATATCCCTTCTAGATGCTGCAGAGAGGTTTCAGAGCCAGAAAGTGGTTTCAGATCTGAGAAAGTGATAGGATACTGGGGAAGGTACCATTGCTGCTGGACCTCAGTTTCTGCTTCAATGCCTGTGTTGACACTTCTTGATGTTTTTGGAGTCAGACCAAACCATGGCTCAAGAAGAGGGGCAGCAGGTCTGCAACTTGTAGAGGGACCTTTCATAAGCAAGGCTGCTCTGGGGCCTGTCAGTGGAGAGACAACTCCACCATTGCAGCTGTGGGTAGGTTGCAGAGATGCCAGTGACCACCTGACTGAGCTGATGTTTTCCCTTCCCTTCCCTTCCCTTCCCTTCCCTTCCCTTCCCTTCCCTTCCCTTCCCTTCCCTTCCCTTCCCTTCCCTTCCCTTCCCTTCCCTTCCCTTCCCTTCCCCTTTTCTCTAACTTGGAATCAGTTTCT
This sequence comes from Zonotrichia leucophrys gambelii, assembly GCF_028769735.1. Lineage (NCBI taxonomy): Eukaryota > Metazoa > Chordata > Aves > Passeriformes > Passerellidae > Zonotrichia > Zonotrichia leucophrys. The sequence continues at coordinate 139,906,231 of NC_088171.1, forward strand.
CTCCTGTACACAGAAAGGCAATGTTGGAGACTTTCTATAAGTCCATTCCTATTTTGTTGGGGTGTGTGCTCAGAAAACTACGGACTATTTTGTAAACAAGCAATTAGAGGCTGCTGGAAAACCACTTGTGCTGCCGGAAGGATTCAGTCCCCATCGCATTCAGTACTCATGTGATGCCATCACCACAGCAACCAAGGCTGTAAACAATGCTGGTGATCATGGTTAGCATGCCAGTACTTGGTTTTGAGATTAGAAACAAAAACTTTGCCAGACTGTATTTCTTTCCTGCCATTGCAGGCTCCCTGATTGAAATGCTATTTGGATGTTTTGCTCTGGAGTGTAAGTACATTAATTTTTGACTGACATAAGATGTGAGAAAGAGGTTAAACTGCAGTTCTTCAGCAGGTCATCTGGTTAGAAATTGACATGTTATTTTTGCAGTTAGCAGCGCATACCTGCCAGCATAATGACAACACATTTATTAACCCACATGGGCCCTTTTCCTTCTGAAATAAGACAAAACTAACATTCAATTATGGTGTCTACAGAGTGGAATCAGTATTTTAAGTTCCTCATTAAAGACATCTAGAGAATTCTGCAAAACCCATAGTGCTTTACAGAAATATTTCATTCATCTGCAACCTGAAAACTCTATAAATCTGAGGAGATGGACTTCATAGAGTAAGATAACTGCATCTTACTTGGGAATAATATCCCCATCTTTTCTTAATAACTTAGAACAAAGAGTTGATTTGGCATCAACTCCTACAGTGAGTGCACTGATATGCCTGAGGCAGCTGTATAGTACTGATGGAAAAGCCTGAAAAGGTGAGGGTCTAATCTGCTGCCTCAAAATTCCCATCAGAACTCTCAGGATGGGTGAGCAGTATTATAGCCAGTAGTGAGAGTCTAATCAAATCCTAACCCTAGTTAAGCACAGTGTAAAAAACTTTACACTGACACAGCTCATCTTAATGACTATTTGCAGCTATTTCACCTAAAATAGAACCTCTAAAATCATGTTGTCTATTATTCTCCATTGGCTGAAAGACCTTTAGATTGACTAGCTCTGGTTTAAATACTTACATCTTAGAACCCAAAGTCCTGGAGAGTTGAATCATTCCTTTGCAGCCTTTTTTGGCACCAACAAGTTTATTGTCTAACCATTCAACACACAGATTTAAGAGAAACTGTTCACTCTGAAGCCAGTTAGAACTGCTTTGAATCAATCTATTCAGGCTGCAGCTGTAGAGCTATGGTCCTTTCTGAGAAGATTTATTGAACTGGAAATAATAATTCATTTGTTTTCTTGTTTTCTCACTGAATTAAAAATTCTTCTTCAGCTCTCTGAGTACCTCCTCACTTCAAGTAATTCCAAGAATTAAATGCATAATTTTTGGTGGAATTATTCTGAGCATCATTATTTTGGATGTTTTACAGGATGTCTTTTTAACTCTAGTTCCATGTAGCTCATGTCTTCCAGATGGAGACATCCATGGGATAAACCAGATCAAAATCTGCAAAGCTTAAGGAATAAGGAGAATTCATCAATGCAGATTTTAAGACTATCTAAAGCAAAACATGTCTCTGGATTTTTTGGGGATCAATGGTTAAATATTTATGATCTTATTTCTTCAGCCTCGCTGGTTTCTTATTACTATATCAACCATCAGACAATCTTAAAAAGTTTATAAAACTTGATGTTTTCATAAATTCTAGTTCTATTTCTTCCATCAATTTAGAAAGCAAATTATGCATTCCTCATTTCATGTCTTGCTCTACAGAGGGGGAATAATGCCAGGTGCTTTGAGTGATTAGCTACAAAACATGAATCACAGTTACTGAATCATTGAAGTGATGAGCATTGCACAAACAGCCTTCAGTCTGAAGTTTATTTATGCAAAACTACTCCACAACTTCTTGTAAATAGGAAATAGCCAAGGAGGAAGAAAAACTCAGGTTTTTAATTTGCACATCAAATGCAGGTCTGCTTTAAAAGAGAACAGTAATCGTAATAACAAATTTGAGCAAATACATGATCTGCTGAGGACTCTCTTCTTTCAATAAAAAAATATATTCTTAAGTTTTTTCTGGGTTTTTCCTAATTTGCATGTTAAGTATGTTATTTTAAACACCTGTAAAAGACTGATCATGCATACCTGATGTTCATTTTAGTTGTAAGACTATATAATACAGCTAGGTTAAGCAGCATCTGTTACAGTTATGCCTTAGTAAAGGCTATTGACTTAATGGAAGAGAGACTCATATTGAATTATCTTTCACTTTTCATGTATCTCTCCCACAGACATTACTACTCTCTCTGATCTGAACAGTAAGCAACGTGACATTCATGCAATGACTTTAAAGTTGTCATGATTAACCAAACAGGAGACACGATCAGAAAAAGGAAACATCGTGCTATAGAAATGCAGGAAATAGTTAATTTGTATTTTTTAGAGACTGCTAACATAATTCCATTCCAGATGGCAGTGAGAGTGCAAATCTGTTCTGTTCTGTGAGGATATGGGTGTTATAATAGGCTCCAATGGATCAGATTTATTTTTCAATGTTTTTCTCGACAGAACACTTTAACCATTTCAGACAACAGCTATTTTGTTTTGTGTGCTTTTTATTAAGTATTCATATAAGATACTCTGTGTCATTACTCTTCACAAAATGCCATACTATAGAGATGATTCCTCCTCAGGGGCATTTCTTCTTAGGAGCTGATAAATTAATCAGTCTATTCCATGTAGGATCTTCTCTTAAAGCCAGACACTCTCTCTCTTTCCACAGCCTTTTCGCTCCTTTGACTCCTTCACTGAAGTTCCACCTTCAAAGGATTTTTTTTCCCCCTATAAGGATTCCAGTGTCTTCACTCTTCTCAAAGCAAGAAAGCTTATGAATTACTTCTCCTTCCTTCTGTGATGGCTCCTCAGTCTCCTTGGATGCTAGGATCTCTGTAGCTTTAAAGGAATGCTGGTCTGGTAGTCTTCATCCCTGACTATCAAAGTTCTAGGGAAAACATGAGCTAGTATCATGGTTCGATTACTGTCCTTCATTCCCTTCAGCCAGCTCACTCATGTTTCAATGCAAAACAACAATAAATGCTGTGAAACCTTGATATTTTAAATTTAGGAGGGATACTGCTTTCACACAGCTGCACAGTCCCAGACCTATCCCTCAGCAGCCAGCACTGTTGAGCTTTCTGAGGCCCCACCAGTCAGAAGTTTTCTCTCAAACCTTCCTGTGTTCGCTGTTCTAAATGATAGCACTCCTAGGAAAATTGCTTTCAATACAGAACATGGTTTTACTTGCATCAGGAGTTTAATGAAGCATCACACAAAGAAATACATTTGATAAAGTCTCTGGACTACCTACTTCATGGTAAGAGCCAAGAATCTGACAAATATCATGTATGTGTGTTGAGAGACAAAGAAATGAGAACAAATTTCATTCTTTTCAGTTAGCTGCTCCTCACCACTCAAAAACAAGGGCCATTTTTTCAAAATCCCTTCTATATTTTTTGTACTGCTTCTCTTTGCTGTATTGAGGAAAATTTTTTGTGTTATAAGCCAGTTATCCAACACGTGCTTTAGAATTGCCTTCAGAAGGCCTCTTTGATACTGAAAAGAAGAACTGTGGTCTGCGTGAGCATCTGTTGTGCTTTTGAATGGCACATTAGAGAGACATAATTCCTTACTCCACTGCAAGGTAACCTGAAGTGTCTTCAAGAAAACTAATTTACCTGTTCCATTCCAACTTTGACAGAAGACCAATGATGTTGATTAGCATACCTATATATAATAAAAGCAAAATAAGACTAGTTTGCTTTGAGGTAACATTTGTTCTGATACAAGGTGTGTATTGACAGTAAGAGATTAATAAATTATTCAATAAGCATTGGAACTTGCAATCATGGTATGTGTGAAAAACAGAAGAGAGTTTCTGGGAGTAGAATACAGAGTTTTCATGCTCTGGACTTGCTCAGTGACAATTAAGAGGTAATTGTGATATATTTGGGTTTATTTTCATTCTTGATACTTGTTTTTAATTTGCAAAATTTCTTAAGTATGCATGGATTTTTACTCAGAAATTAAGCTGCCCATAATGACCAGAATATTAAAATATTAAAACATATTGTTTTCACTATACTGAAGCTCAGACATGAAGATTGGCTGTCAAACCAGAGAGAAATCTTTGTTCACCTCTTAAATAAGTTGAAAGAAGGAAAGCACAAAAGCAGCTTCCCCAGCTTCACTTTTATGACTGTATAACTATACTGGCAATTTTAACTATAAAACTTCAAGCAACTTTAATGAGTCTCTTTTTATTAAAATCAAAAAATATCCCTGAAAATGAGTTGATTGTGCTGCAAATGTACATATCTCACATAGTTTATGCCAAACTATTAAGAATTTATTTCTTCTTTCTTTAATGGATTCTTTCAGTTGACCCAGAATGAATTAAAAAAGTAATTGTTAAGGACATCTCTATAACACAGCAGTTACTTACACACTGAATGTTCCTATGTGCATATGTCTGTACCAGGAATTCTGTCCCTGATTTAGATATTGATTTGAGTAGTAGTTCACTTATAAAGCTGAATTCAGGTAGTAAATCCAGCTATGCAAGTGATGAAGTATTTGAAGTTGATTTTGAAAACAGGAATATACAAAGTAGATGGCAGGAAAAGTAAAGAGGTTTCTCTCAAACACTTGTTGAAATATCTAGAATATTTAATTGCAAATAGACCTGAGATATGTATAAAACATATAAAAGAAATAATGTATTTGTCTAATTCAATAATGGAAATTGAAGGGCAGTGTATTGTAACTAACCAACTGATTACTCTGTTTCTCTGAAACTCTGCAGTTTGTTACACTTCAGAAAACACATTTATGCTTTAGTATCTGTTCATCCATTTCATCACTAGGATGCTCAGATGCCTCCTAAAATACTAGTCATTGTTTACAGAAATAAAATTGATGTTTTCTGATGGCTGCCAAGTGGCTAATTAACTACACAAGTATACCCCAATTTAGTTTTTTCAAGGATTTGTTTTCTTGTTTTTAGTAACTATACCAAAATAATTACTTCTTAAACACTAACTTGTAAAAAACAAACTTCACTGTGGAGACAAATGTTCTCAGTACACATTCAAAAATATAAATGTAGCGTCTTTCCTCTGGGTTTTTTAACACCACAGAAATGTATCTTAGGGATGAATGTGCTTATGTTGTGATCAGATAGGATCCCAGAAAATGGTAATTATAAAGAGTAAAAAATTTCTTTCTGAACTAAATATATTGGTTAAAAGAAATCAGAGATGTTATGGAACACTGATGCATGCTGCACGACGGGAACCATTTGCCTCTCCAGGGTCACTAAACTACACCACACTGAATAATGGGCTAGGGACTGGCAATTGATATGTTTGCAACAATATTTTGTGGTGAATAGTATGTTAGAGATGGCATTGATTACTCATACAACAGATGAGTAGACAGATTTCACTTTCTGCTTTACTACATAAAGTTACTTTAAACATGCATGTTGAGTGAGTTGGAATTTCTTGGCAATGGCTTCAAATTATGTTTAAAGTTGTTTAAAATGGGGAAGAGGATTTACCCAATTACCATGTTTTTCAACAAGACATTCTTAAAATGAGAACAGTTTTATGGGAAAAGAAAATTCTTTCTTATTTGCCTACACCGCAGAACTCTCACATTGTTTTCTTTAACTGAGAATGCAGCTCTTATTCTCATATCACAAGCAGAAAACTGCAATTGGTGGCAAACAGTGAAGATTAGAGAACATCCATACTTAGAGGCCATGGAAAAATCTTGCTATTCCACTTTTTGTGAGTGGAAAGCAGTGGGAAATGGCACTGAGTTACTAGCAGTGATTCAGCAGTGATGAGGAGTTATTCTCATAGATTAGAAATTGTGAAATAGTAATAAGAAAAATGTCTTTTAAAACTTAATATATGAAATTGTCACGCTTTATGCAATATTGCACATACTTAATACACTGAGGACTTTAAGAGCTCTAAAGCACTATAAACTGCCCTTTGGGTTTCAGTTTTCTTTTCTTATCACATCCAACAAAAACTTAGTTAAATCTTCATGGTCCAGAAAAAAAAGCACTTTCTGGAATCTGTGTTTTCCTGCTGCTGGGTATCAACAGTGGGAATCTTCTCCAAATCCAAAGATATCTTCTCCAATCAGATCTGTGAGAGAATCCTTTACAGAGGGAAGCAGGTGCTGTTTATAAAAAGGGTGAGTGTTCAGCATTTCAGCAAATGAAAGCACCATTGCTGTGCTTCATCACCTGACGTGAGAGAAAAGCAGTGTGGGTAGCATGGAGCCATGATCTGCATTGTCTTTGTACTGTTCACCCTCACTGCAGCACGAGTCCAGACAGAGGAAAGGGTAACAGAGTACCAGCATCAAATAAAGGTATCAAGGCCCAGAGAACATAAGATATTCAGTATCCAGATAATATTTCTATTTGGTGCTTCTGTACCAGTTTCTATGGTCATTCTGTAGTGATTGAATCTGTACCAGTGTTCTTACATACTGACCATGGAAGCAGCTGTGACCTGGTTAAAAAAGATGCAGCTGGATTAAGTAGTCCTTTTGGAAAAATACAGGGTGAATCAGTCCAGCCACACACTGGAAGGGGCCAAAGGGCTTAATATAAATCTAATTTCTTATCTAGGTCTGTCACTAGACAATACCATTTAAGCTTCTTCTAGCAGGATGGATTTGACTTGTCTCGACAAGTTAGTTAAAGACAAAACCGTTAAACATTGCTAAATATATAAATGTAACATAGACTGAAAAACAGAAGCTGGGGAAGTACACGGAGAAAACAGTGTGTACAATTGCCTTGTTAAGTAACATACTCTTCACAAGACATCCCCTTGGTTACTCTGAGAGATGAGACCTTAGATCTATCCTAGAATGGTCACTCTAATAGTCTTAAGGTGTGGGAGTTTGTTATGTAAAATTTGGTCTTCTGACAACATTGATTTTGTCATTTGGGTAGCAGTGGCAGAGCAGAAGCCCTTAGCAGAGTAAAATGTCTCAATACATCAAAGCTCTTGAAAAGTGTGAGTGTTGCAGCGATGCTGCCTATCACCCAGGTGGCTGTCCACCAGTGATTTAAGAGGAAGGCAGCTTCTGGCTGAAGGTATAATAGTGCATGTGGTCCTCCCTTGTTAAAGCCTTTCAGTGAGATTCATTTTATATTCTGGCTTGCAACTCACTGGCAAAAGAGATGGTCCTTTGATGAACTAAAAAGGCTTTAGGAAGTTTACCAGGATGCAGCTGATAAAGAGACATGTCTGCCCAGGCACCAAACTCCACAGGTGATGAGGACCCTGCCAAGCCTGGAGTTTGGGTTTTCACAATTCAAGGGGGCACAATGAGGAGCAGTGACTCTCTGTGCAGCTTTCTCAGGGATTCCAACTCTCCTAGCCCACACATAAGTGGTCCTGACATTTTGCAGGATTGAAACAGTCGCTTAATTTAAGAATTTGCCTTGAAGGGAGTACAGTGACCACTCTTAAATAAGAATGCAGACAGACTTGCAGAGCATGTCTGCTGAATTGGAAGCTTCAAGAAAATTTCACTTCTCTAAATGCTGAATAGGCCTGATCTTCAGCATGCTGAAACAAATTTGACTTTCTTCAAATACATTCAATTTATTGAGAAGCAATTGAAATTATGCATTGCAAGTAGTTCTTTTAAATGTAGTATTGCTGCTAGTTGCTCTGAAAAAGTCCTAAATTAAAAGCTGACTGAAAGAAAACCTTTTGAACATAGCTTTCATCACTTTGTAGTGGTCTTTTTTCTTCTTTTTAATAATCCACTGTTTTATGAATGAATCCATTCATAAAACAGTGGATTATTAAAAGCTGATAAATATTGTCACAAGGTCATTTGACCATATAATCTGAGGCAACAGTTAGCCAAAGAAATGTCTCCTTCTGACAGCCAAAGTTGTTCTAGCAATATGAGCAGCATAACCTAACAAGAATCCTCTTTTATATGTCAATACATACTTGTGATGTAGACTGTTTTTAATAGGACTTCAGAGATTAGAGTATTAAATCAAACTCAATAGATAGAAATGCTAATGAGAGGTACAGGAAAATGAGATTGTACCACACAAAGAAGAAATATTAAAATATATTATTCTTTTCTGTCTTTGAAATACATCAACCATAACAGCATTTCACAGAGAAGCTGCTTACAATTACTCATCTAAATGAGTGAGATAGCATTGTCTCATAAGTAAATAACTTATGTGCAAAAGCTTTCATCAGTGTAAATTTCTTGGTAACATTCTTTTGTCCAATATATATTCAATTTGATATCTCCAGAGTGATTAATGACTTATGTCTGCAGATATTCTCAGCTTCATGGGTTCTGATGCCCAGATCTCATTAAAAAGATTAAACTTTCAATGATTAAATTCTCCTATATGCATTTAAGATGGCATCCATTAATATATTTTTGCTGAGGGCTAACAGTAATTGCCTTTGACTTAGTTGCTTATTTGGCAGAGGGATGAATTTTTTGAAAGGAGGTATTTCTACAAGTGGAGGAATTGCTGTTTCAGTGTTTTGTGGCATTAGTGTACCATTCAAAGGTACAAAGGAAAATTAATCTCGCTAAGAGGCTAGAGGATTTCTTATTAATGGGTTTTTTCATGGAGTATGGGAAATCACAAAGCTGCAGTTGAGGAATTCATAGAGTAAAAATAAAAGCTGACTCAAATAAAAATCTCTGAAGTAGACTTTGGAGCATTAGCATAATATCTCTCAGGTTTTATTAATGTCATACATTTTAGAGGCAAAGTTTATCCCTAAAATAAAAACTTGTTGGCTTTCTTGAGTATTCAGAGAAGGTGTCTCTAAATTACTTGAAAATTAAAGAAAATGGATACTTGTCTCAAAAGACTTACCTTAGAAGAAGTAAGATTGCCAGCCAGGCTAGAGCAAGGAGAATAATGAAGTTTCCTAATACAGTTGTAGGGGAGAGGTCAGAACAGCAACTCATTGTGTTTGATGAGAATTAGAAACCAGTATTAAGAGTGCCCCAAAATTAGGGGATCTGGCACATGAGGCAAAAGATCATGGTAACAGTGATGGCTGCAATGAAAGGGAATAAGGGAAATAGAGGAGGAATATAAGGAAGATTAAAGTGTACAAAATGAGCTACTGTTCTGGAAAGAAAAAAAGACATGGGAAATTAGAATGGGAGGAAGGGAAACAGGCAAAATAAGGCAGAAGGAAAAAAAATAATAAGTTAACTGAAACAGAGTGAAGAGAACAAGATGGTGTCTCAAATCTGAAAGTATGGCAATATTTGATAGAGAAAATTGTGAAGGCATATTTTGAAAGGCAGATTTGAAAAAAAATGGGTCTTTTTTCCAGAGGGAATTGTTTTCTCTAGATTTCCCTTTGTCATCTATCCAACAGCTGATATAGCACACAACCCCCATTACAGGAAACTTCATCTGGAAAAACTAACATCGATGATTTCAGATTTTTCAGATTTAAGATAATAAACTACCAACTGGAAACTTGGATGAGATGAAGGATGGAGCTGTTCATGAAACTGTAGGAATAGGACTGGATAAAACCACTGAAGAAATTCTGAACTACTGACATAGCTATCTTGTCTAGGTGCTGACTGTAGAAAATCTCACAGCTGGATGCAGCCACTTCTTTGATTTTAAAAGCCTTTTTTTGCTTTCAAAAGGATTGTAGGGCATTTTCAGTACCTTTCAATCCATTCAGAAGACCTTATTATTTTTCCTTCCTAAACAAGCCTGAGCAACAAGCCTGAAATAACAAGTTGCAAGGGCATTTTAACAAACAGGGAAAAAACAAGCAGTGAAGAACCTTTAGCCCAGACAGTTTCAGTGCCATAGATACAAACAGTAATAAAGTAATAAAGTTTTAGGAACATAGTAGTTGCATGCAGGTTTATTTTCAGAAATTACTTTGATTTATAATTACCTTAATGAGTGCACTAAAGCAAAGGCATAGCATTATGTAAGTAATGCCAGATGGGAGACATAATCAAATTTGCTGATGAAACCATTTAAGAGAGAAAACAATAATCCCAAAGGTGAGTATACTGAAATAATGACTTATGTTCATGGAAAAGAGGTACAAACTCCTATATCCTAAATTATGAGAAAAGAGTTTATGGCTTTTTATCTGAATGTATCCCTGATGTATGGTAATCTTTGGGTTTTGAGGGGCATTGCTGTTTCTTTCCTTTTCTTAAAATAGATCCTATTGAGTTCTTACAATGTGCATTTCTTTGTAGTATCTTCCATAAAAACACACAATCATTAATATTAGTCAAGTGTTCAAAGATAGTTTGAAAAGGAGATACTTAATTCACTTTATCCTTCTATTTACAGTTTTATTTAAATAAGGGAGAGTGAAATTAACCTGATCTTGAGGTCATTGTGAACTAAAGATCCAAACAAAAAAACCCCCACAAATAGATCAAAAGCATTTAAGGAAATCAGAACTGTGTATTGAACTTTTCATATAAGAATGCAATGTGTTCTTTCTATTAAGAATTATGTGCACTTGTTTGCCTAAATGTCAGAGATAAATAAACAGCTGCAGCTTTGAGCTTCTTTCCTTAATGCATGCAACCCAATGTCTCATAAATTATACTTTAATGTGCATCTTAGCATTATTTTGCTATGCAAAGAATATAAAAGACAGGCAGCTCTGAAATGTTTAACCTGGCCATGTCTCTACCTGCTTTCTCAATTGTACAAGTTTTTGGAAAATCAGCATTCAGCTTAAAACCTAATATGAAAGGGCTAATTTAAAGTTCCTTTTTAACTGCAGCCTCTAATTCACCTTATCGAGAGTTGAGTGGTTTTCACTTTCAGGGCACTCTCATTGCATAAGAAAACCAAGAATGAGGTAGGAAACAAGAGGGAGCCAGTTGCAGTCCTCAGATACATTTCAGTCTGTCAGGTGTCCCACACACCTATCACAGCACACACTGGTGCTAGCCAAGCACAAGAATACAGGCTTCAGCACTTCTGGGAAATACAGAAAATAAATACAAAACTCTCTGGAGCTCTAAACAGATTGGCAAGGTTGATGCCCACAAAAATGGGGTCCAAACAAAGAAAAATCAAAAGAAGTTCAGTCACAGATTGTTATTATATTTCTAGAGTCCCAGCTCTCAGCTGCCCTATCTTCTATCACATCGGGGTCACCAATTGTTGCTCTCTTATTGTTATCATATTCCTAGAGTCCCGTACCTTCTGGGTGGTTTTCTCACACACAGCTCTTCACAGCAGTATCACTCCTGCTTCTTCATCAGGGCTCCTCTAAGGATCTCCCTAACTAGCCAGCCCACCCCCTTTTATCCCAGTTATCTTCATTAGCCACAGCTGCTGCCCAATTAAGAACATCACAGCTGCAGCCCATTTAGAACAACTAGGATTGGGGCAAGGCCACTTATACAATACATATATTTTACTAGGACTCCTACTATAACAGATGATGTTTGTCCCACCCAGGTTACCCAGGTCACCTCCAGATGTGGGACAGAGATGGTCCCAGCCTGACACCCCAAGCCTGTGGGCCTGCCAGGGGAAGGGACAGGAGCAGGACACAGTCATTGCTAAAGAAAGTTCCCTCTGGCAAGGCTCCTCCTTTATGAAGAGCAAAAGCCTACCTCTGCAAGGGGTCTCCTCCACTTTTCCCTCACCAATACCTGAGGAGCCTCATGCTGGAACCTGGAGGCTGGGACCTGGTGAGAAGGCAGCTGAGTGTTCAGTGGGGAATTCAAGAAGTTGAGACCTGATAGATCTGAGAGCATCTGCAGGAAGGGAATCTGCAGGTTCAAATCACCAGCTCCACTTTGAAGGGATTTAGGGAGGTCCCCAGGAGAAGTTCTAAGGGCATTCAAGCAGCAAATTGATTTAAGCATGTGCAATGGCAGGCCTCCCTCCTTGAAGGGAAACCTGAATCAGCTTTCTTGGCAGCACACACAAGAAATGAAGGGGTACAAACACCACCTGCTGTACTCCAGAACTGGAATGGTGGTGTCAATTGTTACATTGTCCATATTTTAAATTTATTTTTTAATTGTGATTCAGGGACTTAAACTTGATCAGGGACTTAAATAAAGAAAAGTTATGAATGAGAAAGCTTTATTTACAAAGTCTGACTGGCCACTCTGCTCAGCTTCCCTGCAGTGACTTATCCCTTCTCCCTGCTCTGAGTGAAACTCTGAAACTCCTCCAAACTCAAGGAACCTAATGCATTTCCTCCTGATTCATTTGTTTCTCACTGTTTTACACTCCAAGCCTTGTTATGGGCAAAAGGGAATGCACCATGTAGCTCAGGAGCCTGGTATTTGCTGTCAGCCACGTGCTGATACTGACAGCCATGTTCTCATCTCCCCAGCTGTGGCACCACAGACACACAAGTGCCTCTGGCCCATGGTCTGAACCCCAGTGTGCTGCACTCAAACCCCAAGCACACACAGCACAGAGAACAGAGAGCACACACTCAGGAAGGGAGTGAGTATTGGAGTTTAATAAGTTGACAGGAGAGACCAAGCTGCCTGGACTAAGGGCATGGCCAGACAAATGTACTGACCAGCAAAGCTGTTCACAGGCCCCTGGCCCCTTAAATCCTCTTGCACAACCTCAGATTGCTCCTCCCAGCTTCCCCTAATGAATTCCATCCTCCAGGACAGGCAATCCCCCAACCAGTCTGTGCAGGGCCCATAGAGCCCCATTTCTGGGGAGCCACAATGCTGGGTCTCTCCTGACCTGTGGGGTTGATGCTCCTGGGACAGCACTGGGGGGCTGGGGCTGCACTCATGTCCCTGACTGGGACACTGGGACTCCCCCACTGCCCCCATGCCCCTCTGCGTGGAAAGGGCGAGCCTTTAGCACATACTCTAACAAACACCAGCACCACCAGTGGGAAGCATTTTGAATGATACTGAATCAAAACAGGTTGGTGCCTTGTGGTCATTCATTCTCCCATTCTTATACGGCAGAAGTTGAAAGGAAATTTAAACAAGGACTGACAGAACTCTCTCTACTATAGAGAATAATGCTTAAAAGTAGAAAAAGAAGACTGGAGTGGAAGGACCTGCCATTTGTCCACATGCCCCCCCACAAACTGGAAGCCCTTGCAGTACTGGTGAGGCAGCCAGGCACAGCCAACTGCTAGCCAATGCCTCTGGATAAAAAGTCTCATATGGCACCAGGCATCTGGCCCAGCTGTGGAGGAAGGACTGTGAATCACCCAGATTATGAATATCTGTGAGGGTGTCCATGAAAAACTATTGTCCCTATTCACCCGTGCCCAGTTCCCAGCTCCCAAACCTGTGCTCCTTTATGTGGCAGGATACTTGCTGAGATGGAAAAATGGAGCTAAGCACAACCAAATGGACAGGCTAAAAGGAGCCTTTTCCAGGAGACACCAGAAGGGAGCATTTAGGAATCGCATCCTAAAATTAAAAGAGCACATAGTGGGCTAGTGAATCCCAGAAAATGGGCAAGGACACTCAGCAGCCAGGCCAGGCTTGCTCTGAGGAACAGAAGCAGTGCTATTTAGTGAAGATTTTACTACAAATTTCTGAGTTTTGGAGCCTAAAGTCTTGTTCCTCTACAAGCTTTGTGGTTGTGAAAGGGCACCCAGTGGAAGTCAGGCTGCCAGCTGTACTGAAGACATGCTTCAAAAACATGCTGGACAGGATACAAATGGAGAGAATCACAACCAGATGATTCAATGCTGGCTGCACATCTTCTCTCAGCTGCCAGTAGCACAGGGTCTGAGTCAATGGGCTGCAACAGCCTGTCTTGTAAATAATCCTCCACATTTTTCTCTGCTGCAGAACTATTTAAAGAGGAAAAAAGAGTGGTGTAAAATGGCCTATAGTTGTCTCTTCCTTGTAATAAACAGGACCATTCACTGTCTCCTGTGTCACTCCTGAGGGTATGTTTCTGTGATGCAGAAGTGTATTGGGGTATCGCTCTCCTCTTGAGCTATACCAAAAAAAGACTTCAGGTATCATGTGATGGACTGTGTTTAAAAGATTTTGGATTGAATTAACCAAATCTTAGTATTCCCTTCTGAGAAGATAGAAAACAGGATATTGTCAAACATAAGGTCTGGAAAAAATGCTATCATTTAAATTCCCTAGTGCTCCAGAGACAGCTGGAAACAACCTACTCTTTTGAACAACTCACAACACAGATTTTTCATTATGGAATTGTATTGAAAAGTCTGCATCTTGATAATGGAGCTGCACTGACTCTGGGGTGCCTTTGAACACAGACAGACAAAACTCCAAGAGATGGGGAGAAGGCACTTTTACAGCAACCATCACAGAAACATTCTCCTTGGATTCATATTTTTGCTTCCCCTGAAAAAGGCTTTTAGGCCATTTGTGACCTGCTGCTAAAAGGAGCTGATGTAGCTGCAGAGAGCAGACACAGTGTCCAGTATACCTCTCTAGGGCAGGACTCAGCTGCAAGGTCAGGCAGGGCTAAGTTATGGCAGGGCTGGAAAGCAGCACTGCAGTTCAGCTGAGGCAGAGAAGAAAGCTTCACATCTGCACTGGATAATGCTCCTGCACCCGTGGTGAGGGTGGAGGTCTCAGGTGAGGCTAGTCAAGACCACTCTTTGAGATGCACCTGGGCTCTTGAGACCATTCTCTGCTATCTGTCATCTGGGAAACATGGTGGCCTCTCAGAGAGCTTGTGTCATATCTGCAGCTTTTCATTAACATCTCAGGTACCCAGTGGGTCCTCAGATGTCAATGGCCACCTACACATAGCCAGCTGAGCTACACCAGGACTGTATGGGATTTGTCAATACATTAAGAGGTCAAAACACACATATTACACACCTGGTGTTAGGTTTGAAAATGTTGCTGTGTCAGTAGACTTGCAGGTGTTGAATTATATGCCTGATAAGGAGGATCTGGTGCCATTTGAGCTGCTCTTGTGTATCCGAAGTGTCTCTAGGATGTCTGTACAGGACTGGCAGATGTGACAGGAGCAGTTACATGAGACTCAAGAACTTTTGCAACAAATACTGCAGGAGGTTAGACAGGATACTGTGGAAGACCTTAATTATGGGTCACCATATTTAGACAATCAAGTCTAGACAACTTTTGGACAGCCAAGCATTTGGTGTTTGTGTCAAGATGGTCTGAATGGTGAGTTTGATTTTTCTGACTAAACCTCTGTTACTGGTACTACTTGAGGTGTGAAACTTCATCTAAATCCTAAGAAATCTGCTCTTCCTCTCGAGTTAGCTCTCAGACACACATTGCTCTGCACTACATTTTACACTACCATGTCTTGGCTATCTGGGATTGCAGCCCAAACCCACTTTGCTTTGGCATAGCTGGAGAGAAGCACTATTGTTCCTAGAATGAATTTTAAAATATTTCCACTTTAAGGAGACAGATAAACACAAAATTCTTATAGAAGATCAATGCTGTGAGGAGTGGCAATTGCTTTGGCACACTTCTGAGGTGCACCACTTTGAAATGGTGCAGGTTCAAAGCTCTCTAAAACATCCTGAAAACCCCTTTCTTTAAGGCGTTGTAAGTCTGAACTCAAAAAATGCTGTGCAAAAAAAATTAGGTCAATATTTCTTTAAAGAACCTGGCTTAAGCCATCCCAGCATATCTCCAGTTTCAAAAAAACTTGGATGTTTCAATTACTAAAATACTTTACAGGCATTTATGGTTTTTACAGTAATTATGACATTGTCGATGTTGTGTCAATTCTCTTCTAGCTCAGAAGATTCTAATTGTCTTTGGTTTTATTTAACAATATGTGTTCCCATGACATTCCTTTGATTTACTTTTTGTCAATTAAATATTCTCTTTTCAATTTATCCAAAACTCTATGAGTATTTCATAATTAGTTTTAATTTCATTTTAAGATCCACCAGTTCAAATTGTCTCCCAGCACTTAATTAAATTTCATTCTCAGGAGACAGTTATTCCATCTAGATTTTGTAATAGTTTATCATACACTTGATAATAGTTATTCAACTGCACAGGACTGTGCAATTTCTGTAGAAATATGACTCACATACTTTTATATCCCATAGCTCTAAAAATGAGTTGTTTCCAGTTGCCACAAAAATAGATTAAGTCGATTTAAAATATATGTGGGGAGTACCAAAACCAGAGTTTCACTCAATTTTTAATCAAAACCCACCAAGAGAACCCTTGTCAAGAAGAGGCAAGCAATGACGAACTGCATTTTTCTGATGGTCCGTGTTCTCACAAGATGGTTTGCGGGGAGTTTCTTTCATCCTGGAGGATTTGCTGAGCACCAGCTCCAGCCTGCACAGGGCTGGGGTCTCTCCTCTCCCTGGTGGTGGAAGCCCCTGCTTCCAGGCCTGCCACTTTAGCAGGATGTTTCAGACCTGGCACCCTAAGGAACAGGTGAGTTTACCTCTTTGGAGCACTTTGATGGTGGTGAAAAGAGAGACCTATTCTTTCCTCCCTTGTGAATTACAGATTAGGTTACATCTCTTTATAGGTACCAGTTGTTTTAGGGAAAGGTTCTACCCAAGCATCTAAAAGGTGTACTGGTTACCTTAATGGTCATTCTCCTGTCTCCTAAAAATTAAGTAGTGCAGAGAGTAAACCACACATTAGGTAGTCATTAGATCTAAACATTTGCTCTGCAACTCACAGAGCACCTTTTCCTACCTGAAACTGGAACACAGAAATAGCATTAGTGCCATTGGCTTTACGTCTTCAAACCTTCATTTAGATATTTTTATTTAAAAAAAAAAATCGAGTAGATACTGAAGGTGAAGCAGCTTTCAGAAAACATTTAAATATGCTTTCTCAGCTGTCTGTTTAATATTTACATTAGACTTTTCTCAGCACAGTGAGCCTCTTGCCTCACCTGGAGTTTCTGGAGAGAATTTAATTTCCCAAACTATAAGGGTAAGGTTCAGTTTTTGACAGCTGCTTCTTGGGGTGAAAAGGAATCAAAGTATTCAGTTCAGGACCACCTGGAAATGAGCAGCCACTACCCCTTCTCTTTACCACAGAAAATTTTTGTGGTCACTATGTTTCTTCCACTGGAAATTTATAATAGAAATTTTGGATTGCTGGAAATATTTTGTCCATTGCATAAGTTGAGAGACATGTTAAAATGGATTCAATTCCATTTATGTCCATATACCGCTGCTTCTCCTTCCTTAAGCCTTTCTGAAAAAGGAAAGGATAAAATTTTGCCTGTAAAATTATAAGTCTTCCCATGAAATTTATTTGGAGAGAAAGAAATTTCAAGTCCAAATTTGGGGAACCAAAAAAACAGTACTCACACAGGTGATTCAATATAATAATTTAAACAGTAAATTTTCAGATAACTTTTTAAGTTATATTTCTCCTCTTTCCAGAATGTTCCAAACGACACTCACAGGCTGTGTAAGGGATAGCATAATCTGAAAATTATGCAGTTTCTGAAACCAGATAAATATCCAATCCTTAGAAATCTTTGTGTATTCCTGCAATAAATTAAATTCCCTTAATTTATCTGTAGTGACTTCAACCATTGGAAATAGAGAGTAGCGAAACTATTATAGGAAGGCAGTCAATCCTCCTTCAGATCTCTACAGCTTTTAAAATAGTTTTTAGTATCTGTCTCCACTTCATACACAGCAGAGAAAGAAACAGCAAGATATTTCCACCTCTGCCTCACCAATTTCTGATGTTCTGTGGTGAGGCTCAACAACCACTGGATGAATCCTGGGTAAAAGTGCTGCTTCTCCTGTTTAACAACAGGTAAGGAAAATTCCCTTAATCTACAGCACCTCTGGATACATTATGACAGCTGTCTTTCACGCAGTTTAACATTTTTTAGTGTTACTTAAAAAAAAAAAAAACCAAACTGAAGACACCAAACATAACATTTTACACAGCAAAATGAAATATTAAGTTTAATTAAACATCACACAGTACATGGTCTAATTCCCATTGGTGCACTGGTTAAAACTCCCATCACCTGCAGCTGTGCAGATTTAGTTAGGTGTGGAGCATCTCTGATGTCTGCAACCACTAATGAGGCTCAAAGTCAGAGAGGTCTGGCTTCCTCAAATTTCTTCCTTTTTTTAGGAGGGAATGCCTCATTTCTTAACCACTCTCTGGGCTAAGTCTGTCTTCTCTTTTGTTATTTCCAATCCTCTTGAGTACTTCCTTGGTGGCACAGCTTTATCTGCAATGTACAAAGGTCAGGCTGTGATCCTGCTCTACTCTCTCCCTACTCTGAACTATAACTAAAGGATTTTCATCCAATTCTCACACTGAAACTTTATAAAACATAATTAAGAGGTTTTATTGCACAATTGCTCAGGAGTAGATCTTGACAAACATTATTAAACTGACTAACTGGCAGCACAAATTTCTTATTCAAGTGCACAGGAAGATAACTACCAAAGTGATAAATTATTAGTTTGCTGTCCGCAGGGAATTTTCAAGAGTAAGCCTAAGTAATTTCTATAGTTTGAGCTGTTCAGAAGTCACAATTACATTTGTGTGCAATGGCATTCAGAAGATTGTCAGCTGGGATATACATTCCTCAATGAAAACATGATTATCAGAACCTCTAAAGGTCAAGTTGAATTAAAAGAATCACAAAATCATCAAGGCTGGACTAGAGCTTTAAAATTATCTAGTCCCACTATCAACTCAACACACTATAATCACCCCTTAACCAATCCCAAGCGCTACATTCAGATGCCTCTTGGACACTACCAGAGACAGTGACTCCATCACCTCCCAAAGAAGCCATTACCACTTGCTAAACACCTCATGATGGAGTGCTCGTTCTCAGGCGGTGATCACGACTCCATTTAAATTAATAGAAGGTTGTGAGAATAGTGAGAACTAACCTTCTTCCATGGTTTTAAAAACTGAACTGGATGGAAATGCTGTTTGGATGCAATTTCAAAATGCAGCTGGGCACAATGCTAGACATCTCATCGAGGTTCCCTTTCCCTCAAAATGTTGGACCAGATAATCCTTGAACTTCACTTCTAACCTGGACTGTTCTGTGATTGTATAAAACTTCAATTTAGCTTAATAGTAGCATAGAATCTTTGAACCCAAGAGTTTAATTGAAAATATTTAATTGATCCTTTTCTTCTTATATAGCATAACTTGTTTTATTAATAATAAAACAACTAAGTTTCACAGCACAAAAACTAACCACAGACAGTCTGGCCATCTCCCAAGACAGACTTTTTGATCATCAAGAGAATTCAATCACTAGAGGAAACACATTAAGCTGCAGGATGCAAGCAGGATGTCTTTATGTATTGCCCATGATCTTTTAGAAATGTGGCCACTTTCAAGACTGCATTCTTCAAATTTAGCCAAAGTTTGAAGCTTCAAGCACCAACTAGTCCACTGAAGGGCTGTGTTTTTTCTCTTCCTTCATCAATGATGAAGGTTAAGGACAAAGTCTAGAGAAATATTTCTCTATTCATGTGGTTTGTGAAGAAAAATTATGAAGTAGTCATGTGGCATCACTGTATCTGTCATGGATATACAGGCATCTGTACTGATTAAATAACAGTATAAATAATGTTGTTGTGTATTATATGTTACAGCTTCACCAGGTTTCAGTCCATTTGTGATAGCCAGTCTCATCACAAAAGAAATGACAGATCACAAGGGTAAACCTGGGCCATAAGCAGCTGTTTATTCAAATAGTACTCTAACCTATGACTGTATTCCATCTGTTCTGTAAGAGCTGCTTAAGAGTATCCTTAGCATTGTATTTGACTGGTATTATTTTCTTAAATAAATCATAAAACTAAATTGGTATTATAGGTGCTTTCCATTTAGGTAACATTACAGTCATTGAACTAAACCAAGACCAAATTTATATTTTAAATGAAAAATGAAGAAATGAAGTTTTGCCGCATATTAACAACGCAATTTTGAATGCTTATATTATTTGAATTGTAAATACTGACTAATGCAATTAACAGATGCAGCAGTGTATGATGCAATTTCTGCTTGGCAGAATTGTGTTAATAGACATGTTCTTCTGCTCTGGTACAGCTGACAGCTGTTCAGGAATCCCAGGAGCATTGAAGAGAAAAAATAAATCATCCTTAACACAGAAGGCCTTTCACATGCAAAACACAAAAGTTGTTAATTTCCTTATAGTCAATATGGGGATATGATCACTGATAAATTTACCACTATTATAAAATACCAGTGCTATTATAGAATACCAGCTTTGAAGGATCCTCGGGGATCATCTTCTCAAACATTTAAACTATTAGTATGCATCTTCACATCTTTCTAATACTGCAGTTACACATTCCGCTTATTCTGGCCACATAAAATAATCACACCACCAGGTTTTCAGCAGGGTCAGCTGACATAATCCCACTGAAACGAGCACTGCTCTCCTGCTGGCTTCAGGAAAGACAGATGAACAATAGTTACTCCTTAGTGCACAATTACAGAGGCAATGGTATTTCACACTGCAGTATTCATGTGAAAACATTCCAGTGAGGTAATTGATAAAAGATTGGTATCTGTTGGAGATACTCCTGTGTGGGTACAAAGCAATCAGTAGTGCTTACTCTGCAAGAGAGACCCAAGGGAGGGCAGATACGAATATTTGTATTAGGATCTTTATAGGCTGGCAAAGAATGCCCAGCTTCTGCATGTGGGAACTCTCTGCAGTAACTGCAGTGTCTCTGTCTCAGGGTGATCTGAGCAAGCAATGAGCCAGTAACAGACTGCTCTGATTACCTGGTGCCTTTTCCATTCTCCTAAAGTTTAGCTTGCTTTTAGCTTCAGTAGCTTCACATAGGCACCAGGCCAGTGCTGGATAAAATGTATTTTAGTGAATATAGGAAATTATTTTACTGAAAATATTTTTTCTGAATATAGGAATTCCATGTTATGGTTAGGACACTGAAAACCATCTGTACACCAGGAGTATAGAAGGACGTGAGTTTAGGGCCACCAGAAACAGGGAGCCCAGAACAGCCTGGTGAGGTCTGTGGGGACAAGGCAGAGCATGGCCAAGCAGAGGTTCAGAGCTCAGTGCAGGGAACACCAGGGATAAAGCAGAGGAGCCAGGCATGCCAGGCCTTGACAAGCTGAGCAAGAAGATGACACAATGGTCAAGGGCATGGCTCAAGCTAAAGACTGTCTCAGCAGCAGAGGACAGAGCTGGGCTCTCTGTGGCTCCTGGGGCTCTTTGCAATGATGGATCTGTGCTGGCAGGAGCCCTTTCCTGGGCTTACACAAGGATGACCTGGCCCCAGCAAGGGCATATTACAGCTGCATCTGTGTGCTCTGAAATCTGCTTTGACAGAGTCCTCCACATTCATGAAAACTTATGTGGCTACTGTTTATTGTTAATAACAGAGCAGGGAAATTCTGGCAATGAAGAAAGTCCATTGACTTTAGCATTTTCCAGCCTAGATGAAGCTGCTTTCAAACCAGTGTGAATATGTAAAAGAGAAGAATTCCAAGAAAATAAGGGACTTTGTGGATCCTCATATTAATAACTATAAACAAAGAGTCCTTTTTATGATGGACTGAACATGGCAGTAAACATGAGATCAGAGATGAGGCATCTTTATGAAAATATGGCCCCATTTTCAAAATTGTTGAAAATTTCAGCTTTATTAATGTTTGTTTGATTTCACATTATAGTTGCATATGAAAGATGCTTCAGTCCAATAGGCAAACCCTGCTTCCGATCTTTGTAAATCTAATAGTATATTAATATATTTTATTTGTGTATTAGGATGAAACTGGTTATTCATATTAATTCAATAGGACAAATACATTTAACATCTTTATCATACTTGGAGGGAGTGACAGTGAGTCCACCAGATGGATCCAGTCAGTGATTCATGTATCTTCCTATATAAATGATCTCACTTGCTCATTAAAATAACAGTATTTCATACTTGGCTTACCTATAGATATATTTGGGATTCAGTCATAAAGAAAGAAGTAAAATTCAGTATGAATATCTTTCTCAGCACACCACCTGGCTTTTACTTTCAGGCACTTCTTACCAAAATGGAAACATGGCCTTTTTTTTTAGTGAAATCATATTTAAATATTTAGTAGCTAAAAGCCTTTAACCATTCTTTCTTTTTTTTTCTTTCTTCTCTGTGCTGACATTTTTAAACATTTCCTTAAAGCTAAATAAAAGATCTGTAATGAAAGATAATTAATTAAAAATTTTAAAAGTATTCAGGTACATAAAATAGATTCAAATAGCAACATGTGATCAAAAAACCACTAAATATATGCCAGTCTTTGTTTAAGATCAGCAGAGTCTTTCCAGGCTATAAATCACAGGAAAGAAGCATCGCCCTGAAACAGTGATTAGGGCTGAACTTCTGGTTTCAGATGTTCCCCACTGTCAGCCTTTCTGACCAGCTGCTCTCTGCTCATCACAGGCTGCTCTAGGGCTCTCCTGTCCCCTGGCAGTTAGATCCCAACCAGGGCTGAAAAATCCCTCTTTTCCAGCCAGATCCCTCTGCCAGCCCTGTCAGCTCTGCTGACAGAAATCAGGCAGCAGCATGGGAAAAGGGAAAGAGATGTTGGCTAACAAAAATCTCATGAAACCTCAGAAAATTTTGTGTATGTACATCTATACTTTTGTATAGATATTCATATTTTATAAATACCTAACCCTTAGTTACCTGATAGAATCTTTACACCACTCGGGCCACATAAATGTGCTGGAAAGAAGGTACAAATAATTTTCATAGTATTTTGTTTTCAATATAAGGTCTTTTTTTTATGAAAGAGCTTCATGCACATTAGTTTAATAAAAAGAATGCCAAAGGTTGCTGGAGAAGGTTTCGCTACAGCTCTCCTTCCATAGGAGTCCCTAGAACTATAGGGCATCTTGAAGTGCAAGAGAGTTTTGGGTTCCCTGGAAGGCAGGGGACAAAAAATCAGTAAGAAAAACTAAGAAAAGATGGAGCACCAGAGAAATCTCTCCTTAAAATTCATGAAAATCTGATATATTTAAAGAAGAAATGTGGTGTTTCCAGCCAGTTCTTACAGTAGGGTTATTAGAACACTCAGATCAAAAGTAAACCTCAGAGCACCTAACTTGGGCAGGCCAAGAAGAAACAATAAGATTCACACAGCCCCTTGAGGGAAAAGCAACTGACACACTCAAAATGTATGTGCAAAATCAGGCTACTTTTTCGAAGTCATCTGGTTTTTATCTCAAGACTATGCTGCCTGAGTGAAATTACGCACATTTCAGGTTTAAAGCAATAAACTTTAAGTCAGGCTGTATTAAATATTTCAGAAGGTCACCTGGCAACATTCACTATTTACACCTCATTTTAATTTAATTCTGGGCCTTATAGTGGACCAATTTTGTAGCATGGCTGAGGACCTGAAATAGATGATGTATAATTTCTACCAGCTAAAAGCCATATCAAAGCCTTTCAATTTTTAATAACTCTGATATAGTTAATAAATCATCAGCCAGTAAAGGAACAAGGATATTATAAAAAGTAGAGGTGCATGCATTGACTATCCATGTAGACAAAAATTTGCTTCTTGTATTAGATTTAGGATTTCCTAGTACATATTAAAAGAACAGAAGGGTGAGTTTTAGCCAAGGATGTTTTATTGGAGTTACCAAAAAAACTTGACTCTGCCCTGCCTTGAAGGAATTATAATGAACAAAAAAATTTCTTCTTAAAAATCAATGTCAGAAGAGTACCCTTTTTTTCATGGCCTTGCCCCAGAGACTACTGAT
The DNA here is from genome assembly GCF_028769735.1 of Zonotrichia leucophrys gambelii. Classification (NCBI taxonomy): domain Eukaryota; kingdom Metazoa; phylum Chordata; class Aves; order Passeriformes; family Passerellidae; genus Zonotrichia; species Zonotrichia leucophrys. The sequence continues at coordinate 139,930,075 of NC_088171.1, forward strand.
GCAATTGCATGAAACAGTGTGAGAATGAAAGAAAAAAAGCATAGCAGAAGGTGAAATTCTAGACAGGCCCATTCCTCTTCTAAAGGGAAAATATGTATCACCAGCTCCAGAACTAACTTTCTTCCCAACAGCTTCCAAAAGGCTAAATGTGCACAATACCCTGCTCCACAGCCCCCAATTTCCTCTTTGTCTGAATGATGAAGTTGTTACCTTGGACAGGAGGATCCATTTGAAGCCAAGAGGAGTCCAACTTCCAAACTGTGTGAGGACACTCCTACTTTGTGAAGAAAAACAGACAACATCACAACAGTATTTGTCTTTTTTTCTTTTTTCTTTTTCTTTTTTTTTTTTTTAATTGGCTATGGAAACCAGAATTGATTTGGAGTTCCCAGAAGTGTTTGTCAGTTTTGTGTTTTGACAGGCTGAGAAAGAGCCCAGGGGCTGGAAGGGAGATGTCCTGGAGCAGCAGAGAAAGAGCAGGGAAGGATATCGTGGGCCCAGGTATTCTCCAGACACTCACTCATATCTGTTCCTCTTCAGTGGTTGTCATTACAGGTTGAAAAGACGGTGTCACAGACAAGACACAGTCACCTGCTTATTCCCAAGTGGTGACTTTGCTTTCCCTTCCCCCACACCCCTCAGTCTAGAGAGCAGCCTTGGGCCATGAGTTCCTCTACCTTCATCCACAGCAATGAGAACTGCAGATGAAGCCCGTGGCCTCTCCCTCACAGACTCTGAGGGCCATGCACTTCATTTTAGTTGCCCAGTCCTCTGCATTCACTGAATCAAAGTGCCTAAACTGGGTTTCTGAATCACCATTCCCAAGCTGGTTTACCGAATTAGGCATGCTCAGTCTTTCAAAGTGAGAGAAGACTGAAGGTTGTGGTGAGATAGATTCTCCTAAAGATGGTCCAAAGTCTGCGGTTTCCATTTCCTTGAAAACTCTAGAAGAAGGTTCTCCTGGCTTTACATGAAAAGAAACTCTATAATTTATAAGCACTCATGAACTATAAATCCCCTTTCAGACTCAGATTTGCATCTCTCATCCTGAGGAACATGTAAACAAAATATAGATCCAGTTGTGCTTTCTCTTCTTTTTTTTTTTTTTTTTTTTTTTAATAATACATCGCTGGATTAGATATGGATGCAAGGCATGGCAGTTGTAACCCAGTAATAATGATTCTTCATGATGATGGTAAAGCAATTAAAAGATGTAGACTGTAAAGACAGCAGGAAAACGTTGCAGATTTTCTGTACCCTATTTGGCTTCCTTTCATTTTGCTTGTAATTTTGACTGAAAAAAATTGGTAGCAAGGCTCTCCTCTCCTCTCCTCTCCTCTCCTCTCCTCTCCTCTCCTCTCCTCTCCTCTCCTCTCCTCTCCTCTCCTCTCCTCTCCTCTCCTCTCCTCTCCTCTCCTCTCCTCTCCTCTCCTCTCCTCTCCTCTCCTCTCCTCTCCTCTCCTCTCCTCTCCTCTCCTTCTGGCCAGAGAGCTCCCCAAATCACTGATTGCTTTCTTGAGGAAATAAAGCTACATATGTCTGCGTACAAGAGCCTGAAGCCTCAGTATTAGCTGAGACTTGTGAATTATGTCCCATCAAAAGAAGTTTCCAAAATATAGATTTAAAGAGGACTTCTTTTTAAATATTTTTTCCAGCAGAACTTAAAGAATTGTAAATATTTTTTATGCTATTCTGTACATTCTGCATCCTACCCTTTGGCTTTACATAGCTGCTTTAAAGGAATGCTGCTCGTTCTCATTAGTTTACCCTGCTGAAGCTTAAAGCCACCTTTACATGTTCAGAAGACAGATTAACCCCTTTATTCCCCCATATTTCATCTCTCTGATGTCAAAAAATATATTGTGTATTGGTGTGCCATATCATATCTTATAACTGGAAAATAATCAAATATTATTAAAAGCAATCAATCAAATTCTTTTCAGGCTGTGGTATGTACATTACTTCAAATAACAATGTTCTGAAACCTCCTGGTTCTGAAACTTCCTGCTGCTGAAAATGGAAATTCATGTCAGAAAAGTGCTGATTTGTGATGTTTTAGATTGGACTCCAAAAGGAAAATGTTGGGAAGGTGCTTCTTTCAGAACTGATATTTCAGGGCTTCACAACCTCATACCAGAGCAGGTCACATCTAACAAGTCATTATTAAAGCATCCATACTTTTTACAAAATGCTTTCTATTTTATGCTGCTTTTGACCTTCAGCACTTTGCTAAAAGAGTAACGGAAATGGTATTAGCAGACAAATTTTCTGCAAGAGGAGCAGACTCTCTATATCAAAGCAGGCTTTGGATTTCTGATTAAAGGATTCTTTAGCTGATGACAACTCTAAAGGATTTTGCTTATAAAGTGCTCCACCAGCTATAGTCATAAAGTAATGGGTGTCCCTAAATCATACTTGAATAAAAAGAAGTGTTGATAAACACAAAAATAAGAAAAAAATTTACCTCTTTTCAGTTTCCTTTTTCCTTCAGAGATAAGAGAAAGAACTTGCACCCAGTAATACCTAATCTGCTGTTGAAGAGACAAATCTAACTTTGTGATTGAGGAGTCCAGAGAAGCACACTGGAACCATACAGGAGTAGTCCTGTAATAGGATTACACATATCTATTAGCTTGTGTGACAGTAAGGGAACAGTCAATTTTTAAATCACAAGATTTTCTTGGTTAGCTCAGTGCATGATGAAAGTCTCTATAATTTATATTAGAGATTACAAATTGCAATGAAGCTTAGGGCTGCTGTAATCCTAGCTGCTTCACCATGGATGGAACTTTTCTTCAGGTTGATGCTCCTAAACTTATTGGAAAACCAATTTGTAATTGGACTAAACTGGAGCACTGCTTTCACAGTGACAGAATACCAGAGGGCTCTCTAAGTATGGAAAGGCAATGAATGAACCTGGGAATCTATGATAAGCAATGGGAATTCAGGTGAAGCATGAATATGTAGGTGACAACTCAAACACACCTGCAAGGAAAGCAGCAAGCCTCTGTCAGCTCTGGAAGCCATTGTAGAGGATACAGTTAAGTAGAAGGCAATGTTCAGGTGACTGCCCTGAATCACCTGCAGTTCTGTGTCCTGAGATATCCAGCAGTCAGGCTCTGCAATCTGGGTATTTTCTTTTTGAGAAGCTGCTAGTTCCACCCCACAGCCGCCTCTGGACAGAAGGAGCAGCAGTGAAGGGTGCGCGCTGAAGGAATTGATGAGCTGAAATGGTCCCTGAGCACCAACTTTAGGCAACATACAAGAGCCTTCCTGCCATATCTGAGAGCATCATCCTCTTCTGAAACAGATTGAACAGCCTGGCTTCCCTAGGCCATGCCATTTTGCAGCTGACTTAAGTCAGAGACAAGGGATCAACTAATCTCAAAGATTCATCTCTCTCTCAAATGTCTCTGTCAATATGAATCAAAGCTCCTACTTATTATTTCACAAGCATGAAACTTCAAGTGCAATTCAAATGTGTACATTTCTCTAACTTTTGCATCTTTCCCTTGTAATCTTTGATTTTAAAATAGGCTTAAAAATAAAAGTTAATCATAAACATAAGTCTTTCCAGAGTTACAGCTGTTTCAATTACTTGTTGCAGTAATATTTAATAGTTAGTATGCACTCCTATGAATATTCATTTGGTTGCTTCATTAAGGAAATTTATTTTAAAAACCATATTTACAAACCTTATTCAGAAGGAAAAAAAATTATTTCTGTGCCTTCAAAATGTAAATTAATGTGTTTTAATTGCCCATTAAGTTATGACAATTATTAGCTATTGCAACAAAATCAGCTTTCAGTAACTTGCATCTCAAATTAACTTCTGAAGAGGCTCATAATTTAATAAATGTACATATCCTGCTGCTGAGAAGAATACGTTATTTCTTCATCAAGCATTTATTAACGTAGGGTTCATAGCATCATAAAATGTCTTGTGATGAAAGGGATCTTAAAGATCAAGTTCCAACCCCCTACCATGGATAGGGACATCTTTTAGTTAACCAGGTTGCTCAAAGCCCCATCCAGCCTGGCCTCGAAAGCTGCCAGGGAGGGGGAATCCACAGCTTCTCTGGTCTAGTAATTCTTTGCCAAAGGATTTCTGATTAACAACAAATTGCTATCTGAAAAAATCTAATCTGAAATTTTGACCTGTATCAGAAATATAATCTACTCTGTTGTGTGTGTATACATATGTGCACATGTATGCATTTGCATACATACTGGTCTACATTAAATTCTCCATCAGTGACAATAATTCTACCATTTCTTTTATGCTACTGGATATTTATATATGAAGATATTTATAACAGCATTACTTTGTGAAGCCCATAGAGACATCATATCCATCTGTCTTGCTATCCATCTGTCTTGCAAAAAACCCCACCTGATTTATACTCACTGAGAGATTACAAATGCAGAAAAAATGTGATTCAATTCTTAATCAACAACTGCCTGGTTATTTTTCCAAAGAACTAAGAGTGAAATTGTGACTGTTCAAAAATATTTCCCTCAATTTCTTTATAGCCTCTGAAGGGTTTTAAGATAACCTTGTGAATTTTTTAGTACACCAAGCTTCACAGCTTTCTTAGACGTTGAGTAAGGATATTTAACATTGATATGTTTGAGGGACTAGAATGGCCAGTGTGCCAGGTCTTGGATGATGCACTCCTGAACTCAGGCAGAACTACTTTTATGTATGCTGTGTGCCTCTGGTCCCAAACCTTTAAGCTCAATGCCTGAAGCTAAACATGAAGGGACTGGTACTTTGCAAGAGGTCTGATGTCAGATATGCTGAGGACCTGTCACTCTGTGTCACTTGTTTAATGAGCCTGACTTTGAAAATGGAACCTTTATGGTGCAATTATTGACAAGTATAGTTTCAGGTTGCAAGTTTGCAGTCAAAAGTCTTCTCTTTAAGGCCCTTATATCAGTTATATAGGCAATTGGCAAGAAAGATAAGACTAGCATCCCACTTCTATATGGCTGCTTGCAAAAGGTTACATCTTTCATTGTATCCAAAGTGCAAAGGCCTCAGGGGTCTGGACCCTTGAACTGGGATTACAAGGGAGGAATTGTTCTCATATATACATTTAAAGGTTTCCACAGTATGCACAGAACACTTAACAGGATGCATTTTGGTTTGGGTAGCATCTATGAAGATGCGCAACATTTCTAGAGCTTTGCTACATCAACTCAGCATAAAAATTGTTCTGCTATGTACAGTGAGACATCAACCATCACCAGTTGTGCCATTTTTTGCACAGATCTTGCAGTGGTCCTATATTCACCAGCAAAAGGTCAATTTTTTCAGTTTTGTCAATGCCTTCTAGTTCATCTCTGGACAGACTGCAGGCAGGGGCTTCATCACTTCATTTTTAGTGCACTTGTCATAGAAGAGGCTGAAAGGGGATCTGATCTATTTACGTTAAAAAAAAAAAAATTGAAGAAATTATTTGGATTATTCTGCCAATAGCACAATGCATCCCTCTAGTTTTCAATATTGCCATTAAGGGAAAGAAGGATATGCAAAATGAAAAGCTACAAGGAGGGAATGTGCACATTTACACTGAGCTGCCGATGTCTCTAGCATGCATCAAGCCGTGTCTGCTTCTTTTTATTCTTTCTGTGCATGTTCAAGTCTGTATTAACATCTTTGTTTGCTTCTGGTTTGATGATGAATTATGACCCTTTGCAAGCATTTTAGATTTTATACTCCAGCTGGTTTTCCATGGCCTAGTTGTAGTTTTACTATAAACAGATGTCAGTGGTTCAGCTGATTAACCTCAGTGACATCCAGTCACAGGCACATCTGCAGCCACTTTTCAGAAGATGGACAGATATAATGTCCTTTGCACTAGTCTAAAACTGTGTCTACACTGTCCATTATTTAGCCACATGAAGAACATTATCATCCAAATACAGTGACATTCTTATCAAAAAGACTGAATTTTATCTCATGTGCTGAGCCAGTAATACTCATTTGAGAATGCTCTTGCATTGATTTTTCCCAAAGACTTGAGCAGGCAGAACTCTAGAATACTATCATCTGAATGAAGATCTCAAACATACTCTGGAGATTATGTTCTGACTTTTCCAGATAGCACCTGCCATCTCAAAAAAAGGCTGGCTGGATATTTTACAGTGGACAGGTTTTCTGATAGGCAATTGCTGATTTGTATAAAGCATAATGTCCTGTGGAAATACATTTATTTAAAAGAACATGTGTTGGAAACCTTCCTTTCTCCCCTGCCACGGCATGATTTGGATAGCTTGATGGGACAGCGGGTCCAGGAGCAGGACAACTCCAGCTCAGCCAGCCATGAGTGGTTCCCAGGTCCACAGACAAATGTCAAAGAACTTTTGAGTCAAAACCAATTTATTCCAACTGTTTCAAAAGTTCTTTTTCTTGTGTCCTGTCTTATCAGGTTGTTTTTATTTTGGGTTACTTTAAATGTAAGGATTTTACCATAGATTGAAAGTAAACATCTTAAAATCTTGGGCTTGTCTTTGAAGTAGTTACTCAAAAATGAGCTCTATAGCCATTCTACTCCAGTGACTCTGGAAAGCATTTTACCGGCCTCAGGTATCTGGAACAAGGTTCCTAGTTTGCAATAATTCACCATCACTGACTGCAGACAACATTGTATTTTTTTACTGAGGCATCATTTTACATTTTCCTGATGAAATATGAAATATGAAGTATAGCATCCTAAAGTAAAGAAAAAATTGTCTACTTATTCCTCACAGACGGTGTCAGATGTGTTTCCATTACCAATTTGAGCTCTTAGACTTCTCTTTGGAGCCACTGGCTCAAAAGTGAAGTTCTGAACCTTCCTTCTACTGCACTAGGGATACCATTAATTGAGATAAATCAACCTCAGGCACATGCATGCCTAATCAAGCAGAGGAAACTTAGAAGACCTGAGAGAAAATATGAGCTGGGGAATCGGATAATATCGACCAGAAAACTCAAGAGAAATCAAAAAATTGAAGAGTGAAGCCAAGAAGTCTAGTTTGGTCACACAGAGGTGAATGATAAGAGTGTCAGTGTCCTAAGCTGTGGCAAATGTGTGTTGCTTAGGTTGTACTCCATGTGTGGTGCTACAGAAGAAGGTGTCATCAAGCACTGGCATATTTTCATATGAGTCTTTTAAGAATTTTTCAATCTCAGTAACATATGTACAGGTAGCTGGATTTTATTTTCCTTTTTAAATGTTTATGTTTTGTTTAACTAATCATATACTGTGCTGCCTTAGCCAAACTGCACAAAATGTGGGATGTTTTCCACAGGCTGGCTATGCCTAAAATCTTTACAATGGGATGACTAAGGGGTTTTTAACAAGAAATATCTCTCCAATTGCCTGATGCTGGAATTTTAGTCTCTGTCTTAGTTTTGGCCAGGATGAAGTTAATTTTATCATAGTTGCCATGAGGAGCTGGAGCCTGGAGCTGTGTGGGCATGTTGGGGATGCTTATTTTATGCCACCCTTTCATCACTGAGGACATGGCTTTGGGTGAAAGAAAGTGGAACATGACCCGGAACCAATCCCATTTTCTTCCTTTTCTTCTGGGTAGCATGACACAAATGGTCCATCTTGGAGGGTTTGCCCATTGCTGGTTTCCACTGCCTTGGCCTTGGGGGGAAAGCACCGGCTGCGGTAACATCAGGCATTTTCTCCTTTGTCCCAGGAAGCCACGTGTCCCTGGCTATGATAACACCAGGTCCATCTCCTGTAAGCAGTTTTTGCATATCACCCTCTTTCATACACTGTTGTCATTAGTGTTGTTGCTGTTACTGATTGTTTTTCATTGCTGTTGTGTGAGCAAATTGCTATCTCAACCCATAATCTCTGCCGTTTTTTCCCTTTCTCACTGGAGGGGACAGGGCAAATGGAAAGACCCTGAGTGGAGTTTAATTTCCAGCAGGTTTTAAAATACAACATTCTCAAAAAATCTATTTGGTTTCTTGCTAGTTCAGCTATTGTAATAGATTAAAGAATTCCAGTTGAACACTGTTGATTGCTTGTTTCTCTTATTAGTTAATCCCTGAGATGATTTTATAGCAAACATTAAAAAGCACTGGAATTTACAGTTTTTCCATTTACAATTCAAACTCCTATATAGCCATTCAAGGCAAGAGAAACAATTATCTCCTTGTTTGTATAGGATCCATCAAACAAATAAAACATTAGAAGAACTTCTGCTTATGAATAAACTTTTCAGAGTTAATCTAATATTTGCAGTAATATCAAGAACTTTAATGTTAAAAATTAATAGCTTTCATCATAATATTTCTTTTAAAAAGTAATTTAGGAAGTAATTTCTCCCACTGCCCTACCATGATAAAAGCTTTCTAATATGCTTAGCAAAACCAATCTAAACACAAGAGTCTGATTTTTGACACTTTAAGTCTCCCTAACCATCACTTGTCATAAACTGTGCTCAAAGAGATTGCAATAATCTACTGCTCATTTTCAAGTCTAGATGCTTAGCAATACCAAGAAAATGTGGTCAGTTTGAGCAGGATTGGAAAACTGGTATTTGTATTAGATTTTTATCAGCTTTATTGTAACATACAAGACGGGTTTAGTCCAAATGCAGTTCATCAAGGAGGCCTAAGGAGCATTTCTCAGATCATAGGGCAGCCTGAGGTGGTGGGGATGCACTTCTGCAATCCATCCCATTACTAAAGTCATCTTCTCTGGGCCTCTACACACAGCACACAGAACTTGCGTTTAGATGTGTTATCAACAATACTTACCTCAGTCTTATGGCAGAAATGCCCACAAATAATTATTTGCGTTTAGTATTTTTTTTTCTTTCAGAATATCCTAGAAAAGCAATTCTCACATTGCTTTTCAGTCTCAGGTCGAAATATGTATTTTTTATTACAGCAAGAGCATCTACAGTGAAACTTTTTGCTTTGAAATTTATTTATGGACCTTGCTTAGTTTACTGAAAGCAGAATTGTCTGATTCCTTTTTTTCAAGAGGAACTTAGCATCATGAAACCTGATTTACACTTTTTGACATATTCACATTTTTGATATACTAACAGTTTATTGCTTGAACTCAGTGCTTGGGAGTTTGCACAGACCATGTTGAAATGCCACATGTTCAGCATACACAGGAGCTCAAACTTGCAGCACACGGTGAAACCCCTTGAAGTGACAAGATGCAAGTGCAGGGCTGCAGGGCCAGATGCACAAGCTCTGAGATGTACATGATGGCTCCCACACCTCTGCACCATGCCCCTGGAGCACAGTGGAATACACCTGAGAGACAAAACAGACAGAGACAGAGCTGCACCAGCCCAGCGAGCCCCAGGCCAGAGCCGTGGCTGAGGTGGGTGTGGGCAGGAGAAGTGTCCAGGACAGCGTGCAGCTCTGCCAGCTTCTGCAGCACGGTGAGCCATGTGAACCATGGCTGAACAGGGCCAGGGTCAGGTGCCAGCCAGAAGGGAAATGGGCAGAACTAAAGGAGTGGTTTTGCTGCTTTGCACTGTGGAGAAACCTCTCTCTGGAGAAAACATAGAGCTCCTTTCCATGTTTTTGTTTCCAAAGTTACCGCTAAAGGTAAGGATGATTCCAGTGCTCTAATGATACGAATCTCTTCAACACACAGCTGTTTTTAGCATTCAGAACTTTGTAGTAAGATTGTTACAGGGCTTGCAAGGGTTCCTCAGGGGTGAAGAGATAGACAAGAATCTTGACTCCATGATCAGAAGGCTGGATTTATTAATTTATGATATATATTACATTAAGACTATACTAAAAGGAATAGAGAGAGAAGTTCAGAAGCTTGCTATGCTCAGAATAGAAAAAGAATGAATAAACAAAGGAGCTCTCTCTGATGATGTCCCAGAGAGAGCTTGGTGTTTGGTTGGCCTTTGATTGTAAACATACAACATGGGGCAATCACAGGTGCACCTGTTGCATTTCACAGCAGCAGACAACCATTGTTTACATTCTCTTTCTGGGGCCTCAGCTTCCCAGAAGAGGGAAAAATCCTAAAGAAAGGATTTTTCACAAAAGATGTCTGTGGCAGTAAGATAGCCCAGTGAATACTCCACCTAAAGAGCTAAGAGAAAATATTTTTGTTTTTACAAGAAAAAAGAAAGATGCCCCTATCTCTGTATTCTGTAGCTATACAGTGTCTCAGGCTTTCAGAGCAGCCCTACATTTTTATTTAAAACATAAAAAAGCAAATGCTGATTTCTCATGGCAAAACTGTTATTTAATGTCATCATGGTTGGCAAAAGTAGCAATATTTTACCTCTGAAGCAGTACTAAGAGCAGGTGCATATGTCCCTGTTTTCTTGCTTTCATAAGTAGTGTTCTTTGTTATTTTGTTGCCATATGGCAAGGACAGCAGGATCTACTAAAAAATACCTCTATTAGTTTAATAAAACATGGTTACCCAGTTACCATTGGCCCGAACAAGAAATGTATGAAGTATGATTTCTGGACAGGTTTTTCTGAGTTAATAATTTAGCATTCTGTCAATTTTCCTCTGATAGATCTTTTCTCCAAGAAAAGCTGTTGATCTGTTCTTTTTTAAAAAAGGTGGATGAGGAAATGTCCTTTTGCTGCCATTACCTTAGCCTTGATGAGTCTCAACCCCTGATATTTCACCTTATAAAACATGCTCAGAAAAGGAAATGCTATTTCTCCTTTGTTTTATATGTTTAAAATAAGTTTTAAAATACATTGAAGGATTTAGTCAAGACAATATTTATAACACTAGTGACAACATTTACAGCACAAGGCAAAGCCAACACACAGTGGACTACTGGCAGCACACAGTGGCCTAATGACAATAGGCAGAGTGATTTGCCTGAAGGTTTACATGAGGGCTACTCCACTGTCTTAAATAAATAAATAATAAATTAACACTGCTGGCTATGTCAGCAACTGGCCTAAGGTGTGAACCTGTCCCAGTTAAAATACTCGACATTTGGTAGTAACTACCAAAACAGTGAATTCCTGTATGTCCCATTATTGTATACATAATCCACTAGTAAAACAACTCCTACAGACTGCTTATATGGATGGGAGGGAATGGAATTTTACTTGGTGTGCCAAAGAATATTTTAAGACCATGCAGCACCAGCTTTGTAGAATTCCATGTTATCTTTTAGGAAAAATACATATGTTCTCATTTAGAAAAAAACATTTTAGTAGAATTATAACTTCAATATGGCATTGAGGTTTTGGAAACAAAATAGGCTGACCTTGCTCTGAATTATTTCTTCTTGTTGAACTGTACTTACAATAAAATCACAGAACTGTAAAATTGTTTGAGTTGAAAGGGACTTTAAAGATCCACCCTGTGCCATTAACCCCTCTCCCATGGACAATTTCCACTAGACCACGTGGATGCCCCATCACTGGATGCGTCCAAAGCCATGTTGAATCTGCCTTTGAACACGTCCAGTGATGGGGCATCCACAACCTACCTGGACACCCCCACGGTAAAGAATATCTTACCAATATCTAATCCAATATAATCTAATCAATCTTCTTTCAGTTTAAAACCCCTTTGTGCTATCACTAGTTGTCCTTGGAAAAAAATTACCTCCCCAGCTTTCCTGTTGGTCTCATTTACTGGAAGGCTGCTCTGAGGTCTCCCCAGATCCTTCACTTCTCCAGTGAAGGGCGCTGCAATACCTGCTGCATCATGACGTGGATCCTGGCTCCTTGTTGCAAAGGTAGATGGAAAGCGTGATGTACACAAATGGGCACTTGGAGCTGGGCTCCAGACTTTGGAATATCCCTGCTTCGTCAGAGTACTTAACAGTTTGTCCTTACTCCCAGAAAACTGGAGAACTGAAGAAAGTTGACTTACCCTTCCACTATTGTCTGCATTAGAAGCCCAACTGATTTGTTCCAGTAAAACTAGGAAAAAATTACTACCCTGCTACAGGAATTTTACAGATTATAATCACTTTCTCCAAATGACAACAAAATCTTTCAGTGGACATTATAGAATGGAAATTGCCAGGATAGCCACCTCTAAAATGTATTATTGCTATTCAGGGCAGGACTTACAATGCCTGTAAGAGGATGTAACAGTAGAAGAGCTTGCCTTAGGTCTAGATCCTCCCTCATAAGAAAGGGCAGTGTGCAGTGTTTGATGTTGCTCTAAGTTAATGCCCATTTGTTGTCAAGGTGACCACAAGTATTCGCATGTCCTATCAGTTATCCAATGAGATTTTGCTCTCTCTCCTCCCAGAATGACATTTTTGCTCCTAGTTTCAGTATCTTTAGGTGTGTTTGACTAGCCCAGAAAGTCCCTCTCCCTCTCCTACTCACCAAAGGCCCCCCATTTTCCACAGCCACACTGGAATGGAAATTTCCCTAAAGGCTTTAAGCCTAGAAACATTGCTTTTGGTCTGCTTAATCTCATCACTACCACTTCTGGCACATGAATAAAAACAGGCATCAAAAGACAGAAAAAGAACCCCCATCAGACTGAGAGGAAGGCAAAATTCCCTCCTGAGCATGTAGACCTTCTCCATGGCATTGTCCCTTCTCATTTCATTATCTAGGCTCAGGGAGCTGCTCAGAGAGCATGTAAAACCCAGCAAAAAGGACAGAAACTCTGGTTTGTATTCAGTAGGAGACACAACACTTAGGTTAAATTTACACTGCCCAGAGGTTAGATCATACAGCTATATTGCACAGGATATATTTGCCTGAGAGCTGTGAAATTAAGCTATCATAAAAAACAGGAAAAAGCCATTTATAGATTCTTGAAATACACCTAGTGTTGCAAGCTCTAAACATTCATTTTGAGAGTAACATGTAATACTATTTACTCAAAAGCACTCAAATCAGAATGACATTTCTTTGATACACATATATTGATTCTACTAAAACAAATGAACACACAGACCTCTAAATAATATATTGTGGTTTAAATAATTGAAACAGGGCAGGAATTCACACAGCTTTCTAAAATACATTTGATGTAGCTGAGTCAATAAAATATGATTGTATAAAGACTGTCTTGAAAGTTACTCTAGGAAGAAAAAAGAAAGTGAGTTTGAGCAGCAGAGCACAACAGACTTGCTTGTGGGAGTACAATAATGTCCTTGGCACCAGCCCATGTTTTACAGTACCATTATCTTCCCTTCTTCTGTCTCTTGTTCTTATTTCTACCTTTTTTCCATTTTAATCCTTTACTGGTTTCCTTTACTAGTTACCTTTTATCAAACGGTGTCCATATCACCTGAAGATCTCTTACCTTTTCAACAATTCTGTTACAGAAGGGAATCTATAATTTAATTATGCCCAGGAGTAGCATTTATCAGGTTAGTGACAGCCAGAGCTTTCCATAAAGTTCTTTCATATGTCTAGGGGTTAGTCATCAGGTTTTTATTACTTTGTAGCATTTTAGAATAAAAGTATGTTCAATAGTAAAAATACCAGCCATATTAAAGCAGCTGAACTCAGTGCCAGAGAACATCCCTGGGACTTTCAGTGTAGCAATTCTAATAAATCCTTGTGCTAGATTGGAAATTTCAGCTGATATTAGTGCTTGACTAACACTGAACTAATTACTTAGGGCCCCAATGTAACTAAAGAACCCAAGACAGGAATCTGCAAAAGCTAACTCACCCCATCTTTCCTACACAAACATCAGAGGAAATGACAAATTTAAGGTTAGAAGTGCATAATCTCTTTCCATTGATGACTGGGTAGATGATTAATTGTACATATCTAAGGAACAAATCCTGCTCTTCAGTGGTACACATAATAGCTACACTATGCCTTGCAAAATTGACTTGCAGACTTGATTTTTAAAATCCCAGATTTCCAGAGACTTTTAAAGTTTACTTTTTAATTTATTCATTAATTCACACTAATCAATACATTCAGAAGGAACATGTTCCGTTACAAAACTGAATCACCTGGATGCTTTGGCATATGTCTAGCTTTGGGCACAGAAATACTTCCTCAGATTTCATCATGAAGGCTAACTCATCAAAATGACTAAATTTAACCTGGAGAAGTTTAAAATAGCCAAAGGAGTTATTAAAAATTTAAAATAAAATGCCATAAGCTGGACCCAGACACTCTGATTTAACTAAGCACCAAATTCTCCATGGCGCACGTGAAAGTGTCCTGACAGACAAAAGGATGTGCAAGAGAGAGCAATCACAGGTTTGGGTACCTACCTGGGATATGGTAGAAATATTGTGGGTACCACTGAATAGATCACATGCAGAGCAATCATTGCATAACACAGAAATAGAATGGGTTTAAATAGTTCTTAGGGCCCAGTGAGATCTTTAGTATCTATTCATTCATAGTTTTTAGGCTTTATTCCTGAAATAGCAACAGTTAGATTTAATGCAACTAGAGTTTTTCAGGTGCTTTCTTCTCTTCTGAAGCAGGGGTGCAAAAGGGAAACAAACCCCACCACACTGGATTTTTGACCAAGTTAAGTGAAGTACCAGCGCTGATGTCTAGAATATGTATAATGCAGTTAGAGACATGTAATGGTAACATATATAGCTTTTGCATTATTCCAAAGTACCCTAGATCTGTAAGGTAGATACATAAAAATAAATTTAGAAACAATAATGGATCCCTCAAGTAAAGCTCATACTCATTCCATGTATCACACGTGATGTTTTGTTACTCTGCTTTATTTAGTCAGGCAATAAATCTTTGCATCCCCAATGGCTGGAGCAATCTGAAGTAGTGTGCATTAATATTGTCTGTCCACCTGCAATTATTGTAACAGTACAAATTTGAAACAATTCTAATTGCTAAGAATAATTCACCAGCCTCTCTTTATTTCTAGACATTAAATCTTGCCTTCCCTGTTTCCAGGAATACAATGAAGTGATTTAAATCAATAAAGCAAGTAGGACACACACTGGGAGCCTGAAATAATTTAATCTGTGTTTTGAAAACGTATTGGAGTGAGAGTAAAGAACAAGGTATTCTCCTTTTTGCTAAGCAAGTGCTGCATTCTACTTGGCATTGTGAAAAATCTGGGGAAAAGGTGAAAAAAATTCAGGTTGTGAAAGTGTAATTCTTATTTTCAAATTTAGTCTGATAAAGGTTAGTCAATATAGTTCCAAGAAAAAAATCAAAAGATTGCCCTGAACATGTACTTAAAAGAGTACAAATAGTCCAAGAATCACATCTACACTATTTGTACAGTGCTGCCATCCACTGAATTACAAGAAACTCACATTTCTTTATTTTCAACATTTATAGTTATTTTTTTCCTGATAAAGCTAAAAATCTAAAATTTCTTAAAGGGTCTTATCAATTTTATTTTCAGAAGATAAAATTGCTGTCTCAAAGTACTATATCAAAGAGAACATTTGGCAGCATGAATGTTTGATTAGAAGCCTTTGATGATACCCTTGGAGATGCAGACTCTCAACAACACAAAAATATGTCATAAAATATACATTCAGTGACCTAAAAGGCTTGAAAGATACAAAATATGCTTTTAGAACTTGGACTAAATGAAAAAAAATCACAGTTTTGCATTCTACCCAGACACCAGTAAATGGCACAGAGAGGCAGCCATATATGTGTAAAGACAAAGTGAGGAGGAATAATATAAGGAGAAAAAAGCCAGAGAAGGGAATGTGGTTGAGGAATGGTAGTGTCTTCCTTAGGGAAGATTTTCTTAAATCATTTTGGTTTTTTTTTTTTTCTCTCCGCTTTTACAGAGACTGTGTAAAGTGGCTGTGCCCATTACTTCCTCTGAACTTACATTTCCACCCTTTTTGTAAGCATCATTGAGGTCAGGTCCCATTTATCTATAGCAGTTTGTGCTAGCCAGATGCAATCGCTCTGCACTGCCCTAGGAAAGCTTGAGGGCAATGCAGGGCACATCTCCACCAGGCTCAAGTCACAGTGCTCACATGGGGAATTCAGCTGTGTAAATGGATAGTGCTTTACCTGTGCCAAAAGTAAATGGAAAGAGATTCAGGTTTTCAGTCTCCATTCCATATTGCTGATAAATCATCATATCCATTCCAGTGAGTCAAAATGAACTCTTCAGGAATGCTAATGATGGAATTTTTAAACAGCACAGCTAGCTGCCTAACCTCCTTGCTTGTGGATTTAGAAAAATTCTCAACTGGAAAAAGACAGAAAAAACTGTTATAGCCAGTTGACCAGATGTTCCAAATTGGCCCCATGAGATTTGCTTTCTGAACTGTGTTTACAATCTTTTCTATGGAGTGTTATTTTTAATGTAATTGCTATTGATTTGTCTCTCTATTCAATAATTTCCATTACCTTTGATGTGTTTAAAATATAAAAAAGTAATGTTACAGAAAACAGTGCAGAGTATGATGCTACTTGTCTGTCAGTAAATGCACACCTACCAGTCCTGTAAATATTAAGGATCATGCCTGAGAAAACAAACACAATTTGCCCTTTTCAAACCCAAAGTGTGTGTCTGAGCTGTCAGAATCTTCAAATGCAATGGATGGAATTCATCTGCTTTCAGCTGTCTGAGGGTTAAAAACAGTCTGAGGTAATTGCTCACATTCTTTCAATAACCAAAGAAAAGAGAGAAAATCTTAGGCCAGGATGAACAGTCATCTGCTGTCTGAGAAGTACTTCCCTAAATATTACATAGAAGACCAAGGTAAAGAAAATTGATGGACAGCTCCATTAACTTCAGTGGGCATTTTTTAAAATATTCACTTGTTAAAAATGAGTCTTGCACAACTCTTGTCAAAGTTTAAAAGCATGAGTTCAGAATAAATACTTAAAGCCTCAAACCTTACAGTTACCTGTTTAAAGGAACTATAAGCAAATGGCCTTAGGATTTTCTGTACAAGTGTGTGTTTGTTCCTCATTCTGATCACAAGTCTAAGATTAAAGTAACAAGCACTGAAATAAACAGCAGCTTTTGTACTGATTAGAAGCCTCAGACTCATGGTGCATTATCTTCATACTCAAGAAGAGCTGAAATGCTAACACCCCCTACTATTAACTTGATTTTTTAAAAAAGTGTCAATGTGCTACCTAAAGATGCCTAAGTCAGGCACTTTTGTTCCATGGAAACAGTTTTTTTTTTTTCATTTTTATCTCTAGGTCTGATCTGAAACAGAAATAATAATTACCTTGAAAAGAAAGGAAAAATATTTTCACACTCCAGATTCCCACCTTAATCCCACCTTCGAATATAAATTAAAAGGAACAAATTCTGAAAACAGATAATCAGCTGCCATATCTGCTCTTGAGGCATCTTTGAATGAGGAATGGTTCAGCTCAATATCACAGAAGACCTGTGGAAAAATGGAAGTGTGATGGGACAAGTCACTAACTACCTGGTTGATACCAGTTATTTTCAGACATCATCTGACACTTATCAAAGCTTTTACAGGGCATTATTGTTCACTATCTTTCACTGGAGTTGTATCACAATAACAAGCACCAATTAAGCCACAGTGACATTAGCTTATTTAAACATTTTAACAAAAACAAAACTCATGTCATCAAGATATGTGGGGACAGAATCCGTTCTATTTCTGGACTGGCAGGGGGATCCCAACAGCTCCCTGTACTAAAAACTGAAGTGAGCCTGATTGGAAATGAATGGCATAAAAAACTCATTGTGACTGGCTTAGAGGTGCCAGGTATCCTTGGCATAAATTAGCTTGGAAGAGGGTATTTCAGAAACCCAAAACAGCATTGTTGGACTTTTGCAAGAGCTGCTGTGAAGACGCAGAAAATTAAGACACCTAAATACCTTGCCTAGTCCCCATGGTGCATGTAAGGAATTTTTCAGGGAATTTTAGATTAGTATTGCCTCAAGCAAATGCAAACCATCCATGGGACTGTTTTTGCTCAAGGACCTTGTGCACTTGGTGGATAACGCAGAGGGACTGGGAAGTACAGTGTAGCTCAAGAGGATTTGATTTTTGGGTGAGAACAACTGTATATTTAATATCAGTTACTGAATGGCAATGCCACTGTATGCCATAACTACCACAGACAATGAATATGGACTGCTCCAGATACACCAGTTGTGAGCTCCTGATGCAGCAGCTCATGGGTTTTCATTTTAATGTAAGCACTAAATTAAGAAACACCATTCCTAAACCACAGCATTCATGAACCCAAATATTTTCTTAAGCACGTTAATGTTTACTGGTGGCAGCTCATGACCTCCCAGTAATTTGAAGAGCTCAGATTGTGCTAAGTTCACTTCCATCTCTGCCATCTGCCATGGTCTGTGGTCCATGAGGAGCAGGAATGAGTTGTGCCATGAGTTTGAGTGCAGATGTTCCACCGCAGTGTAATCACAGCAGATGTGGATCCAGGCTGCTGATACTGTATTTACTCAGGTGTGAGATTCAAAGGACACATCACCCTCTGAGCTGAACTGCAGAAGGCAGACCACCTTTGTCTAATGTCAAATATTTAATGTGTTTAGTTCATGTGTGATGGCTGGTTTGGGAAACAGATTTTCTAACCTTACATATCACTTCTGCCTTGAGAAAGATGCCTGAAGTACACTGAACAAATCAGCTAGTGTCCCACAGCTCCTAGACCAGAAAAGGACAGGATGGGCAGATGCAGTGTACTCTGCATGAGAGTGAGATTGAGGCCTACAGAGGTATCTTTTCATCTTGTGGTGCACACTGAACCTGGGAATGTGTAACCTTGCATGGCTTGTATATGTCTTGTCAAATGATTTGGCAGCACACAGATCTGGGGCTAATGGTGGTTGTATGATGTCAGACCAGGAGACCTGGGATAAAGCATCGCAGAAAGAGAACAATATTTGTTGCCAGCTGACCTGCAGAGGAACTTCCTCTTCTGTTCTTTTTGCCTTGGTTCTGTCACAGCAATCACTTGGCAGAAATTTTGCCAGGAAAAAAAATAAGAAAAGGATGTCTTGCTATCAATACCAGAGAATACAAACTGCATAAATAATCCACTCTGAACACTTGCAAAGTTGAGTAAATGAGCCTAAAAGAAGTAGCCTTTGTTTCATGGTGGATGAAAAATTAAGTTTTAGAAATAATTCAGTTCACATCTGGTTTTTCACTTTTTTACAGAGTTTTTTTATGCATAACTTTGAGTGTCTACAATAACTCATTTGTAAACAAATCACATTCTATGTTCTCTTCTATAATTGCAATAGGCAATTGCAATGTTTCCTGTTGGTCTCAGAGGGAGGTAACTTACTGTATAGACTAATTGGTCAATTAGGTTGAAAACATTGCTCATCTAACCTTAGCAAATGTAAAGTCAATTTTATGTGTAAAAAATGGAATACTGTTTTGCTCCTGCAGAGTACTGTGCATCTGTACTTCTCAAAAAAGGAAAAATGTCCATTTAATAATTTTCTGTTTTCTTGGATGCCACACTTTCTGTGAAAGAACACTGGGATTCCTTATTCCAGAAGGGCTTGTGTTCTAAGCTGAGACAAAGCAAAACCTCCTGCAAGGAGAAAGACTCAGTGTAATACTGTCTATCCTTACATGAATCATTCAGTACAGATTTTAGATAAAGTCCCTTAACCTGAAACATTCACTGCAGACCTGTTATTTGGTTATTTAACCACATAAATAAAGGGAATATTTTTTTCAGCATGCAGGAGCTTGAATGGTGTCCAGTTTGGAAATCTGGATGAACTTTACACTGCAAATACATACTCATACATTGGGGTTTTCTTTCTCTTTTTGTTTCACCATTATTTATTTAAATTCATTGTTTTATAAACTAACTTATACTTTTAGCGTTATTTCCTCTATGGTTTAGGTCTAATAAGACCTCTTTTTCACCTGTATACAGAAGAAATCCCCCAAATATTGCTATTGCCAGATTATATATCTCTCTGCTTCCTTGCTTGACTGTGCTTTTCTCAGCAGTTATCTCCTTTCTTTGCATATGGTCTGCATGGCATATTTAGATTTTCTGGACATTTAATTTATATTTTTACTGGTCTGCCAAAAGAACCAAGTTCCAAGTTCTCAAATAAACACAGAGTTTATTCACATACTAACAGCACCAGCCCTTGCCATATTTTTGGTCTGTCTCCTTAGCATTCTCCCAGGCAACACCTGGGGTAGCTTAGGGTTTGTAAAAGTCAGCAACCATTCAAAGGAGGCACAAAGGACCAACCATTCTGTTCTAGAAGAAAGAATTTGGCTGTATAGATATAAACTGTGGGATATAAACATATCTACTTGCCATCAGAAGCAGAGAATGAGACTGGCCCCTCTGGTTTCATTAGTATACCCATTGCCCAAGGGTCAGCATCCTTCCTCACTGCCTGACTGGATTTGAGCTGGCACAATTCCTCTACACTTGATTTTTATCTCTGAAGCCTTCTAGTTAACTCTTTCTTATTAGTTAATGCATGCTTCTATTTAATTTTGCTGTTGTCTTTTGTGTCAGAAAAGTTTTTGTTAAAATCTTCAATTAGATGTAGAAGCCATCCAGGCCCTACAGCACATTAAACAGTATAAACACTGTCATCCAAGTCACTCATCATTGAATTAAAAAATGAAGCTCTATAAGAAGAGATAAATGCCATTAGTTGCTATGAAAAAGACAATTTATCTTCACTCTAAATGTCTATAGGTGAATTTTAGCATGCTTGCAGTGTTACTTTTAATGCATAGGGGTAATGCTCTAATTTTGCTCTACTTTCAGTTTGGTTAAGCTCAGCCTTGATTTTGCCAACTATCTATTATTTTCCATAGCATTAATTTGGGCAAACAGTTTTCAACTACCACTGTAACCTGTTTCAATATTATCTAAATACAATTAATTCCAATAATATTTTATCTGTATTATCAGGATTTTTTTATAAGTACGCTTTTTACTCTTGCTTAGCCTTTACATTTTCTTTTAAAATTAATGAGGGATTTTCTTTAATTAATTTCTTTTAACTTTTTTTCAATTTAACAGGCCAAATTCAATCCTGATATTCTTTTATTTTAAACAGTTTTAAATTGTTTAAAATTTTAAACAATTGATAATATCAGTACGATGAAGACTGGTATTTTTTTCTATCTGAGTTAGAGTGAAAGGACAATACTACTGATAACGGTGTCTGCAATAAATATCACTACACAATGGGCTTGCTACTCTTATTACAAATTGCTAAATTACAAATTCTGATACAGTTCCTGCAAGCAGAATCCTTATCTGACATCTTGCTTATTGTCTTCTCCTTGATTAATCTGAGCAGTTCAGTAAAGCCAACACAGATACACATAATGCATCAAGAACACCCTAATGAATTACAAGTCAGTCTTTTGTTGATGTACAGTGAGGTAGAAAATGGCTATTAATGCTGTACATTGTGTCATGGTAACTTAAATATCCAACTCCACATCTACCTGTGTGCCTAGAAGTGTAAGTGTACTGCTCAATCAGGCTTTTTTCCTTTTCCAGTTTATCATCTTTGCGTACTCAGTTCTGACCATCTTTTATCTGCTTCTAAAGTAAGCTCTCATTTGCTTGGTTATTTCTACACCCCAGCAAGAACAAAACAAAAACTGAATACTCTCTCTGAAATCTGAGCCTTTTCTTTTTCTGCATGAAAACTTTTCTTTTTTCACATTCCCCTGGAAGTGAACGGTATAAATTCTTTCAGTCTCAAACCTAGCACAGGTATATCAAGTGCAGGCTTTTTATGGGGACCTGGACTCACAAGTATCTGTCTCTGCACCGTGAACAAAAATATTTTTCCTCATTTTCTTGTTTCTTATTATTTCTTCTGTCATATAGTCAACTTCTAATTTACCTTTACAAAGATGAGAACATAGGCTTAAAAAATTTAGGAAAGAGGTGTGAAAGGTCCCAGCACATGGTCAGTCAGCATCTTCATTTAGGTAAGGTCTCAATTTAGGCATGATTTAATGTTGTGTTTAGAGAAGAGAGCACAATCAGCCAAGAAAGTAGGTCAGTAGGATAGCTGAGGATAATCTTACTCCCAAAACCTCTTCAAAGTTTGAGCATGTCTATAGCAGACTATGACTCATGGACCACATGCCCTCTAGAATAGGGAATGAATTCTTTGGCTGCAAAGGATGGCTTGACAGCAGTGATACTCTTGCCTACACTTCAAATATAACTATATCTCCGAATTCTTCATTAGAAAATAAGACAAAATAATTCAATTTGTACCCTGCCTACAAAGCATCATGTTAAACCATTCCTCAATTGCTAAATTTATTTTCCATTTGCATTGCTAAGAAGATTTTACCTGGTTTCAGCTCTTTTTCTCAGCATAAAGTCAATGGGAAAGAAATCCAATTCTTTTTATAGTTACTGGAGACTTCAGAGAGTACATTAAAAGACACCCTACAAGCCTCTGAACAAAAAGACATCAGAACAGCTCAGACACACAAAATAAACACTCCTATTTCATGTAACTATTCAGAAATCAGATTTGGAAACCAGAAAATCAAAGATCCATATCACAGTACCCCTGCTATAAGAAAGCAGAATAGGACAATAACCTGCAGGACCTCCTTACACCACAATATTTATTTTCCCTCTCTATGAAAGATAATAAAATAGTATTAACAAAATGTGACAAGTGTGAATTTCTAAACTCTAGTGTTTTCAGTGACTCTTCATAGTGATTTAAATTTATTTCCTTTTAAGAGTTTCTTATAAGAAAGGACTCGTAATCAGAAAAGCATCAGTTTTCACTCTCATTTTTATTCCAGTAAAAGTACTTTGCACTCCCATGTATAGACAGCTTTTATAATTATTTTTTGCAAGTTAGACTAAACATAAGCATTTTGCACTTTTTTTCTTGTTTTAGGTCACCTGCAACAGGGTTTTTGAGTGAAAAGTTCCAAGTCATTGTATGAAGATGTTCACCGTGGCAGTGTGGATATTTTAGGTTATACTCTGAGCTCTGTGTAGTCCAGGCAGAGGTACAGATATGTGGTGAAGCAGGGAGGGTTGGTCTTGGGTCACCAAAAGTCTAATTTTAAATACGACTATCTTGTTAAAATCTTAGATACCATATTTGCCAATTGTACGCTACTGTGCAGAAATGTGGATGAGTCACTGGGTCACAAGAATTGCAAAAGACTGGCTGCAATTCCCTCATCAGATAACACATTTGTGATGGGGGGTTCTCAATACTATTACCATTACTAATCAAATATATAGGTCTAAATCTACATAATGCTCATAAATGGCATAAAACTGGTCTTCATAATTTCATCATCCCTTCCACATATTTCCTCTGGACCCAATGGATCTGGTATTTCTGCTTCTATTCTGGCTCCCTCTGGAGAAGGGAAAACGGGGCTCAATTCATAATAAGATTATTTTTAGGAAATCATCTTCCCATGTCCTAAATGTAAGCCCTCATCACCAGCCTGGATTACAGTTTACAAGACAGATGTCTGGTTCCTCCTTTTCAAGCTGCAGAAATCCACTTTCAGCAGAGATGTCCAGCTGAAACTGAAGAAAGGATCACATCTCTTCCACTCAATGAGGTACACATACACCAGAGGCAAACAAGACCTAGAATCATAGGATAGAACCATAGAAGAGAATCATGGAATTGTGTGGGTTAGAAAAGACCTCTAAGACCATCAAGTCCAATCACAAACCCAGCACTGCCAAGTCCGCACTAAACAGCGTCCCTAAGTGCCTCATCCACACATCTTTTATCTACCTCCAGGGATGGGCATGCCACCACTTCCTTGAGCAGCCTGTTCCAATGATTAACAATCCTTTCCCTTAAGAAATTTTCCCTAATACCCAATCTAAATCTCCCCTCACACAACTTAAGGCCATTTCCTGTTGCCCTATTGCTTGTTATTCAGACAAAGAGACTTCAGGCAGACTTAGGATATACTGAACATTATCTACAGACTGGATGATTTCAGGCAGTTCCCTGATCAACATATATCCTTTTAGACCCACTGAGAGAGAATTATTTCTCCTCATTTGCTGTAAGCAGACCATAAGCAGACCACAGCACATGAACCCCCACTGTATGAGAGGCACACCTGAGCAACTTCAGATATTTAGCTCCCAGAGTCCTCTGCAGTTCCTGCCTTTGGAACAAGCAAGGTGGTAGCACTCACCTTGGATCAAGAGCTATATGCACTCATGCTCCTTTATCAACAGCTATCACCCAAGGGAGAGGAGAGGAGAGGAGAGGAGAGGAGAGGAGAGGAGAGGAGAGGAGGAGAGGAGAGGAGAGGAGAGGAGAGGAGAGGAGAGAGAGAGGAGAGGAGAGGAGAGGAGAGGAGAGGAGAGGAGAGGAGAGGAGAGGAGGAGGAGGAGGAGAGAGAGGAGAGGAGAGGAGAGGAGAGGAGAGGAGAGGAGAGGAGAGGAGAGGAGAGGAGAGGAGAGGAGAGGAGAGGAGAGGAGAGGAGAGGAGAGGAGAGTTGGAAGAAATGGACAACAATTACCTAGTTCAACTGCCTGACCACTTCTTCACAGCTGATCAAATTTGGAAGCATATCAGCGTGCCTCATAAGCACTTACAGCCTTGGACCATCGACCACTTCTCTAGGAAGACTGTTCCAACATTTGACTACCCTTTTAGTAAAAAAAAATGCTTCCTAATATCTCATCTGAACCTCCCCTTTTGATTTGAACAACACTCACATATTTTGTCATGTCCCTCTCCATTTCCTTAGGAAGCTGTAGGGAGCAAGTCCTCAGCCACTCCATGCAGAATACACCTTCAAGCCCTTTGACCAGCTGTGTTGTCCTCCTCTGGAAACATCCCAAGACCTTCACATCCTTCTTAAATGGAAGGACCCAGTGCTCCAGATGAGGTCCCACCAATGCTGAACACATTGGGATAATCCCCTCTCTTACCCTGCTGGTCATACTGTGTTTGATGCATTAGAAGTTGTTGAGTGCATGTCACTATTTGAGATGGCCATGACAGTTTCCCTCTGACAAAGTTTTTTCTGTTGTTCCAAACTTCCAGTGTAATTTACAGTTCCCTGGTTAAGCCTTTGATCTTAAAGAAAGGACAAGAACTATTTCCCCTCACATTGGTTTCAGCAAATCAAAATATGAACTGAGACTGTTGATTTCAGCTTCCACATAAAAAGCTAATTAGACAAAAGTTCTCTATCAATGGGGAATATCCCAAATTTATACAGGGAGTAGATGCAGCAGTTACATTAATAATATTCCTTAAGTTGACAACAATAAAATAAAAGCATAGGAGAAATACTCCAGCCCTGGAGATATTGAGAAGAACATCATCTGACAAAGCATCAGAAACAAACTGAACATATGTGATTTTAACACCTTCACCACTATAACCAAAGAAACAGTTTTATGCTGCATGATTTTCTTTTATTTTGCCTTTTACTTTTTTAGGAAATTAAAAGCTAGGAATTTCAGAACTGTGACAATAAGGCACTTAAAGAGCTTTGACCATTAGTACACTTCCTACTGTAATTGGCTGATTATGTCTTTCGCAGGAATACTAAAACCATTTCAGGAAGAAAAAAAATCAGGCTACCTTAGGCTCTTTTTAAATTTTTCATAGTATATTTTCTCCTAGTACAAAATTAGAAGAAAAGAAAATTATAATAAAACTGTATCAGTTTTGTTTCTGAATGACATTTAATTAAAACAAAGCCAAGCTTCTCATCTAATAAGAAAAAAGGAGATTTTTGTTAAGCAAAATATGCTCAATTCAGATCTCTGAATTTGGTTTTGTTTCTTCAAGGGGAAATTAAACTCCAAATAGCTAATGTGAAAATATTTCTGAATGCACACCTTTAGAATTATGCACTTCTTTGTGCCTAGAAGACCTCATCAATATGATTAATGGGACATTTGCTACCAAAGACTTGAACATTTTAAATGGCCCTATTCAGTCAGTTGCAGCTAAATATATTAAGGTAAAGACATGAAACTAGAGTTTCTCACTAAGATAGCAAGCAACTCTCAGTGCTTGATTTCTTTCTGGGTTTTTTGCCTTTCTGATTCATTGCATAGCAGAATTAAATGGCAATAGTTGATTTTATTTGAGGAGATGTGAGGAGATGCTATGCACCCCATTGAAGGTTAACAGCACTGAGGGCTACCAGAAAAGTAGCTCACCTACTTTCACTGAGATTTTTTGCATGCTCCTTAGAAACCAGCATTTAGTTTCTTGAAAAGAGACAGTTCTCAGTAGCTTATTTCTAAAGTCAGTCAAGTAACAAACAGTAATAATTACTATCTGATCAGTGGTATTGCATGCCTATGCTTCTTCTGGTTTTAATGATCAACTTAAGTACGTTAAGATTGGTCTGCAACAAGTTTGTTCATGTTATGAGTTACAGTCCAGATCTGAAAAAGGAGTATAGGATGAATTTTTCTAAACTTTAAGAGTGTCCTCCAATTTCAGCTTCTCAATTCTGGCAGGATACTCTGTATTTGCTCCTTCAGAGACCAGCTGCTGCATGCTGCAGTTTCCAGTTCAGAGGGGATGTTCAGCACCTGGCTGTCCCAGAAGAAGATGAGCTGGCATCCTGCTTCCTGCAGAACAGACCTCAGCAACATTACCCAGCAGATCTGGATGAAAATTAACCACTGAGCTTCAAGCTAAGGTTTATGGAAAGAGTCCCAGGAAGTGCTGATGAGGCTGCACTGAGGCATAACATCATGGCACTCACTGCAGAACATTAAGGGTAATGATCTTCTAAGTGCATGCTAAACCTTATTTACTTTCTTCAGAAGTTCAGTTTAAGCAGCCATAAATTTATTCTTAAATTCTAATGTAAAGATGTTTCTTAATCTTGACCTTTGGAGAAATTGCCTTATTCATAAAATCCATCAAGGTCTCAACATCCAAGCAATATAAGCAATAATTTCATTAGATAATAATGGGAATCATGTGAAGAAATATACTAGAAATAAGCCTAAGACTTCACAAATCTCCATTGCACCATTCCTGAGAAAGAGTGAAAAGACCACAGGTAAAATGGGGTCAGAAGTACATGAGTTTTGCCCTACAAATCTTTTTAGTGACTTTCACTACTTTTATATTCTAGCAGGCCTTCATTTCACACTACCCAGTACAGAGGGGAAATATTTTGTAAGTGTCACCAGAAGCACCGTTAATGCATAGAAACACAGAACATTACAAAAAAGGAAGTTAATTTCTCTCCTCCATTGGTTCTAGGTTCAGGGGTGACCTGATCATTCATTCTCATGTACATATTCCTACAGACATCATCCAAGTAAAGCCAATATAATGTTTCTTCTGGAAATAAGGTAAACAACATTCTATCTGTGTCCCAGCTGGAAAAAAAAATCACAAATGAGAGATAATTCAAGGGGGGAAATAATTTTATTCATCAGACAGAATAATCAGTCTCTGGTTTAATACAAATTTGCCATTGGTGTGACTGTTAGGTATGGAAAGGATGCCCTGCAAGGAACCACAGACCTCAGCTATCTTTCAAATATTTAGAGCTAGAAATACTCAGACATTCTTATCATTTTTCAGTAGAAAAGTCCTGAAAAACCCTTGCATTGTGATGTCTATAATTTGCCTCTTCCCTACAGAAATATAAAGAGCAATAAACATGAGGGAATGCATAGTCTCACTAAGGAGGATTTGGGGTTTTTTGTTTGTTTGTTTGTTTTTCTCATGGGTGTTTAGTTATTCAACATAAATCTTACTAAAACTTTTCTTGATTAAACTTTTCTGATCCAGCTTTGTCTGTTTCCTGAATCTCACATTTCTTGAAATGGTCTTTCAATAATTAATCTTTAAGATATTTTTAGGACCTAAAATATTTTTAATAAGCAAATTAATTACACATTTACAATAGAAATGTTCTGGAATTTTGACAATTGTAATTAGAGATAGCCTTTGAGTGGAATTAAAATCCAGGATGTGGCTTTCTCTTTGAATTCCTGCAAGGCTGGTTACTAAAAAAATACTCATCTTATTAATGAGTCTCATATTGGGCTAAAATGAAACATGTAGTAAGAATGACATTAATATTTGGAACTTTACCCTTCTGAATCCTTCATGCTTGAAAAATATCTCCTGGCAGTAAATACACTCCACATAGAGGAGCTAGATTTGACCTTGCAGTACCCTGCAGATGTACCAGAGGTGCTTTCTTCTTCTTGCTCAATTAAATAAGGCTCCAAGCAGTTGCTATCACCTCTGTATTTGTTTGTTACCAGTTAAAGTGTTCTTGCTGCGTGAAGATTCACATCTGTGGCAGCAGCAGAGAAAATGTTTTATTTTTATCTCCCTGTGATCACAACTCCTTCAATTAATACTATGAATTAAGCAGGCCCCTCAAACTACCTTTACCATAACAGTTGTTTCCCCTCAGAGCATTGCTGCCTCATCCCTTGCAAAGGGGATTTTTCCTTACTCCAGGGTGGCATCAAAATTTTTGCAGTCTTTAGATAAACTTCTCTTTTGTTCTTTGCGTAAACCTAGATAATGGTGATTTTGCTCCCAAACACCAAAATATGAAAGTCTGTCTATCTTGTTTCATTATCTGTTTATTTATAATAACTGAAATACATAAAACCTTTTTCTTAGATTAGCCCCTATTTTTTCTATCAGCATCTTGCAGCCATAGGCACTTTCTGTTCTGTACAAAGTCCAAATGGCCAAGACAAAATGGTGCTAGAAATCCTTCTCTTCAGCAAACTTTGCAGACATTTACAGACACACTTAATGCCCATATTTAACAGCGCTGTGCTTGTCATATATTTAACATATCCAACCTAATGCCAGTCTATGAGTTGACTGAATGTATTTCAGCTTTGTGACATTATTAGGACATAATTCTGCTTTGCACTCCTCTTGGAGAGAGCTGGTCCAGGTTTTTCTCAGGACCAGAGAACAGAAGTTCATGCACTTTGCATATAAGAAAGGCCCTCTTCAATCTGTGATCCAGATGTGCTCATCATGAGATCAGTTATACACCAGTCATGCAACAAAGCTGCCACATTTAAATGTCCTCTGGAAAGATGGTGGGTATTGACTATAGCTTATATTTGTCTGTGTTTCAGGCTGGAGGTGGTTGATATATGTTGGGTACCTAGCTGAAAAACAGCTTCTATGTGTTTGCTATTAAACTTAATAATGTCAAAGTCTCACTAAAACAGTCAAAAGTGATTGTATTCTTTAACCATTAACACATGCCCTGCATGCTTTTGGTTTATCCCACCTGGCAACACTACCAGAAAGGAATGTCTGAGAATGTTTCAGGGGATATCTTCTCCAGTGAGCTGCATAAACCAGGTGATCCTCTTATGAGGGGATATCATTTAGATGAAGAGATATGGGCTATGAAATGCTGCTTGCCCTCACAAGCAAAGGATGAAGTTTGGCCTGCACGATCTACTTGTATAGAAGAAGCCTGTAATAAATAAACACTCAAATGGGAAAGAGCTGGTATCACATAAATCAGATTAATTATAAAGAATTGTCTTTCTTATGTTCCTAAGTGGATACTATAGCTTTTAATAGAAGCAATTGTCCTGATAAATACTTATAAACCTTAATCTTACTCTAAATGAGAGCTGGAACAGTTGTGGCACCACTGCAAAACCTCTTAGCTAGACCTCACTGACAGTGAACAGTTTCAATATCGTAGCCTTTCAGTAATTTTATATGGAGTTTCTGATAACAATCCTTCCCATGTAAACTGGTGTTTGTTGTAAGCTTTTTAATGCCCTAAATTTTACCTCTATCTGACCCTTGCCTTTTTATATCAGCAAAAAACAGTTTCTGAAAGATAGTTTGATTTTTAAAAATTTCAAGGGCACTTCCATTGTAGATTATTAACTTCAGTATTCCAGCATAATCGATTAAGGAACATCCGTCAAGGGAGTTTAGATTATGCTAAATGCTGTGAAAAGGTGACAAAAGTTAGGAGTTTTTTAAAGCCACTGCTGTATGACTTGCCAGAAGCAGCTAACAAACTGAACCTGCAAAAGAATGTGAAAATAGCACAAAGGATACTGTCACTTACAGTGGCTAACTATAGCAAGTGGCATGACAGCATGTCTCATGTTTGGCCTAACAGCATCCCTGAGTGCTCCCTAATGCTAAAGCTGCATCTCTGTCCAGCTTATGCTGCAAAGGGCACTCATGGGGCTGGTAAGTGATGAAACAAATCTTTGAGTTAATCACATATGGAAAAAATGTTCCTGAATATTTGTAGTTACTGAAGCGTGTTGTCCAACAGACAATGTTTTTAATTTAAAAACTGAAAATTCATGTACATTTTCCCCACATCTGAACTCTCACTATTCTCGTTTTCCTCCTAATTCCCTGCTAATTCCAACTATGCCCATGGTGGCTGACTTGCCATATGAAAATGCTGAATGACTAACCTGCAAACCACAAAAGAAATATCAGCTGAGTTCAGACTTATGCCTTTTTCTCATCAGAGACACTAATTTTATCTCCCTCATTTCCCTGCCATCATTTTTCATTAAAGTTTTAGGACTAGGATAACTCATTAAATATGATTAAAATTAAACTTTAGATTTAAAATCTACTGCAATGAAGGGAAGTAACAGACAGAGAAATCTCATCACAATCTTTCTTTTGGAAAACAACCTAGAATATTCTTTTTCCTGCATGCCCAGGAGGAATAAATTCCATTTTCTTTTTTTGGCAGGAAATCTGAAGTGCCGGAACACATTGCTGTTGAAAAGCCATGAAATTGATTCTCAATCAGCTATTCTGCTGGAACATTTTAGCTATAGTTCTGGTATTTAAAAAGTCATCAGGAGGATATGTTTTGGCACTAAGTCAGGTGGACATGATGATATGAAATGGCATTGCCTGGCTTTTTCAGGATCGGTACAGTTGGACAAATTTTCACAGAAGAAATGCCTCATTGCCCATCATATTTGTTTAAATTTCAGTAGAATGTGACTACTATCAGCACTAGTCTACACAAATGGCTTCAAAAATCCTGTTTACAGTACAATGCTTGGGATGATTGCTGGGACTGACATTTCAATATTCAGTATCTGGTATGAAAGTTGTGTGGAGTCTCAAAATTCAGGATTTCTGCCTCAGTACTGTGTCACTCTCTCATAGGCCTGAAAGAAAGAGACTAAGAGCAGTGTGCTTTCATTCTTGACATCAGTCTCTAGGCAACAAAGAGCTGAATTATGGTGACTGAATAACATATTATCATAAAAGGCTTAAATTTTAGGAATCACATAAGTACTGTATGTATACACACAGTTATATCATCTGTACTCACAAGACATAGATGTATATATATATATATATGAGTATGCACACATGTGTAAAATGTGTGTGTATATATATGGACAGACACGTCCATATAGGTAGATATAGGTACATTTAATATGTATATTAAGCGCATAACATGCATACACCAGAACAGATATTTCATGTGGCTCCCATCATACGTGTGCACATAGAGAAAGATTTATGTGCATGTCTGTGTTCATATGTTTGTGCATATATATGTATATATACATATATATACATCCATCTATATTTGCATGCAAATATAGTTTTAGATGACTGTTAAGTGCACCATGCTTGGAGTACATAAATTCAGACATCAAAGAAGAAATAGTACATATTTCTTTTTTTTGGCCAACCCATTAGACTGATCTATCTATTAGACTATCTTTCAATGTCTTGCAATGTCCATATCTCATGACTGCTAAATTGAGTCATATTTTCCCTGCTATATATGAACATGGTTGTAAATAGGAGCAAAGGCAGGAAACCTGGCACTGGTAGGTGATTATATCCTGGCTTGAAGTCAGAGCACATCCATTCTGGTCTAAAGTTTTTTTCTTTGGGGGTACAAGGGGATCAGATAGGTGATGCCATTCATCTCATTTAAGAACTCTGAGGGTTCTCTGACTTCTCCTCCACTTGAAAAGGCAAACATTTCTCCTCCCTGACTGTAATCACCCAATTTAGCTAAAATAAATTTTCCTTCACAAGAGGGTAAGTGGGAGAGTTGGTGGTTTGCATGGACTGAGTCACCGCTCTTGTGGAGAAATCCCACATGAAATATTCAGGGAAATAGGAAACACGAAAGAGAACAGTCAGAAAAGCATGATCTTTATGGACATCTATAGATGAAAGAAAGCAACACTTTTTTCTACTCCCCAGTATTCAGTGAGGCTATATCTATCTTTAACAAACTGTTTTATTTCCAAATGAAACAGTAACAGTTTCATTCTCAGTTTCCACAAAACCATCTATCCTTCCATATTCTTGCCCTTTCGCTACAGCACAGGAAGGTAAGGCAGTAAAGCCTGTATTGAGGACCAAGAAATTACATCTCTTTCAAGCTAAATATTAAAATGGTTCCAAGGCAGCCTAATAGACAAGAGAGATAATTCTGTCATCATTCTCCAACTCTTAATCTGAAGGGTATTCTGTCAAAACATCCTCAAAATATTTTTAACATTTTTTACAGAAAGGTGGACAATCTTTCATTACTTCCATCAAAACTTTCATGTTCCTTTGGAATGCATCCAGCTTCATGAGGAGCATCTCTGCATGGACTCCTTAAATCTGTTCAGATTTCAGATGAGAGGCCAAGCCAAGAGAACCAGTGCAGTGTACACTGGTTATTAAAATTATCAGAGACATGCCTCTGTCCAAATTAGGGTCCAAATGAGACCATATGCTGAAGTCAACACTGTGGATTTTTATTTAACCATGAATGTGACATAGAGTGAGAGAAAAAAATAGGAAATGAGAGTGGGAGGAGAAAATGAAAGTGACAGAGAGACAGATTAAATAGAAAAAAAAACCACCACTACATGAATCCTGACAGCATCCTATTGGTCCTCTTCTTCTGGTCTTCTTGGTGGTAAGGGTCCTGTTCTTGATCTGTTGGGAGTGGAGGAAGTCCATGAAACACAGAGTCCACTGGATTTACATTTGCTCAGGTCCAGGTGGGAACACCCAGGTACTTCTCCGAGGGCAGGAAGTTTTATACTGGATGATGGAATACTTTGGATCATGGGATACTTTGGGTGTCCTTCAGGGTTATGGCACCTCCTAAGACGCCTCTTACATCAGCTGAGTGAGTCAGTTCTAGCCCATTATGGCCCACCAGCAGAGATTAATAGTGTCAAGCTACATGTGAATGTGCCAATACTTTTCCAGAGGTGAGTTTTCATGGCTGAGCCACTTGTATAAGGTCCTTGGCATGATAAAAGAACATCATTCGATTTGCCTCTTATCAGCCTGTTCCGTTATCTCACTCAGGATCCAACTGTAGCCTCTGGTGATAGGCAATTAAGTGGTCAATTGTTTGAGCAATTAACCAGTGACAGTCCAGCCTCTCACCCAATGAAGATATAGAATGGGGAACAGGAAACTGCTACAGAATCAAGGGTATATGAAATTACTTACAGATAGCAGATCAGCCCAATTAGACAAGCCAAAGGGACCTCTCCAGCCTGGACTTTTGATCACTCTGCTGGGAAATAAAAGACTACTCTAACTCCCACTCTGCCTGGTTGGAAACAAGTGTCAAGCCTCCATATGTGAAGGTGGGATCCATTTTCCCAGCCACACTACATGTGCCAACACAGGTCATCCCTCAAACTGTCATCAACTGACCATTTAGGACTTACTAGGTAAAATCAAAAGCTTAAAGTGCTACCTGAAAGCCAGGAGGCAACAATCCCAGTCAGGGAACAATAGGACTAAAATAGCAATAGGAATATCACTGTTTACCCTTACAGTGGTAAGGGCAGGAGGGCTGTCTTCAGGACTCAGGGGCAGCTCAGAGCTGGAGCAGCTGAGGCAGCCCCGATCCCATTGGGAACTCTTGGCCATAACCCAGCCTGGCCTATGGCAGTTGCTGTTCAACTTGTGCTCTAATGGATGAGCTACAGCCCCCAGAGCACCACAGCCCAGCCCTGGCCAGCCACAGGGCCTACCTGCAAGCACATGGCCTGGATTCAGCCCTTCCCAAATATGCCTCTTTAACTAAAAACGAAGTCATGACACCACTACACTCACTTCCCCCATTTTTTCACATTGCTCATGCAGGGCATGGGGGACACAAAGACAGGAGCCCACAGACAGGGCAATGGCTAAAAGCTGCTTTATTTGATTTTCACTTGTAATTCAGTGGGCCTGTGCCCTGGAGAGCTGCCAGGCTGGTGCTGTTTTGCTCCTTGCTAAGGCACAGTTATTTGTGTCATTTGTACATGGCTTACATTGCAAGGTGACAAATCTGCACAGAACCACAACCCCCTCTCAAATAAACAATCAAAAAGTACTGGTACGTCATGAGACCAGATCCCCTGGATGCAAAAGTGACTTGTTAATTGCTTCCAGGACTGTGAGCAAGAGTCACAACCACTCAGCAGAGCTAAGCAGCTCCTGGTGAGCACTGTTAAGTGTACCATGCTTGCAGCACATAGATTCAGACATCAAAGAAAAGCAGAGCTAAGCAGCTCCTGGTGAATGCTGCTTGTGGCAGCGTGTACAGCAGGGACCTCGGTGGCCACTCTCAGGGCATGAGCTCTCAGGGTGCCCAGAGCTGCTCAGAGTAGCAAAGTCTCAGCTTTGGTGGGAGCATTATCTGCCCCAAACAGGGCAGAGCCCAGGAGAAAAGATTGCTCAGGCTTTTGGCCACTTAAGGAGACATAGTTATTTGCATTAAATTAGGGAAAAATGAATGGCATGTGATAAACATATACTGGATCAGGACAGGGATTGCACCCTGATGGGTACATTTAGTTGAGACAATAATGAAAATGATAAAAAAATATAAA
Source organism: Zonotrichia leucophrys gambelii (assembly GCF_028769735.1). NCBI lineage: Eukaryota > Metazoa > Chordata > Aves > Passeriformes > Passerellidae > Zonotrichia > Zonotrichia leucophrys. The sequence goes on from NC_088171.1 coordinate 139,964,825, forward strand.
GACAATAATGAAAAAAAAAGAAAATAATGGAAAAAAGAGAAAAGCACAAAATCAGGAAAAAAAAAAGGTTTTTTTATTATGGTCATACTCATACTTGAGAGTATAAAATTTATACCTATGGAATATACTTTTTTTAAAGACCATCATTATAAAAGCTGGAATGTTCCTTGCCTCTTGATGTCTTTAGTCTCTGAGTTATTACTATGCCGGTTTTTCAATGTCAACTGTGTCCTGAGTGTCACCTGCTTCCCTTCAGCATCAATGAAGACACTTCCTTTGTTTGCTGTGGAGATCCCATTGTGGCCCAGAAGGTAAATGAACCACTGTTCCTAACTATTATTTGGCTCAAAGGTGAGGAAAACCTAGAGCTGTGCAAATCCCTTCCCTGCAGCCTTGCCTTGCTCCCTTCTGCCATCTTGTGGCCCTAAAAGTTTAATTCTACTCCAGTTAAAGCCATTGTCCCAGTCTGACATGCAGCGAAGCACCAAGTCATTCCCCATCCCACATTTATGAGCTTGCTCCTTCTCGATGTTCAGTCACCTTTTGTCACTGCCCTGGGAAGCGCGGAATCACCACTGTGAAGGGATTTAAAAGACACGTAGATGTGGTACTTAGAGATATGGATTAGGGATGAACTTGGGTGTGTTAAGTTAATGGTTGAACTGGAGTATCTTAAAAGGTTTTCTCTAACCTAAATGATTCTATGATTATGTGTTAGAACACACACGGTAACAGCTGCTCCATCCATTTCCAGTATTTGGTGACAAGTATGAAATAAAATGTTCCTGTCAACAGGTTGGAAGATGTTCAGACTGACAGCAGAAGACTAGATTGGATTAGAAATATGTTTTATGGGCAATGTACCAAACCAGAAATTAAAACTTGTCTAGAATAACTGATTTTTTCCTCCTGTAATTTTTTCTAAAGGGAATGATACAGTGATATGGAGATGGACGGGACAATGTCAAGCGAGGAGAAACCTGGAGCAGCCACAGGCAGACTTGGAAACACTGAATAAGGATCAGCAGTGATAGAAAAGAGCTGTGGTGCAAAATAGGAGCAGAATCTACTCAAGGCTTCACAGCAAGCAGGTAAAAATTGAATTTCCTATTTCCAGTATGAGGACAGGACACAGCTGTAATGGAGAACAAAAAGGCAGAAAGAAAGGGCTGGAGCAGCAACGAAGAGCTTTGTCCCACTTCCAGAGGAGAGTCTTTCAAGTACACCAGACATGACAGTAATGGCTGGGAGTGTACAATAATGTGCTCAGCCATGCAGAGTGGCTGCCTCTCCTCAAGCACACCATAGCTACAACTCCATGTGCTGGCTTCAACTCAGCCACAAGAAGTATTGAACATCAGCAGAAGATGTGTCTCTAGAAACAGTTTATTGCATCCAGCAGCATGCAATCTCACGCACCAGTCTGCTTTATCCCAGCTAGAGATCCCTGGAGAGCTTTTGGCATCAGATACACACATCTTGCATCAGATACACACATGTGGCATCAGATACACACACTGTTAGCAGTGGGAGCTTGCACCATCCACACAGGCCAGTGCCAGCAAAAGTTATTGAAGAAATCCTTTTCCTTTACAGGGCAGGCAAAGACTGAGCGCAACTCATGTCTTTCGGGTCTGGATTCATGCACATAGGGCACTGAAACCAGAAATATATAAGTTGAATACTTTTAGGATTACCATTCTGCTGAGAAAAAGGTAGGGAAGAAAAAATCCCTGAAGTCTTTGCAGTGAATTTAATAACTCCAACATTTACACTCATCCTATGTGATAGCATGTCTATTAGAAGAAAATATTGTTAATATCATAAAATAAGGCACCTGGAAATTAGGAAAAGTCAGCATTGAAGCATAATAACAGAGTTATGAGTTATGTGATGGCATATTTACTTCTGAGCAATGGCAATCATCATTCAGTCCACTTATGACAATAGGAAGCTGTTCCTTAGATCAGTCTTCCCTCACTTTTTCTGTAAGGCAAGATCTGTTCAATATTTAGAAATATTTCTGCAGACCAACAAAACCACAGCAGCTTTAATTTATAAAAGCAATGAATGGTCATTAGGTATTTTATTTTTAGCCTTGTTACTATGGACAGATGTATTTTTAAATAAAATATATTCATAATTTATGGTCTGATATTTCCTCCTATTTTACAGCCTCCCAGACTGACTGAATTTCAGGCTAAAAGGTAGTTTTGTAGATTATTCTTACCTCATACCAGAGAATGAGAAAAAATTTTGTGATGATGTAAGTAGCAGGGTCTTCCCTTATCTCTGTCTCAAAGTGGTGCTAAGCTAATGAATTAAATGATGTTTTCTACAAGTAGTCCCCAATCCCACACTCTTCTTAACATGTAATATAGTTGTGTGAAATCAGTCACAGAATCGCAGAGCAATTCAGGCTGGAAGGTACCTCATGAAGTCTCTTGCTCCTGCTCAAAGGTGGTTTATACAAATATTAACCCGAACTACAGCAAAGTATGTGAAAAGGTTCCCCAGAAGCCATTCTTGAAGCTCCTTTTGATATGCATGAGCCACCGTAAAGTGTTACATTATCCCGCCTCTGGGTGTCAGCATTTGCTCTCATTTGGAGACACTTAGAAATTGTCCTTAAAATCCCTTGTCCCATGAATCCAGATAGATTCCAGTTATCAATATGATTTGTCTGAACAGTTTGATCCGGCTTATGAGAATTTTCAAGAAAGCTGAAATAATCAAGCTAAATCAGAAAATTATATTCTCTGCGTGATTGAGAAGGGATTATTTTTTTCAGGATTTCACTTCTAAGATGAAAGGGAGATTCAATTCTGAATTCACTTTCTTCCCCTAACATTCAGACTGCAAGACTTGAGCAAACAAAAAGAAAAAAGAAATAGAACAGCTTTGAGCATCTGCTATGCTACCCACTTACAGATGATACACTATCAGATAAGCAAAAGTTTTACACATAAAAGCAAAAGCTTTTCATTTTAAGCTAAAGCTTACCTCTGGAGACAAGATCTGCATGAGGCTGCATTATTCCAGGTGTCATTATGGCCAAGTGGTGGAGACAAACACTGTAGAAAGACCATATGCTCTTCACCAGTGAAGTCAGAGTCAAGGCCATCATGGGGAGGAAGAACAGCAGAGTAAAGAAGGAAGAGAACAGTGACTTTTTAAATGGAAGGACCATAATTCCTACCCAATGCAGCAAACCTTCAGTCTCTCTCCTGGTGCACACAGTAAGCTCTCAAACCCTGTGGGGCCACAGCATGGCTTCTGTAGGCTCAGTCACAGAGAGTTTTTCATAACACCCAAATCTCAGAGACACTCAAGAGATTTGAAGGAGCTCAATACCCCATGGGACCAGTCTTCTGCTTTCCTGAAGCTCCTGATGTGTGAGCTCTGAGGCATTGCAAAAATTTCTCCAGATCCCAGGAAGTGGTATAAGCATATCCTGTGGAAATCTGTCTGCCTAGAAGATTTTGCTTATTATTTAGACACATTTTGACACATAGAATAATAAAATATTTCGGGTCAGAAGGTACTCATAAGGATCATCAAGTCAAATTATTTGCTCCTTGCAGGACTAGGTAAAATTTAAAAATATGACTAAGAGCACACTCCAGACAGTTCTTGAATTCCAGCCAGCTTGGTGCCATGACCACCTCCCTGGGTAGGCTCTTCCAGTGATTGGCCACTTCCTTCTTGGAGAAGGAAGTTCCTAATGTCCAATCTGAACCTGCTGGGACACAGCTTCACTCCATTTCCTTGTGTCCTGCTGCTGGTCACCAGAGAGAGATCAGCACCTCTCCCTTCGCTGCCCTCCCTGAGGAAATCGCAGGCTGTGGTGAGGTCACTCCTCAGCCTTCCTTTCTTCAAGCTGTGCCAAATAGGTGACCTCAGACACTGCTTGTAAATCTTGGCCCTGAGGACTTTCACTACCTTGGTGGCCCTTCTCTGGACACTCTAAAGCTGTGTGCTGTGGAGCCCCAAACTGCACACAGCACTCAAGGTGGGGACACACCAGGGGGACAAATGGACAATCACCTCCCTTGAGCAGATGGCAATGCTGTGCTTGAATCCAACAGTATAATGTATAATCCAATCATCTGCAATGTAAAAAACAAACAAACAAACAAACAAACAAACTGGCCTCACCAAAAATCTCTGCAAGGAAGTTATTTAGTTAAGACTGAATTTCCTGACAAAATAGAAATAAGTGATAGTTCATGCATATAAACCAGAATGGCCCTGTCCCATGTGAATTTATATTCATACCACCATACATTAACCAGTTCAATCTGACAAACACAGTATGTTTTTAGAATGCTGCCCCCTGAACCATGACATACAGTTTTAGGTTGGAATTAATGAAATTTTCCTCAGTTTTTATTCATTGCATTCAGATGTGTGCTAAGACAATAAATGCCTTAGAAAGCATAAACATTCAAAAGCCCCTGTTATCTTGTTCATTGAAAGGCACTTATTTTCAGATCAGATTTAATGCATGACATTTACTGAGTAACTCTGTCAGGCACAGTTGTTTAGTCTATATAAATCTGCCAGAAGAAAGATTCAAATTTACAAAAAAAAAAAAAAAAGAAAACAAGCAAACAAGCAAACAAACAAACAACACCCCCTCTAAAACACCAAAATCCTGAAATTTATATAAGAGGGAATCCATACCAGACTAAATGTAGTCTGATTTAAATTAAAGATTGTGGAGCAGTATTATTATAGCCCAATTTACCCCCTTTCAATCCTTTATTAAGCTGGTTTGGATTTAGAGATACTTTTATAACTTCCAAGTACAATGAAAATGGTGCAAATGTTCCCATATTAAGATCAACTGTGAAGATACTTTCCCACTATGCTGCTATTTATGACTTTTTGAACAAAATTAGAGACCACTTCAGAAAAGTGAATGCAAAGAAGCCTATAGAACTACATGAGATGTGTTTGTGGGTACAAGAGCTGCCATTTGCTATTGTAAGGCCACTCTAAGTCTTCATTGTAAGGTCACAGAATTAAGGTGAAATCCCCAGCGAATGTAATAAAGGCAAATGTAGCACCCATCTTGAAAGGGCAAGAAAAGAAGAAGCCTGTTATCTTAATATTTGTCCATAGGAAAATTAGGAAACAAACTTTCCTGGAGGACATTTCCAGGCACAAAAATTTGACTGGGAGCAGCCAGCACAGATATATCAAGGGTACCTCACACTTGACAAGCTTGATGGCTCTGTATTATGAGATCAATGGGTCATAGAATTGCTGGAAATCTGTTTAAATGCCTTTAGCAAGGCATAAGTAGTCCATAATAACCTCACAGCCAAACCAAAGAGAGACTCGAAAGTCAAGGTTGCTTTGAACATCTCTCAGGATCTGCCTGTATTCATGAATTTTTTATAATTTTCTTCAGCAGCAAAGGAGCATAAATGCTTAATTTCAGAGAGAAAATTAAAGTGAGTTACTGAGTTCTGGTGCTCCTCAATGCATCACAGTGCATGAAAATACAGTCTCTGCTGAAAAACAGCCCCCACGACAAGCTTGAGGAAAGCCAGACTGCCTGAACAAATGGAATGTGATTTAGTGATTGTGACCTTTTCTTACTGTCAGCTACTTCTGTCTTCCATTAGGACTTTTTAGATTACAGGGTGATCACTGGAGTAGGATTTTATAGATAAATTTATGGTCTGATAACTGCTACCCTACTTTTCTCATATTAACTGTGAATGTAAGAACAGAAGTACTCAGCACTGAATTCAGAACAACCCTATATCAAGGATGGTCACCACATTATAATTTAAAAGAAATGCTGTCACATATTTTAAAATACACTTTGGTCTAAAAGCAAAATACCTGCTACATATCATTCTGGAATTAATTACATTGCAGATAATATACAGAACTGATATTCTTACGAGTTGAAACAGGAGTTCTGCTGAAACAAACTGGCTACAGATAAAACCAGCTCAGAAGAATCAGTAAGAAAATTCTCTGTGTGAAGATATCTTCAGATCAGCTCACACAGCAGAACCCACATCAAGAGTTACCAGGTTCAGAGGTCTCTGTTACACAGCACCTGAACAAAAGGGTTTAATGAGAAGAGAGAGATATCATCCACACACCTAAGATTTTTTTGATTTTTCAGTTATGAATACAATGGAGGTTGCATGAGGGTGGATCTAGAAATTTTCTTCACAGAACATAGACATTTTGTAGGATGATGATAAAGTAAAAAGAAAAGACTTGAAGGCTTCTTGTTTCCTGTCAGTGGAGAAGGGATGATGAAATCCTATGGAAACACTGGAAAAACCAGCGGGAAATTCTATGGCTTTGTTTTCACTGTGGTGTTAGAAATGGTTTTGATTACTGAGATGGACTACAGTTTATGCACATAAATAAAATCTTTGATCTAAAATGCAACCGCTGACAGGTAGAAAGTCTGATCAGTGTTCAACTTTTCTTACTCTCTTTTCTCTGTTTGCCTGGTTTCTTTGAAGTTCAGTAACATACTCCTAGCATGCCATCACCATCACTTCATATAAAAGCACAGGAATCCAGACTAGTGATGATAAATTATAAATAAACTAAGCAATATTTCTTTCACACAGACTGCAACTTGGGGTAAGGTGTATCCATCCACCTGCCTGGCAAAAAGCTACATTTATTCAGATTTGTATTTTTCTAATCTACTTACAAAATAGGAGGGGAAATTTATTTCTGGACAATACTCACAAAGTTTCACTAGGACTTCACAGCAGTATTTGGCATCAGAGGAAAACATATACCACATTTCCCTTAATTCTAAAGGGACTGAGAAAATAGAAGGTTAAGAAAACTCAATATTTCATTGAAGAAAGGAAGACTTTTTTTCTCGTTGCTTTGGTTCTTAACTTTACAACAAATAAATACCTTCTTTGTATGCATGCGCCTTCATTAAACTCCTAATATTTTCACATATTGTTTTACAGCTTGTGCTTTATGGGAATTTAGAACATTTTATCTCTCATTTATCTGATTTTAAATGTTTGGTTACAGTAGCACCAAAGTTCACTGTGACTGATTCAAAGAACTGCACAACTTCTAATATTGATAACGAGAAGCTTCCCGGCTTTCTTAACAGCAAGTGATCAAAGTCTCCAGAAAATCAAGTTTTCTTATTTTCTTTAGTATGTTAACAGTATAAATCTACTCTGATGCTGAGACTGACAGCTGGAAGCTGACAGGAGCAGCTAAGGGAGCTGGGGGTGTTTAGGCTGGAGAAAAGGAGGTTCAGGGGGACCTTATCACTCTCTACAACCCCCTGAAAGGAGCTTGCAGTAAGGTGGGATTTGGTCTCTTCTGTGAAGTAACGAGTGATAGGACAAAAGGAAATAAGTTCAAATTGTGTCCAGGGAAGGTTAGGTTTGATATTAGGAAACATTTCTTCCCTGGAAGCATTGTAAAGCATTGGAACAGGCTGCCCAAGGAAGTGGTTGAGTCACCATCCCTGGAGGTAATTAACAGACATGTGGTGCACAGGGACATGGTTTAGTGGTAGACTTGGGATTGCTGGATTACTGGCTGGACTTGATGATCTTACAGGTCTTTTGCAAACTTAACAATTCTATGATTCCCTTTCAAATGAAATGAGCTCACAGAGCAGAAGGTCATATTCCAAAGATCCCATTCCTTGTCAGTAACATCAGTTTGATCTGAGTCAAACCGAAACATGAAAGCTCTGCAGGGCTACTACCTTCAGGAGGTATGAGACATCGAAACACATATCAGACTGACAGCTGTGGAAACTGAAATCCTTGCTCTTCCACTGAAATATAAGACAAGCCATTACTGGGGAAGCTTCTCTCAAGCATGGTTCACTAATCCAAACAAGTGATCCTCTTTGGTGACAAAAGGCAGGTGTTTATGTCATCTCCACTGAGATTATCAGCAAATGTGTGTAGGAACGCAACTGGCTGGGATGAATGGTGTTTTAGCCTCGGTGGCTTATACAGGAGGCATCAAGCTGAGATCATGGAAAGCAGGATACTGAAATGGAGATACCAGGTCAGGTTATGGTGAGAAGAATGTGGTCATGGGAGTTAGTATGTTAATGGGATTATTCTATAATAGGTCATGTTTCTGGTTCTTTTTCTCTGTTGGTTTGGGACCTGTCACATACAAGGTCATGTTCCAAGTTCACGTTTGTGCCCTGCCCTCAGAATACCCCCATATATTGCTATGCTCACTACGCCCCCTGGTCTTTGGATATTGCCCCTCAGATCATGCAGTTTCTACATTTGTTATTTTGTTAGAAAATTTCTTTATTTTTCGGGCAAGTCCATCCTCTCATCCCTCTATTTTTGCTACTTTCCCCCCAGCTGGATCAGACTCAGGGTTGCAGTGAGCCAGACTGCAACAAGCTCATAAATTGAGTTAATGACAGGGAAATGATTCACCAAATACCATCATGGGCAAAAGAGACATGACTCTCAGTAAAAATTATTTGATTTCTTGTCAGTTAATAACAGCAGGAAAGTGAGAAATATAAAAAAAAAAATTAAAAACACCTTCTTCTCCACCAACCCTTCTTCCTAGGCTTAGCTTCCCTCCTGACTCTTTTACTGTCTCTGCCCCAAGTAGATCAGGGAGATGGGGCATGCAGGTTGGAGACAGTTTACAACTCATAGCTTTGCCTCTGCTGCTCCTTCCTCCTCATGCTTTTCCACTGCTCCAGCACAGGGCACATCCTACAGGATACTGTCCTTCAGAAACTTCTCCAGTGTTGAGCCTTCCCACAGAAAACAGTCCTTTGGGAGCAAACTGCTCCTGGGTGGGCCCTCCTCACATCCTGCCAGTGATGCCTTCTCCTGCATGGATCCTCTCCCACAGGCCACAGCTCCTGCAGGGAATCTGCTCCACTGTACGGTTCCCCTGGGCCACAGCTGCCCTCAGGGCACATCCCCCTCCTCTCTGTGGGGTCCCCCCGAGCTGCAGGGGGACAGTGTGCAGCACCAGAGTCTCTTCCATGGGCGGCAAGGGTATCTGTGCTTCACTGCCTGGGGCACATCCTCCCCCTCCTTCTTCACTGACCTTTCTGTCTGCAGGACTGTTTTTCTCACATTTTCTCACTTGTCTCTCACAACAGCTGTGCAGCACTTTTTAACCTTTCTTAAGCACATTATCACAGAGGCACTACCAACAAAGCTTAAAGGACTCAGCTCTGGCCAGTGGCTGTTTTGGAGCTGTCTGGAACTGGCCCTGTCTGACATGGGGAAGCTTCTGGTATCTTCTCACAGAAGCCACCCCTTCAGCCCCCCTGCTCCCAAAACCTTGGCACATAAACAAACACACCACTGCTAATAACATCTGGCTTAGAGATTTATTCTCAAATGCCTTATCCATTGAATGCTCAGGCAAAATTGCTGCCTATCTGTCCTGGTTATAATCCAGCACAGTGCTTTGAATAGTAGCAGATTTTCTCTTGCAAGAAAAAACTACCTTATTATTATTAATATTATTATTATTTTTCCTTTAAAGTCATCATAAGATGTGTTTGCTTCAGTGAGCATTGTGATCTGTGAACACTTTGTATTTTATAAAAATAGGCTACCCTCTTTTCCCATTGCTGCATGGAGGTTTCCTGAAGATGAGACTGGCATAATAAGGTCAGCACTGCTGGGTAGTGTAACAAACTTGTCAGTAAATGTTAGTTTCAAAAACAGCATCTCAGAAACCTTTTCTTTATTCTCCTCGCTTTTTAAGACATGTTGTTTCATGTGTCACCACTTGGTACGTTCAGCAAAAAAAATACACACAGTTTAGAAAAGAAATGTAATTAAAACATTTCATTTAAAGCCAGGAAAAAATTCAGAATCTAGTCATTAGAAGAAACAAGTACAGGCAGCTCTACATCCTTCATTTCCTGTGCATATTAACAATAATGTCTTTGGGGGTGAATTTCTGGCATATTTATCACCATCATATCTAGGAACTATGGGTTAAATCCTTGACCATGTATAAATCCTCTTTTTGATGCTTCAGTGGAAGATTCACCATTACAGGAAAATACTATGCAAATCAGATTACATTTTCCTGCCTTAGGAATTCCAATCTTTCTGCCCATTGGCCATGCCAACATTCTCTGTACAGACATAGTAGGAAATCCCAGAAAAAGAAGCAATGAAAGTAGTTAAATAATGAAAACCTTATATTACACAGAGAGAAAAGAGATTAATTTGCTGGGGAAAGAAATGAGAAAGGTGCCAATCGAAGGACAAAATCTGTGGAGATTAATGAGTCACACTTCCTTATATTCTAAATATAAGTGTTAAATTCAGAAACATAAGCAAACAGAAAGGTCATGGTTTGTGCTGTGGGGTGTTGCATCATGTTCAGCCCTTGGTGTATGCAAACTTGAATCTCAGGCATGTGTTATGTGAAATGTGGTGCCTGCATACAAATTTACTGCACTAACCATGGAGCAAAATGTATGAAAGTCTTTGTGGTATATCTGCTCAACTGTCCATGGTAACCCTGAGCTCACGTTGTCTGCACCCCAGAAGTCGTGGTGAGCATGACAGTAAGTCTGTGCTATAAAACACTGATGAGAGGTGCACCATAGCATACATTCACACTACTAGTTATCTGGGTGCTGCTTGGCTTGGAGAAAAGTGGAGAAATCTGGTGTGTGCATAGAGCAGGCTCGGTTTGCTGACAAGGAGCCATCCACCAATAACCAGGTTCCAAATCACTGGAGGCTTTTAAAATATTGTTTAGAAAATACCTTTCACCCGTTGATATTTTCCAGTAGTTTAATTTGCACCCATTTCTACTTTCCTCTTTGAGGAAAAAAGAATAGATTTTTCCAACTGATTCACAGTGGTGGTTGTGGGTAACATACTGTCTAACCCACCTCCTTTCACTGAGCAACAGGAAAATTAACAGCTGAGCTTCCTGAGTGGGGAGGGAACAGAAGGAATCTAAAAGCATGCAATGTCACCTAACTTATTCAATGAGTGCAGAATTCATTCCACAGTCTCCTCAAGTGGAATAACAAGTGGATTTATGGCTTTTACATTTGTGGTGGCTTAGCCTTCTGACATAAAATTTGCCTTTGTTTATTCAGTCTTGTCTAGCAGTACAGGAGTGCTGTGCAACCTCTGTATTTCCAGATGGCTGAGGGAAAAGCAAGGTTCTGTTTGGAGACAGCACGGAAAAACTCCTGCGGCAAGAGGCTGCATAGCAATAGGAACAGTGCATGCTCAATATGGAGTGATCATCCCTGCGCTCTGTTGCCATGGAGATGGCATGGCTGCTCCAAGGATTGCTCTGCATCCTCCTCAGCTGCAACAGGAGCTTTGGGGGGTGCATGTGCACTGCTCCTGTACCTCCTCTGTCCTTCACAAACACTGCAGGGCAAACTGATTGTTGTTCAGTTTGTTCTTAGATCACAGCTTGTTAAAGATTGTTGCTGGGTTTAAGAATATCTGTGTCAGTGCATCCTAGGACTGTGTGAAGCTCAAGGGAAAAAACCACAATCTTCAAACACATGCACCTCTAAAAATACTACTGTGAATTATCTCATATCTGCCCAAAAGCCTACAGATAGGATACCTTATCCACCCATTTTTGAGAACTTCATATATACATACATTCAATTTAACATTGAGGTGTGAAAACCATTATAATTAATGTACAAGCAAATGTACATTTATTGAGTATTTTGTATTCTAGGGCTGCAGTGAGGAAGAAAGGGAGGGGAGTCAGGCAACTGATGACTCCAGGTATGAAAGACGCATATGGCAAGGATCCAAGGAGCCATCTCTCTTGTTGTGCCAAAAACATTTTAGCTAACACATTGAACAGAAAAGCAGGTCATGGGATTATTTCTTTTTATGCACAGAACTTGACAGGCTGCACTTGCTCAGAAGTATGTCTGCTTTTTTGAATCCATTTCATATTTCAAGATTGGAGAAGCAGATACAACCCTATGTGTAAAAAAACCAATTTAATGTGCATGTGAAAACTTCAACAATATCATCAAGTACTGCTTTAAATACACATAATTAAGACCATTTATTCTTAACTAGGACTACTATATATTCAGGTTTTACACTGAAAAAAATCACTTTTTCTTTCCACTGAACAATCTTGCCTGCATGGAATTTTAAGAATTGCCCTTTGGTTTTAAGTTTTCCCTGAATAATACTTGAGTTCAGATGAAAGGGCTCAAATCACTCTGCATGCACTATATAACAGCAATGAGCTCTGATCTTTCATCAAGAGCCAAAATCTCGCAAGCAGGAAAATCAGGAGATTTTCTCGCGGATGTGCTCCACAGTCAGAGGTTCATGTGCAATAAAGGCAGAGCTTTTTGAGAAAACATCAGTCCTTCTACACAGATGCTAAGCACAGAGCAGCACTGGAATGATCCAAGAAGCTTCAGAAAGACAATCTGATCAGCTTGTAATTTGTTGGCTTTGTTGAATTGTGTTATTTTCTATACAGACTCAACCCTTTAAACAACATAAGATGTAAATAATATTTTGCTTATACTTTTTCATTTCTGCAATTCACGCCACCTACCCTGGAGCATAAGTTTCATGAAGCACATTCTCTGACTCATCTAAGTGAAATACTCAGGTTATGCCACAGATAAAATTTATCTAATTTAACACTGAGTTGACCCCAGTGTATATATAATACACTTTGCTATGTTATGTGTCTTCTGCTGTTCAAAGCCCCCTCTACGTTACATTCAGAGAGGTGCAAATCACTCAGCTCTCCTACTCAGGATGTCCAAGGGCGAGTCCATTTCCCATTATCATCAATCATGCTCCTTGCATAAGCGCGGTTCCCGTAAGACTGGAGTCTGGTTTGCATCCCATTAAAGACTAATGGCCGTGGCCGGCATGCATCATGCGCATCTCCGAGCGCGGAGGGGCGCGGGCAGCGCGGGCGGAGGGCGCGGCGGCGGCCGCGGGGCGGGCGCGCTCGGGCGGGCGCTGTCCGCGGTGCTGGAGAGGGAGCCCGGCCACGGCCGCCCTGCCCTGCCCGGCCCCGCAGGCACCGCGCCATGAGGGAAACCTTTCTGGCAGCCCCTCCCGGGATTATTAAAAAAAAAAAAAAAATACAAAAAAAAACCCCAAAACACTCTGGCAGAACATTAATTCATATATAAACATCTTGATATGATATTGCCTCACATGGGGTGGATGATCTTTCAAGGTCCTTTCACCCACTAGATGATCTTTCAAGGTCCCTTCCAAACCAAACCATTCTATGAATATTAAAGAGATTAAACCAGTGCTAATCCCTTTCCAAAACAGAGCTCGTTTGATATCAGTACTACTGGAATGAACCAGCTTTCTCCAGCATAAGTGCAGGCGCCTACTGACATGGTTTTTGCCAGTGATTTTTTCAAAATTTGCTGTAGGTTTAAACTAAATAATCTTATTTACATTGTGGAAGGGTTCTTGTGATCGAGTGTCAGCAATTATCTGGTTTTAACAGTGCACTTCAAGAGATTCCATGCTCCTTCTTGAAAACAGGGCAACATCGAGGCTGAGCTGAAGAAGAAACCTGGATTTCAGGTGATATTCTTTTCCCTCTGGAATTAATAAAGTACTTCAAAGAGATCTGAGAAAGACGAGATCAAACACCTGAGTCAACAAAGCACTTAAGACAGCAGCTACTTCCACAGGGGGATTGTGAGTCATTTATATGGAGACCCTAGGAGTTTCAAGAAGAGACTTATTAGGAAGATAAATGGGATATGAGAAGCTGTTCTCTGGCTGGCAAGTGGCCAGAAGAGAAGGACATGAATGAGATTCACATAAAAAAGGGCAATAAAGCAGTCACACACATAAGCAGTGCAGGAAAGCACTCCTGAGACAATGAAAACAAGATGGAAATCCCCCAAAACAGAAAGGGCTACCTAGACTGTAGACATGGAAAATCCCCAAGGAACTGGGGTAGATAAGAGTGTCTCCAGAGAGTAGGATAGCAATTATCTCCACTGATATCCTATGATTTAACTGTTAGTTTTCATACCCTTTTACCCCTCCTTACTTAGGAGTTTGTGAATATTTACTAATGAGTGAAAAAGTTGAATGTCAATGTAATCAACTTTCTACTTACAATCTTCAAAGGATGGAAGTAAATTCATTAAAAGTATGGATATTTTTTCCCAATCCCAGCTGTGACACTTGCAATGGGACAGATGGCACTGTCCAAACCAGAATTCACTGATGTATGCCTCACAGAATTAAATCACTCAAATACTATCATAGACTTAATGAATGAAAGAAAAAGGGGAAAAAAGTGTTCCTAGTTTTACATTGTATTTTCCTTGACTCACATCTTCTTACAGCTGTTTTTACATCTTTTTCATTTTAAACAATCTGTGTTCTTCACAAAAGGGGTATAGTACTCCAGGAAAGGACTGATATGTTTGATTCACACTGTCTTTGAGACAGCCTCAATGGAGTTGATAGAAGCATATTAAGAAATTGATAGAATTAGTCAACAATCAAATCTTATTTTCATTGCTTGAATATGCTTGCACAAGAATTTCTTGGAAGGGCAACAAACACTACCATGCACTGCCATGGCCAAGGCTTTTATATCCTTCATCTTCACTTATTCATGCCCTGAACTGCTGCTGGTTTCTGCCCACATTCACTCTGAAAGGGTGCAGCACAGCAGTTCTGTTTTTATTAACAGGATATTTTTTGCTAGAAGCTCTTTGTCAGATCAAATCATTGTTTTGCAAAGTAGCAGGAGCAGTGTAAGTAGCAGGTTTTCCATTAGCATTCTGCCTAGAACAAAGGTGCAGTTCAGCAAATAAGGACTTAGTGCATGTCTCTTTGTTTTCTGTTTGGAAAGGGTGCAACAGCCGCATGTTAAGTGTATTTAAACAGCTTTATTTTTTGGATCCAGATCAAAAAGGAAAAATTCTTTTACCAGTGTGTCCAAGACAGGGTTCTCAAAGAAGAACACAGCTGTTGCTGTGCTGTCTCATCTCTTCTCAAAAGGCAAGTATTTTCTTGTTTAAATTGTGAAGGAGATTTATTGTTCCTATTGTACTGACACTGCTGGTTGAAGCTCTGCTTGCTTTCCTGAATCAAATCAACAGGACTTGTTCCAGGCAGCAGCACTAAAACGATTAAGAAAATAATGCTTGTGGGAGGGAACTAATTTTGGAAATTCTTCATGTTCATAGCTCAAAATAATACAGCAATCAAGAAATCAGCATGTTTCATCTCAAAAAGTAACACATAAATCTTAATCCCTGTTACAATAATCCTTAAAATATTACTTTTGATACTTTTTAGCCTTTAGAGATCATTTCATACTAGCTGATTTTAGTAGTCTTTATCAACATAGGCAGCATTTTGAGATGAGTGAAAAACAGCCCAGATATCTTTTACAATTCTGCATAACTATACAGTGTCTGACAGACAAACAATAGTTATTAATTTGATTTCAGATCCCATATATATATATATGGGGGTATTTTAAGGATTACTATTATTTAGCCTTATAATTTTTCTGGAAGTGAAAACTTTATTGGAAAGATCTGACATAAAAAAGGGTGTAAATTTTCCTAAGTTTTGAAGTGTATAAAGAAAATATTTCTTTACCATGAGGTACTCAGACACTGAAACAGGCTTCCTAGAGAGGTTTTGATACCTGTCAATGTTCAAGAGCATTTGGGCAATGCCTTTAATATCCTTTAGCATTTGGTCAGCTCTGAAGTTGTAAGGCAATTGGATAAATGACTGTTGTAGATCCCCTTCAATTGAACAAGTTTAGTCTGGTCTAGTCTATATAATTATTTTATTTGATGTAAATTTTTTATCCTTTTCTTTTTATAAAATCTTTATATTTTACATCAAAGTGTTAAATTCACATTATCTCAGGAGGTCAAAATGTCTAAGTGAGAATGCTAACTGTGCTCAACTCATGAGGCCCAGCTTTGCCTAACTGCCAAGGCAGCGCATTTTCCTTTGGAGGTGTGGGCTCACAAGCGAGAGCATCATTCTCTGTTTGATTCTGAGCTCTGCACGGTGCTCAGTGTGCTTTCAGGAGAGCAGCATGAGGTATGTGCTCTTCTCTCTGACTTGATCTGTTGAGAGTGTACACTGAAGCTCATTACTGTTGCTTTATTCCTTGATGTTAAGTAGTAAATGTGCTACAGGGCATAAATGAATAGCAACGGATTTTTATGGGAAGAGCCTATGATCTTGAATCAAATGTAGGCAGCACCACCACAGACAGGTGCCCTAGTTTTTGCTGTCATAAACTTGCACACAGGAATATCCAGGCTTCCTTTTCTGTGCTGTCTTCACAGGAAAATGAAAGCTGAAATTCCCATTTTTATTTTAAGTTCCCTGTGCCAAGGATGCCCACAGCCATGTGCTTCACAGAGCCACACTGACATTCTGCTGCACTCAGTTAGCCCTGCTGAAGTCAGCATAAACAAAGTACATGGCATTGAATGCCAGCTTTTACTCCAATATAGATGCACGCTGTCTCATTTGAAATTTACTGGAATTATCTGACTCATACATAGAGTTCATATAGAGTTTCTGTATAGTCAGGTTTTTTGTTCTGGATGCTATAAAAATTGGATACATCAATATAGCTGACATCTGTGAAATAAGACATTCTTTCAATTCTTTATTGTTTTCAGTTTTGTTGCAAAGCCAAACATAAACTTTGCTGTTCAGAAGACCTAAGGAAAGGTTCTTTGTAGATTACTTTTACTTACATTGAAATTATATAAAATTAGTTTATTCCATCTCCAGTTTATTTGACAAAACTTGTAATTCTCAGAATCAGTTCAGAAAAAATTGCTTCTAGCAATATCTAGGCTAGGGATTAAGAAGGGAAAGGTGCTCCATCTGATCTGCCATGCTTATTTGCTTTAAATTCCCCTAATAATTCACAGTAATTTTCTCTTTCCTAGTCAACAGTCCACAGGGAAGGCTGTGATACTGTTTAACTCTACCATCAATTCCACGCTTGGGATTTGAGTGCACAGAATAAGGAACCATACAGCATTTTTTCCACAGTAATTTTCCACGTGCCCTCTTATCTCCTAAAAAGTGTGAAGTAATTAAAGAAAGCATACCCTTTGTAGATTGAAAGGCTCTTCTCCATTCATTCCAGAGAAGCAACCAATTCCAAAGCCAATTGCTGGAAAGCTACGGATGTACAGGAGCTGGCTGATGTGTTAGTCCACCTTACAACATCTTCTGCATGGGAAGGCTCATAATAAATTGTATAATCTGTGATACACTGAATCACTGGTTATATTTATCAAATTTTATAAGTATCAAAATAGTCTTAGACACCCAAGATTATTATTAGATTTTAAATCTCTAGAGACATAAAGTAAATAAAACAGTATGCATATGTGTTTAAGCATAAATTATCCTGACTCTTCAGAAAAGTTAAATTTAACTTTCTGTTAAGATTTTCTAGAGAAAAATTCTGAAATTCTAAAGTATCTTAATTTATTCAAGGAAAATATAAAAAAAAGATTCTATAAAAAAGGCAACTGAAACAAGTGTTCAAATGTATCAGCTGAATTACAGGTTGAACTTTTCTAGTCTGGCAGAAGGGTGATGTAATTCAAATAATTTTGAATTTGCATCTGTAAAAAAATAAGCATAGAGCTTATCACTATAGCTCAATTACTTAAATTTATCTTGCTATATTATGGAAGATTTGTGTCAGACTCCTTTCTTTTATTAGGATCATTCAAGGACCAGTTTTAGTATATGGATTATTTGTTTCATCACCTGTGAAAAAGGAACATGACAGTAATTTTGTACATCTGTGCACACACACAGAGGTCTGACAGTAAAAAGATTCTCTGATTTTCAGCCTGTGTTGACCATAGAATGGAACAACACATCAGGCTATGAAATTATAACTTTCCATTGCACCTGGAGCAACTTAAGAAAATATGCTTAGAACTGAACATGGGGACTTCATTGAAGTCAGTCTTTTTTTTTTGCTTTGACATGTAAATGCAGTGTTAGGTTTGAGGCTTATGGAGTTTTTGAGAAATTCACTAATTTTTGATCTCTCTATAACAAATACATTAGCCTGTAATAAAAACTAATTAAAAGGGTGGCAAAACAACTGCAAGAGATATTTTATTTGACACATTTATCTTTATTAAAGGGTCTATATTGCAAAAATAAATTAATTGCATTTTCCACATAAACTATGCAAGGGGAGCAAGGTGGAATTTATTATGAACTTAATTAAATTGCTTTGTATAATGACAAAGAAGATCACTAGCAACATAATAGTTCCTCTTGGACCAAAGGTGGTTAAAGAGATAATTCACCTGAT
The DNA here is from genome assembly GCF_028769735.1 of Zonotrichia leucophrys gambelii. Taxonomy (NCBI): domain Eukaryota; kingdom Metazoa; phylum Chordata; class Aves; order Passeriformes; family Passerellidae; genus Zonotrichia; species Zonotrichia leucophrys. The sequence continues at coordinate 139,983,182 of NC_088171.1, forward strand.
GATAATAGGCTTTGAGATTACAAATGTTGGTTATTTGCTTCAGGGCTTGCTATTACTCATAGAATTACCATACTAAAGTCATCAATTTTGTGAAAAAATTAATTATAATTGCTTTCCTCTAAGATGTGCTGAATACATGTAAAGCTGAGCAATTAATAAATATCATGTCTCATTTGTGTATGCCATAGATTCAGAAAATGGCAAAAGAAATTCTTTCCTTTCATTTGTGTGTATGAAGATTTTGAGTATTCAGAAAAAATGCTGAAAAATGCATCAATAAACATTAGCACAGAGGATGTAACTCAAATTACACTTAAAACCCATTAGGAGACCCTGAGTGCCCCTGTGAAAAGTTGTCAGATAATGGGACAAATTTGTTCCATTCTCCACTCATGGAAAGAATTTGACCCTTAGTTTTTAATCTTCTTCAAGACAATAAATGGCTTGGAAAATAATTCTGGAAATTATGCTGAGTTGTTCAGACAGGTTAGTATTTTTCTGGACCTAATTAATTTTATTTATTAAAATATAACTATTCAAATAATTAATTATTAAATTAATTTGCAACTGATTGAATGGCTATTGCAAATAGGCTGGGAGACCTCCACCTGAGAATTATCAAAGCCCTCAGGTGTTGTCCTTTCCTTGGCTGTGACTCAAATTCTCAGCTGAGGTAAAGGAGGTACTACCTCATCCAAGAAAATGTTCTCCATCTCCATAGTGGTGTCAGTAACAGACCTGTGTGAAAAAATCTAAATTTGAAGCATAAACAAAGAAGCAGGAGACATCATATTTTTATATTCATGAGTTCATTTTCCATTCTTGCACTGCCCCTTCCCTCATTCATAGAGGCAAGTCTAAAGCTAACCAGTCTCTTACATTAGATGCTGAAGAAGCATTTCATCAGACACATGGATATGAAACACTACATCTCTTATCAGATTCTCTCTTTCTAAATTAAGTAATTTAAAACATTTTGGGTTCCAATCTCACTTGGATTTTTATATAAATACTACTAATAATTGATTAGTAATTGCAAATGATGTTCATACATAACCTCTATTTAATTGTTAGCAGAGCACCACTCCTGGTACATATTCAGCAAAGTCTTGATTTTGTACTTTCCTCAATAAATTCTTCTATGTGCATTTCAAAGGTGTATGACTCATGTTGCCTACAAGAAGAGCAGCAGAATGGTAAACTAGTTTTACATTCTTTAAAATCATTTATACACTAAAAGAATTTATCATTCTGACATGATAAATATAAATTGATATTTTACTACAGATCTGCAGAATACTAAGATTTGGAAGATAACTTGTCATTAAATCTAAATAAAAATAGAATTGAAAATATTAGTAATAAGATTGTTTCTGAGCATAAATAGTGAGAGTTAATTCAAATTATATCAGCTACAATGGTGCTCTGCTGACTGGGTCACTCAAAAAGTGCCACTTCAGTGAATTGGTATAAAAATTGGGTCTGGAAACTTCTGTAATACCATAAAATTCTGTAAAATTGAGTGTAGCACTGCATTTTTTCCTGACCTAGTTTTCTGCAGCATTTCTAGAAGGTGTTAGTGTATTTGGTTTGAATACAGATGTAGGATTTAGAAGGGAAATACAAAAGATCTGATCCTTATATTTAAAAAACTCAAAATACAATCTGATAGTTATATTTATATTCATTCAATCATATCAATACAATTTTTTCTTAAATTTCATTTGGGTTGAAAGTAGATTATCTATCTCAAAACTGAATGTTTTGGCAAATGGACATTAAATATTGCAGGAATTTTTGCAGCAGTTTAGAGTATCAACATGACTGCCATTATCTATATGTTGTTCTTCATGTAAAAGTCATCATTACATTCTACAAAATTTCTAGCACTATTCATAGGATATTTCAGAATTCATTAAAAGAATGAAAAGTGCTTTTACCCACCAAAAGCCATCAGTTCAAACAGGCCAGATGAAGCCCACGGAGGCAGAGATGTTGGATGCCAAGTTTTTTATGCAGAGGTTCACTGGCTTTGTCCCTCAAGACCCCTCTGTGATTCACAGGTTGGACAGTTGCATTTGTCTGTCTAACACTGGACCAAGTAAATCTTTTAGGGACTTTCTCTTCCCTTGCACAATTGCCAAAAATGTAGTTTCTCTAAAATCCTAAAAATAGCCAGCAAATGAAAAGAATACTGATAAATGAGTTCCAACCAATTTTTGTTCTTATTCAGATAGTGATAATTTCTCTAACAGTAGAAATAGATGCATTAGGGAAAAAAATTCTTCTTTCCTATTGTTCATAGAGCACAAGGGGTGGGATTTTATGTCAAATTCATGCCAATTGAGACATTGGTGCATGACTATTGTTACTCTGAGTGTAAGATTGATTTAATGATTCTGAAAAAAGTTGTTAAAATGAGTTGGGTGTCAGTCTCTTCTCCCCAGTAACAAGTGGCAGGATGAGAGGAAATGGCTTCAAGTTGCACCAGGGGAGGTTTAGATCAAATATCAGGAAAACCTTCTTCTTTAAAAGGGTTACCAAGCATTGCAACAGGCTGCCTAGGGAAGTGAAGAGTAACCAGACCTGAAAATGTTCAAAAAGCACATAGCTATGGCACTTGAGCACACGGTTTAATGTGCTCAAGTGAAAATGGTGGCAGTGCAGGGTTGGTGAAAATGTGAAAATGGTGGCAGTGCTGAGCTGGTGATTGGACTTGGTGATCTAAGATGTCTTTTACCAACCTTTGTGATTCCATGATTCTTTGATTCTAATATCCCTGACTGGTAACTGACACCAAACCCATGAATTGTCACTGGGGCGTCTCTGTGCTTACCCCGCTGTGAGTTAGTTTGTGTGTGAGATCTGGACTTTGGCTCTGGCTGTGTATGAAGTGTGGCTGAGTTTGTTATCAACATGAAGTTGTTTTTGTGTATCTTCACAACATACCTGCTGATCAAAGATAGCAAATCTCTAATAAACTACCACCTTGTATTTGGCTTATTCTGACTTTTTTTGAGAAAATGGCTATCAAAAGCCTTGGGAATCACTCACATCTTCATAGTAATTTAGAAATATATTTTCTTTTAGATACAATATTTTCTACATGTATTTATTTTTATATATGTATATATTATAAAAGATTAATTTATTCTTATGTATTGCATATATTTCTAAGTATGAACATCCTTACCAAAATCTCTTTAAGGCATGAAAAATGTTTAACTTAGATTTATCTGAGACATTCTTACAAAAGAGAATGTCAACATTTTCATAAAACAGCCTGATACTTAGAGCCCTGCCTTTAACTTCATAACATCTTACATTCATATGCATCAAGTGAAATTTCAGACTTACGCAATTACTGCATTTTAGGACTACATCTGCAACTGAAGTAAGTGGTGACCTGGTTAGAAAGTGTTCTTTCTCTCTCCATTTTGCATACTTGGAAGAAATTATTCATGTTAGGCATTAAACCAATTTTGACAGAACACGGATTTTGTTTTAGTGCTCCCCTCCTTCCAGAGCTACAGCTAAAAGCCCTTTACTGTGTTCCCTTGGATACACTGTGCTGTGACTGGAAGCTGTGGAAGCACTGTTTGGGAAGGCACAGGGGAGGTGGACGTGCTTGTACCCACTGGAGTGACCTTTCTGCAGCACCAGCACCGTGCCTTCACCGCACATCACAGGTGGCTGCTCTGGCTCTGCGTCCGAGCATGTGAGAATGCAAATGCGTGAGTTCATTTCCCAAATGAATAAGACTTTATGACAAGCACAACCCCTCTTCAATCCTGCAGATAGGGTCATGGTACCTACAGGAAAGATAAAAATAAATTTTGTTTCTCTCATCCACTTCATTTCCACTTTAACTTTCCATTGAAAATGTAGGTGTAGTGTCACCTTCTGCTTCCCCAGAAGACCGGGCACTTTCCGAGGCTGTACGGCCGCCCTTGAGCCAGCCAGGAGAGGGTGCTGGAGAACAGAGTCTGCAAACAGCTCCCTGGGTACCTTCGCTCCCCAAAATGCAAACCAAAGTCCATTACAGTTATTATGTTTTTTGTTATCTCATCTCGTTAATTCATTCCCTTGCTAATTGAAGCTTCTTGGTATCCACTCTATCCCTTTCAAACGGCATAATACAAGTGCAGACAAATTGCACCCAGATCTTTTCAGGTCTGGAATTTTGTTTGGATGGATTTGCCTGTTATTTGAAAAAGATTTAACATCCTCTAATGCTGAATCTGAATTTATATCTCACCTATGCACCAGTTTAAAGGTTATGCAAAAAATCATAGAATCACAGAATGATAGAATCATTTGGTTTGGAAAATCTATTATCATTTGGATAGATGATCATCCAGGGATGGGCATCCACAGCTTCATTGTGCAGCCTTCTCCTGTGCCTCACCACCCTCACAGTAAAGAACTTCTTCCTTATTTCCAATCTACACCTAATCTCTTTTAGTTTAGACCTGTGGCCATCCAGAAAGCTCTTTATCCATCAAATAGTTTGTCCAAGTTGCAAAAAACAAATTTATTAATTTTCTTAGCCTGAAGCCCAGAATTAGGAAACAGAAGTCTCCTGGAATGGGAAGCATCTAGATAAAATAGTGTACTATATCACCTTTTAAATTAGAATGTTTCTGATATTTCTAGATGCATGTACACTAGTACATGGTGTTCCTACTTTTATAAATGCTGCTATGATCCCCTAACATCCCAATTTGACAAACAGCAGCGGTAATTAAAAGAAAGATTACATAAATAAAAACATTCAAGCAGACAAAAGATCCAGGCTAATAACTATTTATAACAAGCATAGATAGCCTGTGAACTCCTTTCTCCCATGCTTTAATTATTTGCAGAAGCTTCCACATTTGCAAGTCATGTGTGCCCTCCAGCCTTAATAGCAGAAACACCTTTGTGTGATATCCATAAAAACAAACAAGAGAATTCTTTGCTATATTGTTACTGCTAACTGCATAATGATTTTTTTCTGGAATTAATAATTTACTCTATCACTTATGGAAAACTCTTTTCCAAAGTTCGCCTGATTTTTTTTTTTTTTTTTTTTTTGCTTGGTTTGGTTTTGCTTTTGAAATTATCCTTGCTTATTTTTAAATGCGTGTGAGTTTTCAAACAGAGGAATTTAGGTCACCTGGTCTGCATCAAGTTGGCAGAACAAACTTCTAACTTGAGGAATGAGTATAAATCATTGGTTCAGTCACAAAAGGGAAGAAAAGAGACAGCAAGGCCATCTTGTTGGTGGGAATGGGACAACAACAACAACAACTACAACCTTCCTAAGGTACCTTTTCTACCCATCACATGCAAACATGTCCTGTAGTCATCCTTCCCCCAGAATGGCAGTGCCTGGGGGTGCCTGGCAGTGCTGCCACTTGCTTGCAGGAGCATTCAGGGAATGTGCCAGCAACATCCTGGGTCTGTCTCATTTCTTCTGTGCTACAGGTATGGGATAATTAAATAACATAATTAAATTGATTTTTATTATTATATTATTTTTAAAAGGCACAGATATGAAGTTTATTCCTAGATGAATACATTTATTATATTATACATAATGCATGCAAATATATATATAGGTTCATGTTATTTGTTCTCATGTTTGACGTGTTCACTTTCTGGAAAACAACACCAGACATCATTTTAAAATCTAGTGACATGAATACACCTATTAAGCTATCACATTTTAGTGAAAATAGGCACTTGAAGCAACACTTCAATAAAATTCACTCTAAAAGGGCTATCAGATAACAGATTTTAACTTCAAGACAAAATTATTACTCTCATAACAGGGAAAAAGAAAACTGATGCAATAAACATTTGGAGGACTTCAATCATAAGGGAAAAACTTGAACAGTTATTCTACCATTCAGTGAGTACGAACAAATCATTCTGCCAAGTTCCCTTTCACTAAAAAGATCATTTGCCAATCAAGTGCTTACCACTGGTGAGAACTGTGATAGATTTCAGTTTTGAAAAGGGATGCAAGAGGTTAAGAAGAATGAAGCTGCATCCCAAGGAGTCAAGAGAATGTGCCAGGAGCAGTCCCTGGCACAAGGGCTGGCTGGCACAGACACAGCCTCTTACCAACTCCCAGGCAGCAAGGATCCTTGCTGCAGTCTGGAGGGCAAATAGGGTGAAGAGTCTAAAGAGGTAGGTTTTGTTCTGGTGCTACCCACTGACATTTAGCTGACAGCCACCCAAGGTGATGGTCTCATATCAATTCCTCCCCACTCCCAGTCTGAACCAAAATGACAATTTTTCTACAAACTATCTGTAAGCACCCGGCAGAGAAGGAGATGACTAAGAGTCAGCGTGGATTAGTTAAGAATAAATTATGTCGAGCCAATATAAATTCCTTTGAGACAGGGTCACAGGCATGTGGGTAAGAGAGAAACAGCTGAAGTCATATATTTTGATTTTAGTACTTGTGACACTGTACTGACAGTGCATTCCCAAAGCAAACTAGGAACACGTGATAGAGGTGGAACTATCTTTTACTAGATGTGAAACATCTAGTTACAAAATAATACCAGGAGTACCATTATCAATGGTTCATTGTAAAAAAGGGCAACATGTATTTCAGAAGGGTCCTCAGGGATGCATCCTGGGTCTGGCACAGTTCCATTAGTGGCCTGCATAATGAAATAAGGATCACATTGTTAATGTGCCGACAACTGCAAGCTGAATAGGACTGTCAGAGCTTTAAAGAATGGTTAGAATTTATAATAACCCTAACAAGTTATATCATCTGAGTATAATACAATGATTGTTTTAAACAGAATAAATGAAAATAAATGAAGGAATCATGCGCTGAACAGAATAAGGAGGAACTGAGATAAGCAGGGGGCAATATTGATGTGCATAAAAAGTTGCTAAAAGCAGCACACTCTGTTCTTCCTGGCTGTGGAGGACAGGACGAGTAATGACTTTAACACTTTAGCACAGAAAGTTCCAACATCAAGTAAAGATAACTAAGAGTGGAACAGCAATGTAGTTGGGGATATTATGGAAACCGTTGCTGGAGACTTCTAAGAGCAAGTTAGGCATGTATAGACCAGAATCAACATAGGTGTAGTTGAAATTCTTACTCCTAGAATAATATGTGTTACCATCTAGAGAACACATTTAATATTTTATATATTCAACAGAGGAGAAAACCAAACCACATACAGACTGATGATTGGAACGAACATGATTTGTTACATTCAGCAACAAAAACTCTGAGAGTCACCAGATAAGCACACGCCTGAGCCTCCACACAGCCTGGGGGAGGCACATGCACACCATGGCCTCGGCAGAATCAAGGCTTCTCTCAAGCTGCTCCAACACTCCCATAGAAGCAATAGAATAAAATGTCATTTTACCACTTAGAACATTTAAAATGCATTTATAATTATTAAAATTATATTTGCCAAGATCCAGAACTTGCTGGATGATGATAAAAAAATTCTGCTATTTGAAACACTAAACCAACTTCCATGCAAACTTCCTAATTACTCTGAGGAGTAAGGTACCATTTAACTTCTTCACTCCGTAGGACAAAATTCAGGTTTATTTAGTATTGCCACTATTTTAAATATTGAGTGAGGTTGCACTCTTAATCTAAAAGCATTTTCTGAGTGGGAACAATTCCAAGTATGACTTCATACTGTTCATATTTTTTTTTTTCTAGTCCTATTTGGGACTGAATAGTGGCTTCTAACAAGAAGCTGGAGAAAACCCACAATGTCTTCAATAAAAGCAAGTAAGTGATCACTAAGAAAAATTAGAAAAAGCATCCCATCATCTAAGAACTGTGAGAAAGCCATGAGTATGAACAGCATTTGTGACACTATACAAAAACCAGTAAGAGATGTAATTGCTCTCCCTATGTCTACAGAACATGAGCTTCTAATTGAAGCAGGAAGAAGTAACATCATCTCTGCTGATGTTATTAGTTGCCTGTCAACGTTATTAGGGCCTGTCAGTGAATTTTTCCACCTTACAAAGCAAAAAATCCACTAACTTCTGAAATCCCTTAATGTTTTTATCTCAGATTAAAACAAACTTCAGACTTCTGAACTATTATTTCTTAGACATTGAATTACAGAGAAGATGGAAGGAAAAATTGTACAGTACATGGGAGAAGATGAATTAGGGAACCCTGAAAATGTACTGAATGATTTGCCAAATGAAACAAAAAATATAGCCCAGTACAGTCATTTTGGTGAGATTAGACTATGTAAGACTAGTGATATGTAGATAATTTTGATTCGTGATAGACTGTGAAAAGAAGTTTTGTGAGGTCTAAGGGAAAGGTGCCTTCCAATACATATCCAGAACAACAAATAAACCAACATAAAAACTTTTGAAAAATATAGATATAAAACCTAGAAGTATCTGTATTTCTGTTGAGGCATTGCTAAACCTATTTGTGAAGATTCCAGTCGGCAAAAATAAGGGATTCTTTAAAAAAAAAAAAAGTTGAACTCAGCTCTGAAATCAAAATTGTTAGCATGTTCTGGCAACCTCTAGAGACAAAATGCCCCCTCATTATGAAATCCTGTATTCTCCAGCCACATCCAGTTCCATCTGCTGCAGTGGAGAAGGGAGTTCCTCCGGAGGTCAAGGTCAGGCCACAGATACAGACTGTTTGCAAAAGCATTGGAGTATCTGATGAGAATTTGCATCATGTCCCTGAAGCAGGAGCAGGAGATCCCACACCAATCAGCAGCAGACAAATCTGGGTATCTTTGGACAGGAAAACACCACAAATTGTTGGGTTTGACATGAGCCCCTCACCTGATCTTTTAAGTAGATATAATCTCACCACTTCGGTGGTGTCCACCAAAACCCATTTATAAACTCAAAAGTGTTGCCATGTACCAGGCATGAACTGCATGCTAATCCCCTATTTGCAGCTTTGTTGCAAAGAGCAGATATTACACAATAACTTCTCACAATGAAAAGTAAAAAATTAGTCTGTATGTATACAGGATCAGAGGAGCCAACCCGTACTTAAACTGTAATGAAAACTAAATTCTTAAATAACAACAGTGTTTCTAATATTCCTAAATAGTATTAGAAAGCAGTTCTGATACTCAAATCCATTTCTTCCTTATTAAAAAACAAGGCTTTAAAACTCATTTCTGTCTGGGATATTTATATAAACAGTTTATGGTTTAATGGCCTTTTTTGCCAGATGATTGCTAGCCTTATTCGTGGGTGTACTACTTAAAAACAGTGATGACATGAATTTGTAAACCCTCTCTTTCCATTTGGTATTACTTTTAATGTGAAACTAACATAATTGTTTGGCACAGCTTGTGGTATTTGCTTACAGTAGGTTTCAGCAGGCTATATTTCATTTTGTCACAAGTTCTCTCTTGAGTCCAGGCTCAAAGTATGTTTCTTTTAACTCTACTGATACCATAAAAAGTAATAGTGTCTTTTTAAATATTGTTTATGAAGATTTTAAGTTACTTACAACAGTAATACAATTTTAATAATGGTCCTACAGACTTGCCATGAGCAGAACTTCAATCCTCCTTGCATCAAAGTCCTGCATTTGTGGCATTGTGTGTTGATGTGGGTTAAATCTGCCTTCCATGAAAACTCAAAACTAATGTTCTGAGTGGGTTGAGTGGGCGCTCTTGACTGCTTAAACTCAATTGAAACCCACAGCTGACAATCATGATAGTCTCTCATAATGATTTATAAAATATCTATATTAAAATTAAAATTATAAGAAAAATCAGAGATGTATGGAATAATAAAAGGAATCCACCATTTACAATACTTTAATACATTCTATACACTAATCAAGAGAAAAATTAACACTTTTGGAAGTCTGAATCTGCATTGGTTACTCCCCGCAAATCATTTAAAAGGCCCACTGACCACTTGACTAGATTAAGAGAACAAAGTACAAGGAAAACAGGAAAACTAATATGTAGAATAGGCAATTTTTAATAACATATATTTTTACTAACAAGGATTTGGAATCTTCTGAAATTCCTATCATCAATGAGTGTTCAATGACTGCATTAATTCAGGTCCCTCTTAGTATCAGCAGCAATTCCTCAGTAGGTGATTTCAAAGCTTAGGCCTTATTTTGGTAGAAACTACAGGGCAGGACATAACCTTTCAGCTGTGCTGGTAATTATGAGTATACAAGGACTGTGGATATGAATCATATTTCAGAAATATTTGAGCCCAATCCCTTTTCTTTCCTGAACTAAAGTTTGCCCAACACTGTTTGTGCTGCAGCAGGGCGTGCTGAAATCCATTGGTGCCAGGTGGCACAGTACCCAGGGCAGCTCCCAGGGGAATGGGGTATGAAATCAGCTCTGGCACGATCCCTTCCTGTCCCTACACTCACACAGATGCCCCTGCTCTCAAATTCTGGGAGGCATTTGTTGCAATTAGCAATTAAATGGAGCCGAGGGACTGGGTGTCAGACATGTGCAGCTGGGGATTACTGGCTGGGCGCCTCCAGCCAGTTTGGAACAACATGGAGAGAGCCAACACACATCTCAGCAGGAGCTCTGCCACCTCACCCACTGCAGCCAAGGGCCTCTCTGGAGAGAAGGGCACTGCCTGCAAAACACAGCTGAGTCCCAGTAAATAGGCAAGGGGGGTTGATGTACTCTTGCACTCACCCATAATTCAAGGCTCAGACTGCATTCAGTTCTTTCAGCTCAATAACCACACTATAAATCAACAGCATACTTGACACAGTCAACAATTCCTTATCAGTAGGAAATATTTTCATGCTTATCTTGTCCTCTTTTAGAGAAAAATGAAATAAAATTACAAACTTAGAATCTAAATAAAATTATCAAAACAGAGGCAAAATTAAGATTAAAATTCTCATTTCTTCTTCTTGACATTTATAGACATTAAAAATCTACAGCAGCCCCACAAACATCTTTTCTTTAAAGTGAGGCATTGCATTCTTATTTATTCCCTTCATGTATTCAATGTTCTCAGAAACTTCACAAGACTTTGAATCAAAGCAGTCTCACTGTTATTTATTGACAATTGTGGGAAATGTGATATTGCCATTGTCTAAAGTAGATGCCTAAATTAAAAAAAAAAAAAAAAGGGTGCGGCATTTGCCTTTCAAATGTCCCAGATGCCAGGCTTATCTTATTGAAAGGGAATGACAGGATGGTAACAACACACGTTATTCATATGTTATGTGGGTGGATGTTATCAAGCAGAAATTACCTGTCAGGAACCGTACACAGGTTAGTGTAGTTTGTGAACTACAAACATGTGGCTCCAAAACCCTTACAGTGATTTTGAATCCATTTAATAATCATTCTATTTGATGCTTTAAGAATTTGTGGCCCAACTGGTATACCAACAATCTTTCTGGTGTTGAAGTCATTAAGCTTAACCATTTATTCATATTAATATTACCATCCATTTTTTATATGAAGTAGCATGTCGTGAAATAGATACTGGAAAAATAGATAAAAAGACCTTGTCCCTGTTCACAATTCCACCTTCAAACATTCTCAGAATGCCTTTGTGGACAACACTGCTGGGTAAGTGTCTAACCAAGAACGTCAGTGAAGACAGAAAGGAACGGCAGCAGGAGGAGGACAGTAACTGTGTTATGCTCCTTGGCTTATATAATGCATCAACATGTGAGGTTGATAGAAGCAAGACCAGGCTTTAAGAATAAGATCAAATTATAAATACTGTAACATCAGTTGAATAAATAAACCCCCCATATTTCTGGCTCTTCTTCTGAGCTATTCAAGTTTTCATGAACTAGTTTACAGATGAATACATACACATAAATTCCTACTGGTTCAATACTGAACCTCAGTACTGAAAACTTCAGACATATCCCAAATCTTGTTTTTAAAGCAACCCCACAATGACTAACAGAATGCTTAATAAGAAGATAAAAGACTTTGCAAGACTTTTTAGTCTACTTGGTGGTGTTGGGAGGGGGGAAGTATTGTTCATATTTTTGCCATTTAAAAGGACCAAGGTAAAAAGCTTCTTTGACCATTCTTCTGCTGTTGCCTTTGAAATATGGTAAATTCAATTTAGTTGTCCAGAGCTCAAATTACAACACTCTGCTAATCCAGTTTCTGCTCTTCCCTGAAGCTGGACAGCTACTGACATTGACAATTATGTACAGTTTATGCTGGTTTTCTTACTTCAGCTGCAGTTGAAATGGATTCGTGCTTCATTTATGGAACATGGGAAATCACATCATTATTTGAGCAGCAGTGCCTCAGATCCCATGTGCACCCTTGACATCCTTCCCCCATTGCCTTGTGTTTGCCTCCCAGGGGCTCAGAAGTGATTGCAGAGTGCATCACATCTCACCTGGCTACAGCACATGCAGGGCTCTCTGGCTCATACAGAGGAGCCCCTGGGGCATTCTAGATGCCATCTCCTTCTGCACTATCATGGTATCTCATTTTGCCTTTCCTTCCTTGGTGAGTGTTTTTATAGACTGATGAAATTTGTCCTGGTTCCAATCATTACATTTTGGCAGAAGCATGTGGTAATTGGCAAGGTGTTACTTTGATTCAAAGGAGAGAGCTCTTAAGAACCATGTTAGACACCAGGTCAGTGAGAGTTCATACTTTTAAACATATTAAATGTCTTCAACTAATTTTGAGCTCACCTTAAGAGCTCTGCAAGAATGTACTTCAATTCATGGGAAACTTTCTGATATCCATATTTCACTGCATCCTTTGCCTTTCCCACAGTGAAGAGGATTCAAAATCAGACTCTTCTCTACCTGCACATTAAAAACAGAATAAAAGTAGGTCAGAAATGAAATTTTTACTCATCAGAACATGGAAATCCAGTTAGGTCTGCAAGTTAAATGAGCAGACACTTCTCAGACACCTGTTTTGGGGTCATAAAAATCCTTTTACAAATAACACTTGTTTCCAGAACTAAAAATACCCAAGCAGGACTTCAGATTCCCAATCAAATGCTTTTTCTCTCCACTCTATGATGCAAGTGCTATATACTATAATCCTCTCTATATCTCATAATTTCATACATTATGAAGGTACTGAAGAAAATAAAGCAAGATACTAAAATAATTTCCTTGATAACTCTAAGAGATGCAGCACTCAGAAATAATTAACTGCTGAATACCACCACTACTTACTTCCTCACTTATTCTGACTTAATATAAAAAGTATCTCTCAGATCCACCATGTCTGTATCCTCCAGCTTCAATAATGCTTGGCTGATACTACTGAGCCAAGATAAAAGTGAGCACTTGTCCCCGAGAAGAAAAGCTTTCAAAATGAGGTAAAAGCCATTATGTGGAAACCACTGTTTCCTCTGAGTATTCAGGTTTCAGCAATATCATACCAAAGCCTAAACCAATTAAGGTTGAAGATTACACCAGGACTCATCTACCAGAAATAGCTGCACACCATCATCTTTTTCAGGACCTCACTACAGCTGCATCTCAAGCTCTATTGCAAATCTGTATAGAATTTTCATTATATAAAAAATCCATATGTTGCAGAAGGATATCATTATTGAGCTTAGATGGCTGGATTTTAGGAATCATAATAAGGCCATTCCTAATCTTTTACAATGGACCATGCAGTAATCTTCTCAGAGATTATCAAAATAATGTCAGGTTGTCCTGCTATGTACAACCATTGTATGAATTAGAAAAAATTTGACCTATAGATCAATACAGATTTGTTCTGTTATAGCTCAGGCAAGGCTGATGTCTAAAACACAGAATATTTCTGTGCCATTTAGACCACACATCTACAAACTAACAGACTTTGGTGGGAGTGCCTGTTACAGTAAGTAATCATAATAATTTCTAGATAGATTTTTTTAATGGCTTTACACTATTTCAAAAGCAGATTAAATCTGCACTTTAACCCAAATTTCACATATTTACCAAACTGTTTGGATGCAGAGCTGAGTCATGAGTTTTGGCAGAGCTCTGGGACCCCTGGGGAGAGAAGCTTAAATCCAGACAGCTGCTAGCCACAGATCCCTCCCTGCACCGCCATCTCCAGTGTGGGCACAGGCAGAGATGTGCCTGCCTGCCATGCCTCTGCCTCTCTAGAGCTCATAATTTCACACAGTAACTTCAGATGCCTGAAGTGAGACAAGCCAGCCCAAGTCCCTTCTACATATACAGGCTGCTTCACAAACATCTGAGGGTGCACAGTGCTTTAGGTTGCGTTCTGGCTTGCATTTCACTGAGCAGAACTGACAGAGATCTAACTAATACAAAAAGATCACACAACTCTTATCAGAAGTCAGATTAAATAAATCTCTTGCAGTAAGTAGTATTTCCCTTGAACTCTTTCCCAATAGCACTGAACACACTGTTCCAGCAGACATCTTACACTGTGTACACAGGCAAGATCCCTCCCCTATTTCAGCCAAATATTCCACTTCTTCTGCATTAGCTCTCTTAACCACAGTCTAAGTCTAAGAACTCATATTGAGATATTGGCTACTAAGGGCTCAAAGTAATTTTCTCAAATTTACTTTCCAAAACAGTTTCCCCTGCTGTTGGCAGAGCTTTATTATTTATCCCAGATGTTTTTTCTTTGAATTTGGCTGTAAGTTTTAAAATGTCACTATTCACTCCAATGAGCCTTTCTTATAAGACATACTTCCTATAAAGATGTCCTGATACCTGTTACTATAATATTTAATATCTAATAATTTAATATTTTTAGCCCATGCTTTGTGTTGTCAGAGTCCCAAATTAATTATTCCATTATTTTGCTCAAGACCAATGTGAAGCAATCCTTCCCCTTTTCTGTTTTCCTTGTCTTATAATAATATTCATAGTCTTCTCATCTTTCTCTCATTTTCTAGTATTTCTGAAAGAAGATGAAAGAATTTTTCCAGGTAATTCTCTGCTGGCCTCTAATGCAAACAATTGCTATGAAAATGGTTAGCTCCAGCTGGTTTCCTTTTTAGCATTTGTGAAGCATTTGAGTGAGATCTGCTGATATTATACAGCCCATCTGAACAGAAAAACAGGATCGACACATTTGATAAGCAAACTTGTCTCAGCTGGCAAAGTAGAGATGCTTTCTAAGTCACCAACAGAAGCATTATCAGCTATGTGCCTGCATTAATGAAATCATATAGTGTTAGGATTACAGGGCCCAGCTCTGCCCTCTGCCTCATTCATCACTGACCTCAGAGGGTGATGTAATTCAAAACCAAAACATGGCCTATGGCCAGTACAGGTATTGCCTGCACTTTGTCAACCTGAGAAAGCCCAGTGCCAAAAGAAAAAGAAAAACTCAGACCCATGAAATTGAATCTAGAGAGATTTAGGCACCAAAATTCACCAATTCAAAATAACTTTGCAAGAAAGCCATCTAACCCTAATGAATTTAAGATCACAAAATGTGTCTTTGGTTTCCATCCCAAATGTCCACATGTACTTATAGTATTGCAAAAATTTGAAAGAGTCCTGATCTGAGAAATGAGCCAGCCTGGTTTTGGACCAGCATTCTTTGTGTGATAATCCAAGTGAGGAAGCATTCATTTCTCCACAAAGCCAAATTTTCCAAGTATATGAAACTACAAAATGGTGACAACATAGAAATAGCAAAGGTGCATGAGATGACTGTTGAGTAAGAATTCACATCACACAGGAATCCTTGGTCAGCCTTTTAATTATTTTAATTATTACACACACTAAAAAAAACCCAAACAACCACCAACAAAAACAAAACCAAAAAAGTTCCACTCCTTTTGCCACCTGGGATGACTGCTGTCTCTGACTTCCTGCAAGTCCTGCTTGCTTCCATTCTGAAGGACTGGTCAAAAGAAAAGCGAGGAGTTGAAGCCTTCTTGCTGAAGCTGAGCTACAACACAGAAAAGGAAAATTCATGGAAACAGAAAGAAACATTAAAGGCTATGCCACAGAGAAGGCTGCAGTTGAGACTTGGTCTCTGCTGGCGGCATGAATAAACCACTTGTGTGGAATGGTGCAAAGGTACTCTTGTACATACTGCTGAGCTCTAGGCAATTCTCTCCTGAGTATCTTATGGTTTCTGCTTATTCTTCTGAAGTGCCCAATTCTGAACTCAGGTATCTGGGCACTTAATTAAGATATTGAGACTTTTACTGTACCGCTTTCCTGCTGTTGTTCTGGCAGCTCATGAGCAAAACTACTGCACTGCAAGAAAGCAAACTGAAAAATAGCATTTGTGGATGTTGCAAAACAATATGCCATCAGATGGAACAAATAAACTTAGAAAAACAAATTTCACAGAAAGCTTTGCAAGTACATCAGGTGAAGCTTTTTTCTCAGCAGTTCAGAAGTGGAAGTGCCAATGCAATGAGTTCCTTGGGCCTGTGCTGATAGACACAGCTAACTGCTGGCCAGCAAAACTCTGTTGAATTAGAATCCCATTCCCCTTCCCACTGAGAAAATTCAGGGGCAGCAGCAAAACGTACTCTGTGATCCCCTGTATTTCACCACATCTTCTCTCCCCCACAACTTACCTCTGGAAGAGCACTCTACCAGAATGAAGGACTTGGTAGAAAAGCCTGGAATAAAAACTGCTTCATGTACCTTGTTCCCCACTCAGGAGCACATAAGGTCTAAGCCCAGGGCCTGGCGCAGCGCCCAGCTTCCCCTGGCAGCTCCAAGAGCTTCTGCTGAATCTGCAGCCCTCTGCAGCTTCCTGGAGAGCTGCTATTTTTCAGGGGGGAGTAAAGCAAGGAAAGGCTAAGAAGCCACTGTGTTCTGTAGGTTTTCTGAGGCCCTTATGAATGCATAACATTTTTTCTTTCCAACAAACACAGATTTCTTCAGTTACACACTGGTTATGAAATTAGTTTTATAGGTCATGCAGTTTGTCAGAGATCTTGGCAGTTTGTAAAAGACATGAGAGGAGTAAGAGTTCACATGTTCATATCAAATATGTGTTTCTCCCAGTATTGATGATTAACTAGTGCAAGTTAAAAATATTTTAATAAGTGACTTAAAAGTTAATTAATTCATCAATTACTGAAAAGTGACTTAATTCCTCAATATTTATAAGATATACATGACTGTAAGGGGGAAAAAAATGTTTGCTTGAAGGTTAATGATTGTTTTATGATTTATGATAAGGCAATAAATCTCTATGCCAAGAGGAGAGAAGATCAAAAGCAATTGCATCCCATTATGAATCCTAAGGCAGCCTGCAGACTTCACTTCTTATATCTTGTTTCTTAGCAAGGCAAAAATTTGAGCTTGAAATGAAAAAGATAAAACAGGCTCCGAGAATTGAAGCAGCAGCAGCAGCTCTGGAGCTGAGTTACTATGGCAATGGCAGTGCTGCTGCACAGCTTCTTCTTACTCTTACTACTGCTACAGCAGCTTTGCAAATGTACGTGGGAAATTTCCACCCCACACATGCCACGGGTGCCTGTGGTCTCAGGAGAAGCCCATGGTCTCAGGTGCCCTGATCTCTACTGAACAGAACAGCAAATTCGGGTGATTAAAATATGCGATTTGCAATTTTCCATGGAAACAGTATTGGAGCAGTAGGGAAAGGTCCAGAATTCTTCCTGATCTTTTGTGGCAGGAAGGTAGGTGCCAGTACTTAGAAGATATCTTATAAACATAGAATTTTTATTACAGGAATTTTAGGCGTTTTTTTCAGCCGTAACTACCTCACATCTCTGAATTATAGATGTGTTGTCACTGCCAGGGAAGGATGGTATCATCTTTTTGGCAAAGCATAGCTTGGAGCTCTACATAAGTAATGGATCTAATTCTGATGCCAGGTTAATAAATTAGTAATTATGACTCTTTGGATATACAACAATCAGTGTGTCAGTACTTACCAGTGTCCTCTTTCCTCTCTGAGGTCTAGATGAATGCATCACCTTTCCTGTTACTGATGCTATGCTCTCTGCACTACACATTAAAGGCACATTTGCTCTTAATTGTTTTTGAGACAGTATTTAATATTTATGGTCTAATAGCAAACAGAAGTTCAAATGAAAAACTGGGGCCCTTCATAGGTGTCATGGGAAAATTAACCAGATCTCAGCTGAAACCAGAACAGCAGGAAGCATGAATGTAAAGGGAATCTTTGCCCAAAATTATGATTGCTGAAAGCACAAATTCTGCAAGCTCATTAGGTCCCATAAGCAGACATATACATGGAACATCAGGTGAGTTTCATATTGAGAGTTTCATCATCTTTCTTGGGGAAAAGCAGTCCTTTTCACCCATTGTGAGCATATGCTTATAGCCCAGAATGTAGTCCTGCTAATGCTTGTTTTTTTAAATAGATACTCTCTAGAGAGCAGATTAACAAGGTTACCACATGTGCATTAATCAATAGCAGGGTCAACAACAATTACCACGACGAACGGTAAGAGAGAAAATGCTATAATTAAATATATTGCAATGTATCATCTGAGAATCAAGTACGTTTTTATGTCAGAATCAAGTAAGCTTTTGTCTCTCTACATGTTCCATAAACTGTTACTGAAAAATAATACGAAGAAATTCTTTACGGTGAGGGTGGTGAGACACTGGGACAGGTTGCTCAGGGAAATTGTGGATGCCCCGGCAGTGGCAGTCTTCAAAACCAGCTTGGATAAGGGCTTGAGCAACCTGGTCTAGTGGGAAGTGTCCCTGCCCATGGCCGGGGAGAACAGGACTAGATAATATTTAGGGTCCCTCCCAAACGCTTAACTCTCTATGATTCTATGACTGACAAGCAGAGAAGTCTGTCAGTGCATTTTGCTAAGTGTGCGGCCATACACCCACCGTATCTGTGCCGACACGATCTGCCCTCTGCCCAAGTCTGCCATGCCCGCGTCCCTCTCGCCCTTCGCGGCCAGGGCCCGGCAAGCCCGGTGGGACGGCGGGGGCTGCCTGGCAGCGGTGCCGAGGGGCGGCCCAGCCCCGCACCTGCCCCGGCCCGGCCCCGCTCCCCCGGCCCAGCCCAGCCCCGCACCTGCCCGCGGCCGGGAGCGGGCGGGCGGGCGCGGGCGCTGCGGCGGCACCACGTGCCGGGGCGGGGAGCGGCGGCGGGGCCGGGCCGGGCCGGGCAGCGCCACCCCCAGCGCCGCAGCGGCAGCGGCAGCGCAGCCCCGCTCAGCGCATCCCTCTCGCCCATGCCAGGTGCCTGTTCCGGGCTGCGCCGCGACTGAGGAGCGATGGGGCCTCTGCGGGAGAGCGGCAAGGTGAGGAGCCGGGGATGGACGGCGCGGCGGGGAGCGAGCAGAAGCAGGGGCAGGCAAATCGCGTCCTGCCCCCGCCCTGGGGGGGCGGAGGGGCCGGGATTTGCCTGCCCCTGCCTCGATGATGGAAAGAGGAGGGCGCATCCGAGAGGTTCCTGACGGGGTGTCCCTTCCCGAGCAGGAGCAGAGGACGCAGCTGGAAAAGGAGGTGTCCCGCAGCCGCATCCCCCGCTTGGTCCTTCGGCCGCAGCAGAAGGTATCTCCCGCTTCCGAATCGCCCTTTTCGGAAGAGGAAAGCCGGGAGTTCAACCCGCCCAGCTCGTCCGCGGGCTCCGGCAGGACTATCAGCAGCAACAGCTTCTGCTCAGGTACCGCAGAGAGATCCCCCCAGCCTCGGGGTCTCAGGGGAGCGCGGTGTGCCCCGCACGGCCACTCCCGAGGCTTCGCTGCCATCCCCGCCGCAGCATCTGTGAGCCGGGCTCCCATCGAGCCCGCATGAGCAGCCCGTTTTACCGATGAAAAGGGGCAACCATTGATTTTTCCAGGGAAATCTAGTATCTGTTCTTTTCATATGTGACTGTAAGCGACACCAGATGTTTCCATTCCGAGTTCTGCTATCCACTGCTAAAAAAGTTGGCGGTTTCATTGCGGCAGAAGCGTTGCTTTAAAGAGAAATATTTGCCTTAACGACTGCAGTGTGGTATTAAGGCATTTTGAAAAGCCCTTAAATCAAAAGTCGGTAAAACAGGGGAGTTGCTATCAGATTGCAATTCCTTGTGGTTTTTTGACAGTGATCTCCATGAACTGGAACAGAATATGTAGGTGAAGTCTTCCCTGTCATATTGAAATAAGTTTTGTTTATTTCAGAATTCAGACTTCTACTGATGAGTGTGTTACCAGATATGAGCTGGGCATGATGGCTTCTCTACACAGAGGGCAATGGATGCGTGCTTGATCAGAAATTATTCCTCTCCAACTGTAGACCAAAAAAATGTCACTTGCTTTTCAAAATATCACATAAGGGGCAACTCAAAACCAGATTTTTTTATGTTGAATATTTGCCCTGTGTAGAGTTTAGCACAATTTAAATGCCTCAACTGGCAGTGAAAGACTCAGATGCCTACTAGTGGTGAGTAATTTTTTAATGCAGTGAAACTCTTCACTGTAAATGACATTAATCTTCACGAATAAAAAAATTGAGGGTCACATCATGAATGCCTTGGACTCTGTATGCCTGTGGTAATTCAAAAGGTATTTTTGGTGTGGAGAAATTTGTTTTTAATAGTCAGTTTTTTGGAAAGCATAACAATTTCAGTGGTGGAATTGGAAGTGCTAGGTTAGTGGTTGGACTCAATGACTTTAGAGTTCTTTACAACCTAAATGTTTCTATGATTCTGTGATTCTGTATTTAAAAATCTGAATTATAAGAAGTCTTTTTGCAATAGTTAGGACCACAGCAACTTCTCAAGCTTTCTTTTTTTTAGTTTATAAAGTATTTTCAATTATCAGAGGTGTTCCTGGGAATAGACAGTAATGCTGTTATTTATCTTGGTCTTCACTACAGTGGATTAGATTACTGTTATTACTTTTTTAACTCCTTTCATGAGAAGCAGTGTATTGAACACAGTGTAAAAGTTTTCTTAGATGAGAAACACAATATCCATGTTTGAGTCTAGCTCTGCCAGATTTTGCAATTCAGGCTCAGTGGAATGATCTATTTGGTTATTGTTTAATGAACAATGCAGAGCGTTAAACAAACATCATAGGATTGGAAGAATGCTGGAGTCTTTTTCCCATGCCTTTTTAATCCCTCCACCTTACCTGCTTGAGTTTGCGTATTCCAAAGAAATAAAATCTTTCGAAGCTTTCTAGAAAAATGTTATTTTTATGATCTCTCCCAAATGGCTGCTTTTCATCCTAATTTTTTTCGTTCTGAGTTGACAAGCCTTTCATCTTGATCACTGACATTTTTTTCATCTTCTGCATTTGTACCCTGCTCTTCAGATCTACTCAACAAGTAGCTGTCACTGTCATATTCCCTTGCTGTCCCACTGCACTGTATAGGCTGTCTTGAGTCCCAGCAGCACATTTTTTTTTATTCTGGGTGTGTCAGATCTCATGGCTTGACAGTTTTAAGGCACCTTTCACAGAGGTATTGCAGTGTGCAGTGCTGGTCTCTTAACTGGCACCTTAAGCACAACCACTCATCTCTTTTATTTATTTTATTCATATTTTAGTATTTCGCGCATACTGCAATGATTTAGTTTGATTTTTTTCTCCACATAAGCACTGTGTGTTCCTAGATCTGCCTGCAGCACCCATACAGGTTCATTCTACGTGGTTTGCTGCTCTGAGTCTTCAGACCTTACACAGCCATGGATCAGCCAAGGCACTGTCCTCCATCCTAGACCCTGGTTCAGTTGTTGCTAGGTTTGATGGATTTCTCACTGGGATGCAGGTATGGCAACAGTCACTGACTTGATTTCCTCATTCTTTGACATCTCTTTCCTGTCTTCCACTTATGATCCTTCTTTATCAGCATTTGTCTGATTTAGAGTGAAATCCCCCAGGGGCAGCAGGTGGCTGCTAATTCCTGTTTCTGGGGAGGGGATGGTGAACAGATGTGTGGAGAGGTGAGTGGAGGGGCCACAGCCCTAACCTGCCTCTCCTGGTGCTTCTTAATTTAGAAGTAGCATGTGCAAAAAAGGTTATTTAAAATTAGCAGGTAGTACATTTAGAAGATGAGAGCATATGGGAACACTAATGTAGCAGTATGAGAAAGCTTGTGAGCATTTGGATACATGTCTCTTTTGTAATTTCTTTTGAGCGTTAAGCCCCAAAATTTTTTTGATAAGCAGTGCATAGTATGAATTGATTCCTGGAATGATTCATTTCCTCTTTACCCTTCTTTTGTCAGATTGTTCTCTACCTTTCTTCCATTATTATTGACACCAAGTAATGATGCACAGATTTCTTTTTAGCCCAACAGAAATTACTGTTTTCCCCTAATCTATTAGGGGAAATCCATATTTTTTGCTTCATTCCCTAGAGCTTCTGATCTTGTCCATTTTCCATTTGTGCTTACACTGGTCTCAGTGCCTAAGTGAAGGCTTGGAGTTCCTTCATTTTAAATTAGGGTAAATCTTGTAGGTATTAATAATGTTGGTTTTGGGAACCATGGCAGTGCTGCAGGCATGGTGGTAACAGCAAAAAATATCTCTTGGCAACAGAAAAGAGACAGCTTTTGTAATGCTTAGTTTCTTTTGAAGAAGTTGTTAGTTCTGGCTGTGATTGGTTTAAATTTGCATGATCAGCTCCCTCTTTGTCTTGTTTGAGTGAATCAAAGCTTCACTTGGACATGTTGGTCAATTATTTGCAGTTGACTTTATGTCAGTTTTGCTTTCTAAGTCCATGTGAACACAGTGAGAGTGTTAGTGATATCTGGAATATTCCTGACAAAATTTTAATATGCTTTTATATGTGTTTTTAATATTCTTTGTTTCTGCCAAGTGAATGTGGATGCTGTCTGGATGTTGTGTAAGCATGCTGAGCTTTTGTCTCTGAGTTCACCATGCACAACCCTTTCTTAAAACCTTAGAGCATCTGGGGTGTTGGTTGTCATTTGATATGGGAGCACTTCTCTCCTTTGGCTCAGACGTTAGCCACAGAACTCATACAGTGTCAAAGGATGGAAGAACACTTTCCCAGCAGCTTTGTGTGGCTCACCTGCCACTGAGCATTTGCCCGTGTCAAGCGTGTTTCTCTCCTGAGTTGCACTTGGCTTTCAGGTGGCTTTGTGCACTTACCTTGTGAGTTGTGCAGAGAATGTGATCCAGAGCATCTCAAACAAGCCTCCTGCTGAGGGATCCATGGAGGAGCAGTTGCTGGGCCCTTTGGTCATTCCAGTTAGTGGTTGCTTTGTAAGAAATATGATACTTTGGGCGGAACACTGTCCTTGGTTTTGGAGTCCTTGGTTTGAAGTCAGCCTATGCAAAGCTCAGTAAATGTATTCAGCTTTTCTTTTAAAAAGGAATTTAGTCTGGGATATAATTTCTTTTCTT
The DNA here is from genome assembly GCF_028769735.1 of Zonotrichia leucophrys gambelii. Taxonomy (NCBI): domain Eukaryota; kingdom Metazoa; phylum Chordata; class Aves; order Passeriformes; family Passerellidae; genus Zonotrichia; species Zonotrichia leucophrys. The sequence goes on from NC_088171.1 coordinate 140,006,440, forward strand.
CTTTTGGTTTTTTAACAACTCAGCTTTTAAATTTCTCTGTATAAAGATGACTTGTTCCATGGTACCTTTACAACACTGCCCAAATCCTTTTTCAGCCTTTTCTAGGATGCCAACTGCCAGAATTTCATCAGGAAATGCAATGAAGCTTTGGTAACCATGATGTAGGTTTCCACGAAGCTCTTGTATATTTAATAATTAGTTTAGCAAAAGAAATTTTGAGCCAGAGGACTTGGTTTATAGCTGTAGCAAATAGTTCCTCTTTTCTTGGGCTTACCTGTAAATCACCTTTTTAATTAGACTGAATAGTGCTATTGAAAACCAGCATCTCTGTACATCACTGACTGTGACTCACTCCAACGCAGTCTTCAAAAATAGGAATTGAAGCTTTGTTCTTGCTTTTTCTTTAAAATTTCAAGATCCGGTTCAACACTTACTCAAATTCAATCTCTGCTTCATAACTTGCTCTTTTCTGGGGTTGAGATTTTATTTCAATCTTGTCCTTTGCATGTGTGGCACAATAAATGTACACATGTACAGCGGCTGCACTGTAAGCCTGGGGTGTGGGTGCTGCAGTAGGAATCTCAATGTTGCCATTCCTTGCTCACTTGCTCCTGTGCCTTTGATCTCAGAGATTATTTGCCAGTTGGCCCAGCTATTGGTGGATGCTGGGGCTGAGTTCACAGTTTGTGTCCAAAAAAGCATGTAGGCTTTAGGCAGGCTTATTAAGTCCAAGTGAATGCACAACCCATTTTGCTTGCCACAGACAAGAAAAAGAGGTTGAACAGCCCTTACTGAAGAAAAAAGCTGTACCTTCTTGCACTCCAGTAAATAATTTCTCTGTTAAGAGCATTGAAGCACATTGCATTATAAAGCAGCAGCCTTGGAGACTACACAAAATAAGTATGTGTACTGAAATATATATTCCTAAATAGAAATAGATACAGAAAATAATTTTTTTTGTATTTTAACAAGTCAACAAATTGAGGCCAGACAGTTCAAATTACTGAAAGTAATTGCTCCTATTATTTGTTTGTATAGATGTATGCAAACAAATATGTATATGTATATATGTATTTGTTTGTATATATGCTGTATATATGTATTACTATGGAAACAGTGAGCTCTCTCATTCTTCTTGTTTCTTTTTATAAGAAAAAAAAAATTAAAATAGTTCCTTACTGGTTGATTTTTTTCTCTAAGTTACTGATTCACATAAACATGCTTAAAAGTTCTCAAGAATGTGATACTGAAAGTTAGATTCTCTTTCTTGCAGTCCTTTTTGCTATGCTTTCCCACAGTCATTTTGGTTTTTTTTCAGACTTTCTGGAGGACTTTTCTAGCACTTGCTTTGCAGCACTTTGTAAGGCAGTTCAGTGATGACTGTGATATTAATTTACAAAAACATTGAAACAGAATCTGTTTTCAAAAATACATATATGGCCTTTTTTCATGAGAGTGGCACTGGTGACATGCTTCCTTTTCTCACTGCTGCTTCCCTAGAGAATTTCCTGCTGGACCACCTTACATGCAATAATTTATTATTGGTCCATATTATTATCCACCAGTTCTGTCTCTGTGGCACAGATCTGTTCCAAACCTGGAAATAAGAACAGTGCCTAGGTACTAAAGAGCAAGTCTGCTTGTTCCCCAGTTTTTGACCTTTCCCTACTTCCCCTTCAACTTCAGTATTTTTTAACCCGACTAAGTAACAGTCCTTTTGTTCTTTTTGCCACACAACAACATCTGGAAGCCAAAATATTTGACCTTTTGGATGTTTTTTGTTACCTTTTTATGTGTCTGTCAGTACTGTGAACCTTTAAAACCCAACCCAGAGCCTCCTGAGGTCAGTAGGACAGTTCCCATTCTCCCTGGAACATTGTGCATGGTGTCCTGAGAACAGTCACCCTTTCTACTACACTTCAGCCTTTCTACTGCCCTTTTAGTGGTAGATTGTTGTGTACTATGGGCTGAATTCTAAACACTATCTGGTATTTTCTTCACCACAAATGCATAATCCAATACTTTTTTTTTACAGTGCTTTTCATGCAACTTTCTGTTAAGTTGAATATTGTCATGCTCTCTGAAGAAAATCACAACTTGTAGCAGGAAGGAAACTTGAATCAGAAGTCTCCAATTTACTTTTTGTTAAAGAGAATCTTGATGTTTTCAGAGAAATTCAACATTACATATTTTAGCCCTACATTTATAGGATTAGTACATACCCATGAAATTTTCAAACAGTGCTTTGAAGTGTATGTGACTAGATACTATGGTGCTGCTCACCATGTGCAGTGCCACTCTGGGCTTGAGGACAGTTAAAAGAGAAAATAAAAATATGCATAAAACAACAATGGATAGAATATATATTTCCTTCCATGAGAAGGTAAGCAAAGCAACCTTATGAGGTGATGTTGAAGCTGTGAGGGTCACAGTTTTATGCTGTTAGCTGTGGAGGCAGAGCTATATGAGACCAAAGAGTATAACATGTTGCACCATTTGAGGAATAGGTACAAAATTCTTTGTGGTCTATTGAAAATTTTTATTTCTCAAAATGGTGCCTTCAAAACTGGAAAGAATATTTCTAGTTTCTTTCTTTTTTGCATAATGGAATAAACCACACAAAACCCCACAGAAACCCACCTATATATACATATGTATTTCACTTAATGTTAATAATAAATGCATAGTATTTCTTACACTGGATTTAGTCAATGCTTTCCCACCAGAGGTAGCAACAGTGATTCCACTTCCAGCTGTTGTCCTCAGAAAGATTAATGAGATCTACTAAATTGCTTAAACCCATATCAAATAGAAAAGACTCTTCTTTGTCTTTTCTTTAGATTCTTTCCTGTCCTTACATTTAGTTTAAAAAATTCTATAAAATTTTCAAGTAGATTTTTCAGTCCTTTATCACCTTAAACCCCTTATCCAGATGTTTTCTGTGATGTGATAATGAAACTCAGCTGTGCTATTCCTGACCACAGCTCTCCTAGTAACAGTACTATTTTTATTGATATTTTTACTAGTAAGCCCTTATGCTTCTTTTCTGTAATACACTATTAGCAGGGCTATAAATGTAATGACAAAGCCAGTAAACCACAATTACATAGTCCTCTTTCATATGTTTTGAGAGAGCTCATGTCAGTTCTGTTTGTTAGTGAAATGTTCAAGTAGAAGGAACATTAGTAGATTTGCTGCCAAAATAAATTAAAATTAGCTACTTCAGTATGACTTAACTATTGCACAGCTCAGACATCAAGAGCAGATTGCTTTAAAGACATGTTTATGTGAAATCCAGCATTGCAAAAGATGCCCAAGCTTAGGAGCAGGTCAGTCCATCTTTTTTCACCTTCCTCTCTCTTCTTTTATACTTCCAATCTCAGCCTGTCAGCATTCCTGCCATGCTGTGACTGACAGAGAGGGCCTCTTTCCAAATTCAGTGAGCAGCTCTCATACTGAATTTTCAGCAGTTAGTGGGCAGCCTGTGGGTGTGACAGAAGCCAGCTCAAAGGGGCTGGTGAGCAACAGGTGTGAAAGTTGCCTGTGCATTGATGATCCTCAGCAAGCAGTTGAAGATGTTTAGTTGTGATTTTACTGGGTTAGATTTTATAACTAGAACATTACAGTCAAAAGTTCTCGCTTGAAAGATGGACTGTGAATACCAGGGTGTTTTCCAGATGTGGAATATCTGACAAAAAGAAAAGCATGTAGATTCTAGGGACCTGTAGAGATCATTTCATCCAGCCTGTTTTTGGAAGCCAGACTGTTCCCAGCACATCCCAGCAGCCATGTATTTGTTGGAGTCTAGAAACCCTTCAAGGACAGGAGTTTGCACAGCCTCTGTAGGTGACCTCAGGGAGTGGTGGAGCTGCTAGCCAGCCTTTATTCACAAGCAAAATGGAGCATAGTTAATTCGAGTTTTGCCTGCAGAGACACTGAGATTAAATGTGGAAATTATTTGCATGGCAGGATTTTGCATAAGTAGGCCTCCTGTCTTTTCCTGACACTGCTGTAGCTGTCCTTGTGCTTCTGCTCTGCTTTACTATGTTTCACTTTTGATAAGAGACTTGCCTCACAAGTGTGTCATATTCTGAGACATCTTCTTAAATACCAAACAGATCTTCAAAATAGCTAAGAAATTACTTTTAAATTGATCAGAAGGACCAAAGCTAATAGCGTTTTTAGGACTCTAGTGAAGTCAATAAATACATTTTTCTAAAGTCTGTGTGATTTTGTAAGCAACAAATTGCTACTAGCAAATTATTAAACTTACAGAGTACATACAATCACATACTGGAATGGCCTCTGTAAAAATGAAAGGTTTTAGTACATTCAGGAGCTGAGGAGAATATTCCCACTTCTTACCTTAGGCTGTGCTCCCTCAGTGGTTGCTGGAAAGGTGAGGGTGTCTCCAGAGGTATGAGGTAGGATTTATGCCTGTTGATGCCCTGCTGGTGTGAATGTGAATATGGTCCTACGTCTGCCTTTCTATGTGTACTACTAATTTCATACTCTGCTGCTTTTACTGTGTTTCCCAGTTGTTCCAGAGTGACACTGTGACTCTCCCATTAGCTGTTTTCCCTGCCTGGCACTGAGCCCTTGCACTCCCTGGTTCAGCTGCCCAGGTCAGAGCAGTGACTGTGTTGGTGCTTGGCAAGAGCTGTGACCCTGTGGGCAGTGACTCAGAGTACTGGGATGGCTTAGTCTGAATGGGGCTGTCCTTCTTGACTCACCCTCCAGAGGAGCCTCTTTCTCTCTGTTTAATAAGAAGGAGACTTACAGGGGGAAGGCAGGTGCTGTATTCCCTTTGGGTCTGTCAGCAACTTCCATAATTGCATAAACACCCCTGTGCTACAAGGCTAGCCATGGAGAGAAGACCAAAACAGTTCAAAAAGTGAGGGCTAAACCAGATGAGGCAGGGAAGCAGACTGGGAGATTACCCTGAAAAATTACCCTTTGTGGTACCCTCACCGCCAATAGCCAGCTTGCAGTGCACCTTCCTGGCAGAGCTGTGGCTACCCAGACTAACAGATCCTGCAGAATGCAAACATAACCATCAGGTACAAGCCAGGAAATTGCTTTTGTCTTGGTACACTGAATATTCAGATTTCATTAGAGCTACATGTTCAGTTCCAGAATCCACATTTCCTGGTGGAAATTCAGACTATGTACAGCCTGAACACTGGTCAGGGGACTCTTAGGAGGCAAATGTTGAACAGTGAAATAGGGATCAGGCAGGAACTGGACCATTCAGTGTCACAGTGTGACACTAACTTGATCTGGCAGCTAGGAGTGAAAGTAAAAAGAAGTCAGTGCTTCCTCAGTGAGGGCATCATTAATTATTTACATGTGTTATATAAGGAGGTTGTATATTCAAAGCTTCTTGAAGCCTTTTGGGAAAGGCAGTATTTTTTTAAAGAAGGTTCTAAGGCATATTCTAGTGAACCTTGTAAGATATCTGTGCTGAGAAAATCATCACATCTTAACATATAGCCTAAAAGTGTACAAGAACAGTATTTTTGTCAATTGTTCAGAGTATTATTATCTTTAATACTGTTGTTTATATTTTGATTTTACTGTTTAAAGGTTAGTCAGGGCATGCAAATGTCAAGAGTCCTCTGAGCAACTTTCCTAATGGTTTGTTGGAGGAGACACTATCCTGTGCTTGGCTTTGAAATTTGGCAGGCATGTCTGATCTGGGAGAGGGCTTGGACATAGAATTTCAAGTGATGAAATCCAGCTGATGTTCAAAGGAAAAGTCTACTCCCAGCATGCTCCTAGGAGGCCCCTGTGGGAAAAAAAGACACTGTGAAAGAAAGCAATGGAAATGGTGTGTTATAAATTCATGTGGTTTTACCTCTTGTGCAAGTAAATTCAGGCAAGATCAGAAGTACAGGCTGTTTACCAGCTTTGTCTTTTTTGTCTTCCTGGTGCTGATGTGCCTGAGAAGGTAAATAAAATCTGCCTCTGCTCTTGAGGAGTGTAAGATCTGAAGTCCTTACTGGAGCAAAATGCCTGTGGAGTTACAGGGTTGAATCCTTAACTGACCTTGCTGGAAACTATATGCACATCGTATCAGAAAGTGAATCACATTGTGGGCTCATCTACTCGTTACCAGCTTTATTGAGAGAGATTCCTTATCTTGGCCCATTTCTGGGCAGGTGGAGGTCTTTACTTCCATCAGAGTTTCCAGCAGGGTTTAGGAGGAGCCTGCAGGTCTGGGGGAAGCCCTGAACACACCGTGCCACAGTCACCTTCTGCTTCAGGGGAGGAGCAGAGGGGCCGCTGCAGCAGTGAGCAGGGAGGGTGGTCAGGCTGTCTGGAGATGGAGGGGAATCAGCTCCCCAGGGTCCACAGGCAGGTGTGCTGCTCTCCTGTGGGAGTTCACCCACAGTATTAAATACAAATCAATGGCCTGTTAAGGTTTCAATAGCAGGAAAGATGAAGGCAGGCAGGCAATTGGCTGGCACTAAGCAGCCGAAGAGCATCCCACTCTTCACCAGGACTTTTCCTTGTGCCAGGAGGGTGAGCTGTGGGTTGGGTGGATCCTCCGAGTGTACAGCAGAGCTTTGCTTGCTTTGACAGTGAGCACCAGTGTTTCACAGGCAGCTCTTCCATTCTGTGGTAGCAAATATTTTGATTATTCAAAAGGCTGACACAGAAAAAGCTTTCTCTACAGCTTGCCCTAGTTCTGGAAAATTTATAATTTTGCTCATGTTTCTGGATAATAGTAGTCGAAGGATTGGAAGTTTTACATTACTTAAAAAAATAAACTATCAAACGAGAGGGAATACAATAAAATAATTCATTTACTGTAGCTGTAGTGGGATTTCTCACCTAGTTATTATTATTATTGGTGTATCTAAAGGTTACAAGGGGTATGAGTAGAGAAGAGCTATTCTTCTTTGTGCCAGGCTTATTGGCTCTTTTGAAAAATACCCTGTTGCAGTGAAAGCTGAAGTTCTTAACAGTAAAACAAGGATATGTAGATATGGCATAATCTGATGGTACAGTGTCACCAGTGTGATATCACAGGCAATGTTGGGGGGTGGTAAATAAAACATTTTTGTGCTATTTTAGTATGTATTCTTTAGCTACCTTTCTCCTAATTGTAGTTAGTTTTGGTTAGTTTTAGGGTTTTAGTGCCCCAATTTTTAACACTGTAGTTTAATTTTTTCATTGTGTAAAGTTTTATCAGCTCCTGTGGTTCTTCCAGGCTGCATCTCTATAGTTTTGGATGTTATTTCTACATAAATTCTCCCATAAAAAAATAGATCTGTGAGGTCTGCAGAACCTGTGCAGGTATTGCAGTAACTGTATTGGTAGAGAGATGAGGTAAATAGTTTCTTGTGGGTTTGGGTGGAAGGTTTTGGGAGGGGACTTTGCTTGGGTTCTGGTTTTTTGTTTTGAGGAGGTTTTTGTTCTAACAGAAAGTTTGGAAACTAATGCCACATACAGAAACATCTAAGTGGAATGATCATAATTAAAAACAAACTGTGCAAGCTGTCACTTATTTCTGAATATACTTGATTATTAATGTTTGTGTGCTTCTAAAGAGAGGATGCTTTGGACACAGCTGAAGCAGCTGCTTAAATGCAATTCAGGAGCTCATTAAGTAGTGCTGATCCACTGTCCTGCAGGTAATATTCACCCAGCCTGCAGAAGAGACTCCAAACTGGAGTTAGAGAAAGATAAACAGGTGCTGATCTGGGAGGAAATTGCCACCTTCTCTCTTCTTTGTGTTGAGTTATATTGTGATGTCGGTGGTAATGGAAAGGATAAAAAGTAAGCTAAAGTCATGTGGGCAGCAATCCTGAATTAGTCAGGATGAATGTAAGGACAGGCTGAACAGCTTATTAGCAGTTCTCTCTTTCCTGCTATTTTGCTAGGAACTAATTCTGAGTTACAGAAGGCAGCAACGAGACAGCAAAAAGATATGCCTTTTGGCTTGATTGGGATTATTTGAAAGAATTAAATATGATTAAACTGGATGAGGTGCTTTGCACTGTTACTGCCCTTTGTGCCCTGGGAGGTGTTTCTGGCAGTAGGCTGGGTTGCCCCTTGGCTTGGCATCATGCCTGTCACTTGGCAGAGGCCTGGGATGCAACACCTCAGGCTGCTGGCTGCTCCTGCAGCCTAATACACACAGCTGGCTCTGGACAGTTGGCAGATGTGGGTACCTTGCTTGGGACTGAAGGCAGGACATGGAAAAATGAGAAGCACAACCTTGGGACAGATGAGTGAGGATAGAAAAACTGCCCAGGCATGAAGGAAGACTGTATCACACAAAAGAAGTTTTTCTATTCTATTGAGGGAGCAATAATTTAAAAAAGCAAAAGCTGTTCTTTCCTGCTGAGGGGAGGTGGGCAGAAAGTTCTTAGATATGGGGTGTCCCTTCTGTCTCATAAACATGCAGTCATGCACTGACTTTTAAATCAATATGCCCATGCAAAGCTCAGTACAAAATGACTCTTGACCTACATTATGAACAGGGTGGAAGAGGTAAGTGCAAAACAGTCATGCAAATTATTTGGCTCAGTTGCAGGTACTTCTTTGGGTTTCATGTTAGCTAAAGATAATGCATCAGGAGAAGAGTGCAATGGCATAATTCAGATGGCAGCTTTCATTTTGTCCTGGGAAAGAACAATTAGATGTCCTCAGGAGAGTCAGGGTAGTGTGTTTGATTTTGTTGTGTATCAATTAAACCACCATGACTTTTAGGGGAACTGCAATTACTCCAGATTACATGGAACGTCATTACATGAAGTTGGAGTTTGATATGTGGATTTCATTTAAATTCAGACTGCTTACTTTGCAGTCAGTTGTTAAGGGCTGGAGTGTTTGCATCCCTGGAGGTCAGGACCCTGGGTCTGTTCCCAGGGTGGCTTGTTGATGCCCTGGAGTGCTGGTGTGCCCTCAGAGGAATTCAGCTTTAAACAAAAGCCGTCTGTGTATCACCCACTCTCTTCTAAACCAGGTACCTCACAGCCACTTGTCAAGAATGGAAGAGTTCTATGATCATGGTTGCTTTTAAATGAAAGACAATTTTGAGGAACCTGTATTAATTCCAGTTACATGAAATTCCTGACTTCGTGCATGTGGGCTGTAGGTTGTTGTCTTGTTGTTCAGATATGGGAACATTTCTTGAAGGAGAGCATGTGGCCCATGCTTGCTTTGCAGCCAGTGTGCACCACACAACATTTGTGTCTCATATGTAACTACATGCTGCAATACTCCTTAACCTTGCTAAAGGAATTTGTCTTAGCTAAGAATTTTCATTATGTGGCCCCTGATTTTGTATTTTGTCAGACAGAGTACAGCAAGTATTTGCCTTTTAGTTTGCCATAAGGTACTCAAGATTTCTTCACAAAATGCGTGAAATAAATAGCTTCTCACCAGGCTTCAGCCAAGGCTGTACATATCACTTACTGTAAAGAGTTGTAGTTCAAACACTCTTTTATTCTGCTAACATTCTTTCTTTTAATCTGCTATTACTAGTTAGAAATGTTGATGTTTTACTTTTCTCTTCAGATGACACTGGCTGTCCCAGTAGCCAGTCAGTATCTCCAGTTAAGACTCCTTCTGATGCTGGAAACAGTCCAATCAGTTTTTGCACTGGTAGTGATGGAGACTTTTCCAGGAAGAAATTCAGTCCAGGGTCAATGAGTGAAGGAAATACGCAGCTGGCTCGATACAAGAAGGAGACAAAGACAAGCCTTGTAAAGCCCGGTGAGTAAAATTCCTTTCATTTGCTTAATTACACTTTCTGATTGACTGGTATATTTACAGGTGTCTACATACATAGACACCTGTGTTGTGCCACCTGTCATATCACTAATGCTGATAGTAAATAAAAGAGGTGGCTGCTTTCTGTGGAGACACCTGAAAAATATGAAAACACTATTATTATTGTCCTGTTCATGGAAATATAATCAACTGACATCTTCTCTTTTTTTATGAGGCTCGATGGTGATATCAAAGAGCTGAAATGGATTTTATTCTGTTTCATAGTAACTTGCACACATATTTCAGTGCCCAAAGAGAAATTACTCTTAAAATAAGAAAAAAGTCTTGTGATATCCTTAAATTTATTGTTAGATCCTGCCTAAACTTTGTGCTGCCAGGTTCTGGCAGCCCTGGGGATACAAGATGTCTGACATCTCTCCCCTGTGTGTGGAAGTGGGGCAGATTTGGACCTGTACTGCAATGGCTGAATCAAGAGGGTATCTCCCAGTGCTTTGGGCTAATGGGCCACCTCAGACCCCCAGCTAAATCACCACCTGCTTGTCACAAAATCCAAGACCAAATACTCAGATGTGCCAATGGTTCCTGTAATTTTAGTGAGTTGATATAAAATATTTTATATCATTTGATTCATGTACAGGCAGCTCTTGATTACAATGGTCAGGGTATTTGGGCTGCTGTTTAATTAATCATGGAGACAGAGTTGACCCTGTACATAGCCAGTGGCAGAACTGACATGGTTTATGAGCTCAGGTACCTCCTGGCTATATTGCTTCCAGAGTCATTTTATCTCTGGAAGCAATATAGATACTTCCATGAAAAACCAGTTCAGATTTGCCAGCACCATGTTTAATCCAGAAACAGTGGAAAATCTGTTGCAAAATCTCTTCACTGGCTTGGTCATTGGAAGGGTTGATTAAACCTGTTTTACCACTATCCCTGCAAGTTATTTGGCTCATTTCTTAGCACCATGTTACTTGAGTGTTCCCAGTCTCCCACTGCTGTGCATAATGGGTGATAGGTAATATTTTTTGCAAGGTTTGCCGTGAATGTGGTATATGACAGTCAAATCTGCAGCTGTGGCTACCACAACCATTTTGTTTGTGAATATGAATGTCGCTTAGCAAAATGTGAATAATTAATCCACAAATTTTTTCCTTATGAAGAGTCCTATACTCATGGAGAACAGTTATGCACCTTTTTCAATAAATTAATTCACTGTTTTCAGTTTTACACTTTAATTGCCTTATAATATGAAGTTATTAGCCTTTTGCAATATTCAGCAACCAGGTCTGTTTTACAGAGTACTTCTGTGAAACAGAAGTTCCTCTTGACAAATATCTCACAATTCTTTTGTGAAAAGTTGTTCAAAATCATGTCATAGTGTGAGAGCTGACACAAGTGAGGCATGTCAGACATAGACACCAGGGGACAGCTGTGTTTCATTTTCCTCAGTGCTGGCCACAGGGGTTAATGTGATTTTCTTCCATTGCTATCTCATTCCATGGCCTCAGGTGGACCCAGTCTCTTCCTCGTGACCTACTTGCACATGAATTTCTGGTGACTCAGTTAAGAAGATGTAGCCATTGTGCAAAGAGGAGGCATCACCATGTAGCAAAACACGCAGAGAGTAACCAGGGATCAGCAGAAGGGAAGTGGGATATGGAGGAGAATAACAGCAACATGTCCTTGCCATATATAAAAGAAATTGTGTGTAATTTTCTCTTTACCAAAAGCCCTTCTTGATTTATAGAGATTATATCTACTTCATATTAATCTGAAATAGCTTGTGACAATGACTACAATAGCAGGAGTCATATATGAGAGACAAAAATCTAGCCTACCACTGTTTTTTACCATGTCCCGCACTACATTTTTTACACAATTACATCCATCTCTGTGGACCTTCAAAATTCCTGTCATTTTGCTGAAATCTGTCTGCTTCCAGTATTGTTTTCTTGGAACATGCTGAATCTCAGAAGAAACACTTACACAAATATTTAGATAATTCAGGAAATGTCAGAAAGGGATAGCACTGAGAATGAACCATGGGATGTTTTTGCGCTGTTCCCAAGCTCTGATACTTTTCTGCTTCTCTAATAACATCACTTCATCTTTCTTTTCTGTACTTCAGAATGCAAAATACACATAGACTTTTCTTCCTCTCAAACAGCCTAAGGCCTTGTTATGTGAGTCTAAGCCATCTTCACCTCTTGAAGTATTAACAAAATAGATTAGGCTATCATTCATATTTTATGTAGTTTGCATAGAGTACCATATATAATCCTGAAGTGCTCTTGCTAGACCTATAAAATATTTATAATAGTGGAGAAGTTATTCATTGGAGAGAGATGGAAATGGTTTATATTGTGCATTAAATCCGAATCACAGCAGTGTAGAAGTGAATTTGGCTTAAAACCTGTGCCTGCTTTCCCAGGGAGGGATGGAGAGAACAGGAACATTAACGAAAATAACAGAACATCCACTCTCAGAGATAGCTACAAGCCTTTTAATTTCTGGATTTTAGAAGTTAGTCCTTCTTTTAGATGTGATTCATTTACATAATATTAAAAGCAATACAAAATGTGTTGCAGAAAATGTCCTGACAAAAAGACTTAATTAACATTGGTCTTAGTTTTCTATCAGGATGCTATACTAAATCCCACACTTTTTGTAATTGAATAAACAGAACCATAAGCACTTCTCCATGCTCACATTCTTGTGTAGTCCTCCTAGAAAGATCCCTCCTGAATTCCTGCAGTTTATGTCCACATCCTGTTGAGAGCTGTGGGAATTGTTTTGCTTCCTTTGAGAGTCTTTCTCATCTGCTTTTTTGACTTCCATTAGAATGCTTCCTGAAAGTATTCACAATCTGCCTCTTTCAAATACACGGATAAAGAAAAGAATCTTTAGCAAAAGTTGTGTCAATAACTTTTAAAAGTCTTGCATGTTTAAACTAACACAGACATTTAAATCTGTGTGAGCCTCAGAATTTGAGAAGGCCATCTGTTCAGCTGTATTCAGTTTGGGTCTTCTTGCTTTTAGTGTTACAGGCACACTTGGGACAGTTTACTGAATGAATGTTTACTGTTGGAGCTGTTTGCTGTTTTTTAGAACCCATGAAATTGCTGAAGTTTCACATGAAATTATTGCTATCTAAGAAAAAAACATTAAGGCTGTCCCAGACCTTTTAGCACTTTCAGCATCCTGCAGAATAGATGTGTAAACACTATGGCACAAAAGGAGCCCTTGTAAGGACTGGCTGTCTGTCGTTCACATCTTGGTACAATAATAAATATTCCAGGTAGCAGAGGACTGTGCAAAATGGGTTTGGTCTTTTTCACTGCAAATAAAATATCTGGCCATTTATTACTGAATCTGGCTAAAATAGCAATATTTTGGATTTCAGTGTCATTGAACTGCTACAGATTATATTTCAAGAAGGGCCATCACTGGGAATTTGGACATTAAAACTTTTTTCTGTTCAGATTAATGGGAAAATCTCAGAGGCTTCCACTACACAGAGCACCTACATTTGTTGGACAATAGGCAATGAGCACAAATTGAAAAACATGAAATTCCATCTGGACACAAGAAAACACTTTCTTTGTCTATGGTCAGACACTGGCACACATTGCCTGGAGAAGCTGTGGAGTCTCCATCCATTGGTATAGTCAAAACTCAGCTGGATATGGTCCTGGACAGCCTGTTCCAGCTAGACTTGCTTGAGTGGGGAATTGGGCTGGGTGCTTTCAAAAGATCCCTTTTATCTCCCAGCAATTTTCTAATCCTGTGTTGCTGCACCTTTTTTTTTGTCCTTTATATAGTGCTTCAGCCAAATCTATAGCTGAGTAGTTGCAAGGCACAATTTGTGTTTTTCCTGCCCTTGCTTGGCCACTTAAGTTCATAAAAAAGAAGGTATATTGAAAAAAATACCATCTTATGACAATCACTATTCAACTAAAAATGTTATTTAACAAATAGTAAGTACAAGGCAAAGTAAGTAATCTTGTATTCAGTGTGTGTTTCCTACTTTTTCCTGGTGAATTTATTAAGCCACCATAAATGAGCCTTGGGATAAGGTGTCCCAGTCTGAACAGATTAATCTTTGAAAGCTTTAAGACAATTAGGACTTTTAGGAGAGACAGGTGGAGCAGAATGTATTGTCCTTACTTGGTTGTGAGTATTCAATAGGTGCAGGTGCTGTTTTAGTCAGTGTTGGAGCTGATAGTGATCAAAAAGGAGGCAAGAAAAATTACCCTAGACAACTGGAAATACTGAGATTAGAACTTAAATAAGCCAGACAGATCAGAGAAGAAATGCAGATGTTAGCTGCAGAACGTGTTTTATGTGTTAACAATGTCTAGCTGTTGAAACATAATGCTTTTCCTGAAATTTTGGGGTTTTTTATTCTTTTTTTTAATTTTCTGGTGTGTGAGGATTAGATTCCCAGGACACTGAATGTCCAAGAACTTATTTCTGGGAGTCCTCTGTGAAAGCAAGGAGTAGTGACTAGTTAATCCATTAGTACACAATTAGCAAACAAATTGATTCATATTTCTACTTTACCTCCTTATCTGTCTGTATTCTAAAGACAGTCACTTTGGTTATTTTAAAAACAAAACATTATTTTGATTTAGGTTATATTCCTGACATCTGGCTGTATTGTTCTACAGGTCTTTTGTCAACTAATTCCCTCATTTCAGTCAGACAGTATGGGGAATAGCAATGTCTGACTCTGATGTATGTGTGTGTATGTGCTTCACTTGGAAAACATGATGTGGTGTGAGAGGATTGTCTTACAGGTGATTCTGGAAATTTATTTCACTGTCAAGAACTTCCTTGTGAGTGCATTATTTTGCAATGATAGGACTTTGTTTTATCTTGGAAAGTTTGATAAAACATTAGAAAGACATGTTGTACCAGCACATTTATCCAAGAACATTGTATCTGGTATTTGCATGACTTTTCTTTATTCTCTGTACCAAATTTCTGCAAGCAGTTGGAAAATAATAGATCTGTTGTCCCTGTTACTCAGGAGCAGCAGTACAGAATACAAAATCCAAGTTACAGAATGTGCTAACTTGAACAATTCCTATGGCACACAAAGAAATTCATGAATCTTTTTAGCTACTTGCTAGGACATCCACCTATTATGTTGAAACACTTCTTAAAATGCTGATGGTGTACTGTGTATTTTAACACAAAGTCACACTGTTTGATTGTTGAAAAAAAAACCCACACCAAAACCAATGGAAAACCTGTATTTGGAGATAGAAAAGTGCCTTGACTGATGCCTAAAACAAATGGGCATTCTTAATTCCATCCCACAAAGGTAAGAGCAATAAGAAGACTGGTGTCTCCCTTTTTGCTGTAACTTACTTAACAGCACCTCATAACCCACATTCCAAGACTGCCCCTTTTCTTGTGGGAGGGGTAATTTAGAACAAGGGTATGGCAGAGAACATTTAACCCAGTTACAAATGCAGTATTTAATCAGTGAACACCATGTTCCTGTCCTGCAACCAGTGATAACCATACTTGAGTGGTGAAATTGGGAAACTCATGCTTGCATTCCTAGTAATATTCAATTACTTAGATGTGGCTGGTGTCGCATGCGTTAGAATGCTGAAATTAGGAAATGGGCTACTCCAGGTTCAGTGTACTTTAAATAATTGGTCATAGAACAAAAAAAGGTTCTGAAGATTGACCGAGTGAATGGAGTTGATACCAAATGATGGAACGTCTTGCCTATGACTGACCATTAGTTCTTCTCTTAAATTACCTGAATTAATGACAAGTAATCTCTTGATCTGACAGTGTTTATTGATAAGTGTAGGGCATATTCTCTAACAAGTACAGAGGAGGTTGCAAGTGAAAAGAGAAAGAGCAAAAGTCCAGGTTCCCCGAGTAACTTCAGCCAGATAAGGAGGGCTTTAACTTGAGCATTATATCTTTAAACCACTTGATATTTGGCAGAGAGCAGATACACAGTTGTCTGGTACTTGTGCTTCTGGAAGGCTTTTGATCTGTTTTTTAAAACATCACCTTGGCAATAAAAAGGGAGGAAACATCTTTTTCAGATTTAAGCATATGCTTTGAATGCTTCCCCTCTATCCCACACCTGATAGCAGCCATTATAACCATACTGACATTCAAATCCAACCATATGCCTCATTTGTTTCCTGTACGGTTTCAGTCACAGTCTTCTCCCTTTCTACTATGTGTATTTCATAATTTCATTTGTGACACTGAATTTCTGAGACCTTTTCTAATACAGAATCTAGCAAATACAGTTGAGGCAGTTTTTGACCCTATTCATTTTCCTAAGTTGCTTTTTCTTTTCTTCTTTCTCTTCACATTTCATTTTGCTACAAAAATAGCTGCAAAATAGCTGCTACTGATTTTCTAAATTAAAAAAAAAATGTTTCTGGATAGTAATTCTGTGTGCTGAGTCCTCCTGCATATCTTACTGCTTTAATTTCATGTCGTTGCTATGGAGCAATGCAGATTTGCTTGCCTCACTTGCCAGCACAGGCAGTTACTAAGGCCTCCGTTCCATGGGTCCCAGAGGAGCAGGGTGTGCTCTGGGGGATGCACATGCACATCTCACCCTCCAGGAGTGAGGACACTGTGTCTGGGTTCCAGCCCATGCCTTCCTCAGAGCTTGTGCTGGGCAGTTGAGCCCACAGGGACATACCCTGCAGGAGTTTGGTGGTTGTAGCAGTCAGTAAGGGCTGGAAGGTGGCCAGCCTGTGAGGTTTGGGGGATGGTGGTGGGGGTGATACTGCTGAGGGTCTGGCATTTGCAAAGCCCAGCCTCCTCCACAAATGCCAGGAAATCTGGATTCTTATGGCCCCTTTGAATACTTCCTTCTAGTTCTAGACCCAGCACAGCCAGTAGATCCTCTTGGTTGGAGCTCCTCTGTCTGGCATAAATCTCTCACCCTTTGTGATTCAGAGGTAGTGAAGCTGGACTCTTAATTGCCTCCTTAGACAACCTTCAGTGGCACATGGGGTCTGACAGTCTCTGGTCCTAGTGACTGGTTCCATTCCTCAAGAGACACAAAGCAGCTTTAACAGGTGAACCTGCCATTTCCCTTCTAGGGGTTATGGGAGCTGTTTTGGAGGTGAGGGACATGTGAATTCATGGTCTTCATGCAAGATGAATAGAGCAGAGATGGCCCCTAATTTATCTGACCTCAATTCCTAATTTGTAGTGTAGGGATTAATTATCTTTTCCTGCATGAGTGCTCTAAGGTCCTATTTTGTTTTAAAGTAGGTAGAACAAATGAATCCACTGTATTTGGTGTGAGATCTTTCTGACCAAATATTAAGGCATTTACTTGAGGATTCACTTGTTATGTTGACTAAGAATGGGACCAAGGTTTGCTCAGACACAAAAGACTTCCACGTTTAATCTGATGCATCCTACCTCCCTCTCCTGTGTCCTCATCAGGCCTCTGACACCTCTGCTGTTGGCTCTGATTGAAGTCAATCACAGATTCTGTGGCTTTTCTTTCTCTTTTTTGGCTTCTTTCTTTTTTAATGGAAAGGGAAGTTCTTAGGCATTCAGTTGTGGAAGAAGGTTTGTGCTTGAAGAGCACACATGGACCTTTAAGCAGCTCTAATTAGATGCTTTTTCCTCTTCCATTCATCCCTGATAAGCTTAGGCACTCTCCATTTGCCCGTTTTGTGAAGACTAATGCCCAAGCTGCCTAGCATTGCAAAGGGAGATTCTGTATCTCATTTTGAGCTATGGATTCACAGAAATTAAATATTTTTAGGACTAAACTAAAGTCCTAAAGCTAACTAAATACACTGAAGTGAAATAAGTGCTCAGTAGCTTCTGAAAAATTATACTGGAATATAACCAGAATCTAAATATTTTAAGCAAAACATGTTTAGAAAGGTAGGTAAAAATTATTAGCATAGCAGTAGGGTTTTAGTTTAGATTTATATGTATTTTAGATTTAAACCTTTAATTTAAACAAATTGCTTGAATTGCTGCAGAAGAACATGTTCAAATACCCAAATATTTCTTATAAACAATAATAAGCAAAGTAAAAGCTACAAGTAGAGCTTCAGCTTCAAAGTGTTTCATAGTATTTAACACAGATCTACAAATTTCTGTTAAAGTGGCATAGAAAAACCATATTTTAAAACCATCTGAGTCACAAATTTTATAATCCAGCCCTTTCTAAAACATTATTTTAGATATTGCTTAGTAGAGACATAGACATTTAATGGGTAGGCCATGGCCTCTCAAAATATATTTCTTTGTTCAGAAGATACTCAGGCTGCAGCAAGTGCCCAGATGTCACAGCAAAAATGGAGGTTCCAGAAAAGAAGCCAGCAAGCTGTAAAGGAGAAATTGGAAGTAAAAGTTGAAAGCCTGAGTCCCACCTGTTCTACATAGTGACCTGCCCAGCTCTGGGCTGGTGGCACAGGCCTCCTGCAATTCAGGGCCTTGGGCAAAACTCTGCAATTACAAACATCCTTCCTTACAAAAAATTAAATAAATAAATAAATAAATAAAAGGATGTCCTTGTTGCTTAGTTCAGTAAATGGAAACAAACTTAGATTTAGATGTCTTGGTGTGCCTTTTGGGGGATGAACTTTAGCGCAAAGCAGAGGAGTGCCACAGTACAGAGCCGCCGGGCAGGCTGAGGGCGTGCGGGGTGGCTGCTCCCAGGGAAGCTGCTCCACTTTCATTCAGTTCCTCTTTTCCTGGGGGTTCAGAGCTGAGCTCCCAGCAGGCACACGGTAATTCCTTTGTCCCTGGCCCATTAATTGTCCTGCTGCTGCTCCAGACACACAGAAAGTGGGACAGCCGCTGTCACAGGCAGATCGTGGCCCGAGGATGCCTGCGGCCTCCAGCTTAACCTCGCTCTTGGTCCACGCGCGAGCCACTGCTCTGACTGCAGCTCATGGGGAGGAGGGGACCTGGGTGTGGGGCTTCTGCAGGGACTGCCTGGGATGCTGCACATGATGACATCCCCGCCACACAATACATCTTTTAGACCCAAATGCCTTTTGATGGAAATGAAGGTCTCCTGGGGCTTGCAGGACGTGCTTCTGCATCAGGAAAAGGCAGCTGAGGATCTGGCATAAGAAGGGCCCTGGGGTTTAGAGGTAGATATTGAAGATGGCAATAGCTGAGATCTTTAGTAAAAACAATAAAATTCTTTTTGTATATTCAAGCAGGTTTGTTTGGGTTTTTTCTCCTCTGCTAATCCAGAGTGGAATTTGAGCCAGAAAGGAGCAACCAATGCTATACACACTGCACACTCTTAAGTACTTGTTTTAAAATGTGAGGTCAACATAGAACATGCCTTGAAATTTGTGTATTTACTGCAGTGAGTTTTCTGTGCCTTGTGTTTGCTTTCTGTGGGTTTCAGCCCACTTCACAGAATGAAATAGTGTGCATGAGAAAGAGTCCACTATGAATCTTCCCTTAGGAATTTTTTTTTTGTCCTCTGCATTTAACGTACGATCTGTATTATTTATGCCAATGTTTAAAATAGCTTCCTAACTTTCCCTGGTTAAAGTACTTTGAACCTACTCCAGTTACATTCTACTATGCACAACTCCCACTCACCATGACTTTTTATTTCAATTAATTTTTCATGAAATAACATGCGTCACAGCCAGAACCCTGTGTTGCTGTTACATCGTTTTCTTTACAGTTTTCCAGCATTATTCCCTCCCCCCTGATAAACTGTGTTGTCAGTATGCATTTTTATCTTAGAATAAACAAATTGCATTCCCTTAATCTCCCTTCATAAACAGTACCCTGTCATGCTGTTATCATTATTGTTGACCTTTTTTGGAATTTCTCCAGGTTATTAATGCTTTTTAAATGAGAATCATGGGATTTAAAGTGTTTTCTGAGCAGTGTTTACTCAGGAATTGATCGATTATTTCCTTTTCTGTTTTTTTTTTTTTTTCATCCCCTATTGCTTTTTTGTCTGACATCTTACTGTGTTCAAAGCAGAGCTATGCAAACAATTGATTTGGGGATTGCTGTCAAATCAAAACATTAAAGAAAATCTTTGTTTCAAACTGAACAAAGGCCTTATTCAGTCTAAAATATTTTGAATTTTTGGGGATTTATTTTTATGTTTTACCCCATTTTTAAAAGAAGAAAGGCATTTATTAGTTTTCATAATTAAAGTGTCATTTCAAACAGAAAGTAGAAAAATCTGATTTTACATTTTTCTGGCCATGTTTGACTTAAATATCAAGACTGAAAGATCAGTTTGACTTAGAGATCAGTGTTCTCTGATCTTCTTTTTTTGGTGACCAAATTGCTACCTGAAACATTTGTTTTCCTCAGAGTTATTATTTGAAATACTTTTGAGCAGAATTGAGTGGATAAATCAATACATTCCTTGTGTTTATATCTCTGTATTTACACATAGGGATAGAAAGCTAAAGGAATGTCTGTATTTTAGTCATGCAAATTTTATTTTAGTCATGCAAATCTCACTTACTTGATTTCACTGTCTACAAAGGCATTGGTCAGTGAGTGGTGACTGGGCTCAGAAAAGGAAGGTCAAGCATAAACAGCTTACCAGATCTTTGCAGATAGTGCTGTCCTTTTAAACATCTGGCCTATTTAAGTTGTGGTATTTCACTTGCTTTTATGTACGTAGATATCTAAATCCCAATTAAGCTATGCTTTAGATGTCTTCACTCTGTTTTGCTTGTCTCTTGACGTAAAGAATTCTGAGCTTGGGAAGAGCCTAAGAGAAAGGAAAAATGCATGTCCAGTCCCTGTTCTAGTAAAGAAGCCACAGTACTCAAAACCCAGCAGCCAGAACAACTAGATAGAAGTTTCCCAACTTTGCTAAAACTCTAGATGCAGAGAACAGTTTTCTCAGTGGTGTTGTGTGCAGGGTGGAGTCTTCTGATGGAGGTGGGAGCTGTGGGAAATTGCAGCCTGTATGGATTTCACCCATGTAGCAGGAGTTAATGAAGACAGGTATTCCAGACTACTAGGTGGTTTTATGGAGGAGCTGGAGAAGGGTGTGATAAGCTGCATGGATGGGCCCTCATCTCTTGATCAAGTTCTTATTGCTGGATGCTGCGTTCCTGGGGGTCTGACTGGGATATCATGAGCAGCATCCTCCCAGTTCAAAGCCAAGCCTGGCCCTAAGACTCCCTGGTAGAGTCTTTCTTTCCCCAGGAAAAGCAGACAGCATAAAAGAGCTGTCATTGGGTTTGTTTTGTGTGGATCCTGTTTTATGTGGTGCAGTGTGAAACACCCACCCAGGTCTTTTGAAAGAGGCACCAAACTGTTCACCACTTTTTTAGCTGACCTGCTTCCAGGCATGCACAGAAGTGAGTTTGGCAGAGCTGAGAAGCTTTGCTGAGTGAGATGGGTGGGAGGTGGTACCTGCTGAGATGGCCGTTCGGGAGAGCACCAGTTCCAAAACTGCTGTAACTCCCACCAGGAGCTGGAGACCCAACCTCATTTTGTACATTCAGCCTCCAGCCTCTGCAAGGTGGACATGGCTTCCCCAAGGATTCTGAAATGTACTGCCTTTAATGTGGCATGAAAAAAAGCAAACCTGCTTTATAATAGTGTATTTTATATGCACCATTACATAAAATATATTTTAAAGAAATGAAAATTCTGCCAGGTTTGTTTCATATTTTATTAGTATTACATTGTCTTGCTTCCATGCTGAGGCACTTCATTACAGGTCTGTGTTCCACCTTTCTTAGATTCTGTAAATAATAGGAAGTTGTTGGCTTTTGAAATCTGGGCAGGCTGTGTTCTGCTTGCTAGAGCTGGTGGAATACAGCTTGACCACAAACCTGCAAGGATTAATAAGCTGAAAAAGCACAGGCTTCTTGTCTGTCATTTTTGCTTCTTAGCAGTAAGAGTGAAAAAAAGCAACAAATGATGGCAGTAATAACTTGAAATGCATTGGCCTCAGATCTACCTTGGATTTGTTACTGTAAAAAATACAGTTTATGCAACCAATTGCGTAAGGTTTTGCTGTTCTTTTCAACAGATGGCACTTAACTTCATTAGTTTTTTGTAATAATTTCAACATGTGTGTTACAGTAAATATTTTATTAGCTTACAACAAATTTTGCTTTTCATCCTGGAATTGCAGGGTTGTTTCATCAGTTACCCCCCAGATATGTTTCTCCTTCCAGTGTTTTTTCCTTGCCTGTTGAAAACATGTCAAACTGATTTAAAATGTTTTATGCACATTAAAATGAAAACCATATGTCTTATATTAAGGGTGACTGTGCAGAAGCTTTCACTTGAATCAGGTTTTGCATGCAATTTCATGCACTCACAGATACACTGTGCCCTCCTCCTTGCACACAGGAAGCAGATTTGTGTTGAAGGGGCCTCTGAAAGCCCTTTGTTCAACTTCTGCCACCAACGTGACAGGAGGGCTGGGATCTTTTCCCAGTCTGTGATGAAGTTTGCTGCTCTCTGTGTACTGCTAGGTTATCCCTGCCAAAGATGACATTTTCCAGTTCCTAAAAATACTTCTGACCAGCCTATCCATTTCCCTTCAAACAGACCAAATAGTACTGCCCGGTACATAAAAAATCCCCTGAGGTGATACTGCATGGTTGCTTATAAAATATACTTGTCCGTAGGTGGATTAAAGATATAATTTATGAGACTGTCAAATGCAAGTTTAGCATTATGTTATAAAACTCCCAGTGTATTTTCTGAACCTCCAGTCTCAATGTTTGTATTGAGGTTGGTGTAGGAAAGTAGCATCCTTCTGTCTCTGATAACAAAGAGCCTTTTTGTTTGAACATGAAGATAAGTTCCCCAGACTGTTCCCTTCTGCTCCATGAGCATATGTTCCCCCTGACAAAGGTCACTTCAGGCTCAGAAGAGTGAAACTGTGGGAGTCATTTTTAAGGTGTTGTTAGAATGGCTCAAGTTCCATACAGAAGCACAAAAAAAAAAAAAAATTAGGTCAGGCTGACTTCTGTATGAAAAATAGCCTCAAAAATGCATAAAGCAGCAAAAAACTCCAACTTATTATGCTCTTTGTCTGTTCCAACATCCACTTTTGGCTTCTCTACAAATCAGTGAATTAGAAACAATTAAGAAAAACACAAGCCCAGATCATAGTGATATGCAGAATATGCATGATGGCTCTCAGCCAATGTCAGTAATTATTTTGTAGTGACTGTGTTTTGAGAGAAGAGCTTGATTGATTGTGGTTTCACAGAATGCATAAGTCACATTATGTATTCATGTTGAGATCCGCAATGCTTATAATTTGCATTAGTGTGGTTCAGATTACTACTAAAACTATAGTACTTAGATTAGAAAACTGCTTAATGAGATTAATTATTTGATAACAATTCTTCTTTCAAAGTAAAAAGAATAAGCAATAAAAACGAGCGGAAATCTAGATAAATAATAATTTGTAAAATTGCATTTTGATCCAAACACAGGAAAGCAGGATCTGTGTTGAAGTCCTTCCCAAAAGTCTGTCTGGTTCTGAGCAGGAAATCTTCTTGCCCAACACATTTGAACAATTTATGGAGACCCACACCCAAAGTTTTTCTCCACATCCCCTCTGAATGCATCTCTGCCAGCTGCCCAAGGTCCCAGCTGTTATTGGGCCAAGCACTCAGCTGAAGTGTGACCACAGACCTGTCTGCTGAGGGAGCACTGTTGAGCAGTTGGGTGGATGTCCCCAGGGGTCGGAGTGATGGTTTCATCCACTGGCCAGTGCAGTGTCATAGGGAAGGGATGCCTGTTGCCTTAGGACTGAGGATGCCAGACATCGGACATTGCTGTACCCAGTTTCTTGCCATTATTCGTGGAGCACAACTCACAAATGTGAGTTCAATGACTAAACCTTATATAAAACCAGAGGGGTGATTAGGTACAAAAATCCAAGATTCACAGCAGAGAGCATGCCAGACATACCCACAGGAGATGCCAGGGAGAAGTGCCCATGTCCCAGACTTAGTCACCTGCCTGTAGTCCTGGGTGTGCCCACGTGCATGCCTTGGATTCACTGTGAAGCT
Source organism: Zonotrichia leucophrys gambelii (assembly GCF_028769735.1). Classification (NCBI taxonomy): domain Eukaryota; kingdom Metazoa; phylum Chordata; class Aves; order Passeriformes; family Passerellidae; genus Zonotrichia; species Zonotrichia leucophrys. The sequence continues at coordinate 140,030,217 of NC_088171.1, forward strand.
CCATAGCAGAGCCAGACCTTCTCTGTGAGTGCAGGCATCCAGCAGGTGTCATTCCTCTGAAATATGAGCAGCACCAGTGCTACCAGTCTGTGCTGTGTCACACCTGAGCAGTTAGAGCTTGAGGAAAAGGTCTGAGTCCAGTGCCCTCTTTAGACCAAAGGAGCCCAAATCTACACTAATCCTAAGAGTTCCTGAACCACTGCAACCTACTGGGCATCTTCAGCTTCCTCTCTCTCATTGTAGTGGAGAGAGTGACACTGGCAGAGGCAGAGCTTGTGAGAACATCCTTTGTCACCCAAAGATTACATTCCAAACTACATGGAATGCAATCCACATGGAGGAGAGCTGTGACCTGTTCCTTGCTCTCAACGTTACATCTGCTTTTACCCAGTTACTGTTCAGTGAGAAATGTAATAGTTAAGTCCAAAATAAGAGTCTCCCGTACGATAATCTTAAGTCAAATAAATAATAAGTCAAAGGCCAGGGACCGGAACCAAAAACCACTATCATCTAAGGTCTTGACACTTTGAATTCAGCACATTTCCCACTAGGAGACTTTGCTTCAAAATGGGTCATTTTTAAGGGTGTTATCTGAAGAAAAGCCTGAAATGTTAAAGCAAAATTTCATTGCTTCTTTGCAGCTTATTTTTTTACATTTTTCGGTGCATGTAAGCAGTGTGGTTTTCTTTCCTCAGTCATTTGTGGTGTACAGCATCTTGCAGGAACAACCCCATATTAAATAGAAAAATGAAAGCAGCATTAGTACTTCCTGGAAATATACTGCTTATGCTGTTAAATATTGGAGCTAGAGATGTAGCTGGGAGTTAAAGCTCTCAAGATAAATTGAACCAAATCTCTTAAAAATACTGGTCCTTTCATTAGTGGGCATAACAACAGAATTCTCTCTACTTTTCCAGCTGCTTTTAATGACCTTGCTGGATATTTTTTCACATAGGCCCAAGTTCTGGGGGTCTCAAAATCAAGCTATCTAGAGAGATAGCATGCCACTTATTCCTCAAGTAACTGCACCAAAGTGGTTAATATGTATGCATATTTGGACACTTGGCTGTATCACAAAATGCTTTTGAAGGCAAGAAAAGTCAGCAAATTTAAATGCTTTACAATTTGAGGACAAGCTCTTTCTGTCAGCACTGTTTTTCTTACAGCTCTGTTTCACTGGCTATACGCAAAATCTACTTCAAGACTGATATACATATAAAGATATGTTATTTTTAAGGGTGTTATTTGAAGAAAAGCCTGGATTGTTAAAGCAATATTTCATTGCTTCTCTGCAGCCTTTTTTTTTTTTTACATTTTTTAGTGCATGTCAGCAGTGTAGTTTTCTTACATAGGTCGTTTCTGGTGTAGAAAATGTATCTTTTAACTCCATAAACATGACCACATGTATATCTTTGCATGTGTATGTGTATGTGTATGTGTATATGTATATGTATATGTATATGTATATGTATATGTATATGTATATATATGAACTCCAAATGACGTACTGCTGAAGCTGGTGACTGAACGCGTAGCATCTTTTGCAGGAAGGGGTAAGACACTCCCTTTAAGAGGAGCTGTACCGCTGCTGTGCTCGGGCAGTGGCTGGGGCAGGGCAGAAGATACAGTCAGAGGTGAGGCCTTTCCCCGCCCGGAGCGGGCGCGGTGCCCGCCCTGCGCCGCTGGGATAAACACGCGGCCGTGCCTGTCGGAGGCGGAGCGGCCCCCGCACGGGCGGCTCCTTCTCCCGCTCCTCGATCCCGCCCCCAAATCTCTTACTGCATCGGATGCAGCATGGGAAACGCCCTTGAGACATTGGTAAGAGTGTCCCAGTTGAATCCCGTGCTGCGGCAGGGGAGCGTGAGCTCCCCGAGCCGTGGTGGCAGACGCCACACGCTGCCGGACCGTGGCCACTGTGCGCCTCTGCCCGGGCGGCGCTGCCCGCACGGCTCGTTAGAGGCAGCACCGCAGCTGGCACGGGCTCCCTTCTCCTCCCTCGGTGTCAGCCGAGCCCAGGGGCTGTCGCGGTGCTGTCAGGGCAGCAAGGAGGCGAAAAGGCAGCACAGAGCGTGATGCTGCCTGCAGAGCGCTCTCAGGTCGGTGCCGCAGCCCCCCGAGCGGTAAAGAACTCTGGGCTCTGCAGGATTGCTCTCTTGCTTCTCAGACACCCATTCCCGGCAAAGAGCAGCCCTGGAAAATGTGACGGTGTTTGGTTGGCCATCCCTGTGCTGTTCCTCCCATTGCACAGAGCAGTGCAGAGCTCTGCTCCCGCAGCGTGGGCGTGCTGCTCGGAGCCCGCTGCCGGGCGCGGAGCGCGGGCTGCCCAGCATGGACACCGGGCTGGCTCCATGGGCTGGGACACTGATGGCTGCAGCCTGCAAGAGTTTGAATGCGTGAGCTCCGAATGACATACTCCTGAAGCTGGTGACTCAACGTGTAGCATCTTTTGCAGGAGGGGGTAAGAGTCCTTTTAAGAGAAAAGTGTCTTATTGGAGCTAAACAAGTTACAGCCAGTTACGACAAAGGAATGCGGGGTTGAGAAATGTCAGTCTCTTTCATTGTTAGCACTAAATTAATGGGCTGTTCTGGAGCTTAGATGTGTGACTTTTTGCCATTACATAGTCACAGTGACAAAAATAATCAAGAGTCATCCTTAGGAAGCTGTCAGCCTGGAGAATGGCATTAGAAGAATGAGAGGAAGTGTTCAGCTCTTGCCTGCACTGCTGCTAGACAGAGAGTTTCATGTTTTATTAAGATATTTCTAAGACAGAAGTCACACCTACCCAGGACAATATGGCAGTGGGTATTTTATGGATAGATGCTATGTTATTTTACTCAGAGATATCTACCAAATGGGAAAAGATGTTTTTTAAATTCTCCTAATAACATTGCTGTCAAACTCTGCTACACACAAAACTGGTTTGAACATCATTTGTACACTTGGAACCATTACTAGCAGTGACCCCTTTAACTTATAAAATGTTCTCAAAGATCCTATAAATAGCCACATGCCTAATTTTAAACATAAGTAGTCTCCTGTGTGAAGTGTTAAGCTTGTGTGTAGCTGTTATTAGAACTGGGGCCAGAAAGGTTAGTTCATGCTTTGCAGACACGGTTCCTGGTCTCAGATGCAGTTCAGTCTTTCATAAAGCTCTGCTGATGGTGTGGTTGTGTTTTCAGGCAGTGCTGGCTCTTACCAGCAGTGTCCAGCCTTGCAGCCCTTGGTGCTCCAAGCCAGGCAGGTCAGGGAGAGGCGGTTGTTAAGCCTTGCTACTCGGCAATGCTTTCGATAGCAAGATCTGATTATGATGTGATCTGCTTACCCAGAGATGAACCTTGGCTAGGGCTCCTGCTCTCTGTGCCACAGCCAGGACTTGCCTTGGGAAAGCTGCTGGTGTCCTGCAAGCATAGAGATGTTTTGGGGACTGGAACACCAGAGGTATGACATCTGTGTGATGTGTTTACCTGTTTGAGTCTTTTTTAGAAAAGTAGTTTTGGGTGTAGTGTGATACCAAGAGGTTGTTTGGAGTGTATATTAGTCTTGTAGATGGGGATATTTTGTTGATCAGGAAAACTGTTGCATCTTGGAATACCATGTCCCACGATCATTTTGCTTCCCAAGGGGAAGGTCACTCACATTTACATCTGTAAACATGATATAAATACTCTCTGAAACCAGGTGGCTTTGCTACTTTTCTTCCTCCCCTTGCAAATTTGCACACAGCTCTGATTTGGTTATGGATGTGATGGCTTGGATCTGGTTATCGGGGCATTGTACTGGGTATGGAGCTGGTTAGAGGTGCTAGAGCTGGGTCCCTGGGATCCCCTTTTGAAGAGCTAAGCTTTGTATCTGAGCACTTTGACATTGGGCTGAGGATGGGCTGATGCAGAGGAGCAGAGAAATAGAGGCTGGTATCTGATGTCATGAGGTAGGGAAAGTACTGGGTTAAATTCATTCACACCTTATCCTAAGGCAGGTAGCTAAGTGTTGCCCCATGTGAGAATGGTTGCTGGCTGTCTCAGCCTCTTTAAGGCTGTGAAGCCAGGCTCTGACAAAGCTTTTCCTCAGTCTGAGGTGTTCAGGGTGAAACATGCACCTTTCACCATGAGCTCTGTGTAGAATTTAAGATAGATTGAGTACTAGAAGGTCTAGCTGCAGTAGATGATGGTGGCTCCAGCTGCATCTCTCCTGTGTGGAAAAAAAATAACAAAAATGGCAAGTTTGCATCTTCTGGCTTGGGGATGTCTATCCATGGGATGACATCCAGAAATTCCCAGGTAAGAAATGCTGTGCTTGGTCAGCTGTTTAAAAAGTGTTGGAGAATTATTTCCATCCCCTCAGCTAAAGTCACCATTCATTACTGTGGCTCAACAGCATGAGACCTGGGTAGAGCATAGGATGCTTGCCATTAGACTGACAGATTGGAAAAAAATTAAACCTTTGGTGTGTTTTTCTTCCAGAGGATAAGACTTTCTTAGTACATCTACCTGCCTTAGCAAAATGAGAGCAATATGCCAGAGCTTGTCAAATAAAAGGTGTGATCCATAGAAAATCAGTAATCAGATGACTTGGTGGTACCTGAGAAGCACTTGAGACCTACATGTGATTACTGGATTATTTTAAGGTTATTACAACTGCCTCACTATGCTTCTGTACCACATGAAACTCTCCATACGTGTGTAGATAAATATATAAATTTACCATTAGCCTGTACCTATATATATATGTACATTTATGTTATCTGAGAAGACAAAACAGAAGCAGCAAGCAGTGTTTCTGCATGGTTTAAAGCATGAGAAATACCCACTTACAGTGGTGTGTTCCTAATCACTGTGCTCCTGAAGGAGCCACGTGAGCAGCCTCGTTCGTCTGTCGGTGTCTGTGAGGAGCAAACAGGTTGTCACAACAAGTGTTCTTGTCTGAGACCTAAAATGGCTTCTGTAGCGTGAGGGTTTTGTGTCCAAATGTGTTTTTTCTGCTCTTGTTGAAGTGTCAGTTCTGAAGAAATGGGGAAAATCTGGAGCAAATCCATATCCTGTCCCCAGGGATGTTTGAAAATCCATGCAACTTCTGAAATTCACCCAGAACAGACAAAGGAAGGATGCTTGTGATTCACTGTTATTTTGAAAACAATCTTTGAGTTATAATTTCCATGTTTTTACTCTTTCCTTTTCCTTTCCAGGCAGTGAAGCCGATTTTAGCTCTTCAAGCAGCACAGGCAGTATTTCAGCACCTGAAGTCCATATGTCGGCTGCTGGAAGCAAGAGATCTTCTTTTTCTCGCAAGTAAGCAATGCAGTTTTTCCTGAATATTGCTAGTACAAAGATAGACTACTGTGTAAGGTCTTGCATTTTAAAACAATTGGGTTAACACAAGGCTGTTTGGTAGCACACTGGTGAGAACTGCAGTATAAGAAAGAAAAAAAAGCTGTATTCAGTTTACAGAAATTGTCAGTGTGCCAGATCAGCCAGCTGTTGGGGGTTTTTTTGTTTATTCATGGCAAGTACAGGAAATAGAATCAGGTAAGGCAGAAAAGGCATTGGCTGGAATGGAGAGAGAGCTGGGTGTGTTAATTAACAGCAGTATTTCTAACCAGTTAACCTAAACCTTTTAGTCTTAATTTGTTTTATCTCTGTCATAAATTGTCAGCTGAGCTTACACCCTTCCAGATCAATATCTCATTTTTTGTTGTAAGAAGTAGACAGTATTGCATTTGATGTTGGATTTTTTTTTCTGAAATACCCTTGCCTAGCCTATAGGCAATTAAAAAAAAAAATATATCATAGTCATCTAAGTGAACCTTTCATGAAAGATTTTTGTAAGATTTCTCCCTGTCATCTGTGAATTGCAAATTCAGGCAGCTTGAGAACACAGGGGCAGTGGGATGGATCAGCACACGTTGTGTTCTGCCCACGCAATCCCTGCTGGTTACATTTTGTGGAGCAGGAGGAGGGAGTTCTCAGGGACAGGAGTGGTTTCCTGCCCGTGGTGGAGGAGCTGGCAGGCAGGCTGGGGTGGCAGCAGGGTACCCGTGTGCCTGAGTCACACCGGCATCCTGGAGGTCGTGGTGTGCCCTGGAACACAGAGGCTGTCAGAGTGAGGCTTTGAGAGCACTTTCCTATCTGTATCCTGAGACTGGGAAAAATAAACTCTACTTGAGTTCCCTCTAGATTACATTCAACAAGTAAAACTATTGGCTGTGGGAAAAAATGGTACTAAGTGTAATATGAAGCCCTAAAATCACCTTAATTTCAGTGAGCTTCTGTGTCATTTCATATACTACTGGGCATTTTAATATAACTTTAAACTAGAGCATACTGTATTGGACAGAAGTCCTCTGTAATAAGTCTCCTTCTGATGCCCTGCTATGTTAAGCACAGTCTCTGCGAGTTCTGCCACAGTTGATGATACCCTGTATGAAGTGGAAAGAGATATCTACTTTGCAATATGTTCTTTTTTAACTGTTCTTGCTATGAAACAGTTCCATGTTGTCACAAACCACAGTTCTGTAGTTCATTGTAAAATAATTTCAAAATCACCCAAACCACAGCAGTGTGATGAAGGTTCGCAGCAGCCACTCAACCATCTGTTCCTTATAAACTGTTCCATTTGCTGAGAAGGGAAAAAACCAATTGAAACAATTTAAAGAAGAGATGTTGCTTCATAATTCTGTGGTATTTGATTTTTTTATATTCATGCCTTCTCTTTTGCTGGCTGGGTTTGCCTTTTTCTGGTATTTTTTGTTTGGACTTTTTTTTTATTTTATTTTTTCAAGCCTGCCCTTTCATTACCATTTAGAAGAACAACTTCAGTGGGAAAGTGAAGGTGGTAGTGTAGTCATGTAGGATGGCAAACCAAGTGAGCAGGAAAGGGAAACATCCCGAGAAGCTGGCCTCAGAGCACTCCAGCCCTTGGGCAGCTGTCAGGCAGGGAGGATACCAACTGCTTTCAAGCACACACAGTTGACAGATTCTTTTATAAAGAATGGAAAAAAGAAAGGTAAATATGTATGAGAAAAACTGGAAGAAAAAAAGAAAATACTGTATTTTCCTCTGTCTCTTTTAATACTTTTTCAGCCTGCTCTCCATGGGGCTCAAGCTATATCGAAGTGAATGAATAGCTGACCATGACAGATGAAGCACCCAGTATGCCAAAGGCAAAAAAGAACAGTGGCCCAAACAAATCTGTTTTCATTGCACACTGTGATCCGTCAGGCTGCTTGCTGAGGAGCATGAAAGCAGTCTTACAGCAACCCTCCGTGCACAGGCACCACTCTGCAGGCCTGGCCAGGGAAAGCTGCAGTGTGGTTCTTTTGGCATTAGTCCAGACCACAGGCCTCTCCTTACTTAACCAAGTCAAAGATTCAGGGAACATGAATGATCTGATGGAGTCACTGAGAACTGTGCTGTCCACAGAGAGATGTAAAATGGCTGAGATTTCCTTAGAACATGTAATTCAGACTGAGAACCCCCTGCCAGTGAAAGAACATGCAGTTGCTGATCATGTCAGAATTTTATTTCTTTCCAGCCACTCACAGTTATCTCTCTGGTTTATTGTTTAGAGAACTTTGTGTATAAAATAAGACATATAATGGATTGTGTGATGAGAATAATGCTTTCACCGTTTTGGTTCTTCTCCAGTCGTGGTCCTTATGGTCGGAATAATGGATCCTCATCCTACAAGTCTGGAGCCAGTCCACCTTCTTCACATGGAAAGGATGCTTCATCAACACTGTGCAAAAACCATCTGAGTCCTGCTAACATCCATCAGAGTTACAGGGCTTCTTCAGCCAGCAGCAGCAACTCAGGCTCGTACAAAGGAAGTGATAGCAGTCCAGTGATGAGGCAAGTCTGTGTTTCAGCCTCCTGGTGTTGGGTACATTGACAGTCTCTCTGCACTGTAGTGTGGGATCAGTTGTAGGAGTTGCCATGCAGGTCATCTTGCTCCTCACCATAGTTATGATGCCTTATATAGGTGACTTAACAGTCAGCAAGGTTCTCCATACCATGTAAAAGCTTTATTGTTTCAGCACTTTAAAATTCAAGCTTACTTTAAGTCAAAATCCTTTGCAGTTGGTTTTCACTCCAAGGCAGGCTATTTCATGCCATCAGTTCTTATGAGGATTTACTGGTTTGTTTGTTGTAGGGTTCTTTTCACTTCAAAGAGAATTGGGTGGGGTAGTGTAGGAAACATGATGTACTTGAGCGAAAATTCACCCCACCTAGCCTTAGGCACCTCCCTAAGGAGTGCAGTTTCCTGTACAGGAAAGAATACAGACACCTGCCAGAGCATGTGACATGTGTTGCAGAGAAGAAATGGCCACCATGCTGCTGCTGTTGTCCACGCTCCCAGACGACTGAGCAGCCAGTGTACATGTGTATTGGCTGACTGAGCATGTAATATACACACCCAGAGCTAGAAGGGATGAGTGTGGATTTCAGTGTGCTCAGCTTTATAAATCCTGTGTGGAGCTGAACTTGTTCCTTGGGCTGCCTCGCCTGGCTGTCTGTAGATGGGTACCCTTGCCCTTCCTGTTCTTGGGCACACCACCCATTTGGGATGAGGGAATGGCCGGGTATTGTAAAGTCAAAATAAAGTTAAAAGCCTTATTTGACGTAATGACACTGAAGCCAAGTACAGTAAATAGTAAATCTTGCACTATAGCTACAAATCAGCTGTTTCCTCAAGTACTTTGATTGGCAAGGTGGAGTAACTTGTGTGGACACCGAGGACCCCCTGATGAGTCAAGTTTTGCATTTATCCATCAACGGGATGTTTTTCATTCTGCCAGGATTTAAGAACTGTAAGAGTGATGTTATGTGATGGTTTGTTTTGGGTTTTTTCAGGCGGTCAGGGAGATACAGTTCTTGTGGTGACAATCACAGCATTAAGCCACAAAACCCAGAGCAGTATTTGACTCCTCTGCAGCAGAAAGAAGTGGCAGTGCGACATTTGAAAACCAAGCTGAAGGAATCTGAAAGCAAACTCAAAGAAAGGTAAACCTCACTTCAGAAATCAGTCAGAAAGATTTTATTTGGGAACATTTAGGGGTGGGGATCCTGAGTGGTTTTACTCATTTCTTGATCAATGAAGTTTCCATTAAGAAAATTGAAATACAATTAGTCTGGTTAGGTTGTTTTCAGTATTTCAGGTTTCAGAGTGTACTAAGGGGATGCAAAACAATGAATTATTTATAAATATAGCTCTTTTTCCTTCTTGGAACTTTCACAATAAAATGCTTTTAAAAGACAACTTTTTACAAGTCTTATTTAGATTGAGGCCTTTTATACATAGAACAGTTTCTACCTGCTAGCATGTGTTACCTTAGTGTCCTGTTCTACCTCTCTCAGTGAAGTAGAACTGCAAATATCCTCCTTTTCCCCAGTGAAAGAATAGTTCATACCCAAACCACCGTGCCTATTTGTGTTTTTGTCACTTACATGCTGGATTTTTCACAATAGCCCTTTGTGTGGATGCTGAGCAAAGAAGTGACAACATGCATTACACAGCAGCAGATGTCTCTTACTAAAACTGCCCTCTGAGAGCTGGCTCTCCAGCACAGACAACCCAAGGGGTCACAAAGGGCTGTTTGAATGGAGCCCAAGACAGAGTTCCAGGGACCTTGTGCTCTTCCTCTGCATCAGCAAGGCCTGGAACTGACATAGGAGTCCCCTCTCTCCCACTTGCTCCGCATGTCCTTGCAGCAGCCTCTGGCTCCCTGCTGGGGCAAGCCAGCCATGTGCCTGCAGACCTGAGCTCCGTGCCTGTCCGAGGCCACTTGGCTCTGGCAGTATGTGACAAGCTGCTGGCAGGAGCGGGGATGCATCCAGGCAGCTGTTTCCCATTTGCTCCAGGGTGAGGCAGTAGGGGAGGTTTTAAGCACTGCAGTGGTTAGATGTGACCTAGAGGTCACCACTGGTGCCTCAAATTGTCCAGGATCATGGCACAGCCCCCAAGGCCGCTGGTTTTGTGGGGAGGTCAGTGACTCCCATGAGCAATCCGCTGGCACATCTTGGCTTTCTCAGAGGGGATCACAAATGGCACCTGGAGAAATTTGCTTCCTTCTTGGAGCATCTCAGCAGCAGAGCCATCACTGTGTGATGGCGGCCTCATACTGACTTTAGGTGAGCAGTCAGCAGAAGTGTTACATGATTTTTATTTTGCTACAGGGAAACAGAAATAGAAGAGCTTAAAGCTCAGCTGGGACGGATGAGGGAAGACTGGATTGAAGAAGAGTGCAATCGTGTGGAGGCAGAGCTAGCCTTAAAGGAAGCAAGAAGTGAAATTAAACAACTTAAGCAGGTTATTGAAAGCATGAAAAGTAGCTTGGCTGAGAAAGACAAAAAAATTCAGAAATACTTCACAGACATAAACATTCAAAACAAGAAACTGGAATCTTTGCTGCAAAGCATGGAGATGGCTCAGAACCACTCTGTGAGGGATGACCAGTGCCTGGAGTATGCGAGCGACTCAGAGGGGAAGCTGTTATCATTGTGTGCCACCCTGCCAGACAGCCCCATCACAGAGGACCAAGGTCTGGAGGAGGTGGCAGACAGTGATCTGCTTCTTGGTGAGGACAGAGCTACCGGGACTGACTCATCTGGAGAGAGTTTGACCACCACAACCTCTGAGTTGAGTGATCCAGCTCCCTTCAGTGCTGCTGTAAATGAAGAGATGCTTGAAATCATTCTGGATGGAAAACTAACTTATTGCCAGGAAGAAGCAAAAAGCAGTATGATGGTGGAACAGGCCATCCAGACTGACGTGGTGCCATATAGCTTGGATGTGGAGCAGCTCATTCAAAACATCTTCAGAGCTCAAGACACCTGTCCTCTAAGCCCACCTTCTTCACTGAAGGATCTGGGTGAATTTTCTCTTGGAAGCTTCAGTGATTCTGGTATCATAGTGGACTTAACCCCAAGTGATCCCAATTCTGCCATCCTTTTGTCTCCTATGGAGTCTCCATGCAGGAAGGTGGAGCACAGAGTTAATGAAAACCGTTTCATGAAAGAACTTGATTTTACAGAAACTCATGATGATGAAGCCTTTGAGTATGTTAATACAGGAATAAAGAGGAGATACTGGAGCAGCAGTCTCCTCGGGGATCTTCTGGCTGTAGCAGCCCCTGTTGTACCAACTATTTTGTGGGCTTTGAGTACTCAGAGAGGAGGAACAGATCCTATTTACAATATTGGAGCATTGCTTCGTGGTTGCTGCCTGGTGGCCCTGCACTCTTTACGCCGAACACCCTTCAATATCAAAACCTAAAGTCTACTCTGGCACCAACTGGCTGAGGCAGAGAGAAGGAGGAATGAGATGGATTATAAAAGATTACTGTATATTCTGGCAGAGTCCATCCTTTGCTTTTGACTATTTAATTTGCACTATAAATCAGTTAAAAACATGTTCCTTGTTTCAAAATAAAAAAAATAAGCTGAACCTCTTACTTCCACAAGATGTTTTTAACAATACTGCTGCTTATGGAAATAGTCCCCCTGCTCCCAGGCATCATGTCCCTCCCCTGTGCTGGTGACTTTCTGGTGCCAGCACATCTGCACAGTGAACCTAACCAGAGAAATAGGAATTCAAGCCTAGTGCTCTTTCATGTTCCACTGCTGAGCCAGGATTAAGTCGTCACTCTCCCTGGATGGTTCACTGAGCAAATGTACAAGTACTTGGCACTGGCTCAAGGATAGTGCAAGATGCACAAGGAACAAGTGGCTGGAAAAAGGTGGGGTATTTCTCTAGGCAGCACTAACCTTCCCTTAGGGTATCACACCTGTGCTCCAGAAAGCATGCTAGCGCTTTCCATTTGTTGTCCCAAGTGTCAATTCAATTTAGAGATAAAACCCGTGTTCCCCAGGCAGCTTCCAGCACATTGTTTGTGCCTGTCTCATGTAGTGCTCTTCTCAATTGTGCAATTGCTTGAGCATTTCACTGGTCTTGTGCGTATACAGGGACTGTAACCAAAAATGTACATCGTTGGGAGTCTTAACACTTGTTACAATAAGTATAGGCGTGGATACACTTTGGTTCTTAATGTTGTTTTAAAGTCTTTATGTATTGGAACCAGATAGTCTTTTGAGCCCTTTGAAATACTATGTATAAATGTATTGTGTTTTAACTTATTGTTTATTTAATTGCTTTATTGTAAATTACCTTTATAATCACAAGTTCAGTAAAGCATGATAGATATGTCAAATGTGTGAGTGTTTTACTTCAGAAAGGTATAAAAAAGTACCCCATTCTAGCTGAGCTGTCAGTACAGGCTGAGCTAGGGGAGGTACTGTATCAGGTACTATTCAAGGAGATCAGAATTAGACTGAGAAAACCTGACTACAGTTCCAAGTGTAAGCACTCACCAGGCTGATTAAAGGCTCCAGCAGGGCTGCAGTTGCACACACAACCCACTCTGCTGCCTCACGCTGGCTTCACAGATGCAAGTGACCTAATCTTTCACCCAGTGCAATCATCTGGAAACCTGGAACTCCTCAGCACTGCAATCCCAGAACAATACCAGTCTTTCTGGCATTTTACCCATCTGACAGTCATGTGGTCTCAGTGTGCATGCACACTGTGACCATCAAAACATTAATTCTCCATGTCCAAAACCCAATGCTACCCAATAGGCAAAACAGTGGGGTTTGTCTCGCTCCACCCAAGCTTTCAACCCCACCTCTGGCCATTTAAACATCACTGGCCTCCTGTTTTCCCCTTCAGCAAAACAAGTGTAGTATTTCCTTGTGTGACCCAGAGAAGAAGGAATCCAGGGAAACCTGACAGTGCCATGTATTGCTCTGCAGCTTTTGGGAAGGAAGTTATGAGTACTCCACAAAGGAGTATAATTGGCCATGTGTGGGAAGCTTTTGCGACACTCAACAGGGTGATACTGATGCTTACAGAGGCGACTTGCACACCTTTCATGTCTCTGTGGTGCCTGAGTGGTGAATTATTTTTTGTTTGCAGCAGAGATTCTAGAAGCTTCATTAAGCATTACATTAAGGAAGTGAACTCTAACATATCATTTGAAGTAATATAATCCCCATCTAACAGAGATGGACATGAGAGCATTTTGCTTACATTGCCGTAACTTTGTCTTCCGTGCTCTCCCACCTTCTTGGGTGCCTGCAGCCATCTGGCTTGCTTTGTGACACTGCTGCACTGCATATTACTCAAATGTCACTTTCAAAAGCTTTTACATTACAGGGACACCAGGGCCAACATTACCAGTTGGAGATATTATCAATATAAATTTTACACAACCATGGACTTTCATAATTCCTGAATATCTCTTCTTGGGACTGAAACACATTACAGAAAATTTTATTCCTACATCAAAATGTCTGTGCAGAGCCAGGACCAGCAGTATTTTATACCTAATGTTACCAACTTCATTACAATGTTGGATTTTTCTTTCACAGCCATTATTGTTTAAGTGATCTTTGAGTGACACTGAAATGCACCATAATTTAGAAGAAAAAGTGATCTTCTGTTCTAGATGCATTCACTGTTGACTTTGTGGGGAGTTTTTGCAGCAAGAGGCAACAAAGCGGCAAAAAACTACACTTACATTAAAGATGCCAATAGGCAGATCTCATAACCAGAACAATGTCAAAGTTTCTTTCCGCCCTTAAGATTCTTCAGTCAGTTCAAGTCTCCTACAATATTTAACTGCTATGCTCATCAAGAGGTGACAGCATTCCAATCACATTCCTGATAAAAAAGCCTTTGCTGTGATCTCTATCTAAAATGCAGCTCACTTCTAAGCCTCCACCTTTCCTCCTCCACACTGCAAGGACATAGCTCAAGGTACCCTTTGTAAGACCACACCTGAATTACTATAATGCACCAGTCCCAGACTTTGGTCTTTGTTTCACAATTCATAGAGGATATGCCAGTTGTTGCTCCAAACATACCAAGTTCACTTTTTTCCCTCTAATATTACACTTAAGTCTTAGTCATATCTCACTGGTGATGTACACATCAGCCTCCAAGCAGTTCAACAGAAACTCTCACCTTTTTTTTTCTAAATTTAGAAAATGCTCATACCCACACCTCTACCTCACTGGGAAGTCTTATCTCAAAACAGGCAGGTGAGGAGGACATGCAGCTCATACACTATAGATAGAAGAGTGGACACTTGAATTCGGGCTTAGGGCATAGGAACCAAATCAGCTTCTTCCTGGGCTGAAGGGATGCATGTTCATAATCCCACTATACATTTTATTTCTAATCCAGGGACAAAAAAAGCCTTTCTTTCATATTCAGTTTAAGAGGTACCCAACATACCCTGTTGCTGAAAATGTTGAGGCTCAGGCATTTAACTCCCTTCCCACTAGAGATTCATCTCTATCCTTCACAGAATCACAGAATGCATCAGGTTGGAAGGCACCACAATTGGTCATCTGGTCAAACCTCCCTTTTCAAGCAGGGAGCACATGGCACAGAATTGCATCCAGGCACTTCTTAAGTATCTTTAGGGGTGGGGAGACTACAACCTCTCTGAGCAATCTGTTCCAGTGCTTACTCAAGTAAGGAAGTTGTTCCTCGTGTTGAGGTGGAACTTGCTGTGCATCAATTTCTGCTTGTTGACTCTTCACCCTTCCTTATGTCCTTTTCACAAGGCTGTTCCCAACTTGTAATTACACATTTCACCTTCCTTTCCCTGCAAATCAACTCTCTCTTAATCCCAAACTCCTGAAACATATTTAGCAGTTTTACATATGCCCTATATAAGTGAATATTTCACTCCAAATCCCTTCAGACAAATGAGCACAGGACCTGCAAGCACAAACAACTACAGCACAGTCAAGGAAAGGATTTTTCAGTCATCCTGGCAGGTCAATCCTCCACAGTCAAGAATATCAGTGAAAGCAATCAAGTCCAGCTTTCAGCCAAGAAAGAAAAAAAAACCATAGCCAACAACTAAAATATGAATGAGAAAAGGAGGAGCATATGGCAGTAGAAAGGAAAGACAAGAAATACATAAAGGGGTGTACAGGACCTTCAGAAAACTCAAACCAATGGAAAAAATAGTATCAGCAGCAGCCTCAGTAAGCTTAGCAAAAGTGTTTTCATATTTATCAAGGATAAAAAAATCAGTATTTAGGAAGGAGGAAAGAAGAGACCACAGGAGAAAGACAAAACTGATACTAATGCACGGGTTATCACCATGCAAGAGACTTCCTCCAAGAGCAGAGTCCTCCCTACTGGCACCATGTCAACACAGGGCAGAGATGGGAGGAATCTCTAGAGAAGCTGTGCTCAAATTTAGCAGGTAGATGGAAGAACAGCAAAGCAGTACACAGCAGGAGAGGAGGGAAAAGCAATGCAGGAGGAGTCCCAAGCAGTGGCAGAACTCAAGGGTTTTTAAAATGGCTGAAGGCTCAATAGTCAAATGTGCTTTCATGATGTACTTAAGGGGTTTTATTTGCAACTTAGTAACTCGCCCACCTGTTGCTATTTTTAATAAATAGTATTGATTTACATCTACTTTATATTGTCTCAAAAATAGCAACAGTAATCACTAATTTTCTAGAAAATGAGACATAGCTTCCAATGATTTCACATTAAACAGGCAGCAGATAGCCAGTTTCCTTGCCCTGTGGTTAAAGAATTGTGACTGGTACCTCCTTGCTTCTTGAGTGCTGTTAAAAGAACAAACACAGATTGTTATTAAAACTTATTCATAAACTTTCTCATCTCCCATCCCTTGTCAAATACTTTGGAGGTGTAGTAGGAACAGATTTGCTTGCCATACTGCAGTGAAGTCTGCACTTGAAATAATCTGTTCTACTCCAGACAGAAGACTTGTGCAGAAATCACGCATGGCATTGTTGGCTTCAAAATATATTTCAAAATTAAACATCTGAAAATTGCTGTCACATCAGTTGACCTCTGCAAGATTTGAACCTATATGACAAGTATACTAAACATTTTTTAAAAACTTTTCTCTGGGAGTGTAAAGCCATTAAAATGAATTCTTACTGTGTTGTTTTCTCAATTACTTATACTCTAAGCAAAATTTGTGCCAGAACTTAGTAGAACTTAGTTACAAATTCTATTTCTGTAGGCAGGAAAGATCTAGTCACATGCCCCCTCCTCCCCTTCCCATTCTCTTACAACTGACACTTCCTGTGCTGTCCCTGGATGAACAGGAAACAAGTCTCGAGTGCAAAATGTGCTGATGTAACTCACCTGTCATAAGGTAAGAAATCCATGCAACCCACAAATCAGGGATAATCACACCCACACAACAGAACCTAGGAAAAGCATTCACTGAAGCACTGGGCTGGATGAAGCACATAGACCTCAACCCCTCCCATCTATCTCTTTCCAGCAAACATTGACTTTTTCATTAAAGCACTGTTGCCTTCTACTGCACATACACCATTCATGCTTCACCAGGGGAATTACAAAGTAAACACATACAGAAAGTGTGCAAAAAACGGAGTTTGAAAAGTGCTTGTAACTGAACTGAGAATTTTCACACTAGCTTTATTAGCAGAAGACACAATTTTTCTTCTCAATTACGCCAACTATGCAACAACTATAAGGTGTGAGGATTCCTGTCTCTAGAAAGTATAAGAATTTCTGCTAGAAATACAAATTTACCAATACAAGTAAATTACTAAAATGCTCCCTTACATTCACATCAACCCTTTGTAGGCTGCACCACTCCTGTGTAGTGATGCCACTGCTGGCAGTCAATGCAGTGTCAAGTAAAATAGGAGCATAGGAAGCTGCAAGTGACAAAGGGAGGAGAAATCCACTTTCAGTGTTCACCTGCATAACCTACCAGGAGCACATTTTGACTTGCAGGTCATCCATAATAAGTTATTTTCTTCTACACAGTATGATCTCCCATGGAGAACTTTCAAGTGTTTACAAATACTTTCATAAAAGAGCAAAAGCAGACTTTTTTATCAGGCAGGAAACAAAAGGTTCTTTAAAACTGTTTAATTACATGTTTCAGGTAAGCACAGACAATACAGGTAGATTTCCCACCACTCAATATTTACATTCTTTTCCCTAGGCTTGAGCTGTTCATTTAGAGTGTTTTTCAATCAACATCCTTGTCAATCACTTGCTGCAAAGAAGGGTGCTGGAAAAGAACTATTGCAGGAAACATTCCATCAAGGCATGATTTTCTGTAGGGCTTTTCTTCTTTAAGAACTACATACTAGTAGTTCAAGATGTTTTGGGAAAATCCTGGCTTCCAAGATGACCTGAAGAATGCACTGAAACCAAGCAGTGTGTTGAAGTCCTACAAATAGTTAAATCAATACCAATATGTATCTTGTGGAGCTGAAATTCTCTTTTCACTGGCACTGCCATTGCTGTGTGGCTTCTGTTAGGACAGTTTTACACCAATTTTGTTTTGTTCCTTCTTCATTAGCCTTTGTGCCTCTTTCTCCATTTTCTTTCGCTGTTGTTCTGCTGCTCTTTTTTCCCTTTCCGCCATCTTTTGTTGTCTGTAATTAAAGAGAACATGAATTGCTAAATAACACACACTCAATTTTCAGGATGGTCATACTTTAAGTTCTTGTCAATACATAGGTTATTATAACTAATAACAGAGCATCAGTCTATTGTCATTAGGCTCAGAACAGTTCTTCTTTTACTGTGCCTTTTTTCAGATTAATCTAGAATTGTAGAATATTCTGAGTTGGAACCCACAAGGATCATCAAAGTCCAACTCCTGGCCTACACAGGACCATCCCCATGAATCACATCATGTGCCTCAGAGTATTCTTCAAACAATTCTGGCAGGCTTGGTGCTGTGACCACTTCCCTGATGAGCCTGTTCCAGTGACCACACTCCAGGTGAAGAACTTTTTCATAATATCCAACCCAATCCAATCTAGCTTTAGGCAGTAATATTTGTTCAATTATTCAGCAATTTAAAAGCCACTAGCTTCTCAAAGATTCAGAGTAAATGAATCAGTGAGAGTACAGACAGTTGCAAGGCCTAGAGGAAAAACTAAAAATCTATCTAATACTTTCAGCAGGAGCTCAAAAGTTTTGGGTTTTTGCTGGTTTAGGGATATTTTTGAGTTTGTCACCCATTACTGTACATTCTACCTGACAGCTGACAGAGCTGTCAGTGCAGCAACATGTAGAGTAATAATATTTGCCACATTACAGTGGCACATTTTTATATTTCCCACGTATCTGAACTGATGCAGAAGGGAAGAGGCACTGTGCTTCTTCACCAGCCAATACACAGAGACAGTAAAGCTCCAAAAGGCCACATGTTGTTAATGCTGCTGTTCACGAGCAGTTCTGAAGGGAGGGATCCTGGCAGCTCCTGTTTCTTTCCCTGGGATGACCCACAGGACACAGAGCTCCTGTGCACAGCAGTGGTTTCACGCCCTCTACCGTCTGGGAACCTGCACTCAGTTCTGCCCAGAGAGACCTTCAACTTGCCTCAGACACAGCAACTGGCCAACAAAAATACAAGTAGCTGTTATAAACTAAAAATGTGTGAGTTCAACTGCTTCCACTGGGATAAAAACTTCGTTGGTAATATAAAGTCTGAAGTTGTAGATAGGTATCTAAAATTTGCAGAAGAAACTCAGTTCCAACTAACTCAAGTTAACTGAAAATGCAGTTTGTCATCCACTATACCAATTCACCACTGACTGGAAAATTTCAGTGTATTCCAGCCTAGAACCTGTGGAAAATAGGGAAAAAAGAGACTACAGGAACTTCTCATGCTCTGATAGCCTACTCTTCAGCACTTTCTGCATGCCTTAATTCCAGGGAGCATTTGACTTACTATATGTGCTCATTTCAACTGTTATGCTTATACATAAACTCACCAGAGAGGCCACAGGGATAGTCTTCACTGCTAGGTAGTAGGACACAGCCCACTTCTGCATAAGTGATCAGCACTCCATTACCACACAAAAATTATTCTGGTCTTACTAGGCACTCACAGCTACCAGACACAGCAGGCTAAGGGAGACCCTCACTTTTTCTGCACACTCATTTCATTCTCCAAAAGCACCACTGGAGTACAGTCAGCATTAACACTCTGGAAAATTAGAGGACTGTCCTCTATTTGGCAGTCTGAAATATTATACAAGCGTCTTTCAAGTGTTACACTTATGCACTAAGTCACCACAGTGCCCACAGGATCTTCAGATCACTTTGCAGATCAAGATGCAGACTTCTATCATTAAGAAGAGACTCCATAGCACTTCCTTACTACACTCTGTTGAAAACAGAGTCAGGCCTGACCAGTTTTATGTTAAATGTTTTGTTTAAGTTTTATGTTAAATGTCAGATGTTAAAAACACCAGTGATGTCTACTGCAAGAGAAACTAAACCCAGTCGGGATTTCTTTATCAACGTTGCTAAAAATCAGCCAGCACTTGACTCATTTACAGATAAACATTGTTATTTCTGTGTCATGAATAAAACAAAGGTTTTACTTCACCCAGCTGGGATACAGATTACATAATGACCAGCTGTATAGAGGTAGCCAGCCATAGCTGGACAAGCAGTAAGCCATAGACATCTGGAGTTCTAATCATATTTTATCTGCTGCAAGTATTTAGACACACATCCCTTCTATAACAACTGCAGTTTGATACTTTTTAGTGAGGCCAAAAAGAAATCCTATGAGAAGTAACCATTTGAGTTGAACCCTTTCAACTAAAGATGGTAGGCTGAAATCTTTAGGATAGGTTCAACCAAATATTATGACACTTTGAAAAATTAAAGCTTTTGGGAAACCCCACTGCTCTCACCATGTAAAAGGTTGCTCTTCCTAAGTATTCTAGAGTATGAACCTGACAGTTGGCAAACAATATAACTTAGCCCATCCTGGAAATATTCACTGCACAAATTTTACACTCCAAGAATAAACTGGCATATACACACACCAGGAAATTTTTAATTCACTTATGACAAACCATCTGTAATGGAATGTGGCAAGGGTTAAGTAAATACAATGCAGTGTCTGCAGTAGCAAAAGTAGCTGATTCATTTCTCCATAAAAAACAAACAAACAAACAAAAAAAGAGTATTTTCACTGCACCATAGCTATTAAAGATCTTACTGAGTCTATTGATATTCTTTACAGGAAAAAGGACTATCTGTGGAACCAAAAGAGCCCAAAAGCACACTTTTCATATCAGAAAGCTTGTACTTCAGTACAAAACCTGAAACAGTAATAAGTTTAAAAAATAAAGGAAAAAAGAAAAAGGTGAGCAATGTATTGATCAGAATGTACACACCAATACCACATAAAGTTTACAAAAATATTTACATTACAACCCTATTTTCACATGTTAAGCTTCTGCAAAGCAAGACTGACAGAGATAATAAATTGAATAAATTCTAATTATGGTTAGCACATTGAAAAATGAACTGATAACTTTCCTATTGTCTTATTCCACAGATTGAAAATGTAAATTTTCCAAAACATTAAAATAAACACTTGATCAGATTCCTCTTTTCTTTTCCCCACAATCCCTATTTTCCTTAGAATGACTTTTGACTATATCATGTCTTTATTTCACTAGTGGACCACAGAAACCATGTGCTTGTAATTAAGTGAGTAGAATTACAACAGCCTAGGAAGCTAAAGCTATCTGAGGCTGGTTACCTGACTATGTAGTAAGCAGTAAAGTTTGATACAACTGTAAGTCACTACCAGTTCAAATCATTGAGTATGATTAACTTAAACTTAATTTGCATCCCTTACCCCTTAAAGGAAAGAAGAACACAAACTGAACAGCTGAAGCATTCACACTAACTTTGTGCAAGACTTTGATTTTATGTTCAGCTAGTTTAGTTAAATTAGAAAAGCCTAGCTCCTACAGGGATTCCAAGAACATAGTTATCACTTCACCTTCTATCTATACCTGAACTTTTTTTACCTTAAGCACATGGTTGTGATACTTTTTAGAAGGACATCAAGTGGTATTTTACCTAATCAAGTAATGTCATCTGAACATAATAAATTGTTGGGATTGGTGGAGGGCCACTTTTTCAGCACCTGCATGTGCATGTGCTAATGTGTTGTTCCAGTGTTCCAGTGATTTTCAGATGTCCTCTACTATCTCATTTATTAAATTAATTAGATCCAAAATGTCTTCTGGTGAGTACCAGTTACACAGAGATTAGGTGCATAAAAATAATTTGTCTTAAGAGGAGTTTAAGAATTCTTGGCACTCACCAGGAAGGTGTCAAATAAACAAATATGATTCTTTTACATGTAAAACCTTTACATAGTTTTATATTAATTTCAGTTACCTAAGAACTTCTTCTGCCTGCCAAGCAGCATCTTCCTCTTCTTCCCAGGCATTTGTATTTTCTTGCCAAGTATCCAGGTCTCCCAGTTCAGGCTGAAACAAAGAGAAGTTCTAAGCACATGGAAAATTAAATAAAACACTGGTGTGTGACTGCCAGAGTGGCTCCTGGATGACAGCAAAGTTTCCTTAACATATTTTTAACCTTAATGCTTCAGACTTACAGAAATATTTGATGTATGGCAGTGCTTCTCATCTTATGGTCCATGCTTTTTTTCCTGCTATAACACTGAGTTTTTTCAGTTGTCAAAGGGTTTTTTGGACAAAGACAGGAAGGAAGTAGTGGAGTGCATTTTTAGCAAGAGGAAGACAGATTGAGCAGATTAAATGAGAAGATAATGTAAAAAGATTTCTGGCAGTTGCATGGATAAACCAACACATACATCCACTTGTTTTTATGTCCAGTATCAGCTGAGTGACACTTTTACTCACTAAAAGTCCTTTCCTCAACTATTTTCATAAAGGACAGTGCAAGGAGGTGGTATGACCATTCTGTACTGCTTCCTGCCTGTACCCTTTTGTGCACAACGTTTATCAAAAGAGAAACACTGTTAAAAAAGGCAAAGGGCAAGGGAGGGATAGCATCTCCTGCTAACTAGCCAGGTCATTAGGCAACTAGACAAATTTTTCAAAGGCTAAGGAGTAAAAATTAGGAGACTGCTACATTACAATCCCTACACAAAAAGGAAGGGAGAAGCAGAAGGTTAAAAATGGGTCCAAAACAATAGAGCAAAGGTAACTTAGAGGTTTTCAAAAAAGCCTTCTACTCTTTTGTTAGTAACTTACTGAGTAAAATCCAAAACTTCCAGTTCATTGCTTTAGCAGATTTGCAAGCCCATAAGTATATGGAAGCTTCTTACCTTTCTATCACTGATTTGTCAAGTTTCTCAGCAGAACATATTGGACTACTTCTTTATTCACTCAATTTTAAAACAATTTACATTCCCAACTATTCCAATTACTTCCCACAATGCACACCTTAGGCAGCCTATTCCTTCCCCTAGAGAATATCATTTAACTGACAAATACAATATCAATACTTTAAGTGTACTTACAGATTGATGAATAAAAGGAATATCTTGTGTGGCTGCTAATCTGCTAGAGAATCCTGTGTTTCCCTCTGGAATCCCAAAATTTAAAGGCTCTCGTTTTTTAATAACTATCTGAAAATATTCAAAAAAAGGAACAAAAAAGTGGTAGATTAAAGCCCTGCAGAGATTCCTTGGTCATATAACTCTGTGCCAATGAAGGTTCAGCTACACAACACCTCACTGTGGCTTAAACCTGGCCAGGTTCTTAAAGCTGCACAGCAAAATGAACTTGTAAGTGAAAGATAAATACAAAAGACAAGAACTCCTCCTCCCCCGACTAGCGTATTCTTTAGTCACATAGAAACCTGTGACTGTATCAAGACAGAGAATGGGCACAAAGAATCACAAATCAAACAGCCACATCTCCCAGTCCTCACAAAAGCTACCAATTATGTGATATATTGCTTGAAGAAATTCTGCTTCTGTGACAGGTCACTTTAAGCTACTACTTTTGAGGACAGTGCTGTCTGCACAGTTGTACTGCACTGTAATGTCAGCTCTCTCAACTACTCAATAACTGTGCAGTTTCAATAGCTGCAAATTTTCTGTCAACATTTACTAGTAAGCTCTGTACTGGTTTGGCTGAAAAGCAGTGCTTTTCCCAAAACAGTTGCCAAGATCACATATCCTTTTCACTTGTCTTGAGCACAAGTCAGGAACTTTGTTTAGCCTACTTCGAGCCTCTTCTGCTTCCCAATGAGGCAGATCCACAGTTCCACTGTCTGTATGCTTGTACCAATCCAAGAAAGGACACAGGACTAGACAATCTTATTGTCTTATTGAACAATGATATATTGTTATTTAACTGAGGGTTTATTTCCAAATAGATCTGTATAAATGAGTGAAAACATGAGTAGACTGTACCTCAAATCTCAGCGTTTATATTGAGACATTCAGTGGCAATAAACATAAATTCATACTGAATGGTGGTAATTTGGCCAAGTTAACAGGGATGTTTTTTACAGTGCCTGCAGTCACCCCTAGAGAGATATTTAATATAAGCCCAGTGTTTAATATGGACTCTTCGTCAGTTTTGTTCTGAACCTGAAGTGCATTCTATGAGGCAAAAAATGTCAGTAGATATAAAGAAGAAATCTACCTCTCCCTAGCCCTCTTCTACTCCTCAGATTTTGGGACAGCAAAATTCCTAGAAGATTCTGAATGTACAGAAAGCTGACACCAGGATCACCTCCAGTTCATAGGACCACAGGAAGATTCAGGTTTGAAGGGGCCTCAGGAGGTTTGTAATCCAATCTCCTCCTCAAACCACTGTCACTTTAAGGCTGATGAAAGCACTTAGGGCTTTTCCACGTGGGGCTTAAAAGCTTCTAGAGATGGAGGCTGTACAACTTCTCTGGTAACATATTCCAGTACTTGTGAGGTTTTTCCAATTGACTCAAAGATCTGCAAATACCCAGCTGAAAGATTCACAAATAGAAACAAAACCTGCAATCACCAGATTTTAATCAGCATTTATTTACAACCTTGATGCTCCTGTAGAGATGCCCTCCTGTCTTGTCTCCAGTTAAAATGGATATCTGAAGAACAAGCTATTTTGAAATCAGTTCCCTAATTCCAGCCTCCCCAATATAACTTGGTGAAACAATTAACCATTGTTTTCTGAAACAGCAGGGCTGCTCCCTCAGACTTCAATAGAGCAAGACATTGAATGTCTTTGTTCAAATAAGGATATGAGCACAAATGACTAGAGGGTTCTCCCATTATACTTCCAAGAACTTTTAGAGTATGAAACTATTCATAAGTTTCCAATAACATGAAGACTAAGTATGTAAACATCTGATAGCATCACAATTGTTAAGATCTCAAAGGTCTTAAAATTAAACATGATAAACTACACACCAACATCTATTCTCATTTACCAACAGCACCTTCTGTAAGTTGCCAATTTACTTGCTTTTATTTTAAAGCAAGGAAAACCCTCCATAAGTACAGTTGAAAATGTAATACTTACTTTTTGAGTTTTTCTTATAGTTGGTGCCATATCTTTGAAATAATCAGGTTCCATTTGTTCCAAAGAATTTTGCTGAGCAGCCACATTACCATTGCCACCTTCAATCTTCACACTTGTAGGTGCATCTTCATCCCATGAAGACCAGTCTTCTACTTCAGGCTGAATATAAGAATATGGTACAAATTAATATTATCTGCAGGTAAAATCTTGTCTTTTTATAACTTGCTAAAATATATACTTAATACTGTATCACATATATCACATTATATGATATATTTCTTGGATATATACCAATTCAATATTGTAGGACTTCTATAATCACCCTGTTATGGGATTATGTCACCTACCACTTTAACATTTACCTGCTTAGGAACAGATGAATAATCCACTGTGGTTGGCAAAGTTATTTGGTCTCCACTTAACTTTCGCCCTCTTCCAGACCTGAAAAAAAAATGTAGGATTCCTCCAAGCTCTGAAAACATGAGCACTAAGTTTAAAAAAAACAAAAAAGGAAGTCTGAGAACAGCACTACTGAAAATAGTCATGGCTAAAACATTCAGTGCTTCAATTACCTTTGTATTAACTACTGTCACTAAAAGTCAGCTAAGCAAAGGAATTTCATCATGAATTGAAAGTTGTTTTCACAAGAATATCAAAGTGCAATTTACTTTTCTAATTGCAGTGAAATAGAGAAATACTTCTAAGAAACATGAAAATGGGCTAACTCATCTGCATAATTCAGTCACAATTTTTAGACTGTCAGTGCTTATGAAGCAAGGACTAACAATCTATATTTGCAAAAGAGCCATTTCTACTGTAAAATGAGAAATTTTTCTATTTGTCTTAAACTTTAAGCAGTGTCCAACAAATAGCTTTCTGAGCTGCTTGATTTGAAAGCCCTTCTGAAGCTCTTTTTTCTTCAAAGTCTAAACAGAGGTAATACAAGATTATGCAAGTTATTAGCTTTAATTAAATTCATGCTTCTACTTAAATAATACCATTTCAATGCATTTAAGCAGCCATATAAAATAATTTTAATTGAAAAGAACACTAATGCATTGCAAATAAATTATCTAGATATCTACTTCATGACGTACAAAGATCAGAAAAATTAAAATATTCTTAGCTGACATTCATTGTATTTTAACACCTTACAACACAACAGAATGCAATTCAGACTCACATTTAGGTTTTCCACAAACAATGTAAGGTCCTATAGAAAAGCAGTCATGAAATTGACCTTATGTAGCTTGGGAAATTTAATGTTTTTTTCTTACTACTGATGAGAAACTGGGAAACTTCAATTTCTAATTTCTATCCATTAGTTTTAGTATTAGAGAACATACTGACTAGCTGAATTGCTTGTAATATGACCTCTACTATATGCTGGTGAGTGGCTAGATATATTTTTTCTACTCTAGACCAATATTCCTCCTTAGACAAGGTCAGGTGCTACAATCAAATTTTCAAGTTTTATATAATTAACTCTACTCGCTTTATAAACTGTTCCTTCAAGTCTGAAAAGCAAGAGATTTTAGGGGTAAAGGAAAGTGAAAACACTGTTTCCTCAAACACATTAGAGACTTCTGGTTGACAAGATTTACTGGACATCTCTAAAGGAAATCCAAGCTTGGAAACAACCTCCTTCAGACCTCTCCAACATACACATCCTTAATACTATTTACATTTAATACTATTACAAGCCATCACTTCTGCACTGACTTTCTCTATATGAGCTTTGAGACAAGCAAGTGGCTGGCAACAACATTAATCAAGTCAAAATGGTAACAGGGCTGGAGGTAGGAGGAAAGAGCTTTTGTCACACAACATCAGAAAGAATACAGTACACAGAGCAGCACCAAGGCAGGCTAAAGATCTCCACTTCCTCTAGGAAGGGAACAAGATGCTTATAGGAACAGCTGCTCCACAGCCACCATTAGATACTGATCACTGCTCTGAATGCCAAGTGCCTCAAAACTGATTGGATTTGTTTCTCCTTCATAATAAGTAGTATTCAGATTTCTCAGTTGGAGATAATTAGATATTTTAAATTGAAGAAAGTGTCATCTCTTCTTATACTTACACATTTTATTTCCTGAAAGATGGATTCAGGCAGTCAGTTATTTATCAAGAGGAGATTTAACTAAAGAAAGGACTAGTACTATTTGTAAGCTCTATGCTGCCTAAAAAGTTGCACAATCCCTACAGGCACTTGCTCAAATGAAAATCTAATGATCTAACTAAGTACTAAGCTCATATCCATTGAATTAAAATGCACTTTTAATTAAATCACATTTGCTGAAAATTAGTCACAGTTATATTAAGGGGTGCATTACAGGAAAACAAAATTTATCAAACTACACTTTGCAGATGACAGTGAACAGAAGAAACATCTGTAGTTAGTGGTCTGAATTAATGTGATCCAGTGCTTATGTGCTTATGTGAAAGACTTAACTTTCATTTCTTTATCTAATTGTTATTAAGCAAATAAAGTACTTAATGTACTCTGAAACAGTTTCTCAGCTGTTCATTTCAAGATAATATGTCATTTAGAAGTTGGAAAAACGAATGAAAATACTGTCACTACACTTAGAAAACAATTATCTGCTTATAAAAAAATATAATTTGAGAAATTAGGGATCCACATAATACAGAAGTTATGATCAACTCTGTTTTGACTTTTTCAGAACTTGAACAGCAAGTTTTTTTAACTTAATTTGGAATTCAAATCACAGAACTAAGGTTGACATCTATATCACTGTATGCAGCGTTAAAATGTATCTTTTTAATGCTTCACTAGATCTGTAAGTGAGTTGTTACCAACAACTCAAGAGCTTCCTCTTATTCTTGGAATAAGTAAAGGCGAAGTGGAAATAAGCAGTTATTTTGTGTCTACCACATATTCTGCATACACTTTAATCCTCACTGGGAAAGTAATTGTCATCATACAGAAAAAGAGAATACATTTCTCTAGATTGGTATTTGTTTATGTAAACAACATGCTGCAGAAGTGGCAGGAAGCACAGCAGTTCATTTGACAGCACAGTGCCAAGAATTGCCTCAGGTACTCTACTACTGTATCATTGAACTCTGCTACTCCACATTCACTCTTGAGGATTTTTTGATTGCTTCAAAATACTACACTGCAACATTCATGAGTCTACAACTCAAAAGAACACCACATATGACTTACAGAGTGTAAAAAATAAACCATTCTTCATCATTAAAAAGAAAAAAAAAGCCGTTCCTTGAACTTCAATCATGGTCCTTCAAACTTCTGAAAGAATCTTCAATAGGCAGAAGAATCTGAAGTCTCAGGCAACTGTTTTTGACAAACGGGATGAGAATTGCCTACATTTGTAATGACAGCCTACTGACTGATGACAGTGGATGCTCCCATTAACTGAATCTCTTGAAACACAAAGTATCACTTGCTAAGTACTTCTCAAAACTGTGCAGAACAGCTTTTCTTCAAGTTTGACACGGAATAGTTTTAAAAGCCATTTTAAAACCCTGTCATAGCTGTTTATAAAATCTTATTCAGCTACCATACAACAAAATACACTCACACTACACAGACTTTTGGAACTCTGAACAAATAGCAAATTAAAGAATTCACCCAATTTAGTTTTCATCTGTGTTGATTGTTTTGCAGTTAGTAAAATCAGAGCTAGTAAAAGTGGTGGCTGGTGCTGGGGGAAGGGCAGAAGTACAAGAACCTGTAATTGAAAAATTGAAAAAAAAAAAAAAGGTCACCAAATTAAATAAGACTTGCTTACCTGCATATTAACTTTTTAATGAACGAAAGCACTGCTGCCAGGCAAGTACAGACTTTAAAGAGTCGAAACTGTGTTATGGCCATGGTAAGAAACCCTTCCTGCAAAAGAAAAAAGATGCAGAGAATTATACAACTTTATGCAGTACTTAAAGCCAATTGCCTTAGTTGCTACTAAGCTAGGAGCAGTCAGTGAAACTGTATTAATGCAAGGAAAGAGAGCAGGTACTTGGAGCAAAGACGCTGCCTGCCTACTATCAGGATATTTCACTGATGTAAGTAATACAAGTATCTACTATATATGACCTTTAAAGAAACAGCACAAAATCACAGGTAGAGTCAAAGTTAAAGACACTCCTAAAGGGGAAGTGTAGGCAACCATGTGCAGTGCCTGTGCAGCTGATCTCTTTCAGACACTCCCAGTGGCACTGAACAATGGCAGTGCAAAACAGAGTACTCATCAGAGAGAAGCTCTTGCTTGCTTGAGCATATCATGCATATACAAATTATAGATTTAGTCATTAGGTGAAATTCCAAAATTAGCTGTTTAAATTTGCCTTCCATTTTGATGGAAATGTATGATGAGAACACTGCTTATTTTAGAACTACTCTCACTGAAAAATCATCATCAAAAAAAGAGTGTTCATCCTGTGTGAACTACTGCACCAGCTAACCCACGGAGCTATTGATATTTCTCTGCCTGACTGGACCATGACAGCAAACACAGAAAAGGAAAAATTCATCTTTGGCTTAAGCCACTTCTGTTTGCAGCTATATTTTCAGTGACAATTTGATAATCTAGAGAATTTATATTTATCACATCACATCATTCCAACATACCACCTTGAATAGCTACAGACTGACTCAGAAAAATCTGCTGGAATTCAAGTATCTCTTTTCTCTCCTATAGGTGAACATTTCAGAGTAAAGAGTAAGAGGTTAGGCTTCAGAAATAGCTTTGCATTATAAACATCTACACTTGTAACAACATACTCTTGCAAGTTTAACATACCTTCTGGTGAGAAGAGAAGGCAGCCCTGTGACATTTTCCTCAGGCCATGAGTATTCCATGGAAGGACAGCTTGATTTCAAATATGCTATGGCATTTAAATCACTTTTTATATTCCAGGCTTTAAGTTAGGAAGAGTCAGGAAGGTGGATCATTAGGTAGGCTGCTCCAATACTGTCCTGAGGATTTTATTAAAAAGGTACACAATGGGATTTGTGAGCTTCAAGGAGCATAGATGTATTTTTATTGGTGCTCATTTGCTAGATAACATAACTATTATTAAACACCGTAGTAACATAGTACTGGAAATAGTGCTTTACATGTAGTTCAGGACAGGACTTTCTGCTACTGAAAAATCATATGGGAGCTGATAAACAGGCCCTTTTACTACAAAATGAAAGGCTTAAGTTAGCAGTAACCACCAAATTACAGACTGCACTACCAAGCTGTAGCTCAGGAGAAAGGCTTCACAGGACACCATTCACCTCACCTCCTCTACTTCAATATTTGTGTTATTGTATTTCATTTCATGGGAGACTTAAAAATGTAGAGAACTTTATACAAGGTTGGATTGGCTCTTTATCTAACAGAATTAGAAAGCAGTCAGTTCCCACAAAGAAGCAAGAACGGACATTGTCCAGCATTTTTAGCTTTTAGTTTAAAAGACTGGATCATTATTTCATATTATGCTCAAGCATAATATTTAGAATGAGCAATGTTAACAATTTGTAGATTACAGAAGAATGCATCAGTCAAGAATTTGAATGATTAGGAAATAATGGAAGTTAGTGAAAGAGCGAACATTAATAAGATGGAAAGTTCTCTATCCTAAAGGTAGAAATTATTGCAAACTAACGCTGAATTGGTGAAAGAAAATGTTATTTTTAGGAAAGGCAGCTAGAAGTTATCTGCCTAGGATGTGAGGCATGAAGAGCATGTGACCTGCTGAAATTATTATAAAGGTACATCTTTTCTGAAAGAAAGCCTGTTTGGAAGCTCACTCCACTCTACCAGAATTCACTCTTTTATCAGCTTGGGGGGCAGGAGGGAAGGAGCAGAGCAGTACTCAATATTAGCAAGAGTAAAGCTCTTTTCCCTCAGGCTATCTAACTGCCACACTGGACAGTACAGACAGACCCCAAATTTAAAAAACTCCTAACTACTGACTGAGAAGGTTGTTTCAGGAAGCCACCAAAAACCTTTGCAGACTCAATATTATTTGTGTCAAAAGTCAAGGAACTAGGAAGATTATTAAAACCAGAAAACTAAAACTAGAACAAAAAACTAAAACCAGAACAATGTTCAAGTGTGTCACTTACCAATACATATATTTAAATGTGTACATATAAATGAACCCGGTTTTCAACTCACTATTTTTTCATATATTGAACTGTATCCTGTATTGAGTTTTCAATATAAAGTTAACCAATTGAAAAAAAGCACAATCCACAAGAACTCTGGCTTGCAGAGTCAGTGGACTTGTGAAGTCCACAAGAACTAATCACCAAAAGTTAATCCATTTCCCAGGTCATTCCCAGGTAAGAGTGACTATATTTCCAGTACCACCAGCATGCCCATCTGGCAGAGCTCAACATCTCTCATTATGCCCCTGACAATCAGATAACTTGCATCTCTCCACCTTCCATGTGTCAGGCAAAGATTTCAGAGTTACAATGAGACACATGGCCAGTTCACATATTTGTGACAGAGATTTCATTTCAGCTGAGCTAGAACTAGGCCCTTCAAAGGCTGGACTTGATCATCTTGGAGGTCTCTTCCAACCATTTGTGATTTAAGATAGTAAGTTTGTTTTGTTTGTGATTTAAGATAGTAAGTACTGTTTTACCCACCTCTTTTCTGAGCATTGACTGCAGTCTTCCCAGTTAAGCTCCCTACACTATAAACTGTCAGATGCACAGCCAGTTTTGTCAACAATATGCTATCAGCCAGCCATTCTAGTGTTAGCAATCATTTACCTTTAAAAAGAACTTTCCTCAATGTACCTGCTTTTTATACTGCTATTTATGGTATGAAGTCATATATATGTATTTATTCAATTAATACTATTTTTTATAAATTAATTTTAAACACAATCTTGAACCAATTATTGTCCCAAGGTAAGGAAAAGTCAAGCATTTTCCCCTTTGTCAGAAACAGCACTTGAAATGTGAGCATTGTTGCTCTAAGAACAGCACTACCTGAAAAGTTGAAGGTTTGCTAAAGGTTTTGAGTTTTGTTTGGTGCCTTCTGGGGTTGGGTTCTTTTGTGCTTGAAAGTTTTTTTATGTTAATTAAATTTCTCAAGCTAAACCATTTTATATTCGGAAGTAGTTGTATGAATACAGATGTACACAGAACCCAAATTTTCCTCAGTTCACTGCAAACTGAATTCACATGAATCCATTATACTAAACTGAACTGAAACAACTTTTTCATCCTCTTCTTGTCCATCTTTCTCAGACATTGGAAAGAAGCACGGCCATGTACCTTCTCTTTCTCTTGGGAAAAATACAGAACAGTATAATGCTAAATGGCAGGCCACAACAGCCTTTCTTTTCTTAAGCCTTTCCTTGATAAACAATCCCAAAAGGAACCACAACTGTATCAGCAGTCAATTATAACACAGGATGAGAGACACATAATGCAAAGTTGCAGTGCTACATCAAGAATCCTAAAACATTTCTTAACAGATAGAGGCAAATGTGAAATACTGGATTAAAATTCAGAAAATCTGGTAAGGGTTGTCTGCCAGCCTGATACATCCTTCTGTGTATCACACCTCATGCCTCAACTTTCCATCTATAAAACAGGATAGATTTCCTTCTCCCACTACTGGAATTGCATTGTTATATTTATGAGACTTAGGGTCAACTGAACTTCCATTACAACAGATATAAACAACAAATAAATCAAGACATTAATCCTAATCAATTTAATACTCATGGTCAACTCAGCAATTCTGTAACAGACACCAAATTTAGCTGGAGTTTGACTTGTGCATCTCATACTGTCTTCCACTGGTAAAAAGTCACAAGTGTTCACATGGAACATGGGCCCAGAAAGGACTAAAAGACAACAGCCATGAGATGTTACACACTTTAGAACCAAGTCAGAAGAATGAGGAAACTCAGACATTATAGGGACCCATAAAGGAAACAGAATGAAGGGAGGCAAAGTTCAGAATCTTATTGAACATTTTTACTTTGCTTACAGCTTGCAACAGCAGCCTCATTAGAACTCCTGGCACCTGACTTCACTGAACGTAGCCAGCATAGTCCACCCTCGGGAGGACTGGTTCATCAACTATGGTGCAACAAGCAAGACTCTCACTGTTTATCACTGTACAATAAGCACACCTGGAGAAACACTTCCTCTTTCATATCTAACTGTACACACAAATACCACTTAAACAGGATCTCTACAGACAGAATCAATTCTAAAATAAAGTCACTTTGGGACACTAAAATTATTTTAGAAACTTCTTTCCTCCTAGTGAACTCATATTCTACTCCCACATCAGCTTTCTTTCAGATCAGCTCACTTGTAACTCTGGAATGTAAACACAAACACACCTTGGAATCAGTGATTTTAGCCCATATTAAACACAGCTAGATAAATAACCAGACGATGATGCTTAAAATAACTTGTCTGAAACTGAAAGGCTCCCCTCCAATTTACATAAGGAGACAAGACAAATGCTTCACCCTCCTAAAGCAAAACAAGAAGTTCATTTCCTAGGACTAAAGACTAACATGGCCTTGAGTATTTACATTTGTCAGCACCAAAAATCCATACTGGTTCAGTAGTGCTTTTATGTTGTCACCAGAACAGCTGGTGACAATACCCTAGCAAAGTTACAGTGGTAAGGATAGAATTTTTTGAAAGGTCCTCTCCAAGAAACTGAATGTAGCTACAACCTCACTAATGTGAACTCCTGAAGCTTTATGTCTTGAATTACAATAAATTATACTCTTCAATGCAATATTAGTTAAGATAGAAAGTTTATGTCTACCATTATTCTTTGACAATTCCTTACCTGCATATGCCACTGTCTTGTGAAAACCAGCATACAGAATACAGCTTGAGGTAACACAATCTTGTGAGACTACATTATAACTTCATTCACTTCATAACTTTGCAACAAGTCTTTTACATAATGCCCTAATTCATGTAACTCACTTCACAAAACTGAAGTTCTCAGACACAGAACCAGAGTTTAAGAGACCCCAGTTCTGTTCCACTCCTTATTTGCCATCCCGGACCTAAGTTTTCTGTAACTATGTGCAATGCCAGAGACAACAAATTAACACACTCGTTGTTACTACTACAAAGTCATCTTGCAATGCTTGTCTTGACGAGCACCAGCTATTTACAAACAACAACACTACAAGACGGCCTAAAGAAGTTTCTGCAGTGCACATGTGTATTTCCACAGAAATAAAGCTCCACAGAAATACAGCTCCGCAGAGCTATAAAGCAGCAAGCTGTGCCATTTTTCATTAGAGATGCAACTCAGACACTTACACTGGGAATTCATGACCAAAGAGCAGTGCCCTACCATTCTACAGACCTACCGAGTCTTGAATATTATTAGAAACAGCCCTGAAACCAAATAGTAGCACTTAATTTCTCTGTGAGCTGTTAGAGATTCTAAAGAACTTAAAAGCATGCTAAGGAATTTTCACTCTATGTATTATTAAATTTGCTCGTCAGCATGAACAGCAGGTAACCCCAGCAATGCCGTCCCACCACGAGTTCTGACAGGCGTGTACCCTCGCCCTTTCCCACAGGGTGCGAAGCCCCTCTGTCCCCACACGCTGCCTGTCTGCCACATCGTGCTCTTCGCAGCCCATGAGATTCCCCCACCTTCGCCCCGGAAGAGGCCCCGACCGGTCGGGCAGAGGCCGCAGGCCCGGCGCTCCCGGGCTGGCCAAGCAGCCCCACCGCTGGGCGAGGGCCGTGGGGCCGGGGCGCCCCGAGCACGGGGCAGAGCGGGGCGGCGGCCCTGTTGCGAGAGAACCGCGCGGGCAGCTCTGCCCCGGGAGCGAAGGCGCCGGGACCGGGCCCCTGCCCAGCAAGGCGGAAGCGGCACTCGGCAGCGCAGGAACCGACCCCTCCCGCTCACCTGCCCCGGCGGGGAGGCCTCGCCGGGGGTCGCGGGGCTCCAGGGGCCGAGGCGGCCGCTCCCGCAGCCTGCGGCCGCCCCTCATCCAGAGCCGGGCCCGCGCCGCTCCGCCGCCGCCTCGCGCGCCGCCATCTCGGCCCCGTCACCCGGGAGACACGCCCGCCCCTTCCGGCCGCGCCGCCTTCCGTGCGCTCCGCTCCGGCAGCGCCGCTCGGGCCGCGGGCACCCGGGGCCGTCCGAGGGCCTGGGGCAGCGGCCGGGGCACCGCCGTGCCGGGCTGCCCGCGGCCCGCCCCGCCAGCGGCCCGCGACCTCCCCCGCCCGCCTTCCTCCCACCCCCACAAGGGCTGGGGGAGGTGTGAGCCGGCTCTTTGGCCTTCCGGGGAACTGCGAGAAAAAGGCGTTGGACTGCAACCGCATCGGGTTGCTGCACACGTGGCAGTAAAGGTGTTCCTCTGTGGTCGATAGGATGCTGAGCTGTAAACCTGGATGTTACTAAAAAACAAACATTGTTTGAAATCGCTTCTGACAGGTGCTACCCCAGTGTCCCAGTTTGTTCACCAACTGCTTGTCCATTTTAGTGGCTGGTTAAGTGATGTTAAGGTATTCCAGAGCATTCTGTGTAAACCTCCAGTTGTGTTACATTCGGTCGGTGAGGTAAGGGGGATTTTTGTCTCTTTCTCCCATGGAAATCTAGTCTGTTCTAGAGCAGCACTAATACACCACTCCTTTCAACTCAGCTCCAAGCTGCAGCACTCAGTTCTTTGTGTGGTCTTAAAATATCTTCCAATAAACACTTCCTGCCACGGGATTTACTCAGCTGCTGTGTTCCCTATGTGTGTCGGGCAGTGAGGAGATGGATGAAGGATGATGGCTCTTGAGAGGAGGCACTGATATCAGATAGAGTTCCTTCATTTCCCTTTTCCCATGCCCTAACAGACACCATGACTGCATTTACACAACTCTTCATCAGGAAACAGGTCCCAGAGGAACAAGGATAAAAACATTATCTATCTGACCATGGGGCAAGGACCCTGCGACCCAGGACATAGGAGGGGTGATCTGGGGGCAGCTCAGAATCCAGACTAGCAGGAAGGTTTGTGGTGATGAGGCAGATCTAAGGACAAGCCAGTGAGTCTGCACTGGTCCAAGATCAGTAGAGAGCATAGCAAGTCAGGATATGATTGTGGCCAAGCTTAGGGGAAGCGGTTCTATGATGTTGAGGTGGGGATTGACACCCTTATGCCTGCAGAACCCAGCTTCAAAAAGAGAAACACATATGCAATGCTGGCTTTAACATTAAAACCATTGCAAAAGTATTAGTGTAGCTGAAGTATACCTTTCAGTATAACTTTCTACCTAAGCAGAAACTGAAAGAAAACCTTCACCTACATTAAATCAGAAAAGCAAATTGAAAAGCATGAAACACTGGAAAAGGTCAGGCTGTAAAAGTAGCCAGTTACAATTCCTTCCAGAACACATACAGGTTATGGCATTACAAAATATATATTAAGAAGGGAATATAACAAAATGAGAAAGGAGGATTTTAACATTTCCTTTCTTACAAGAAAGAAAAGGAAATTTGATTTCCTTTTAGGAAGGGAAACGAAATCTTACGAAACTGAAAAGAAAGCCTTACAAACACTCTGGAAAGGAGATAGGATCAAATGGAATGCAATTGAAAAAAACCCCAAAAATCCAGAAAATCAAGACTTTGTGACTGCAAGAAAATGGACTGGGGTTATTTCAGGTGCAATGCAAAGGACCAAAAGAGGCCAAAAGTAAGCTCACGGATGTTGCAAAAGCAGGGGAAAAAATCAAAGAGGGAAACACAACTTGGATGAGAAGATAAGAGGAACGTAAAAAAATGGATACATAAAAAAAAAAAAAATCTTTGCCAAAGTCAAAAGCCATCAAAAGGCCTGTATGCCAACAAGTGCAGGGACATGCACCAAAGCTTGCCAAAATTGATCCCTGCTGAAGGCCAAAACAGAAAAGAAGGACTTACAAAAACTCTGGAACAGAGATACCATCAAAGGAAATGAAATTGAAAGGGAGAAAGAAAAAAAAAATTGGGAAATTTCATAACTACCAGAAAATAGTGTGGGATTACATGTGGTGCATTGCAAAGGACCAAAACAGGCCAAAACTAACCTCACAGATGTTGCAAAAACAGGAGAAAAAAATCAAGGAGGAAGACACAACTTGTGTGTTTAGAAGGCTACTGGGACTGAAGATTTCACTACTAGTTCTATAGCATGTGACTGTTGCCTTACAAGCTAGCTTTTACCTCTTCACCTTGTTCTTCATGGTTTTACAGGACATCCTCAGAGTCCCCCGCTCCCTCATCCACCACTCTCCAAGTGTTACCACATGAGCTCCTAGATCCAATGTACACAATATAAAAACCATGTCCTGGATACCTAAGCCCATCAAAGAAACAGAGGAGCGGAGCTGAAATTCATTAAAACCTTGGCCGCTGTGCAGCCTGCAGGACATTGTTCAGTGAGCAAGCAAGGCACACGCTGCTGCAAAGACAGCAGTGCCCCACATTGATTGCACCCCATAGGCTCCATGGCTGTGGAAAAATATTTCCCTTTATGTATTTTGAATCTTCTGTAGCCATGAATGTGTTGTTTGTAACTTTGTATTTCAGTTTTATCAGACTCTTGTCACCAGCCTGCCAGGTACCCGCCTGTAGCAGGCGCGGGGCTTGCAAGGCCTTCCTGGTGGTCAGCAGCCTAAGATGGGAAATGCTTCAGACCCTGGCTTATCTCTCTGTAAGATTATAGGTCACTTTCCTTCGGACCCTTGCTATTGGACAATTCCCAAAACTTCTGTACCCTGTATAAAGAGCTACTTTTGCCCAGTTCAGCAGAAGAGCTGTCCCTGAGACCTTCATTTCAATAAAGACATCCCTGTGGAACCTTATACAGCCTTCTCCTCTCTCTCCCTGTGTCTGCCCAAGGCACTTAGCAAGCAAAGGGCTGAAATGTAAAAAGCAGATCTCACTAAGAGCTGAGCTTGATAAGGTAGCTTGCAGCTCTGGAACCTGCCTGAGGGGCCTGGACAGGTCGTGCTTGATTGGACTTCTCTGTTTCAGATACCCATGGCAGCCAGGGTCAGGGAGATCCCAAAATGCCAGAGTCGCCTCAACCCGCCATGTGCGGTCAACCTACGACCTCCTCAGCTCTACAGTCACCTTCCAGCTGCTCTCCAAGCTCCTCTTCCTGGCAGGCTCTCCTGGGAGAGGCTCTGTCTGCAGCCAGCCCCAGTGCCAATCCCTGAGCTGGCTGAGCTGCTGAGGGCTGGCCCAGGCCCTGGTGCAGCGTGTGGGAGGACGCAGATATAGCAATGCTGTGATGGCCCCGACAAGGGGAGAGAATGATGAGGAGGACTCTGTGGATATCAGAAGGCTAATTAATTACTTTATTATACTAAATTATTCTATACATCTGAAACTGAATATGCCAAGCACTCAACCCTGCACACACTGCACTGAACCTCATGACTGTCAGCCGACAGTCGCGACACACACCCACAATAGGCCCTGATAGGCCAAGGAAACAAAACATCATGACTTTGGGTAAACAATCTCCATGTTATATTCTACTTTTGCACAAACACAGGCACAGCAAACGATAAGAATTGTGTTTTCTTTCTCTGAGGTTCAGAGAATG
This sequence comes from Zonotrichia leucophrys gambelii, assembly GCF_028769735.1. Lineage (NCBI taxonomy): Eukaryota > Metazoa > Chordata > Aves > Passeriformes > Passerellidae > Zonotrichia > Zonotrichia leucophrys. The sequence goes on from NC_088171.1 coordinate 140,068,191, forward strand.
TGAATCCCAGAAATATTCTTGGGAAGAATTGTGCCTTACTTTTCTCTGTGAAGAGAAATGTGGGGCTACATGTGGAGGCCAAACGTCCCTTGCGTGACCACAGCCGTGTTTACCCAGGAAGGCCACAGGAACAGGCTGAGCTCTGCAGGAGCTGGGCTGAGGACAAAACACTCAGCAGTGTGTGACGGTGTTCACAGGGGTTTTCAGGTGAGGGAAGAGACAAGAATGTTGACTCCATGTTCAGAAGGCTTGATTTATTATTTTATCATATACATTGCACTAAAACTATACTAAAAAGTGTAGAAGGAAAAGTTTCATCTCAGAAGGCTAGCTAAGCTAAGAATAGAAAGGAATGAATAATAAAGGTTTGTGTCTCGGACAGAGAGTCCAAGCTAACAGGGCTGTGATTGGCCATTAATTGAAAACATCTAATATGGGCCAATCACAGATGCACCTGTTGCATTCCACAGCAGCAGATAACCATTGTTTACATTTTGTTCCTGAAGCCTCTCAGCTTCTCAGGAAGAAAACTCCTGAGAAAGGATTTTTATTGAAAAGATGTCTGCGACAGCAGCACGTACAGCTCAGGATTTTCCAGCATATTCCTGCCTGTTGCTAAAGGCAAGCCCACAGGATTTCCAAAGAAATAACTTCATAGCCAAAAAAAGAGCCTTGCTATGCTTCGCACAGTACAATAGCATAAGTGGGAATTTGTAAGTAAATATGACAGCTTAACATCTTTTGAACAATGACAGCTGCAAAATGGCCGTTTCATTCTTGTAAAAAGAGGGAGAATTGTGAAGAGTTCAGATGTTTAATTTTACCTCCTCTAATGATTCTGATTTTGTTACTGACAATAATCACACACTGAAAGCTCTATAAATCTTATACACTCACTAAGCAAGTGAAGAAAATTAATGCTAGTTTAACAAGTAGTGCTGAAAATTCTTCAAGAATGCAGTTAGGCAAACGACAACAGTGATCATAAATATTTATGGTGACCTTCTGTTTTATTTATCTGCTGGAAAATCAGAAATAATTCCATTAAGTATACAAAAATGCCACCTGACTATAAGATTAGAAGAAGAATCACAGTCTGACCTCTTACTGGAAGTCTGATTTTAACAGCGGAAACATAAGACAGCTCATATTTAGGAAGTTATGTTTTAAATGTGCACTGGACTTCACCACCAAATGCAGCCTTGGTTTAAAAATAAATACTACTCAACATGAGAAGTACGGATTTGACTGTAATGATTCTCTAAACTAACATCTTAAAAAAAAAAGCCAACGAAAAGGAAACTGGATGCTCCTTGTGCCAGTAAAGAACTGACCTGCTCCACTGATATTCAGGGTACTGATTCAGCCTCACTAAAGCACTGGGTGTCTGTCATTCAGGGTCTTGTGTTAATGGGCCACTTCCAGTGTGGCACACTAAGCTGTCACCTAATCCTGTGAACACACAAACAAGCCACAGCACTGCAGTCTTACTATGTTCCTCTGCTGAGGAGACTGCACATGCCCTAAGATTTATGATGAAAAGTTTGGAATATTAACAGAATATACATAGCAATCTGAATTTGTCTTATAATTATACTTTTTGGACGTGGCAAATGGCTGTGTGGAAGTTTTTACAAAAAGATAACATCCTAAGAATGCACTATATTGGAGAAACAAAGCTGCTCTTCATTCCAGTTATTTCTTTTTTCATTAGTGTGCAGGCAAAAAATACCCAAGCTTTTAAAAATATCAGCAGATATATTGCAATGAAAATGCAGTTCAGACTGTAGAGAAGGGCAGAAACATGATTTTAGGAAATCTTTATGCACTCACAGTAATGTCAGTAACAAAATGCCTCATTACTGCCTGTTCCTTTCTCTGATACCATACAGAAGCAGCTAAAGGACAGACATTGGGATGGTTCTGCATCATCTGGAGGAGAACCGCTGAAGGAGAGCTTCTGGGTGTGAGCTGAGCCTGAAGATTACAGAATTTCAAAGGTGCTTATAGCTTGCTTTGAAATAAGCTGATCCTATCCTCCCTCTTCCCTTTCCAGTGAGTTTTGCTCTTCCTTTTAATGGAACACACTCAAACCCCAACCAAGTTTCTTTTATCGGTGCACAGATTCAAATCCCTATTGTAGACTCCTACAGTTTGCATATTTTAGGTCCAGTGCATAATCATTTTACTGAGGAAGTCTCATTGTCCAAATCCACATTCTCCTGTTCAGCTTTCCAGACTTCCCAGGCTGGCAGTCTAAAGAGTGACAGAGCACAGGGAAGCCAAGAGGGGGAGTCCTCCAGAGGTTAATATCAGTCAAGTAACAATCTGATTCCTCCCTGGAGAGTGACCTCTGCTACATGGGAGACAGGAAGGCAAGTTATTCCTTTGGCTGTGTTTGGGAATAATAAAAAATCAGAAAATAATTGATCAGTATGAAATAGGATTGTGGTGCATCTCAATGTAGTTGAACTGTTGTCTAATTGCCTGTGTACTCAGTCTCTTACACAGGCTAATATTAGTTCCAGCAAGTCAGCATATGCAAAGGCAATGTGAACATAGAGTCTGTTACTACAAGGACTCATACACTCATTTCCCAGTGCAAAAGCATTGCGAGTTCTCAGATTTTAAGGACCAATTTGTCAGGTTAAACTTTGCTATCTGAAGGGACAAATTGGCTGATGGGTCAAACAGCAGTAACTCCTTCCCATGTGCTGAATAATAACAACAATGACAACAATGACAACAATGACAACAATGACAACAATGACAACAATGACAACAATGACAACAATGACAACAATGACAACAATGACAACAATGACAACAATGACAACAATGACAACAATGACAACAATCTGCTGTTTTTATTACTACAAAAAACAACATTGTGAAATACCCAGTGGCCCAAAGTAGGTGTTTTGACTGTTCTTCCAAGACTGCAAACCTCAGGACAGAGATTTTGATTGTGCAAGACAGTGAAGAACATCTACTATCCCACCATTATCTCTGAAGATTATGGTCTAAGAAACGCTGTGTAAGAAACATTATTTTTATTAGTATTTTGTAAACTGTGTGACCTCAAACACTGTGTTAAACAGGCCACAGATAAACTTTTTCTGTGCACTGAAAGACAAATAACTTTACTGTGGCCAGTGCCAATATTACAAGAACATTTAAGCTGTCCTTTCTGAAAGATGCTACCAATAAACTAAAGATTACAAAAGGGTCCAAACAGTGATAATGAAAACAAAACATCAAAAAAGTGATGATATGGGGATTATGGTACTTGGGCAAGAAGCCTGAGATGAGAAGTCTGTCACTACAGTTTAACAAATTCTAGAAAATGATGTAGAGTCATGGATGGAGTGTTGTCAAATATCCTATTGTTACCTATTTTTGTGGAGAACATGGATTGAGGTTATGTTCAGAGCAAGTACCATATACTCAAAAAGGTTTTTACAACAGCATAAAATACAGTCTCTAATTGTTGCAAGTTAAAGAAAGAAAAAAAAAAAAGAGACTAACCCAAAAGCTTTTGAGATGTTACCCACTTTTTGTGGTTGCAGACTCTTGCCTCTCCTTTTTTCCACTTTCTCATTCTTTGTCACAATACCCTATAATTCTTTAAATCATCAGACCACTTTGAAGCACAGTTTCTGTTGGCTCTTTAAGGCTAGAGTATACACTTGCTTTCCTCCTGTGTAATTTCCTGTTATTTTTGACTTTATATTTTAGGTGCTTAATCATGTTCAGTGGGACGCGTATGCACTTTGTGGGTGCACACACAACACACAGCTGATTCTGCAACAGATGCAGAGCAGAAACAAAACAGCCTCCTCTTTATCACAGCAGGTCTCGGTAAACCAAATGATCATCTCAGTCTCAGGGAGAGCTCAAATGTTGCCATCTTATTGCAAAGTTCCATACCTTCTCAGTGATTCCTCATGGGCATCTCCTCACAGCACTGAACCCTTCTACTTCTTAACAGAACAGCCAACAAACTCCAACTCCCTCCTCATCCATCTAACCCACTCTTTTGTGGCACTCATCTTCTTATTGAACACAGCTGTGGCCTATTAAGGGCAGGCCTGTTCCTATCTTTGGTGATTAGTGCAGTTGCAACTCCTCAGGTGTGAGACAACCTTCTGCACTATTTTCTTACATACTATCCCTCCACACTCAAAGACCACAGGCACAGAAACTCTTGCAGTGCAGGTATTACTGACCTCAGCCATCACCCTGAGTAGCGCCACAGTCCATCCCACGCAACAGCTTTTGCTGCACGAGGAGCTTCAATGGGTTGACTTTGCCTCAGTAGAACCTTTCTGCACAGGAGGAAAGTAATCCAGGTCTGTAAAACTATTGACTTGTACAATTTCTTGACTCTTGTAATGCAGATCAGAGTTGTGTTCTAACAGACTTGAATTTGGATCTGCAGAAGCACAAAAGACAGAGGGTTTGAACACACAGAAGAGATGTTTATCCAAGACTGCCCCCCTCTGTTATTGCTTCGCAGCTAAAAAAAGAAAAATATTTCAAACTGCTGTAAATTCTTCTCACACCTGATAAAATGAGATTTCCAGTTTACTGATTTTTAGTATCAGTATTTAATGGAAAAATAAGATGCAAATAAAATAAAACATAAATAAAAAGTTAAATACTCCTGTGCCATGGACATTCTTTCATAAAAATCCTTTCTTTTAGGATTTTTCCTCTTCTGGGAAGCTGAGGCCCCAGAAGAAAAATGTATACAATTATTATCTGCTGCTGTGGAATGTAACAGGTGCATCTGTGTTTGGTCTTCTGTGAGTGTTTGGATTTACTGACCACTCGCGGGAGAGTTTGTCCTTGCTTTCTGCCTGGACACAGAACTTTGTTTTAGATTCCTATTCTATTCTTAGCTTAGCTTCTGAATTTCTCTCTATTCCTATTAGTATAGTCATAATGTATTATATATCATAAAATAATAAATCCAGCCTTCTGATCATGAAGCCAAGATTCTCGCCTATCTCTCTCACCCTGAGGAACCCTTGCAAAGCTATGTAACACTCCTGGACTATAAATATGGAAAGCATACTGAATTTCTTCAGTGAGTGTTTGAGTAGGGGTGATTTTATTGAGCTGTTTGCAGCAAATTAAAAAAATCAATATTTGTCTTGGTTTTTCTCTGTTCACATTTTTGTATAAAATTATTCTAAAATACAAGATAGGATTTTTTACAAAAAAAAAAAAACTTACAAATTTCTCTTTTGCTTTTTCTTTGGCAAATATAAATGTCAGGACCATTTCCCTTTCATAAAGTTTCTGCTAAGGTAAATCCAGTATTTCATTCATGGAAATATAACTTTATATGTCTAACATATGCTTAAATAAATATTGGAAAACTAAATCTATTCCTGAAAATTCCAACTGTAATGCTTAAAAATGAGTAGAGGAACAAAGTACCCACATCTGATTCTCATGATCCACTTCAAACCCCTAAAAACTAAAGCAGCAAAGAGAGCCAGGCTGTTGAAAAGTGTACAAATAAAACAGTTTAATAAATAAAATTTTTGAGAAAAATAAAAGACTATCTTAAAGACAAGTCTGTTTTGTGTGTTTATTCAGTGGCATAAAAAAATGCTATGTGATATTCTTCTAGGAGACAACTACAATTATTTTTAGAGTCTCATGAACTGATGCTTTTCTTAAAATTGCAAATTGGAAAAACTGAAAATTCAGTTTTTCAGTAATCTAAAAAATGCAAAACCAGACCATCATGTATAAAACATTTTATAAATCTCGTTCCTCATGTAAAACTTGTGTCGAAGAAAAGTGCTTAGAGTAGAGTGAGGCAGACCAGAGGTGCGTAATTACAGTGTTCGAGGGTGTTCAGTGTAAGAACTCGGTGCAGAAGCTTGGTAGGAGAAAGACAAGAAGCTCTGTTTCTTTTAGGTAATAGCTTAAGATATGTGCTATTTGGAAAGAATTCTTTCTTGTTCCATACATCCCTTGCATTCATTACTTAGGGTATTTATTACAGAGACCACCACAGTCTTGCTTCCAGCTCTTACTGGTTTAAATATACATTTCAGCCAGAGTTCATTCCAAAGAAAATTATTTCTTGCACAGACAGCCAGAATCTGAAACTCTTATGCTTATTCAGTAAAATATGGGGGAATCCTTCCCTCATCACGTTGAGCTGTGCCATTGATGGGCTGCAAATCAATCCCCACTGCAGCTCAATCCAGTGAAACCTTTTGCCAAGCTAATGTATTTGTACCTACCCATTTCAAGCTGCTGGTAGATTCAACTTCACAAAGTCTGGTTGTTCCTCTTTACTCAGGGCAGCCTTCCTCCATGCTGGCAGTGTCCCAGTGTCCCTACCCACCAGATGCAGAGCTCTCTTGGGAGGGTTGATGAAGTCTCAGCATGTAGTCTGGGAGCAAATGACTGCAGTGTATTTATCTTAACTTTAGTAATGCTTTCTCCCATAACTTCCTCATAGACACACTGCTGAGGCATGGACCAGATGAGTGGACAGTGAGATGAACTGAAAATTGGCTGCATTTCTGGGCTCAAGGCGTTCTGATTAGGAGCATGCAGTCACCAGAGATGAACCTCAGGGGCTGATACCAGAGCCAAAACTGCTTTGACCCTACATAACTGGACTGGTCAATGGTGGAAAGTGCACCTTGAGCAATTTCACAGGTAGCAAAAAAGCTGGGAGGAGTGACTAACCATAAGATGGTTCTGCTACCTTATGTAGCACCCTCACCAGGCTGGAGAAATGCAAAATAGGAACATAATGAAGTACAGCAAAAGGATGTGCAAGCTCCTGCCCTTCAGGAGGAATAACCTCAGTACACACTGGTGGCTAACTGACTTTGCAGAAAAGGCCCTAGAGTGGGAGGCACCAAGCTGATTCCGTCTGAACATAAGAAAATATTTGTGTTGTGGCAAGTTTTTTTCCCTTCATTGTGAAGGTGGTCAAACATTGGCGTAGGTCACCCAGGGTTGATGTGGAGTCTCCATTCTTGGAGATACTCATAACTCAACCTGACATGACCTTGGGAATCCACTCTAGGTGATCCTCATTTAACAGGGTGGAGTTGGACTTGATGTTCTCCACAGGTGCCTTCCAAAGACTCTGTGATCCTGCATAATGCTGTTGAGTCCAGAACATTGCCAGCAAGAGACAAAGAAACCCCCCCTTCCTGTTGCAGCCTGAGGGAGAAAGAGCACACAGGAGCCCTCCCTGTCCAGTGAGCTAAGATGGGCTCCTGCCCTGTGAGCATGTCAGACAGGATAACATCACTTCTCTGATGCTCTGCCCTTTCACTGCAGCTGTGAGGAGGCTGTGGGTGCAGGAATTTGCACCTTCAGGATCTCAGTAAGCTGAACTCAGCCTCCCTGCTGGTCATGGACTTTAATAAGTGGCTGAGCTCCCTCCCTAATGGATCTGACAAGCTGCACTTGTCAGAGGCTCAGAAGGGTGAAAGTAGCTCCTGACCGTGTTGCCAGGCTCATACAGCTACATTTATTCCTCAGACCTGGCCAGAAAAAGGCTCAGAAACTGGCTGAGATGTGGAAGTGTAAACAGACAGCAGATAACCTCACCTCTGAAATATAAAGAGATCTAAGTTGACTGCAGAATAAAAAGCCAACTTTACAAAACACTAACTTTGTCATTTTTGTCATTACCTTCTTCATACTGAGAAGAGAACAGAAAAATACATTATTGAATAATATTTGGGGCTTTTTCCATTTACCTATGGCCCTTTTGCCCAGTTTTGCTCTCTTTCCTGGAGGAGCAGGACCAATTCTAAACATGAATTTTTACACTTTGATGGCCATAGCATCAATCTGGTTTCTTCTGCATCCCTTTCACTTGCCTCATTATGTGTAGTAAGCTTGAGAGGAATGGACCTAGCAGCTCAATAAAGTGCTGACAGCTCTCAAAGTAACAGGGAAAAATCTATCAAGGAAATGAAAATGACTTATCAGACATGTCAACAAATAAAGAAGCAAAGCTGGACTACTTTGACAGTTCCTGCCTAAAAACAGAGATGTAGAAAGCCCCACTTGTGGTGTTGATATCAATGAAATTGTTGTAGCACAAAGAAAGCCCCCAAAAAATCTTCACAAAAGATAGCTGCCCTTCTCAAAAGTTATTTCACTGTATATTCATATCTCAAAACAATTGCCTTAAGTATTTTTCTTAACTAATGAAGAGAAAAATTAAAAAGTAAGCATGCATGGCTAATATGTTTAAGAAGGTGCATCATAATTAAAATATTTTTTGTCTCTTTAAATTTGGGCAGAATACAGTCCTAAGTCCTTCTTTGCTCTCTCAGTGCATGGCTTACTTCATAGTAATGATCACCTAATGGCTGCAAGTGTTGACAGGCTGATCTTGGCAAACCACTTTTCAGAGAGTATTACATGTTCCATTATATTTAACAAAATGTAAAGCAAAAGTCAGTCATACTTCACCTCAAGTATTACCTTTGTCTCTGTGTTATGGAGTTCTTTTAATAGCAAAAAAGGAGAAAAATATATGAATTGTTTTTAGGCCTAGGGACTAGTTTGAGTCATTCAAAGAGATGTGTCATAGTCAAGATCTTTAGATGTGATGGGAACTTTTGGATGTTGGAGGAGAAAGAGCATTTAAAATTATAAATTTCTTTGTAATGAAAGGAAAGGAAACCATATTTTAGTTTAGGAGTTAAAAAGGCTAGTTAGCTTTAAAAACATAATTTTAGTAAAATAGTACAATAATCATTTTAAGAAAAACATAAAAGATTTGATTAGTTTTTTGATTATTTACCATTTGAAAATATCCCCCAAGCTTGACATTCTCATTTCTAAAATCTTGTGAAAAATGATATACATTGCATTCATTAGTATATGAAAAAAGATATATTCTAATTATATCTAAAAAAACCCAGGAGATATGGGAAAATAAAAGGATTTATAATTACAGTGCAATTCTGCCCCACAATGACCAAAACCATCCATTATTTTGGTTTCTGTTCAGTTTGCACAAGTCCTGCTGCTGGTGATCCCTTGCTTGGTTTAATCAGACCATGAGATATTCAGCCAGCTCACGCTGAGGTAGTGAACCTGCACTTATTCTGTTCTTGTGATGGATTAATTGTTTCCAGTTGTATTTTCAACATCATTGCCATGTAATCCTATTTATAGAAATTTTGTGTAATCTACACTAGCCAAGCAAAAGATGGTCCACATCATAGCTGATGTGAATACTTTTAAACTGTGGTGGCTTTAAATACTTGTTCTTTTGAAATCACTGAAGCTTGGCCAATTCAATATAGTGGAAAGTAAATTTATGGGGCAAATTCACAATCATTAAATTAATTCTTAAAATTCAAAGGGTTTTTTTTGTTTGTTTGTTTGCTTGCTTTTAATGGAAGACAAGAAGGAAACATTGGTAAATAATTTGTACATTAATATTAAGCATAGTGTGTTCTTACTCTATTTCCAGATATGCACATTATACAAACTTTTCCAAGGAATCTTACCTTTTAATTTTTACCTTGAACTTGTGAACAATAGTTCTTCCTTGGAGTAATGCAAAGAGATCTATTGTGCCTTACAGAGAAAGCTGAGTAAACTTAATGGTAATAAATATCATTAGCTCTAAAAGTGGTTAAATTATGTTAAAATGTAGTAATAAATGAGGAAAAAAATATGATAATAATAAAATCAACCAAGTTACACCTGAAAGCATGCACTTTGCATAATCTTAAAATATTAATTTCAATTCTGATGTAAACAGACAAAAATTGAAGTATAAAGACATTTGAAGGCTACAAGGAGTTACAGAATCTATTTACCCATCAGTGGGATCCTCAAGACCTGTCTTGTTTGAATCACAATACTCCAACTAGCTGCAGCCACAGGATGGTGCTCATGGGCTTTGGATACTACATTACAAATCTGGAAGGAGGGAAAAAAAAAGAAAGAGAAGGAGAGGGAGCCAGACTCTCCTCTTGGCAGGCTCTTCCTTGTCCTACCCTGAAATACCTGAGCCAGCAAGCAATTGTGGATTGCATTGATTTACCTCTCTACATTTACTGAATCTTCAGGAGCACTGCAAATAGACTGATCCATCAAGGGAAGTCACTAAATGTATTTTTTTGGACTTCATCAAAGCTTTGATACTGTCTCTCACAGAATCCTTCTGGATTGTCCAGCACACATCTGGATAACTGAGTTATGTGATAGGTAAGCTACTGCCTCACAGGTGAGGCAAAAAGAGTTCTAGTGAATGGGGTGACGTCAGACTAGTGACTGTCACTAGTGGGGTCCCATGGGGTTCCATTCTTGACCCAGTTCTCTTCAACATCTTCATTAATGCCCTGGATGCAGGACTTGAGGGAATACTAAATAAGTTTGCTGAAGACGCTGAATTGGGAGGAGCTGTCAACTCCCTAGAGGGCAGAGAGGCCCTGCAGAGATCTCCACAAATTAAAGGGCTGGGCAATCACCAGCTGTGAATTTTAACAAGGGCAAGTGCTGGATTCTGCACCTGGGATGGAGCTGTGTGTAGAGACTGGAGAATGAGAGGCTGGAGAGCAGAGCTGTGGAAAAGGACCTGGGGGTCCTGGTCAATGGCAAATTGAACATAAGCCAGCAGTGCCCTGGCAGCCAGGAGGGCCATCCCTGACCTGGAGGGCATCAGGGACAGCATCACCACATGGGCAAGGGAGGGGATTGTCCTGCTCTGCTCTGGGGCAGCCTCACCTCGAGTGCTGGGGAAGTTTTGGTCACCACAACATAAAAAAGGACATTGAGCCATTAGAGAGTGTAATAAAGGAGGGCCATGAGGATGGTGAGGGCTCTGGAGGGGAAGGCATATGAGGAACAGCTGAGGTCACTTGGTTTGTTCTGTCTGGAAAAAAGGAGATGGGGGGGGGGGGGACGGACCTCACTGCAGTTACAATTTCCTTGTGAAGATCAGTGCAAGGTCAAGTAATGATGTTTTCACTCTTGTAATCAGTGACAGGGCCCAAGGGAATGGCCTGGAGTTGAGTTAGGAGAGGTTTAAGTTGGATATCAGGAAAAGGTTTTTTTACTTGGAGGGTGTTGGGCACTGGAACAGGCTCCCCAAGGAAGTCATCACAGCACTAAGTCTGATGGAATTCAAGAAGCATTTGGACAATGCTCTTGGGCACATGGTGTGAGTCTTGAGGAGTCCTGAACAGGGCCAGGAGATGGACTTGATGATCCTGATGGGCCCCTTCCAATTCAGCATATTCTATAATTCTATGAGCAGTTTCTTGTTCTTCTGGCTATTACTGTTTAGCTAAATACATAAATTTATTTCTGTTTAGCTAAATACATAATTTAGGGATGGAAAGAGGTACAAACTGTACCATATTTAACATCAATGACCTGAACACCTTTTTCTTTCAGAGGAATTTTTATCTTGCACGCTGCTCTTCTTGATTGATGTGTGTGTTGGCTGTTGCACACAGGTGGCAGTGCAGTAGAATAACTGCACGTGACAAAATCTAGGAATCTGATAGATGCATTTTAGATCTAGGAATGCTTTTGAACCTTTGCTATAGAAAATAATTAAACTTAAAGAGTTCCTTTAAAGCTCAAACACTTCTGCAGTTTAACTGGAAAGACATCCATGCACTATGAATTTGGACAAGAATCTGCAGGACTGGGAATCCTACTCAGCAACAGAAGGTCCTGCTTTACACTTAGTCACAGTCATCTCCCTGTGACTCACTGCCTTCTCCTTCCCTAGAAGGGGCCCCTACTTACATTAAGAAAGTATGCACATCTCTGTATCACCTGTGACTGATTCTTAACTTCTTCAGTGATTTCATTTGTAATTTTATACAGATGAACCAGGCATGTTGTAATGAATATTTTCATTCACCTCTTAAATTCTCAGGACTTACAGACTTTGTGAATAGTAGCCTTTATTGTGAACTCAGTAGGCTATACCGCAGGGCAACTCATATTTCTATGGAAATATAGAATATAGATTCTGCAATTCCACGTACTATTGCAGTGTTTATCCATATGGCAAAAAACGTAGGTATGTACTACAACACTTTTAATCAAGGTTTATACTAAGCCAGAAAAGTGTTGGAACACTTTTATATAAATATTTCCCCAATGAGTCACTAATCCACACATCTCAATAGCTGGCGTGGGGAGCACTTGCATTCCAAGCCGTACTGCAAAGGAGGCAGCTTTGAAATAATTTATAAACTCAGTGAATAAGGAACTTTGGAGAGAGGAAAATGAGTTAACAGATAGCAAACCCAGAATACCGAGGACACTGACAAGCCCAGCACCTGCCCGTGGAACGCTGCCCGCGCTCCCCGGCCCTGCCTCCCGCGCACCTGGCCGCGCCCCCGCCGCGGGGATCGGGCTCGGGGGCGGAGGGTGGGATCTCAGACATCGCCTATGCCTCTTCCCTCCCCCCTTCTTTCCACCTTCTGCTTTATAATTGCCCGCCTCCTTTCTCTCCCCTTTCGCCTTATCAGATGCGGAGCGGCCAGCGGGGAGGGAAGCGGCTCTCCCGCAGCCGGCTCAGCACCCGCAGCCACGCGTGAAAAGGAGCGGCCGCTCCCCGCCGGCCGCTCCCGGCTGATGCCCGCACAGGTCGGTGTGCGCTGCGCTTCGTCCCCCTCCACGGCAGGGGCCAGGCGGGCGGGGGATCGAGGCAGGACCGCAGAGCTTCCCATCAACCTGCCCGGCCACCTCCGGGGCGGCAGGACGGGAGCGCCGGAGGGAGGATGGGGCGAGGGAGGAGGAGATGGAGAAATGGAAGGTGGCGAGCTCAGGCTCGGACGGGCAAACCCCTTTAGGAAACCCCCTGCAAAGGCCTTACTTTGATAGCTGATAGTAATTAAAACCCCATCAGTCTCACTGTTGCTGTGGCGGAGACCCTGGCTGCTGCCTGGGTCCTGCCGCGGCTGCCTCCTCCCTGGCTCCCTCCCTCCCTCGCTCCGCGCCGTGCGGTGTCGCGGCAGTCGCTCCGCCCCGGCCCCGCACGGCGCTTTCTGCGCGGAGCTGCCCGGGCTGGAGAGCGTGTCCCCGCCTGGTCCCCGCTCGCTGCCGGCAGCCCCTGGCGCTCACGGGCTCCGTTCCCCGCCTCGGCTCGGCGGAGGCAGCGAGCTCCCCGCGGTTCCTCCCTTAGCCCGGGGCGGGGGCGCTCGCTTTCACACGGGGGGGTGCTGCTGGTGGGGAGCCCCCGGAGAGGAGTCGGGGGTCAGGAGCGGAGCCTGTGAGCCGCGGCCCCCTGGCCCCATGCTGCGGGGCTGTGGAGAGGCGAGCGGGAGAGCGCGGTCCCGGTGCCCTCCGCCGCCTCCCTCTGCGGGGCCGCGGCTGGTCGAGCTCCGGCTTGGCCCAGCGGGTCGTCGGACGTGAGCGTGTTCCCGGGCAGCGCGGCCGCTCCGCAACGAGACACAGAGACAGGGGAAATCCCCGAGTGACCTGCCCGTCCTGGGGATGCGCTCAGCCTCCTCTCCTGGGCTGGGTGCGCGGAGCCGGGGTAGGGCGGAGCACGAAGGTGTGTGCCGCGTTTGTCGCCGTGCTCTACAGGGTACGTCCTTCCCTCAGGAGAAGGTGCCCTGAGGCCAGGTCCGTGCCTGGAGTCCTGGAGCCCAGCTGGGAGAGATGCTCCGAGGAGCTGGGCTCACCTCATGGCAGGGTTCTTGGCTTGCTTGGTGTCTGCTCCTAGCGCTAGTCTGGCAGATAACTCATTTACCACATACTTACTAAAAGGTGAAATACATAAAGAGGAATACGATATTTGTTTTTAGTACCACACAATGTCAGCCACAAGGTGGCTGCAGACGGGAGTTTCCTTTCCTGGTTAAGTGAACCCTGACGTGCGGATCATTGCAGAGATGAACTTGTGTGTAGTTGATCCAGCACCAGTTATGTCTATTCCAATAAATCTCATTTCTCTGGCTTTTCTATTAAAGCAGCAGTAGACAATGTTTCTAACACAGGATTATCGGTCAGTTAGTATTTATAGCTCTTGCTTTGGAGGAAGGTTTATATTAAACGTAGCAGATGGGGAATTCAGCCACCACTGTGAGTGAATATTTTAATGTCTGGGTTATTATGGGAGGCAATCCACACATCATCAGTGGTAACTGCCTGGAAGAATAAGTTGCTTGGAGAGTCTGTGTTTACTTGATCCAGATTGTATTCCTGAGTGAGAGGCATCAGTACACTACATGAGATACACAAGAGATGGATTTCAGCTTGTTTTGAGATACTCTTGGGTCTTCCTATTGCCTGTCATTAGGCAGCTGTCTGCTGACTCTGGTCCTTGGGTGTTTGACACTTTGGTTCGTGTAGTAGGAAACCTGGGAACTTTGCACAGGTTTCTGAATTCTGTCTGGAGGATGGGTCTAAGAACTCTGCATAGCAATATATAAGTTCTTGGTGCACATCTTTGATGTGGGTTCTAGGTATTTTCCTCTGTCTTGAGAGATTTATACTATGAGAGATGGATTCAAAATATATGTTTAAGTAATGTGAAATTTGTTGATAGTATGGTTAAAACTGATAACCTCCTTTGGAGATGGAATTTACAATGTATATATTTCTAGAAGTTGTATCAAGCATTCGTGACTGGTATTGTGACAGTAGACCTACCAACTATAGGACTATAGTTGTCCTACTGGGACAGCTATAGCAGGTTGCAAATGCTCAGAGAGAGAAGAGAATGTAGATCTTATCCTCTTCTGTTTAATAATGATTGAGGTATTTCAGTCTGGTTTTATATTAGATAGTGGATGAACCACTTGCCATGTGCCTTCAAGACAAGGAAAACATGTAAGGCAAATACAGTGATGGTATGTCAGGACTATTCAAGAAAATGACAGAGGAGGTAAATGTGAGAAACCTACAAAACAGAAATACATAAACCAAAATTTACCCAAGTAAACCTTCAAATTCTCTTTGCTGCCTGCAAGAAATCTACTATTAATTATCTTAATTTGTTTATCCTGTAGAATTTTAACAGGTGAGGACAGCAAAAAATGTCTTCTTGGCCCAGAAAATTGACTAAAACTAGTGCAGTCAAGTTGAGTGAAAGAGAAATCTTTGTAAGTATGGTGCTAGGCTGTATCTTGAGATTGGCACTGTTTTTAAGCTAACTTCTGTGGTCAGGTAAATTGCTCATTCTGAAACTTGCTCTTTGGAACCAGAATTGTTTCCTGTAACCCAGCTAGTTCACCTAGGACTACCTTTAGTGTTCATATACTACTGCATTCTAAAGTGTTGATTTCTCCTAACTGGTCAAGTTAGTGTAAATGATTTTGCCCATGACTGTAGGTGCAGACACTACAACAGAAAGCACAGGATAAGCTGAATAAAGTAGAAAAAGCAAAATGGACAATGGGAAGAGGATGTGAGTTTCTTCAGAACAAAGTGATGCCTTTAAAAAAAAGCTTCAGATTTCTTTGCCACAGATACCTTGATAAGGTTCTTACAAAACTGGACTGTGTAGAAGTACATGTTGTACTTTGTTATTATCTATAGCTTACTCTATTTCCAATGCTTGTGTCTGATCAGCAAAGAATTTACAGTTCCTTT
Source organism: Zonotrichia leucophrys gambelii (assembly GCF_028769735.1). Classification (NCBI taxonomy): domain Eukaryota; kingdom Metazoa; phylum Chordata; class Aves; order Passeriformes; family Passerellidae; genus Zonotrichia; species Zonotrichia leucophrys. The sequence goes on from NC_088171.1 coordinate 140,083,779, forward strand.
TTATGTGGGCCAAGTTTTCAAAACTGTTGAGTAGCCCAAGTGGGGTTCTTTGTCCCTTTCAGGTAAAATGTGCTTTGGTCATAAAACTGCTGCCAGGAAAATTTATCTCCACTGGTGTCTGTGGTAAATTCCTTGTTGTTTGTTTGTTTTGTTTGCTTGGGTTTTTTGTTTGTTTGTTTTAATCAAATTAAGATTTTCCCCACAATTTTCATTAAAGTGGATGGCTTCTCTTTGCCTGTTTAGTAAGTCTTTTTGTTCCATGTGTTTTCAGACCTGCTGATACTGTGTGTATTGAGGGGAGGAAGATGCTGTGTCGATACAAGATACAGAGCTGTTTTCTCTTGGCTTTCTTAGCTGTCACACCTTTTTTCATCAGTGATGTCCAGGGTCAAGGTGAGTCACAAACAAGAAGATGGAATTTTTCACTCTGATGTGCAGAAATAGACTTTGTATTCCAAATGCCAATGTTACTTCCTGCTTAATAGGATGTGAATCCAATAATACTGAAATGAAGCAGAAATTTTGCTGCTGAGCTCAGGGAGCAGGTGGGAGTAGAATTACATCTTCATGTGTACTCTTTGAACCTAGTATCTCAAATAGCATAAATATTTGTGCAAAATCATGTGTCTCAAAATGAATTATACACGTTTTTACTCCTATTTACATGAAAGGCCTTATCAGAAATTGCTCTTATTGTCATCTATGAAATCAAGCAAGTTTGAAGGATCAGCTGTGATGTAAAGATTGCATTGAATATGGATGGTTTTTATCTTGTATGTAATATGTATGTTTTGGAACAGTAGCTGTTGTAGTGCTTATATCATTCCATATTGCACAGATCTGTTAAATGTCACAGACTACTTCTGCAGTTTTTAAAATGAAAATCTCCTTTGTGAATATTAAAGGATACTGATGGGATTGTTACATACTTGTTGGATTGTATTGACAGTGGCTTGACTGCTAATGTAAAGAAATGTATCCTATTGCTTGGGGAAGGAGGGAGGAAGAATACCAATGAGTTTTTATGATTTCTAAAGAAAGGCATTTCTCTCAACTTTAGTTTTATGTAATCCCTTTGATATGAGATTGCATGGGCATAACCAGGAGCAGAATTGGATCCTGGGGTCTTTTAAAGCGATTTGTGTAATATATTATTCATGAGGACATTTGGAAACTATTGGCAATGTGAGGCTTTCAAAATCCTGACAATGCAGCTAGCAGTGTTGTCCAGTCTGCGTGGCACTCGAGTGCTGGGGAAGGATGCACTCTTGGATGCTTGGAAATCTGTGAGCATTTTACAAGCCTCTCCCAGAACTGAGGGACACATGTAAGCTGTAATGTATGATGTCGGCGATGCGAGGTGAATCAAGAAATGTATGTTCCCAATGTTCAGTGCATCATTCTGGTCAGAAATTAGTTCCAGAATGTTTGTGACTTAATAAAACAATAAAGCAAAGCATATGGTTAGTCTTTTCTCTGTATTTCAGTCCTAATACATATGGTTAAGATTTACAAAACAGGTCTGGGGTTTGAAGTCCACCTCCAGAAAGTTTTGCAAAGTTCCTTGATCTTGGAAAACTATATTCTTCTCCACTTTTTAAAACCTTTGATTCCATCAGTTATAGTCGGAGAGTGTTCTCCCTTTAATACCAATACAATGAAATGAAGGTCAGGGGTTTTTTTTCCACAGTATTCACCCTAACAGAAGCTAGAGTTGGTGTACTTGGTGAATAAAGAACAATACTTCCCTTGTTCTTAGACTCTTTCAGCAAGCATCAGCTATGGAATGCTGTCAGCAGTGTGATATTAAGCTAAGTGGACCATTGCCTTAGCCCAACACGACTGTTATTCTATTGAATTAGGTGATATGAAGTCTCTATTCCATGGTCACAGAAAAAAATCTCTTGGTATACTAAAAGTAATAAGGTGTTTCTCAAATTCTTTTTGTCAAGTTTGCCACCTCTTGAGTAAGCTCTTCATGCAGCTGACAAACTATTTAAAATTTTATACCATTTGTTTATCTGTTTTAATCAACTGTACACTCTGCCAACAAGTAGGAAGAGCTGGCATTTGTTCCAGCTTGTGTTTCCTTCCTTTGGCAAAGATGCTTAGGTAAAGGTGTGTAATGTGGCTTCTTGGAAAGGAGAATATGTTTGTGAGACTGAAGCCAACGTGCCTGAAGCTACAAATTATCCCTTCAGAGGAGCAATGTGGTTGTATCTCACTGTGTCCCATAGCACTGTTTGGTTTTGACTTAGCAACAATTATTTTTTCAGCTCTGCTGTTTCTTCCACATTCAATTTAGTGTATAAATAACATATTTTGTCTACTTATGTTCTTATATAGTACATGATTAGTGCTGGGCAAGAAAACCAGTTGAGAATATTTCATTTATCCATAAAGTAACTTGAGTGTTTTTTCTCTATTTAAAGATGGATTTTCTTTGTGTAGCAATAATTTTCATGTGTTACTACTGTAATTGCTAAGTAACTGCAGTGCATATTAGCTTATTCAATTCTTATGACAACAGTAAATAGAAAGACACAATATTTAGTTAGTATCCAAACTTAGACTATTGGATGTCTTGGAGAATTGTACATAAACAATTTATTGTATTTTTCCTTTCCAGTAAGAGTTGAAAACATTCCTTCCCTAGTTGTCTGTAAGAGTTATGTGTTTGGAGTGCTAATTTACCTGGTGGCATAAACCAAAGCCTTGAACTTGTCAGTTTTCTTTTGGGTGACTGCTCTAATGTTGCTGACAGCCATTCTCTTTTGCATTCCTGTAAAACCACTTAATGAGATCTAGCTGCTGATTTTTTATCAGTTAACTGACTCAGCTTGGATTGATTTTTTTTCCCTTTCTGCAAGAAGTGAGATTTTGTTCCACAGACAATAAAGACCCAAAGAAATAAAGATATCCTCTTCAGGTTGGTGAATGAGTAGTAATTCCCATCAATATTTTGTTGTCTGTTTGAGTGCTAGATTTTTAACTTCCTTAGCTATATGTACTTTTCTATGCCAGAACATTAGTCTTTGCACAACTAAGACACAGTTGATTATCTGCCTACTGAATAATTATTTTCTTTCTTATGGGTCATTGCTGTGTGGGAATATTCCTTCCACTGCACTGCTGCCTTTAATACAAAAAGAACCCAGTGAAAATTGACCAGTTATGTAAAGACTATTCTGGCACTCCTTTTCTAGTCTTTCACATTGTAACTCTGTAGTATACAGAAAAACTGGTGATTGTGTCCTTCTTTGCTTGTAAGGTCTGTGATTGTTTTTTATGGGCTCATACATTTACCTGTTTTGGTGATGGCTAATAGCAGTTAGGCCGGAACTATGCTTCTTTGTTAGAAGGTGCTTTCATAAATAGTCAAGTTGAAAGTAGGATGGAAAGGAAGATGGCAGACAAAGTGAGCTCTGAAATTCTAGGACATGATTGGGATTTTTTTTGGTCAATCTTTGATGTTACTTTGTTGCTCTCTGCTCTGCTTTTTAATCCCCATATGAATTTACCACTTAATCCCAGTAAAATCTGCAGCATTTTCACGCTTGCATGCAGCCATTATTTAAAATTTTGTTTTCTATTCCTGAGGCAAAATAATAAAAGGAATTGTATTTTTGCAAACTTCTAGGTGTGATTTGTCACTCATGTTCATTCAGCCCCAATTTATTGTGATTTATGTATAGCTCAAAGACACAATGTATCTTGAGAATGAATTAAAAGCTGTAATCCATAATTACAGTCTGCTTGGCTTTGAAAACTTTTTGCCATAGTCTCTGTCATGTTTTTACAATTATAGCATGCTGAATGTTCTTGCAGAAACCTGCCTAGCAAAACATTTTGCAGTATCAGGGCCAAATTTTCAAAGAACTGATGTTGTATTTGCAGTGATTCCTGCACACAATCTTGCTCGCAGCCTCTTTCTTTCTAAACTTCATGGAGGTGACAGGCAGACTGAAGATGAGGTCTGACAAGGTTGAGCCCAGCAACTAAGGAAATGCTTGGGTTGGGTGTGAGCCCAATGCTGCCAATCAGAGCAGCTTTGAGTGTGGGGAGCTCATGTGCTCCTTGCTGTTTCTGTCCCCTTGCTTCTCTTCTTGAGCTTGTTCTTTGAGGTCTTTGAGGATGCAGAGGTGTTGATAAACTGTTCTTGGTACTTATGAACTTTCTTTTCTGTGTTTTGGTGTCAAGTCCCTCAAGGAGGAGAACTACAGAACCTGCCCTTGGTCTGACAAAACTGCCAACTGGAATGAGAGATGGGATGCAAGGGAATGTATCCCTTGCATTGAACCTCCAAATTCTTACTGCTAAGATCCAAAATGTATTTAATAGTAAATGGCATGAAAAAACGTGCACCCCTGAATCTCAAATATCTACAGCATGCCTTTTTCCTTCTTTCTTCCCCAGGCTCCTGGAAAAAGTAGCACGTAGGAAAAAGTTTTTGGTTCAGGACAGGTCTTTGGCTGCTACTGGTGCCAGAGCTGCATTGGCTGTAGCAGGTCAAATGGAGAGGCCAGAAATTGTTGGCCAGCACATTCTGCCTGTTGACTCAGACACTCCATGTGCTGTAATCCCTAAATCTCAGACATATCATGATACTGTTGGTTTATTTTATCTAAAGGACCAACAAACTGTGGGCGTGAGCCTCGTCAATTAAGAGCTATTTAGCCCTGGGGAAAAAAATTGCCACTTGCCTGCTTCAGATTAATTTCCCTGATTTCTTAGACTTACTAACAGAAACCTTAAGATGTAGTGGCAAAGCCACCAAGGGTTTGGAAAATGATGGAGACTGTTCAGGGCACTGTGGAGACAATGGGAAGAGGAGGAATAAGGTTGGAGGTGTTAAAGGTTTTCTAGCCCTTCTGTCATTCAGCCTGTAAGTAGCTTCCCTGGCTGCCTTTCCCTGTAGATCAGTTTGTTTTCTGTGAGCCAAATTCTATTCGACTGTATGAAGATTTCCCATTGTTGACAGCCAGGCTGCCCTGCCAGGTGCTCTGCTGCAGCTCTTCAGTGAAGAGGGGATGTGCCTCCCTAAAGCAGAGTGGAAAGGTTTCATAGAGTGTGGTCCAGCATCAGTGGAGTTTGACTGAGCAGTGGGATGTAAACCTGTGAAAAACTCATTTATGTGCAGAGACACAAAGTTGCTAATAGTATGGCAACAACATGGGGCAGTTTCTCCATTTGTTCTTATGTGCGTTGCTTCATTGATATTTGCCTCTTTTTCAATCATTTCATGCTTTTCTTCCTTTCACCTGCTGCTTCGGTTTGAATCCTGGGTGACATCACAATATAAATAGAAGCCAAATTTTGCTTACCATCCAGATTGCCCCTAAGTCTTGACTGGCCTGTGCATGCCTGCTAGTCTTGATGAGACTGAGGCAGTGTTTGCAGCTGCAAAGCTTTGTGCTGCTTTAGCAAGTTTTGCAAATTGGGCAGCTGATGTTCCCTTTGCCTTGTGCACACCTGTCTTTTCTCTTGCTTATTCTCTCCTCACAAGGATTTGAAAATTTGGCCCTGGGTGACATTAAATGTGGGGAAATGCCCACAATAATGAGAGGTAAAGGAGTGTAGGTTATGCATATTGTCAGTGTAAGCAAGAGAGCAATTTTAATTCCCATATATTAACTAAGAGCATTTTTATTACCAGCTTTGCCTGCTAAACTAGTGTCTTAACATCTAACACTGTTTGTCTTTCTGTCCACTGCTGTTAGGTTGTTTAGTTTGTTTTGTAAAGACATAAAAGGTCTGTCTGAGGGAAGTAGTACACTTGGGGATGTCATTTTACAAACTAATAAACTGATGTATGTGACATTTTAAATAACTTGCATCCTTTACCATTAAAATTTTGTGTTGTCTTCCTATATGTGTTTATTTTTGTTTAAAATTGGTTAGTCTTTGTTTGAATTTAAGATGTTGTTTTCTTTCCAAACTTGCAGTGTCCCCACCAACAAGACTAAGATATAATGTAGTGGGTCCTGACAGTGTACAGATCTCTTGGAAAGCCCCCAAAGGGCAATTCACTGGATATAAACTTCTTGTCACTCCAAGTTCAGGTAAAAGTCTCTATGTTCTCTTTTGAGGTGAAAAAACTGTGTTCCCAAAGCATAAAAGCTTTTCAGAGTTTAGTGTCATCCTCCACAGTGAGGAAATTGTGAGCAAGCTTTGAGTAATGAAGTACTGGCTGGTCAACAGAAGAGAGATTGATTTCACTAGAGGGTGGTCAGGTACAGAAAATGGGAATCAAATGCTTGAGGTAGTAGAGGTGGGTCAATGCTAGTTATGCTTCATGTGTAGTCTTTGGGAATTGCATTGATCATCTGTCTCTACCTTTCTTCCAGTGGGGTGTAAGGAATTCTAGGAATTGTTCAGGGAAAAGTATTGGAATCCTAATTCAGTCAGCCTTCAAGGTGGATCTCCTTGTCCCTTATTCCCTAGTGAGCTGTCAGGAAAAGAATTAAGAAAACAAGTAATCTTTAAAAGTTTTTTGAATTAAAACTTGAAAAGACACCAAAGTGGCTGTATAGATCTCTAAAGGTCCTACTTCTGCACATTTAAAATTAAATTTAGAACAGAAACTGTTTTAACATATGGTTAAAATACATCTTTGTATATATATGTTGTCATGCAATCCTTGTATGTAAATGAACATATAAATATTTGTATTCACTTGTTCAATAACAACTATTTATTTGTTCAATATTTGTTTTTATACATGAGAATTTCCTAGCACAAAGAAAGTAGGCGAAGCAAGTATTCAGAGGTGATGTGGGTATGACAGGGTCCAAACTGGCAGCCAATCACAGAGGGAAACCCTGTTGGTATGATGTTACCAAACTTGGCAGATTTTGTAAATTGTTTCTCTTGTTCTAAATGATTTTGCTGGACACCATGGCTGTTTCATGAGGTCCAGATATAAATGCTGATCTAGAGTTCTCTTTCTGTTTAAGAAAACTGATTAGGCTACCTATCTTGTTGCTTTTCTGGGATGTTCTCTGGCCTGGCTGTATGGATAGTCCCAAAAATGGGTAAAGTGGGAATGCTTAGGTCATGGTAGAGCTTGAGGTATTTTTAAGTCATTACGTTTACTATGCTATAAGAAAAGCAAACAAAGTTATGTATTTGGTTTTTTTTTGTCTTTTCTCCTATAGGTGGAAAAACAAATCAATTAATTCTTCAAAATACTGCAACCAAAGCAATTATTCAGGGTCTCATTCCAGATCAAAATTATGCCCTTCAGATCATTGCATTCAGTGAAGACAAGGAAAGTAAGCCAGCACAAGGCCAGTTCAGAAGTAAGTGTCTCTTTATGGCTGACATACAGAATGTATCAGATATTTAATGCAACTTCTGAAATGGTAACGAGTCTTACACAAAGGGGAATGATGGAAAAACAGGGTTTTTTTGTGGTGGAAGGAGAATCAAAGCCATGTATTTTAACTGATGTAAGTATAGGTGGAGGCCTGAATTAATTTCATAGTATGTTCTTGCATTGGGCTCTTTGTTTCCATTGGATTGGCATCCCTTTCTTCCTTGTTTCATTAGGAAATTAGCTGGTATTTCATGGAAAGAATCTTCAATGAGTAGAAATAGAGTGCTATATTCTGATACTTTAAAAATTTTCTTTTTATTAAAACAATGTTATAGCTGGCTACTAGATGCTACTTCAGTAGTATGAAAGGCTGATTTCTTAATGGTCTTCAGCTGTCAAATATGTTTACAAACTTAATTTTTTATATGATCAAGACATGCTTTTAATATCTACATCATAGTGGTATATACACATCCTATCTGATTTATCTTGATCTTCATCTTAAATGTTGTAAATATGATTTGTGGAGATTTGGTTAATAATGTGGCAGTGCAGGAGTATAGTTGAAAGCCTAATGAATTCTCTGATGCTAAGTTTTCCTCACTGGCTTTGCCAAGCTACCTTTCTCTTAAAACCAGCACAGGATAAAATATGCTGAGTACTTGATGTGGCACGTATCCAAGTCCTTTTAGCTTTTCACCACTACAACTGTGTGTTTACTGCCTTAAGTTCTGTCCTGGTTAGGAAACCCACAAAACCACAGATTACTTTAGCATTAAAAAGAAGCCCACAGAAGGCAACAGCAAATTCTATAATATTAGGTGTAGCTGTTTTTGAAATGGCATTTAGGAAAAGTAGAGCTGGCAACACGATTTAAGGATATGAGGATTATGTTCTATTTAGTATACTCTCTTTGCTGCACTTAAGGCTGGAGTTTAATTTAAAAGCATGATGCCTTTCATGAGTAAAGAATGCAGATACAGCATATATACAAATCCTTTTTTTGCTCTCCTGTATTGTAGGGGTTTTTTTTCCTTGTAGTCTGACATGAGGCCACTAATTCTTGAGATGAAAAAAGGTCAAATATATAGAGTTTTGAGAATATCATCTGGCTTAGTGCATTGGAAGTATGGTTTTAATGCTCTGGAGTTGTAACTGATGTACTAAGAATTCTCAAACTTACAATGAAATTTTATTGTAAAAGAGTATTTCTCTTTATATAGCGAGGGATGCATTCTTATTCTAATACATAGTGTTTAATGAACTAAGATACTGTACTAGATAAAATCTTTGTCTGCGTAAATGTTGGAGTAAAACTGCTGTCTTGCCTCTTCCTGTGTGGTTAGAATTATGACAGTTCCCAAATCCAGAAATCTGTCAGGATGTGACTGACTTGCCTCCTTTGGATATTTTCAGGCTTTACCATTTTCTCTGGAGACTTGCCCCTCAATAGCTCTCGCATTATAGGAGGCTAGCTAGTTGGCTTTGCTCTTGGGCTTTTTTCAAAGGAATGCTCCCAGAAGGATAAGCAGCAGCATCCTTTTTGGCCAATATTATTCTGGTATTTCACCTCTTGTTTTAATCAGAGTCTTGTTCAGTTAAGGATTAAACACAGACTTCTGACTAAGACCTGGTGCTGTTGTGGCATTCTGTAACTCAGCTAATAACCAAGATCTGCCTTGGTAAAAGCTGGCTCTTCAGCAAACTTGTGAACTTGAATTTGCTCCCAAATCAGTTACACAATTGTTTGCTAAAGGCAGAGGTGATACACAGTCACATGTGCTATCTTAGTAAGGAGAGGAGTCAAAATTTCAGGGTTTTTGTTCTCACCTCTGTAGGAGTGTGAGCACTGTAGGTTCTGCAAAGGGTTGTCATACTGAGAAAATCACATTCAGATGTTTGTCAGCTCGTTGTCTTCCTTAGAACTTAGTCTTGTGATTATATTTTGGATTGGAACTTGGAACACTCCTAGTTGATTCAGATATTCCACGTACGATTGGGTAGATTAGTGAAGTCCATTTGACTTTGGTTCCACTAATGTACAACAGAATATTTGCTCTGTCTCTCTTACATAGTCAAGAGACAGATAACCTCCTTTCATGCCATTACAGTGTTTTTTTGAAAGATGTAGCACAGAGAGAGACTTTGGTCCTGGCTGAGGATCAGTGCCTGCTTGGATGAATGTCAGTCATAATCCAATTTTACATAAATGAAGAAGTGTAATTGGAGTAGAATTTTATTTTTCTGTGGAAGATATTCTCAGCTTCGTTGTTTTAAGCTTTTCCTGGCTGTTGCAGACAGCTGGAGTGTGGATACCAATGAGCATTCCAAGAAAATTCTGGAAGGGTTTTCTCTTCCCAATACATGACTTTAGCAGTGACTTTGTCAGAACCTTTCAGACTATTAGTAGAGCACTACTGGCTACTAATGTAATGTTAGGAATTGCTAATCAAATTGAGTTCTGCTTGGCTGCTGTGAGAGATTGGAGATATAGTAAGGGATCCCACCCACTTGTGGAATGGGAAACTGTCAAAGCCTCAGCTCTGGAGCAACCTTGCACTCCTGGAAGTATTTGGTGCCCTGACTACAGATTTGGGCATGGGATCTAAGCTGATTCTGTAAAGAGGACAGTGTAACAGCTGGCTTGTGTGCTTTTGTGTTGACTGACTTGGAGGGGAACTTTGCAATGCTGGACTTTCCCCAGCTAGCTTTGCCAATTTTCTGGACTATATTTCCAGTGTGGGATCTTGTCTGCATGGGCTTAGGTGCTGATGTCACTATTTGGACTCTTGTGTGTGAAGAGAGTCAGTTTTGAGAGCTTTAATGATGATAGAATGGGGAAAGAACCATGAAAATAATAAATGCAAAGGGAGGGAGGGAGGGAAAACACAGAAACAGTAACTCATTACCTAAACATATCTTCAGATGCTCTGTGCACCTAAGAAGAAGAAAATTACATGCTTCTAACTGCCTTGTTTCTAGATTAATTGATTTTCCCCCTTACTTTACAGTTAAAGACATAGAGAGAAGGAAAGACACGAGTAAATCCAAGGTGAAGGATCCAGAAAAAACAAATGCGAGTAAACCAGCTCCGGAAGGTCAGATCATAACACATATGACTTATGTGATATTCTGAATATAATCAGCTTCTTTATTTAACTTGGCCACTGTAGAGATTTTCTGTAAGTTAGTACTTTAAATCTGGTTCCCAGGGTTAAATTAAATAGAGGGGAAAAAAAAACAGTATTTTCAGAAATATTGAAAAGTTGCTACAGAGGTATTGCTTTTATTTCTGTGTTTTGCTTCTCTTTTTTAGAAAGTCCTAAATGTCACCATGAATAGATAAAAAAATCATTTTAGGTAATACTAAAAACTGCTTGTATTTCCCCACTGGGTGCATTTTGAGTAGTTGAAGAATCATGCAAGTGCGTGTGCATGTAATAACTTCTTGTCTTGCTATAAGACAGACTGGAAGTATTCATTCCCACCAAATTAATACTATTGTGTAATTAGCCACATAATAACTTGATAAGTCTGTCTTAGTGTAGGTTGTATGTATGAAAACATTTGAAACCTTTTGAGGGAGGGAAAAAACGGAGTTAATTTTGTCCGGTTGCAAGGAGCCAATCTTCTGGTGAAATGTGATACTGCTTGCCATGAGAAGTTTGTCTAGTATGGATGAAAATCTATTTCAAGCTTAATATGCATCTCTATTTCCTGTTATTTTAAAATTCAAATGGCATCTTCTTTATCAAGTAACCCCAACAGTAATTATTCCCTTCAGTGGTTATTTATGGTATATAGAACAAGAAGAGCTTGGTATGACCTTAAATAGTCTCTCTGTGAATAAACTGGACTGTTTCAAGGACCCCATTTTCCCCTTCCATATAAATCTGTCTCCAGTAATGAAAGTGTCAAAGACCTCACCCAAAGCTCCTTGAAGCCCACGCAAATTTTTCTTTTGTGGATTTTTATTCCTACCACATTTTTATGTCATGTTGTATTTATTAACACTATGCAAGTTTGTTTCCATACAGCATTTCTCAAACCTTGAATTCCATTGGGTGCATTGGAAGAATGTTAGCTAGTGTGTGCAAGACTAAAGGGATGAGTTGTACCTGCTAGTGCATGACAGGGTAGTGGATAGGTGATTTTCCTACATCTTGTCTGGAGGAAGACTGAGCTGGAAGAAATTACAGAACTGAGAAGGAAAATGTGATTTGCTTTCTTAATGAAGGACAATTGATAAAAGTGGAAGGAGGGAAAACTGGGCCTATACTTGGAAAATGTTGATTAAATACAGACAGAGGAAAGTGTCTGCCAGACTGCGGGAGAGCATTTATGCTTTTTCATGGAGTAAGGGCAAAACTGCAATTGGCAAGAGGAGCTTGGATCTGCAGTCTCTCCCTTTTTAGGATTCATGTTTACTTTTGAAGTCTTTAGTTTAGTCACCTTCCTCATCCCTGCACCACTTTTTACTCATCTGAGTTTCTTCAGTTGTATCAGGGCAATTTGTAAATGGACAAAGTACATCTCCATCCAGCACTTCTGGAAAGATATTGCCTTATACTTACTGTAACAGGTTTTACTAGAAACTGGGGTGCACATTTAAAACTAAAACAAAATTTAGAAACTTCTTGATCAGCAAACCTGATCATAAAGAAAAAATATTATGCTAATTTTTATGAGTTCTTGAATTTAGCCCTATTTAGGCTTGAGTTTAGCCCTGTTTCCAAATCAGCTGTATATTGTTGTACAGTAACAGAACTTTTTCCTCAACTCTAACTATTGCATATTTCTCTGCTTTGTACAGTATAATGATTATTCCAAGTGATGAAGATTACAAGTGAATGACTTCAATAGGAGTAGGGTGAGATTCCAAGTGAAAACATTGGGCAAAAATTACAGCATCAGCAAAAAATGTGTAGCTGGGGTAGAAGGGAATTCAGAACAGATACATGGAAAGTAATGGTATCAAAACTTTTATAGTTTAATATATAAAGACTGTTCCACCTCAAATTGAAATAGAATCAAAGAAATAAGGAAAAGTCTGAAAGAAATGGATTAAAGAAATAAGTGCAAAATTTTACAGCAAACCCATGAATAATAACTTGATCCTCTGCAGATGTGTGACAGGAAATTATTTGAGTACAACCAAATGAATTCAGGCCAGGAGTTAATTGGCTTCATAACCATTTAGTATATGGCTAAATTTGATGGATTTAATAGCAACCCTGATACATTCTGTGTCTGAATTTATATCTTTGGTCAGGTTGGCTAGACCTAGGGAGTTAACACCACAAAAGAAATTATCAGAATCATAAAATCATTAAGGTTGGAAAAAATGTGCATCATTGATTTGACCTAATACCACCATGTCCACAAAAACATCTCATGAAGTGCCATCCATTCAGTTGTTGAACGCTTCCATGGATGGTGATGGCACCAATTCCCTGGGCAGCCTGTTCCAATGTTTATCCTCTCTCAATGTGATGAAATTTTTCATAATATCTAATCCAAATCTCCCCTGGTTCAACCTGAGTCCATTTCTCCTTGTCCTGCCACTTGGTACCTGGCAGAAGAGAGCAACCCCACCTGGCTGCAGCCTCCTTTCAGGGAGCTGTAGGGAGTGACAAGGTGTCCCCTGGGCCTTCTTTTCTCCAGGCTAAACACCCCCAGCTCCCTCAGCTGTTCCTCACCTGAGTTGTGCTCCAGACCCTTCCCCAGCTCTGTTGTCCTTCTCTGGACTCACTCCAGCCCCTCAATGTCCTTCTTGTGGTGAGTGGTCCAGAACTGGACACAGCACTCAAGGTGTGGCCTCACCAGTGCTGAGTACAGAGGGACAATCCCAGCCCTGCTCCTGCTGGCCACGCTGTTTCTGATCCAGGCCAGGATGCCACTGACCTTCTTGGCCTTCTGGGCACACCCTGGCTCATGTTCAGTCACTGCTGACAGAACCCCCAGGTCCTTTCCCAAGGGCAGCTTTCCAGCCACTGTTCCCAGCCTGTAGTGCTGCATGGGGTTGTTGTGACCCAAGTGCAGGACCCAGCACTTGGCCTTGTTGAACCTCACACCACTGGCCTTGGGCCACAGGCTGGATCTAGATCCTACCCTCTCCTACCCTCCAGCAGATCAAGACTTATGCCCAGCTTGGTGTTGTCTGTGACCTTATTGAAAGTGTTATTAATCTGTTTGTATAACCTTTTAAAAATCTTCTATGCTGACAGCTAGGTTGAGTTAGATATAATAATATCTTACCTGAGAACAAGAGCAATCTTTGCCTATAACACAAATTGAAAACAACCATTGTCCAGGATAATATTGTCAGTGGTTGTGGCTTCTGTTCTTCTCTTGAGTGAAGGAGGAGCACCTTTCCCCAGTTAATAGTGTCAGGTTTTGATATAAAGAGGTGCCTTTTGTGAACATCTGCACCTCTTGTTATAGAATGATGCTTACTGGCATTAGTAAACCAGAAAATCTAAAATCATTGTTCAGGGACAGAACTAATAAAGCACATCAATGTACTTGTCAGTGAGTATGAAAAAAGATTAAGAACTCTTTCGATGTTACAAGCTCTGGTTTGTGCATTATGATAAGTCATGTATCCTGCTGATTTTCCTGAAAGGCACTACATAATTGAATGAACTTGTTGTTTACAAATACTTAGCTAATATACCTTCTTCAAGGTCACACAATAAACCCCAGAAATTTCTCTTTCAATTTCAATGGGACAAAGATTTCACTATAACCCTTCTGCTCCTAGAAACCAGCTCTTGGCTATGAAATGCAACATGTAAATACCTGTACTCATGATTCTAGGTAGTTCCAGAGCATTTCACTTTTATTTTAATCTGTGGTATGGAGGATTGTTTATGTAGTACTGTCCATTATTTAATCACTGACTGTCTAAGGCTCTGAGTAGTGCTGGGAGTTCTAAATGCCTTCTCCTGAACTCCAAAATTGACTTTCTTCTTCTGTCCTTAAATTAAATTGTTATTAGGATTTTCCTCTGTCTTTATGGAATTCTGTCAACAGCTTGTATGGCTTGCTAGTGAAGCAGCTTCAGCAACGTAGATTAAAATTTTCCATCTATTCTGTCCTATTCATTCAAGTTGAAAAAGATTCACTCCTTTTGTGCTGTAAGTATTGTGCTCTTATCACAAGCAAACCTCCAGTGTATATCCAGTAATGTCATGGTGCCAAATTAATTCAGGCTTAATGTCTAGCACTCCTCCATCAAATGTTCACTTTATATTTGATTTCCAGAAACTTTCTGTAATTCTTCTGCATGACCACTTTCAAGTTTTGAATCTCCTTTCTATATTTTTGAGAACCTGTCATTTTTCAGCTTAGTGATTTATCACTGCTGTGCACACTCATATTAATAATGTCAGAAGCCTTTTCTCTTTCTCTCTGTTGAGAAAAAGCTCACAGATGCAGCTTCTTTCAGCACGCACTGATATTTGAGTGCTTGTACCCTGGCTCCTCTCCAGCTTCCTCATGTACAAAGCTCTTTTCTCTACAGTGACAGGGGTTAATACATTCTGTGCCTTCTCAGATGTTTTACAGTTTCTCAGAGAGCTTCTATGACTGATTCTCTAATCAAATCCCTTTGGGGAGGGGAGAATCAGTGCTTTGACTATATCATCTGGCAAATATATGACTATATCTTTTTCTGCAGAATATTTCTCCATGTATCTGAACTGGGCTTAACTACCCATTTCAATATAAACAACAAAACACTGAGGCCAATTTTATCTGCATTCATGTTGATTTGATTGGGGATTTTTAGTTGAGAGGTGTGGTGCCTTAGTGTAGGCTAGCAGCCAAACTCCCACCTAGCTGCTTGCTCATTCCTCTCCCCCGCAGGATGGGAGAGAAAAAAGGAAGAACAGGAAAGAAAGAGTTCATAGGCTGAGATAAAGACAGGGAGACTGCTTACCAGTTACCATGGTAGGCAAACAGAGTCAAGTGGGGGAAGGTTTACTTAATTTATTGCCAGTTAAAAAATTTGCTAATGTGAGTAGCGGGAAACAAAAGAGACAAACATTAAAACAACAGCTTTCCTTTCCATTTTCCCAGGCTCAACTTGACCTCCTCCCAGACTCCTCTCCTCCTCCCTTGTTATCACTGCAAGTTACACTCAGTCCAATTCCCTACAGAGAGGAAGCAAGTGATGTAAAAGGGGTATTGAGAGATTGTTATCAGGGTGTAGTGGTCTCCCTCTTCCATTCCTTTCTTCTCATACCTTTCTTCTCTCTGTACATCATCTGCAGGCTGCAGAGAATATCTGCTCTGCCGTGGAGCACGCTCTCCTCTGACCTTGGGCTTCTCTCTGCTGTTTCTCACCATTTCTAACTTTCCTTCACTCTTTGCCGGGCATTTTTGTTCCTTTCTTAAATATGTTTTCCCATAAGTGCCGCTATCTGTCCCTGGACACTTGGCCTCTTTTCAGAGGCCTCCTGCAGCCTCCCTCCTGCCAAACCTTGCCACAAACACCCAATACCAAAGGTGCTCCATTAGTACTTTACTAGAGTAAAGAATTTACAGTCTTCAACCTGTCCTGTTTGGAAATTCTCTTATGCAGATCTCACATCAAGATGATTTAGATGCATAGAGCATGTATGGGTCAGATTTCTCTTCTGAATCAGGTGGTGCAGGATAAGCCTTACACAGTCTGTAGACTTTGAAACAATGAGAAATAAAACTCCCACTAAAGACTGTGACTTGTGTATCACAATGTTAATTACTTTGTCATTGTAAAGTGCATGTAATAGAGTCATACAGTAAGTATGACTGGTTAGGGAGGTCAGGGATCTTCAGTGCCCAGCACAGAACACAGAGGTTTGTTCAGCCTTCCAGAACAAAATTGTGTTTCACCCCACAGTAAGCCCACTAGGGGCAGGAGTGCATTTTTCACCGATCTCTGTGAAAATCCAGTGATGTGGTGCTGAGTTAAAATACCTGGGGGAACTGCAGCTTTTTCAATCCCTGAAGTGCTTCTTTCTGATGGGAGTCACCTTTACTATATGACAAGAGCAAAACTGGAACTGGAACATTAGCTGAGTTCTCTGGGCTGGTGGGGAGCCAGCTGAAAGCTCTGAGAAAATGGGTGATGCCACCCAGTTCCCTGCGCAAATGAAAAACAGAGGAAGTTCTAGGAGAAATTGGTTGACAATAAAGGCTAGATCTGGGTTCCACATTGTGGAAGACTGGACAAGCAGGTAGAAATTTAGGACAGAGAATTTATAACTAATCTATTGTCAATGAAGAGATATGGACAACGTGGCAATGGAAAATTTAAGTAGTGAGTGAGTGAAAAACAGCATAGAAATCATAGTGGGCTTTAGAGATAGAAAAGCAGAAGCTCTGTAAAACGAGCTGTGTAATGCCATGCCTTGGCATTAGGTGCAGATGTCAGGTTACATTGTTTGTATGTAAGTAATATAACCTGAACTAATGTTAAAAACAGCAAATAGTGACTTCATGTGCCTTGATCAATAGTCCTGCACTGTATATTAATTTAAATTAAAGTTTTTGAGGAAGAGGTAAAAATTACCTCTAAGGAGGAACAAAGGGTCCTTTGAAAGAATTTAATATTATTAGTGATCTTTATTGAATTTAACCTTGTTACTGATATTATTATTATGATTGTGATTATTTGCACAGATATATATATATACAAGTTATAAATACAATGAAGAATAGCTGCTCATTTAGCTACCTCTGACACATGCTGTTTCCACTCTCCTCTTTTTTTTTTTCTTTTTTTCTTCACTACTCAGTGATGCACGGAGAAGAGATTTTAGTTATATTGCACTACATTTTGAGGTTTTAGTACTTTCAGGCTTTAGTATCATA